>NC_133021.1:17985846-18594596 GCF_048564905.1 Vicugna pacos | reverse complement strand
CAATTGCTAACCAGTTTTCCAAACACAGGATGCATTTTACAAGCAGTGTACCAAAGTTCCAACTTGCCTGTGTCCTCACCAACACTTGGCATCACCAGTCTTTTAAATTTTGTCATTTTGGGAGGATCTCTTAATATCTCACTGTGGTTTAATTTATTTCCCTTTATAACTAATGATGTTGAGTATTTTTCATTCTTATATTTTTATGATTATCTTTTTACTATTGATTTGTAGTAATTCTTTATGTATTTTTTTATACAGATCCTTTGTTAAATATATGTACTATGAATGTTTTCTACTAGTCTATAGATTGCCTTTTCACTCTCTTAATGTTGTTTCTGATGAGTAAAAGTTTTGCCTTTTGATGAAGTCTATTATCATATTTTTTTCACTTTATAATTAGTGCTTTTTGCATCTTAGCTAAGAAATCTTTGCCACAGTTCCCAAATACATCATTCTAGGGTTTCCTCCAAAAAAGCTTTATTGTTTTAGCCATCGCATTTAAGTATTAGATCCATGTCCATTGAGAATTAATTTTGGGGAAGTGTGTACAATGTGGAGTAATAAAGGTACTCAGTTGCTCCCATACTATGTGGAAAAGAGTTTTCTTCCCCTTGCTGAATTTCATTGGTGTCTTTGTTGAAAATTAGATGGTCATGTTGTGTGGCTGTATTTTTGGACTTTCTATTCTGAACCCATTGACCTTCTTGTCTATTCTTATGCCAGTACCACTTACTCTTAATTATTATAGCTTTAGAGTATGTTTTGAAACATGGTAGTGTAAATTCTTCTCCTCCTTTTTCATCTTCTTATTCCTTTTCATCCTCCTCCTTCTCCTCTTCTTCCTTCTTCAATATTGTTTTGGCTTTTTAGATCTTTTGCATTTTGTGTAAATTTTATAATCAGTTTATTGAAAAATCAGCTCCATGGCAAATGCAAACTCAAAGGCAAAAATCGAGGGGTTTTGATGGAGATGGCATTGTCAACTTGGGCAGACTTGACATCTTAATAATATTGAGTCTTTCTAATCATAAATATAGTAATTCTCTCCATTTATGCATGTCTTTGGAAAATTCTCTCAGCCATGTTTGTAGTTTTTAGGGTGGAGGATTTGTACATCTTTTATTGGATTTTATTTTCTAGGCATTTGATGATTTTATAAATGATATTTTTTATTGTGATACTATATATAATATAAAATATACCATTTTAACCATTTTTGAATGTATAGTTCAGTGGCATTAAGTACATCCATATTGTTGTGCAACCATCATTGCTCTCCAGCTCCAGAACTTTTTCATCATGCTACACTGAAACTCTGTATCCATTAAATAATAGCTCTCCATTCCCTCGCTCAGCCCTAGAAACTGCCATTCTACTTTCTGTCTGTATGATTTGACTGTTTTAGGCACCTCATATACATGAAATCATACAATATTTGTCCTTCGGCTTTATTTCACTTAGCACAGTGTCTTTAACATCTGTTCATGTTGTAGCATGTATCATAATTTCATTCCTTTCTCAGATTGTATAATAATATTCTACTATATATAATACTGCATTTTGCTTATCCAGTCATGTATAGATGGACATTATTTTCATCTTTTGTTTATTATGAATAATGCTGCCATGAAGATTGGTGTACAAATACCTGTTCAAGTCTCTGTTTCCAATCCTTTTGTTTACATACCAGAGGTGGAATTACTGAATCATATCGTAATCTTGTGTTTAATTTTTTGAGGATATAAATGATACTTTAAAATTTTATATTTCAAATGTTTGTTGTTAGTATTTAAAAGTAAAATGAATTTTGGAGTGTTGACTTTATACCCTGTGACACTGTTAAATTCACTCACTAGTCCTAATATTTTATAGATGCCTTTGGATTTTCTACACAGACAGTCATCATCTTTGAATAAAACAGTTTAACTTCATCTTTGATAATATTAATGCCTTTTTTCTTTTTGCCTTATTTCATTAGCTCAGACCTCCAGTGCCATACTGAATAGAAATGGTGAGAGTGGACATCCTTGTTAAATTCTCAGCCTTGGGGGGAAGGAATGTAATATTTCACTATTAAATGTTACCTTACCTGTAGAATTTTTTTTAAAGCTACCTTTGTCTGATTGAGAGAATACCCTAATATTTCCAGTTTTCGAAGGAGTTTTAAAAATATCATGAATGGATATTAAATTCAGTAAATTCTTAGTGGTTTTTGATGATCTGAATATAATAATTGAAAGTTATTTGTTCAACAAATATTTATTATCTACTAGCCAGTATACAGAAGTAAACAAAATGTACAAAATCACTACCTTCTTGGAGCTTATGTTAAAATACATAGAGACAAAGTATAAACAAAAAAAAATAGGTACTATAATACTAGAAGGTGGTAGCTGCTGTGAGGAAAAAAATTAAACAAAGAAAGGGGATGTGGTATCATGGTTAGAGGGAGCAGTTGCAGTTTTAAAATAGAGTGGTCAGAGAGGGACGAACTGAGAGAGTAAGTATTTGAGCTGAAGGTGGTGAGTGAGGAAGTCCTGCAGATAGCCTGGAAAGGTCTGGCTGATATCTGGGAAAAAGGGTGTTCTTGTCAAGGGGAACAGTAAATGCAGAGTGTAAAGGCAGAACTCCACTTTTTGTGTTTGGGGGCAGCAAGAAAGTTGGTGTGGCTGGAGGGGAGCAAGTGGTGGGTGACAAAACAGTGCTGGGAGTAGCAGTAGCAGTAATGGAAATAACGCTAGTCATAACAGAGCCCGATACCTGTTGTCTAACAGCTGCCTTCTGCTAGACACTGTCCCAAGTTCATGAAACAGTAACAGCAAGAGATGAGGTCAGAGAAGTAAGTGAGATACATGGGTCAAGTCACTCTTGTTGGCCAGAGTAAGAACTTGGGATTCTGAATGATGTGGAGCCACTTTTAGGTTTTGAGCAGATAAATGTCAGTCTAACTTAAGCATTAGTAGGAGTTCTGAGGCTGCTGCGCTGACAGTAGACAAGGGTTGAACCGTCAAGACCAGGGAGGAAGCTGTTGTGATAATCTGCACAGTCCCTGGTGGGTTGGAGGTGGTGAGCAGGTGTTGGAATCTGGATCTGGTTTAAGGAGAGAATGGGCAAGATTCGCTGTTGGATTGGAAGTGGGTGAAGGAGAAAGAACATACAAGAATGACTCTGAGGTTTTGGCTGAGGGGCTAGACGTGGAGTTTCACTGACTGAGGTGGAGTGGAGTAGGTTTATCTGAGTGGGGTGAGAGCTAGATTTTGACACAGTAAATCTATTCTATTGCTAAGTTTTCAACTATGCTATGAGAAGGAACCATGGAAAGTTAGAAAAACAGGTTAAAAGTAATGGTATTTAAATTCAGCACTTTTGAAAATAAGTCTTTAGATGGATCATTTTTTTAGGAATCCAGGTTTGACCATAGGATATTGGCTGCAACTTTTTCCCCCCTTTGTTTCCCCCTCTGTTTCCTATGGCACCTGCTTACTATTCTAATATTAAGTTTATAACTTGCAAATTCAGATCTCTGAATTTCACAAACAAGTATCCTTTAAAAGGGTTTGGAGATTGATATAAGACTGCCAATGTTTTGTTTTTTCAACTCCTTTTTTACTAAAAGTTTTATTTGATCTCAACCTCATGTCACGAAAGGAAGATTTTTTTTTTCCCCACCAAAAACTAAAAGAAGACAACAATGGAAGAACAAAGTGTCATACAGCCATTTAACTTTTGTGACTTCTCTTCAATCATATACGTTCAAAAGTACACACTTTAAAGAGTGTGGGACAGTCTGTCGGCTGTTCTGGTTCCACTTAGCATGTACTCTGGAGTGATGAAGGCATGGAAGGTGTGGATCTTCCCTTCTCCTAGCAGGCCTGGGTGTACAGTGACTCTTCTGTTCCCCTGAGTCTACAGTCCCATGTCCCTCAGCTATGTGTCATTCAGGTCTTTAAGAGATTTGTTTTCAAAAACATCATGACACTTAAAGGAAGGCCAAGTATTGTATCAGATACACTCAACCATAGGATTAGCAATCTATTCCATGCTGCAGGGAAATTAGGCCGTAATTGGCTTGGACTTCATTTTTGTACCTTCATAAGAAGTTTTGAAGGATAATTTTGGCTGTATGCAATTTTTGCAATAAGGAATCACTTTACTCCATCTTAAGATATTGTTCCACTGTGGCCTCAGAACAAAGGATAACCCTTTGCATAGACTATTTTAGCCTATGGAAAAATGCATTTTGTTGCCCTTATTTTTCTTATTTTGTTGTAGATGGGTCAAAATTTCATAAAAGATATTCATCAATTCTCAGACCTGTAACTGAAAATCAGTAATTCAAGGAAGTGGACTAGTTTTCATGAATGAAAACACTTGGGATCTTGATGGAGAGAGTTATTTCCTAACCCAAAGTTGCAGACAGTGGAAGTATCATCTCCTTCCTCCCTGGTGTTCATCAGAAGTAGAATTGAAAGATCTAATGTGTTAGGGCCGGGCCCAGAGCCAGGCACATATTGGGGGAAAAACAAATGTTAATTCCTTTCTCCTGCTTTATCATCCTTCCCGCCTTTATCCCATTTCTAAATGTCATAGCTGGAATATGTAGCCCTGGCTAGATCAAGAGATGTCAGATGGTAGAGACAGCTGAGTCTTGAGACAAAGCTGAGGTCTTTTTGAGGTGTCAGAGTGGAGAACAGGGAAGTTCAAGTTCCGAAAGGTAAGTTGAGCCGGTGTCCTGAGGCATAAAGGCAAAAGGCAAGAAAAGTATAAGTGGCGGGTGGTTGTTGATATTAGGGAACAGCTGGCTATCAGGAAACTGTAGGCCCTGCCTGAAGGCTGTACAGAACAAGCCATGGGCTGAACTGATAAACAGGCTGTGAGAAATGTCACGTAGCTGGCTGGACAAGAGATGGCCTGCTGAACGTGTCCAGTATGGAAGGCTGGATAGCCAGCGACTGGTAAGATCCTCAGAGGAGGACAACCTAAGACAGGCACGGCCGGCTGGACAAGAGATGGCCTGCTTAAAGTGTCCAGTATGGGTGGCTGGATAGCCAACGATGGGTAAGATCCTCAGAGGGGGACAACCTAAGACAGGCACAGCCGGCTGGACAAGAGATGGCCTGCTGAATGTGTCCAGTATGGAGGGCTGGATAGCCAGCGACAGGTAAGATCCTCAGAGGAGGACAACCTAAGACAGGCACGGCCGGCTGGACAAGAGATGGCCTACTTAAAGTGTCCAGTATGGATGGCTGGATAGCCAACGACGGGTAAGATCCTCAGAGGGGGACAACCTAAGACAGGCACGGCCGGCTGGACAAGAGAGGGCCTGCTGAATGTGTCCAGTATGGAGGGCTGGATAGCCAACGACGGGTAAGATCCTCAGAGGAGGACAACCTAAGACAGGCACGGCCGGCTGGACAAGAGATGTAAGGACAGGCAATCTGTACTCTGGCTTTAGTAAGCTGCTTTGGCAGATGAGACTCATCGTGAGGACTGTATTGAGGAGTGCGGTAGGGAATGATAAATTTCTGCATGTGCCGATGATTGTAACGAAGGACAGGCCTCTGGGAGACCCACAGTTTAAACGCTCCATGTTGGTGGGCTTATCCTCATTCTTGCCTTTTCTCCCTGGTGCTGGGTTTCCTTTTCACTATGTGTCTCTAAAACAGAAATCTCTCATTTTGGCTTTACTCAACAGAGGTCTTAAATTAGTTTGGATGAAGGGGATATGCTGTTATAGTTTGGGGCCATGTGGGATGGACAGTTATGTTGTTAAATTCCATTATTTTGACTTGTGCACCCTACGTACTTACTCACCTGTGAAGCAGCCACTGACTTCCAGACGTTACAGACTATAATGCAGAAGAGGTTGGTTTTCTTTCTTCTTTTTCCTTACTGGGTCAACAATTAACCACTTTGGAAGGAGTAGGGCTGAAGTAATCCCATCAGGATTTGGCTTTGTGTTTCTGGGAGCCCCAGGTCGAGCAAACCTCTTTACTTATGTGTTTGTCTAGGAATTGGGGCAAAAGCAGCTGGAGTGTTGGTTTATATTATGTTTCTAACTAAGAGTAATTGCCTAAATACTAGAAATTTTGTAGGGAAAAAACCCTTTCATTTTCACTAAGTGATTAATAATTAAATGCCTAGAGATTAGAATTGGATTCTTTGGACTTTTTGCACTCAGAGCCTTTTTTCCCCTCCCCCTGAAGCCATCCCTGAAGTTTGGGAATTCATTTCTGGTAAGAAATCTAGTATTCAGACTAATGTCACATCTTTCTTATATATTAAAAAACAAACAAACAAACAAACCCACAATCGTATGCCTGCTGCAACTAAAGAGTGGTGTTCGTGTTCTTTAACCCTGTATAGTTGGCCCTCTGTATCTGTGGTTTTTGCCTTCATGGATTCAACCAATCTGGGATCAAAACTATTAGGAAAAAAATTCTAGAAACTTCCAAAAAGCAAAACTTGAATTTTCCACTGGCCAGTAACTATTTATATAGTATTTACGTTGTATTTTTAACCATTTACATCACTTTTACAATATATTAGGCATTATAAGTAATCTAGAGATGATTTATAGCACGCAGGTGCATAGACAACTAGTATGTCATTATAGATAGGGGAATTGAGCATCCTTGGATTTTGGTGTCTGTGGGGGTCCTGGAACCAACTGCATACACCTGTGGAAGGCCAGGCAACCTATGAATGGGGGTCCAACAGCACTTGTACCTCTAGGCTGAGAGAGCTCCTGATAGAAAAGCTGACAGTTGTTTTTTGAGGATAGGAAACTATTTATAGTATTTGTTTTACAAACCAATTAGCTAAATTTAGCATTATGAAAGTGAAATGGAAAGAAAAAGCATTTGGCAAACAACTTGAAAGTTTGGGTAGGGGAATGCCTCACACCCCCCTGCCCCTTTCCATGGGTCCTCCTTTGCAGAGACCCAGTGAGAACCTATGGTTCCCGAGGGCAGTCTGGGGGCCCTGGGAGGCCTGCCCTGGGAGTGCTCATCCCATCCTGGAAGCACGCTGCCGGTGACTGTGCTGGGTTTGCCTGTGTGGGCCAGCATCTCTGTGAGCTGCATCCCTGTCCTCACTGAGTGAGGCCTGGAGAGCATTTCCAGGGGCACTTCCGTTTCACTTGTTTCTATTTTAAAGCCTGGAGACAATTAAAGACCAGCGTCTGGTGCCAGTTTTTTTTTTTTTTCTTTTTTTCCACAGTTCAGGCTATTCTTAGAAACATTTGAGCCAGTGGTGGTGGAGTCTGAAGGCTCTGGAATCTTTTCCTTCGTGTGGCAACAACTTATTTTTCCTGTGGAGGCTCAGTGGTGCTTTTCTTGGGCTCAGCAGTGCGGCTGATGCGGCTTGGATTTGCCTTTTCCCTGGGAGCACACACACTGAACCCTTTGGAAACAAGCAGGAAGGACAGGGATCAGAGTGGCAGGCGGAGGAAAAAGCAGGACTGGTTTTCCGTAGGCAGCTGCTGTATTTATAGCTCCTCAAATAGTGTTTGTTCAGTTATCCTGAACTTTTGTGGAAGTTAAAATATGGCAACCGTGATCATAAATAAGTTAATTATATTTTTTTCAAAGTATTTTTTAACCATCTATGAAGCGATGGCTGCATTTTGGCAAAATAAACTTTCTAATACGGTTCTATGGAATTAAAAACATGAATTCTGCCGGATTTCATTGAGCACTTACTCTGTATGACACGAGGTTCAGTGAAGGATAGTTGGATAGGTTTTGTCTTCATGGAAAGGAAATAAGACATGTGATGGATTTCCATAATAAAAATAACCAGGGAACGTTATTACCACAAAGCAGATATTAGAAAGGCCATATTTGCATGTTGAACTAGGAACATTCCTGAATGATTCATTGTGAAGCAATGTTTGCTTTTGTCTATGTTTGAAATTCTCCATAATAAAAATTAAAAGCTATAAGAACAAAATAATAATACATATTTTGAAATAAACAGGAACAAGACCCTTTAGAGTACAACCTATAAGATACTTTAAATGAGTATTTCCTAATTGTATGTATTAGAAAATGAGAAAGACTGAAAACTCACGAGCTAAGAACTGTACACAGTACAGCAAAAACAGAACCACAGAGCAGGCAGAAAGAAAGCAGAAGGAAGGAAATGATAAAGATAAGCGTGGCAATTAATGGACTGGAAAACAAAGCAATAATACAGAAATCCAACCAAACTCCAAGCTAGTTCCTTGAAAAGAGTGATAAAGCAGCGTCTGGTAGGAATGACCAAAGACAGGAGGGCAGAAGGCATGAAAGAGAACAAGGACAACCACAGATGGAGATTTAAAAACCTATCAGAGAAAACAATGAATTAAGTTCTTGATAGTGTGTTTGGAAACTTAGAGAACCTGGACAATTTCCTTGAAAAATGTCAATTACAGAAATTGATGACACAAAAAGATGGACTATACCTAAAACCACGAAAGAAATGGATCAAGTTAATTATCTCCAGCTTTCTCCCAGCCCCCTCCCCTCTCCCTCCAGAAAACAAGCCAGATGCAACCAAGGTTACAAAATCTTCAAAGAACAAAGTAGATAAGAACTACTTTGTATAAACTTTTTCAAAAAGAGAAAAAGGACAGTTCCCCCGAATTGTTTTATATGTATAACCTTGGTAATAAAGCTGAACAAGTAAGGTAAAACAAAGCCAGTTTGTAAGCCATTGACAATTATAAATGTGAAGTCCATGATCTGGAATAAAATATTAGCAAACTAAATCCATCAAAATATTTTTAAAATACACTTTAGTGTTTAATCTCAGTGTTGCAGGATAACTTGCATTAGGACTCTTCTAATGTAATTTACCACATTTGTACATTTAAAGATGTGCGAACATTACTACATGTTGCTTAAATTTTTCTGTCTCTGTTACATATAAAACACAGTCAAGTTATTTTCCATTCTGGTGATGGAGGTTGGGGAGTGAAGTGGGTGCTTCAGCTTCACTAAATGTTTTATTTTTTAAAAAAGAAAAAGATAACTGGAGCAAAGATTCAGTGAAGGCTAACAGTTCTTAGAACCAGTGGATGAGTCCATTGGTAATTGCCATTTTTTCTCTATTTTTTCTGAATTGTTGAAATATTACACAACAAAACATTTTTAATTGAAGAAAAAAAAAAGAAATGACTAACAAAGTTACAACAATAGATAATTTAATAGATTTGTGGACACTTCAAATTTTTTTTCTTTTTTAATGGAGGTGCTGAGGATTGAACCCAGGACTTCGTGGATGCTAAGCATGCGCTCTATCCCTGAGCTATACCTCCACCCTCTTTAAATTTTAATTAATGTAGTAATGTCAGATTAAGGGCAATAATTGTTAATGTTTATTATATTTTGGCTCACATTTATTCATTTGTATTTTTTCTTTTTTTAAATTGAAGTATGGTTGATTTAAAATTTTCCTAACATTTTTTGTTTGTGTAGTATTACTTTTAGTCAAAATTAAACTTTGTTTTCATTATCTTTTTGAAAAACAGTCTCTATTACAAGACTTGAAATATAAACCCGACTGACATAAAAAAGAAATGAAAAAGAAAGCAAGGCAAAGTTCAAAACTTAAATTATAACCTGCACTGTTCTATTAATGTTTTCCATTTTTAGTCACTCATGTAGTAGAAAATGTTCAGTTTGTGACTTATTTTGCTTGTA
The DNA here is from genome assembly GCF_048564905.1 of Vicugna pacos. Lineage (NCBI taxonomy): Eukaryota > Metazoa > Chordata > Mammalia > Artiodactyla > Camelidae > Vicugna > Vicugna pacos. The sequence continues at coordinate 18,584,904 of NC_133021.1, read as the reverse complement.
AGACCAAGATAAGTGAAAGGAATGTCTTCTTGGCTTTGTTCTTCCATCAAGTATTTAATAGCTTGTGTGGTTAACATTTTAGAATTCTTGTTTTCCACCTATGAAAAAACAAAGTGATACAGATGTTTGAAAAGGAAAAAAGATTAATCTTCTCCTCAATATCCCCTGTTAACTCTGCCAGGCACTAACTGTCCACTCTCTCTGTGCATTTCACTCCCTCCAATTGCCCCAGGCTCATCAAAGTGCTTCTGAGGTTGCAGTTTACTTCTCTGTACTTTCTGATCTGTCCTCAGATTTCATCTGCTTTATCTCTTTATTATTTACAACATTCAGTTCCCCTCTTTCCTAATGATCTCAGCAAAAGGGACTGACTAGTCACGTATATTATCACCTAGTGGTTGAAGTGAATTTTCTGGCCAGTACGTTTGCATAGAGTAGTATTTGTACACATACAAGTATGATGTAAAAAGGAAAATTAGCATTTGGGGGACATGGCAAGTGATAGGACGGTGTAAAGATGGTGCATTTATGGGATGTGCACAGTGGGGAGCAAACATCGCTCTGACTGAAGAAATGACGGAAGATTACATGAAGGAAGAGGCATTTGGGTTTAAGAGTGAATAAAGTTGGGCAGGCCAGATGGCTTGGAGATGTTTTTCTGTGGGAGTTGACAGTGGAAGAAATCAGAGCTGAGACCAGAAAATAAAACATAAGATTAGGGGACTGTAAATAGTTTAGGAGACCTCAGTTTCCTCCCGGGAAGCCCATTCTATCTGTCTTTATGTTAAATAATTCCTCCCATTGAGTCCAAATCTGTTCTCCTGAAGCTTCCTGTGTCTAGCTTTGGAGACCACAAAGAGCCAGCTCCTTCCATTGGAGGTATTTGAAGATAGCTGTCACAGTCTGGCTTTCCACACACACCTTCTTCACTTGTCCAGGTCACACATCCCTCCTGGCTTTGATGCGTCCTCCCGTCCTGTGTTTTCTTATCTCTTCTGAATGCTTTGCAGTTTGCCATATCCCTTTGCTGCCTCTGCCTTTGAGAATGTAACACCTCGAAATGAAGAGAATACTGTGGGTACCAGCAGGCTGCAGAATGGGATGCCCATCGACATCTTTCTAGATTTTGAATACTGGTAATCACAGCTTGAGATGGCTTTGGCCTTGGGGTCAGTGACATCACACTGGGAAGCTGAGAGTTACCAGCCAAGTGTATCTGTTGATTGTTATTCATTTATTTATGGGTGATGTCTGTGCTAGGCCATAGCTGGCTTATGTGATGCGGGCATGTGAAAAAGCCACCCTCTCTCGGGAGATTGTTAGGAAAAAGGCATCTTCTTTGGGCTGATGTAGGCAATGGTTACAGGTTGACAAGTTAAGCAGGGCTGGATTTGGGCCCCTGCTTGATCCCTGGCCATGGCCCTTTTATGTATTTGGCAGACTTCCCAACCCAGTGCAGCGCCCTGTTAACTGTGTTTGTAAAGTTTCCTTTCTCCTTCCCTCCTTCCTTTTCTTCTCCCCTTCCTTTTCTTCTCCCCTTCTCCCTTTTTTGCTTTTGAATAAAAGACCTTCCATTTCTGAGCATTATATTTCATTTTGTTATCACACATCCATTTTTCAGCCTTTCAAGGTTTGCCATCTCATTTGCATATATTTGCATTTGCATATATTTTCATTTGCATATATTTGCATCCCTTCTTTGTTTTGTTACCAGTAAACCTGATGAACCTTCCTTCTCTTTATGGTTCTGAACTTTGCTTCCGGCCTTCCCCTCTTTGAGTGACTCAAGAGCAAAGTAAATATCTTGCCAGCTAAGAACTTAAATTCTCTTCAAACTTAACAAAGTTTAAGAAAATTGACTTTTTATAAAGACTTTTGTCTGTTTCCCTGCAGCAATCAACAGAAATATCCTCAAAATGAAAAGACCGAGGGATACGAGGGACAGAAGTTTTAATAAATAGGTCAATGTTCTCATATATACCAGTCTAGTTGTTAATTCCTAACTGCCTTGAGTAGGGGAGGCTCCACGTGATTTGAACTCTCTTCTTTAACTTTGAGGTTATTGTCATCCAGCCTCTCTGTCCACGGTGTGTGGCCTGATGGTGCCCATCCATCTCTGGGTGGGCAGTGGGGATTCTGATAGGGTAGTGAGTCAACAAATGACTTTGAGGGCTGCTGGGAACAGACACTTAATATTCAGATGAACTTTATTTGGTATTACTCCCATTTTACAGAGGAATAAACAGACTCAGAGAGATCTGTGACCTGTCCAGTTTCTAAGTGGTAGGTCTCTTAACTCCAGATGCAGGCTCTTTTTCACTAACTAAAATTTCTGGTTAATATAAGTACACTTTTGTTCATTTTTGACCAGCTCTTGAGGATTCAGTGTTCTAAACTGGAAAGAAATGGTCATATTGTCAATGCTAATAATGATGGTAGATAAAGTCAGCTTGAGTTCACTTTTGTTTATTTTTGACCAACTCTTGAGGCTTTGACATCCAAAACTGGAAGAAATGGTCATGTCCTCAACACTAATGATGGTAAAATTCTGCATTATAGTCACAGTCTCAGTTGGGTTTTAACAATTCCTTCTTTATTTTTGACAAGTGATAATATTTTGAGTGCATCTTAAAAGAATGAGGAAAGAGCTTTCTGATGGTGAAAACTAGGAGAAAATCCAGGAAGACTGTTACACCTTTATCTCTGGAGTTTTAAGAAGAATCTCTTCTCTCCAGGTGAGATCATTTGAGTCCTATCTCCACCAGCTGCAAGAAGCTGAACTCAGACCCTCACAAGCCCTAACTCCTCTGTAAGAAGAATCCTCTCCCCACTTCAGAAAAAGAACCCTCTGTGTGGGGTCAGACTACAGCACAAATGCCAAAGGTTTCAGGAGTGTTGAGGAGACAGCTTTCTTTCCTGTCTTTCTTTTTACTTGGGTGAGTCCTCTGGTGAAGGAGCCATTTGTGTCCTTAATTCCTAGGGCTGTGATTTAGTCGGCTCCTGCTTATCTTAGATTATCTTCTCAATTTAAAAAATGTCCCTTAGCTAACCTTCTGTCCCACAAGTTATTAATGTGACTGCATCCAGTGTTTGCCAAAACTAACATTGATCCGGTGTTTGCCAAAACTAACATTGATGCTACTGGCATCTTTCTATCTGTCCACCCCTCCTTCAAGAATGTCTTCAGCCAAAGTTTTACAGTTGACAGATTTGTTGGTCATTAGTGGGTCAGTGGTATTTTTTTCTGGTGGGACTTGAAGTCCTGGGCCCTCCTTCACTCTGGTTTCTTAGGATGTTGTAGGGAGGAACCATCTTCCACCTTTAGGCTGATGGTGTCACCTTTGCTCACCAGACTCAGTAAAGCACAGGATGCTCCTCTGGCCAAGGTCAAAGGTTGGCTGCCCACGTGGGACAAGGGAGCAGCAGGAGAAGGGACATCATAATTGGATCAATCTGTCAAATTTTCACATTTCCAATTTCATAGCTATTTATTTAGATAAAATCTGCCCTTCTTTTCCTCAGCTAATTCACATCAGGTTTCTCAGTCATGGCCAGATCTCTCTGCATTTTTTGGTTCAACTTGTATTTCTTGATTGTTTTGTGATCCAATCCTGTGCTAGATACTGAAGATGCAGGGAAGAGAAGACCTACGTCTGGCCTTGAGGGGGTTACATCTTGGGGAGACAGACAAGCCTGAAAGGTAGAGGCCATCTCAGCTACTAGTAACTAATAGATTTTCTGATTTATGTTTTTCTAACATCTTTGTTCAGATTCCAGCTTTCTTAGGAAGACTTCCCAGATTTACCTTCCCTGGGCTCAGATGTAAATGTTGTTCATGTTGTTACTGGGCACTTGGACCTGACACTTTATCTGTCCTGCGTGGTTTTGAGGAAGACCAGAGATGGGCAAGGGAACCTGGGTCTGCTTTCTGATCACACATCTTAGCCATGTGACCTCACTTCAGCCCTAACCCTCTGTCACTCCCTTGTAAAAGGAGGAGGGGATTATATGTGCATATGTCACAGAACCATCATGAGCATCCATGAGATCACGTGTATAGAATAAAGTACCATGTGTTACCTGCTTTAGAGCAATGTCATTAAATATTAGTTTTTCCCTTTTTCTTTTTATCTTTATTTCTTCATCTATTAGAGGCTTAGTCTATCATTTCTAATTGCTTGTCTGCCTCTGAGATGCTGAGATTCTGACATACTGGTATTTAGTTATTGCAAACATGATTATCTCATGTATCTGTTTTATTTTTTGAGGAATATGATGAGTTTCTTGAGAGTTATAATTTTGTGCTCAAGGCTGTGGTGAGCTTTCTGTGTACGCAGTGGCTATCTTTCATCTATGTGTCATCACAGAACTTCCTGGTCATACCCCTTCAGTGCCTGGTGCCCTGCTGTACAAAGGGGAGATTGATAAACATCAAGAGTGGGTGGGAATCACAGGCTAGTCTCCTCCGCAGGCTCACCCTTTCTTTAAATATTCTCTCTAGAACTACTTCTATTCATGGTAATTAGTCTTCCATAGAAACTTTCAGTTGGTGGAAAGCGTTCCTCAGATACCCTACTCTGATAATAACATGTTTATGAGTTGGCATCATTTTATTCATTTGATATATTCTTGAAAAGTTTGCTCATGGGCCATTGAAATTCAAGTACTTGCCATAATTGAATTGCAAATCTTTTCAATTATAATCTGATATGTATTCCTACTGTGCTTTGGCTCCAAATATAATAAAAATCACATTTCAGAAATCCAGATTTTACCTCAAGGGATATTTCTGCTCTTGTTAATGAAGTTTGTGTACCTTGAACTCTTCTGAAAAGTTTAGTCATACGGTCCTCAGGCCTCTAACTCTTTGAAAGTTCATTACAGTACATAACTAAATAGAAAGCAAACAGCAAATCCTTTGTGATTAGAAATTCTCCCTGAGACCGACCGAGTTGAATATTTTAAAAATGACCCTCTGCCACTGCTCCGAGAACTTAGTTCTGTCAGTAAACACATACTCACTGTTTTCCCAGACAGCAGATATGATGAAGGTATTACAGCATCTCCTTGTTCGTACTCAAATAGTAAAAGTACTGCCTCTTTAAGTGACATCTTATCCCAGTTAATAAGTTAGTTAATAAGTAGTTACTTTAAACCTCTTCTAGCACTTAACACTTGATTTAAGTAGGTCCTTGGCCCCTAGTAGTCTCAAGGATGTATCTGGGAACCTTTGAAATAACTAAATTTTGGCAACGTCTAGGAGAGTGCTGTCACACGTGAGCTTTTTTTTTTTTCTTTTTTAAAAAATAACTAAAAGTTTGATAAGTAATCTAATTTATATTACATCTCCAAATTGCCTTTAAATCATCCTGCTTGTGTCAAGGATGAATTCTAAATACTTTGGTTTCTAATGGCTGTTGATAGCTTGGAAAGATTGTGGTTGTTTGTGTGTATGCTGTGTGTGGGGTTGTGTGTGTACGCGTGTGTACCATATATTAAAATAAATGGTTTTGTTATCTAATAGCTTCTGGACTAGACTGAGATATTAAAAATTAATTTATGCAGTCTAATTAAGTATGCTTAACTCCAGGTTTCTAAAAAAAAAAAAAGGGGCCTATTTATAAGATAAAAGAAGGAACAGTCCAGACTTCATCCCATCTCCAGTCCCTCTCTGCTCTCCTGACCTGAGCATTCCTCCCCAGAGTGGAAGGGGCTCAGGGCTTTGCAAGTTCATGCCCTTTGGGTCAAGACCTGATTGTCCTGAGCCCACATGGTTTTGAAGCCTTTGTTTGGTCTTGTAAGAAAAATTTTCAGGTGTCATCCTGAAGTAGGGTTCCTTCTGGATACAAGCCCAGGAGTGGGATTCCTGGGTCATATGGTAAGTCTATTCCTAGTCTTTTGAGGAATCTCCACACTGTTTTTCATAGCAGCTGCACCAAACTGCATTCCCACCAGCAGTGTAGGAGGGTTCCCCTTTCTCCACAGCCTCTCCAGCATTTGTCATTTGTGGATTTTTGAATGACGGCCATTCTGACTGGTGTGAGGTCATACCTCATTGTAGTTTTGATTTGCATTTCTCTGATAATTAGTGATATTGAGCATTTTTTTCATGTGCCTTTTGATCATTTGTATGTCTTCCTTGGAGAATTGCTTGTTTAGGTCTTCTGCCCATTTTTGGATTGGGTTGTTTATTTTTTTCTTACTGAGTCGTATGAGCTGCTTATATATTCTGGAGATCAAGCCAATGTTCATAGCAGCACTATTTACAATAGCCAAGACATGGAAACAGCCTAAATGTCCATCAACAGATGACTGGATAAAGATGTGGTATATTTATACAATGGAATACTACTCAGCCATAAAACCGACAACATAACACCATTTGCAGCAACATGGATGCCCCTGGAGAATGTCATTCTAAGTGAAGTAAGCCAGAAAGAGAAAGAAAAATACCATATGAGATCACTCATATGCGGAATCTAAAAAACAAAAACAAAAACAAACAAACAAAAACAAAGCATAAATACAGGACAGAAATAGACTCATAGACAGAGAATACAGACTTGTGGTTGCCAGGGGGGTGGAGGGTGGGAAGGGATAGACTGGGATTTCAAAATTGTAGAATAGATAAACAAGAGTACACTGTATAGCACAGGGAAATGTACACAAAATGTTATGATAACTCACAGAGAAAAAAATGTGACAATGAGTCTGTATATATCCATGAATGACTGAAAAATTGTGCTGAACACGAATTTGACACAACATTGTAAAATGACTATAAATCAATAAAAAATGTTAAAAAAATTTTCAGAGTTGAGTTATTTCATTATATATATATGGTCATTTTATTCTTTTGAGAACTCTGTGAGTGAGGAACTGTGATTTTTTCCCCCATTTTATATGTAATGAAACTGAGGCTTAAAGACATTAAATGATTTGCCTCAGTTACTAAATATTGAAGCTGAAAATTTAAGAAGTGAATCTTGCCTCAGAGTTCCTGATCTCAAACATCTTGTCATATGGAACATACAATATATTCTAGTTGAAGACATTTTCGTAATGCAATTGAAATTTCCCTTGACTCCCCATTTCATAATAGTTCCCCTCTCAGAAACAATTGCTTTTATGAGTTTTCCAAATCTTTGTTTTTAAGCATTTATAATATATATGTATGTAACATGATTTCCTATTGTGGGATTTAAAAAATGCAAACCATATCACACTGTATGTCTTAATATATAATTTGTTAATTTTAACATAACAACATATTTTAGAGATTTTTTTCCCCAGTTCAGTACAAAGGTTGGGCTTTGTTATTATTTTTTCAATGGTCACATGGTATCCTGTGTTATGGATAAACCTTGAATATTCAATCATTTCTGTACTGACATTGGTAAAACAGAAGTTCTGCAGTGAACATCCTTGTGTGCCCCCTATACATGCTTCCCATTATTTCTCAGAGGATAAAAATCATGCTAACACTCTGTAGTGTGATTCCTAGGACACTGACTGACGACTTCATCTTGTCTTCCAACTTAAGGGAAATTCAGTTAGAACTTTAGAAAATTGTCTATATAGGTAATGTTTGATTTTTTTTTCCAATTCCTTCCCCTTAATGTCCAGGAGTTCATAGAATAGTAGAACGCATCTGACCCAACATGAGTCTGATCTCGTGGCTACGATAAGAGTGAGTTTCTTGTTTTGGCCAAATGCTCCCTGGTTTCTTCTGTTTGAAGGAGAAGATGACCTGAGATGGAATTTCCTCCAACATGCCAGCTGTGGTCTGCCCAGAACACTGGCTGGTGACCTTTCACCCGCATGCACCACCTGAGCTTGGGAGAAAGCCCCTCTTGTATTTACATCTTGTATATATTTCATATTAAGCAGAGACAGCTGGTTTCTGAACTTCTTCCTCTGATTTGTGGTTGATTCAGCAGCAGCAGCAGCAGTAGCAGCAGTAGATCTGCTGCCCGTGGTTTCACTGGGATGTGTGTACCGATTTTGTTTCTTGTGGAATCTCATTTCTATGGAGAATCATGTGTTTCCTCTCCATATCTTCACACCAGATAATTCTCCAAATTTTCAACTTTTACTAAAACTTTTTGTCATCCAATGAACAGCTTTTCACGCAGGCTGGACTACTTACTACATGGTTTTCTAAAGCACTTTAAAAAATATAATATATAGGATGCACTGGACTCCTTTACATTATAGATCTGAGTTAACTTCAGAGGTTTAGCTCCTACTCTTTATCTAAAAGTCCTTGTTAAGACCCTGACTTTCTTAGGTATCTTCACTTCTTTAATTATCTTTAACACATACTAATAATGCTATAAAAACCAGCTAACTTGGCCAATTTTCTTTTAATTAGGACAGTTTTATTTGCTTTTATTCCACTCCTTAGGGCTTTGCAACCTATATAAAATACATTTTGGCACCCTAGGTATCGTCATATTTTAGAGTCACAGACAGAGGAGCTGGGCATCCTTCGGCTGTCACTGATTCTACATGAAGAGACTGTGTCATTGAGTGAGTCTCCTAAGGGTGGGCTGGAACTCAGCTTGTCTCCCTCAAGTTCAGTGCCACTGCACCCCACCGATGGTGACCTGGGGTTCTGAGCCAGAACTTAGGGAAGAGTTGCCATGCGAGGAAGTCCAAGTTCTTTGGCCAGTGGCTAGGGTTTTGCAGGGGAAGGTGGGGGTAAGGGGACTAGGTGAGTTTGTGGGGAATTTGTGTGCTGCAAACCCTAAGCAAGAGTAAAAGGCTCCTGTAGGTTTTAAGAGTTGGTGGTTATTGAGAGCATCTAGAGTAGGGCTGACCAGGTCTGGATCTGCTGGGCTTTCTCGCTCCTCACGCCCTTTGGAATCAGGGACTTTGGGGCTCTTCTGCCCAGGACAACGAGGGAGGGACACCAAGAGTCCCAGCAGGCCCTTGTGGGGCATGAGGTGGGGAAAGTGCTTCTCCTGGCTAGGAGGTTCAAGGACGTGTTTTCTTGCCCTTCTTATTGAATGTTGTTGCTCTGGGGAACAGAGACTCTTCCAGCTGCAGTGACTAAGCAGGACAGAGTCCCAGCACCTTTCTAATCTGCGGAGGGAGGTGGGTCATTGTCACTGTGAGTTTAACATGTTTGTGGACATTGCTAGTGAAGAAGTCCCCTTGACAGGACCTGCACTGGTGACCACACTCTGAGAGGACTCCTAGGGCAGGTTTGTGGCACAGGGCTCAGGGAGGAGCCCTGAGAGGTGGGGGACCAGAGTGGGCAGGAGAAAGCAGTCAGGCCTCCCCCGGGCATGGAGTTCTCCTCCTGTGCTTTCCCTTTCTTTTCCCCGTGTTCTTCTTCTTTCTTTTTGCCAGAATGTTAGAAGAGGTGTTGAATTTGGGGCCCATGTTGTCCCCACCTCCACCATTCTACCTGTATCTATTGACTCATCCTGGAGAGTCACATCACTGGCACCCTCAGCATTCAGAACATCCTGGCGGGCCCAGCACTCTAAGGTCGGCTGTTCTAACAGTGTTCTAACGTCCACTATTCAGCCACACTGACTCCAGCAGATCCTGCCAGATAGAGCCTGCCAGTTGCCCTGCTGACTAAGGTGGAGTAGGGCTTGGGGACTTGGAGCCAGCAGGCATTTTTGCTCTTACTTGTAGGGAGTATTGGAAGGCAAGAGGTTCTGAGAAAAAGAGGGAGGAAGTAGGAAGTAATCCAAGAACCAGACACTGCTGCGGTTCCTCACTTAAACGTTGTTCTGGCTTCCTCAGGACCCTTCCTCTGTGTTGGTTTTAAGCAGCACCACAACTAGGCAGTGCTTTGCTTGTAGCTCTTATGCTAAGTTGAGGAGGAAATGCAACATCCTAGAGAAAAGAAAAAAAATGTACACATACTACAATAACTTTTACTTAATCTGTCCTTCAAGTCATATGTATGTGAGCCTTTCTGTTCAATATTGATAATATTATAACTGCATCAAAAGATGCATTTTTCTCCACAGTGACTGCAAAATGAAACTATTAATGGCATGACTTAGATATGGAGTCCTCAGTGTACTTTCCAAGGATTAGTATTTATTCTCCAGACTATAATTATCTCCATTGCTCTTGGGCAGGGGAAGAGGCATTTCCCTAAGCACGTAGCAATGTTTTAGGGTGCAGATGTGGGCTCAAATTCTTTAATTAATGTTAAACCAAAGGTCAGAGTGTGCAAAGCATTGCATTTGAGACTGCTCTGGAGGCTTTGCTTTTGAGTTGATTTTCTGTGGCTCTTTGGCTCTGAAATCCTCTTTTTTCAATTTCTCTTTCCCACTGAGCCCTGACATGCAGGAAATAGTGTATCCTGTATTCACCAGTTATGGCTTTTGAGGTAAAATTTAAAAGTGAAACATGGCTTCTCTGAGACTCTGGGAAATTCAGAGTATTGATTTGCCTTTACCGTGTGATGAAAAGTCTTTGATTTATTTACCTTTTTAATCCTCAAATCTTGGCACCAAATAAAAGCGATGAGAGAATTGAGCTTTCAAAGGATAGTTTTGGTTCTGTAACCAAATAGCCAGGGCATTTTTCTGTCCACTTCTGGGCTGTGTAGGGGTAAATTTCTGATGGAGACAGACACCCTCTGAATCTCATAATGACACAGCCTGGGAGCAGGGCCCTCCATGGAAGAATTGTCGTCTGCACGGTTGAAGCTGCTCTGGGGCATCTTTTGGGCATGTTCCAAAGTCCACATGGGAGAAAGGGAAAAAGTATGGTGGGGGGCACTCCCTGAAGTCTGGTCCCAGCTGTGTAACTTGGGGCTCTGCTTGTGGGCCACTGGACTAGATCATGACACCTGGCTGAAGGCTGGCTGGGGAATGAAGCCTGGACTAGTTCTGGGAGGAGGCAGAGATGGAGACTGGTAGACTGCTGGCATTCTCCACTAAACTCTCCTCTTCTCCATTCTTATTTTTTCCTTTCAAACATTGACTCCACCAAGAAAATGTTTTTTGTCTCTTCTTCTTTTCTCTATTTACCTCCATCTCTACCTTCCGGGAAAAAAAAAAGAATGAGAGTGATTTTTCAACCTTTTTTATTATTGTTTCAAAAATGACAAATCCCCCCAAACAGATATACTGGGTTGAAAATATTACATGTCCATAGGGAATGACCCTTTTCTATATAAAGACTGAGCTCTCCAAAGTGGGAGCTGTTGAGTGCTTTCTTGGAGCTGGGGTGGTGTGGGACGCCAAACCCTCTCATCATATCTTCAACAGCCGGAAACAGAGGGACAACCCGCATGTTCTTCAGAGCCAATCAGCTGTGTGCAGCCCTCAGAGCTCCTCGTTACTTTGCTCCCTTCATTCCACTAGAGCAGCTCCAAGTCTTGACAGCCAGTGGGGGTAATTGACATGGAAATGCTCAACCCCAAGGGCCCCAGCTTCCCCCAAACAATTGCTGAATTGTTCCGGGACCTGTTGATGCAACAAAGCTCATGCTGAGAAGGTTGCCCCATAATTAGCAAGCAGCAGCTGTCAAGCCCATCAAATGGTTTTACGTGATGAAGTGAATGAGATAAAGCCGTTTCTTCTCCTTCTCTGGCAGGGAAGACAGTGGGCCTTTGAGTGGAACTGACACTTCTGTAAAGGAAACTAAGTGAATTTGGCTTCCATTTCACACTCGTGCTTTCTAGACTGATATCGAATCTATGAGGCTCATCTCTTGAGCCTGGTCCCCTGGTACTTGGCTGATGGAGCAGCAAAGTCTTGGTGAATCTCAGGGAATGGAATAAAGGCTGAGGCTTGTAAGATTCATCTGCTACACGCCTGAACAACCCTTAATAACCTCTGGGAATTCTCAGGACAGGGACAGCTTTGCATTCCTTCAACATGGAAGGGAAGGGAAGTGCAATAGGTGATAGTTTTAACCTTAACATTGGTTTTTTATATTTGGGGAAATTTAAAATGATGTGGAATGAGACCCAAATTACTTAGTGCTAGAGAACACCATTCACTGCAGAACTGTGATTAAAGTAAATGGGTATTTTATCTTTTGTCTGCATTTAATGAAAACATACAGTTGTAAAGAGACATTGTGGAGGGATGGGGAGAGGGACAGAGGAGGAGAGACTGGGTAAAAGTTATTTAACTTCTGTGGGCCTCAGCTTTCTCACCTGTAAATTGGGAACATTCGTTTGATAATCTTTGGAATCTTATCCAACTCCAAATATATATGGATAGATGGATAGCATCCTTTACCAAATATTGTAATAATGTAGTGTTTTGGGTTTTTATTTCCAATTGAAATATGGTTGATTTATAATGTTGTGTTAGTTTCAGGGGTACAGCAAAGTGATTCAGTTGTACACACACATATTATTTTTCAGATTCTTTTTCATTTTAGGTTATTACAAGATTGTGAATTTAGTTCCCTGTGTTAAGTAGTAGGGCCTTGTTGTTTATCTTTTTTTATATATAGTATTGTGTATACATTAATCCCAGACTCCTAATTTATCTCTCTCCCTATCCCTTTCCCCTTTTGTAACCATAGTTTTCTATGTCTGTGTAGTGTTCTTAAAGTGATTTTATGTAAACTCTGTCTTTTTAAATATATGTATATATATATTGTTATTTATATTATATGTTTATGTATATTTACATGAGATACAAAAAAAGCTTTACAGACACTCTGGTGCATTAGATATTTTTCCCATAAACTTATACCAATTAGAAATACATATGAGTTCAAAATGTGACTCTGTGTTCCTGAGTTAAGTGAGAATGGAAATACAGAGTTACTCAGCATTTTATCTGTATCAACATAGATATTGTTATTATAAGTATGATGATGATGATAACACTATGAATGAGAGATCCAAAAAGCAGAAATTCTATTGACACTCTATGTACTCTGAAGGAACTGTGATGGGAAATCTTTTTAAATGGAAAAATTCCCAGTTGCTGTAATTCTCAATGTAGATTTAATTTTTAAAAAGCCTTCAGCCAATTGTGTCATTATAGAATTTAGGAAAAAATACAGTGCATAATTGTACATTGCTTATTATATTTTCCAAATCATGCCGTCTCTTGGTGGGCTTTAAATTGTAACCAGGTGAAGTGAAGTTAAAATGCTGGCATCAAGAAATGTATTGCGCACCTGTGAAATGTATTGAAAATGAATATGTGTTTGGGAATTTGTTCAATCTCAGATTATCTAATAGCATAAAAGAACATTTGCTACATGGCTTCTGAGATAATTTAGTGAAAATATGTTTTTAACTTAGAGGATGAACCAATTTGTACTTACAGGAATAAAGTTTTAATCTTTCAATTCCTGTATACCTTACTATCTAGCTATTAGGTGTCTTAATGCCGGAGGTGGGCTAAGTTAATGTAGACAGTTAGGAAATAAGCCCTTCTATTATTTCTTTGCCTTTGTTTTTCTGCATTGTATTCCCAGCTTACGTCATTGTACCTGGCACATAGAAGGAATTCAGTAAATGCTTGTTACGTGAACAAATGAACAAAGAGTTTGGGAAGAAGTTCCTATAATGTCTTTGTGAACCTCAGAGTTACATAGAGCTTTCTGAGACCCAAAAGATGAGGAACTTCTAATCTTTCTGGGACTAAGGGGAGAAATGTCTTATTGTCAGCTAAGCATAGCCCATGGCTGTCTTCAGTCATGGAAGAGTTTCAGACTCACCTACTTGGACTTTGTAGAGATGGTCAGCAAGACTGTGCTGGAATCTGCATCTCAGTCCCCTGAGTCACAGAGTTAAGATGCCTGTTATGACTGAACAACATTTGTTTGTTCATCAATTACTTTGAAATATATGCTGAACACCCCCATATGCCAGGCATGATGCTAAGTTCTAGAGATTCAGAAATGAATGATATAATTCCTGTGTTTCTATTGAAGAGTTCTGTTTGTCAGGGGAAAAAAACACATAAAGAGACCCAATGGTGAGCAGAAAATTTGGAACCTGGATTTCTAACCAGGTGATGGTGACTGAGTGCTAATTTAGTTTCTTCATGTACGAAGTGGGTGATAGCATACCTGGGTATAGCTAGTAAATGGTGTACTTGAACTCTGATCTCTTGAAATGCTGTGTCTGGTGTGTCCTTGCTATTAGGTAGGGCTGTTTCAAGTAGGTTGAGGTGGGCATTCTCTTTCTACTACAATGTTGGAGTCCCTTCTCTGTGCAGACTAGCTCCCTTGCCTCCTCTGTCGCAAGGATTCCAGGCTGTCTGTTCATTTATGTATTGCTACCTCTTGTCATTTGACACTGGGTTTCTCCGTTCTCATCCCACTGTGAAAACACACTGTCATTTTGGTACTACTTCTGTAACCTGCTGGACCTGAAGCAAATTTACAGCTCATTGGAAATTTCCAGGATTCATTTCTATAGTTGCTGGGAACAAAAGTGAAGGTGGGCTTCTGTGCACACATGAGTGTTTAAAAGTTGGATGTGAGACCACGCTTCCTTTTTGGTTCTTTGTTTGGTCTTTACAGGTTCAGGTTTTTTAAGTCATATTTTTTTTTTGGTTTCTTTGTATAAAACAGAAGACTTTGGAGGAAAATAAGACATGAAGTGAGTGTTCTGGGTTGAAGAGGATATAGGAGTGTGTGAGTGTGTGTGTGTGTAGAGGGTTTATGAAGAGATGGATTTGAAAGCACTAAGAATATTGTCTTTAAGGGATGATGTTGGTAAATGTGGTAGTTAAAAAAGACTGCAAATTTCTTGACATTCCTCCCTTGAGAGTTTGGGGGTCTGTTTCCTCTCCTTATATCTGGGTGGGCTTGTGACTTGCTTGTAGCCAACAGCATGCTGCATGAAACTTTCACAGCTTGGATAGAGAAAGCAATCCTGCTTTTGCTTACAGCCTGGGACACTCACTATTGGAGCCCTGAGCTGGCCAGTCTGCGAGGAAGCCCAGGCCATGTGGACAGGGCACATATAAGTGCTCTGATTGAGGTCCTAACTGACCACCTGCATCAATTGCCAGACATGTGAGTCTAGAATTTTTCAGTCTCCAGCTGTTGCATCCTCCCTAACTGGAGAGTTTTTCCTGTGGAGGTTCTAGATATTGTCTTCTTATAAGAATTCCTGACCCACACGCTTTGTGAGCACAAAGAACTGGTGTTTTCAGCTGTTAAGTTTTGGGGTAATTTGTTATGCAGCAGTAGTAACTGGGGGCATGGGAATGAGGATGGGGAGATGGAGGGAGGGAGAGCCGACCCTAGGCATTACCCACCCTTTCCCTTTTGCTCATGTATTCTGACACATGATGGTTTTGCCCTGAACAAACACTGGGGCAAAGTAAGAAGACTGGCATAAGGATCCAGAAGAGACCTGAGCATCCATTTCAAGGAAAAAGAGAAGATAGAAATTCTTCTGTCCAACAGCTCCAGGCAGCCATTTTTAGACACCCCAACCTCCAGCCAGTGTAAACACATCAGTGGTACTTCTACAAAAGTTCCTTTATAAGAACCAAATTTTCAGGGATGGGGATTCTGTTTTTGCAAGCTCGGAGATATATATCAGTTTCCTACTCAAGATTCTTCAAAAGGAGTATTTCTGTATGGACTGTGAGAATGGGTATGCTCTTGAGTATCTGACGGTGGAGAGGGAGGGCATGGATGAAATAAAACCAGGGTTACTCTGTCCAGGCCAAGTTAGGTCCATGGAACTGCAGTGGGGAGAGTGGCCATCGTCCGTCCCAGCCCAGAGCAGGGACCTGCCATTGAGAGCAGGGACTTCTGCTCCTGAACCCCCCATCCTGAGGTATAGCATGGTTCTTTCAAGGCATCCAGGTACCTTGCTACAAAATTGAAGAGTGCAGAGAGATTTGGTGCCCACTATACCCAGTGTGAAGTTTTCCCCCAGGATATAATTTATAGATTGATCTATTTTTAAAAATAAATAAAATGATCTCAACTGGGGTAGAAAGTCTTCCAACCCAGAAGTTTTCTTAAAACGTTCTTATGAATAGACTGTTTTTCTAATTTCTTCCCTAAGTTTGTATATGATATATTACACCAGAATGGGAAGTCAGCCAAATGAGCCCCAGGAAAGAAATATGGCTCCAAAGTAAATATAAGGACTTGGTTAATACCACATGATCAGATATCTTGCAAATAAGACACACAATTAAAATATCATCATATATGAGATCGGGAGTTACAGATGGTATGAGATAGTCCCACTATGCTGACGTGGAAACATGATGCACTTACTGAGCTTTGAGAGGAATTCTGGGAAGGTGAAACTCTGAACCTATAGGGAGGAGAGAATGATTCTGTAGCAATATGGCTGAAAATGAGGGGACACAGAGGAACAAAGCAGATGGTAACTCTTTAATGTAGAGCAGATGTTTTGCAAACCATAGTAGCTGCATTAAGAGTATAACACTTGTGGACATGAAGTGATTCTCAAATTTTAGTTTGCACCAGTCAGAGCAAAGCTAGCAGGTTAAGTTATATTCAAGCATCTACATATTTAAAAGAATGTTCTCATAGAAAAGAAAGCCAAAGTGAAACAGGGGTCTACTTATTTTAAGCAAAATAGTGAAACACCACTAAATGAAAGAATTAAAGACGGGGTGTTATTTAAAAAAAAATAAACTGATTATAATGTGATTTTACCTTGCCAAATGTGCAATGTAAGAGAAAGTTTACTGTAAGTAAAGGGTACAAAAATGGAAACTACAACCCAGGAGACAGTAAAACAAACTGTAAGAACAATATCTTATTATTGCATAGCTGAAATTAGTTATTGCTTGGAACTGAAACAATTTTTACTGTAAAAACTTTTTACATTGTGATATTTTGTTTTAATGAGGCACCTTAGACAACTTGGGATATATATTTAGATAAAAACTTAGGAAAAGACTAAGTGTCTTCAAATAAGTAAGGATTATTGGGCACAAAAGGAGATTCAAAGGTGTCCCTAGAAAACCAGTCTGACCTTTTTTTTTCCCCCTTTTTAGCTGGAGGAAGATAAATGTAAATCCCTTTTATGGGTAATGAACATCTTTGTTCTTTGCTTAATGTCTATAGGACCTTGCTCTCCTGATGTTCTGCATTTTTACATTTTTCAGGAACATTAAGGGTTTTCTTTGTCTGTGGTCTTACTAATAATTGACACTAGTCCAGCAAAGTGGCAGACCCTGGTTTAAAAGGATCAAAGACTAAAATGGAGCTAATTTCGTACTATGATTCTACAGCCTGGGGAGTTAACCAAGTAGGAGAAAGCTGCCTCTTGCCATTTATTGAACTAATTAAAAATAAAAACATAGCTTTCAATAAAAAGTATATCTCAGAGCATGATACTAATTATTATTATTATTATTTTTTGCCTTGAAAAAATGTAACCTGACCCTTCTCTTTTGAAGGTTAACCAAAGCTCAGTAAATTTTGTTAATTGGCTTATTAACTTTTCCGATCCTGGGATAATTCATTTTCCAGCTCACATTCATATTCTTGTATAATCTGTGATCTCAGATTGGATTTTCTCACTACAGGCCAATGAAAAAAGGAGAAATGGTTGTGGAAGAGAACTTTAAAGGTTATCTGGTCTTGCCTTCAAGCAGGTGTATTCTAAGCCAATAAGTGAAGGTATGCAGTCTCTAGACTGGTAGGTAGTTGAGTTTAGACCGTGGGCAGCTAGTGAGGCCAGGATGGGGCAGAATCTTATTGCCAAGCTTCACAATCCTGAAATCCAATATTTGTCCACTTCAACAATAATCACACTGTGGAAAAGAGGGCTCAGATCCTCAATGCCTGTTTCCATTAGAATGACAATGGCTAGAATTGCATTAATCTGGGGAGTGGGTCTCCAGTGACCTTAACTCCTCCACTGCCATGTTTTGCTTTGACATCATCCAGGCCTTATACTCACCTTTTACAGGAGTTTTTAGAAGGAGTTTAAATTAGGAGATGCCATGGCTGCCCAGGCCCATCAAAACCTTATGTTCTTTCTCTCGACATATCACTATTTGAGTGGCCTTATTGGTCTTGGTGAGAGGATAGCCTTATCTTATAAAACCATAAGCCTTTGAGTGAAGAGCTCACTCTAATTCTGATTCAGTCAAGGTTCCTGAGGGGAACACTTTTTTTAGTGAGTATCTTCAGTTCTAACCAGGTAGCCCTAGAATCAGAAGTGAGGTTTTCCTAAGTGTTTGTACAGGAGAGAGAAAACCCTGGGACAGATCTGATCTGGCTCACGGAATACTTCTGAAGTCTTGGGTAAGACTGGACATTTTGTAGAGTTTCCTTTGTGTGTGAGAGGAAGTTTCAAGGCCAGCAGCTAGATAAAAGAGAAACCCGGGTGTATTTGGAGATGAAAGTCTTCCAACTAGGGCATGCCAAATTCATAGGAGAATACTGTCTCCAAGGAAATGTTTGCTTTCTTTTGAAGATTAATTATTATAAAGCCCGTTGTGTCATTAGGCCAGTTGTGTGATTATTGAGGAACAAGGAAAAATAATAAACGGATGCTTCATCAAAGACATGTCAATGCCAGGTGATTTTTTTGTATTGAAATTGTGAGACATGTATATTCTAGGTGTCCGGCTTCCCTATGAAAAGGCACAATCTGTGCCCATCAATGTTTCTAACCAGGAAAGCTCCCATGTAACTACAGCATGGAGGAAAGTCAAAGGGTTTTTTTTTTAATTCTTGGGAACATGGGCAATCTTTCTTTTTTTCAGAAGAAAGACCTACTCTTCTGCTTTGTTCTTGGCTGGCCAGTTTGGTCCTGCCCTTTGATAAATGGCAGAATTAACCTTGTTAACCAGTCCTGAGCAGGTCCAGCCACTGACCCTGCTTGGGCTCTGCTCTGGGCAGGAAAAAGTTTTCCTCAAGGCCAGATCTCATTTTCATGACTGAACCTTGTAAGATCTTGAGGCACTAAATAGCTGATATTCAGTCAGCCCTGAAATGAAGGCGGTTATCAAAAGGAGCCCAGGCGAAGACAGGTGACAGTGGATGAAACTCTGTGATTATTTTTCCAAAGGAGCAGCAGGCTCTGAAGTCTGGTGATACTTCCCTGATACACCCCAGATCTTCCTCCTCAAGTCCAGTTTTGTGTCAGGCTGGGCCTGTCCTCAGAGTATGGTCTACAACTTTGTTCTTGAAACAGGAAAATATGTGAAAACGTTCACACCCTAGTTACCTAGTGAAAATGCACACTGAGCCCAAAAGAGTTGCCTACATTAAGAAGAAAAAACCCAAAATAACAAGAAAGGACATCACCTCAGAGACACCTGAATATCATCCCACTGAGCAAGTAGAACATCTATGATCATTCATGGCATTCTCCAAGAAATGTGTTCCCTCTTCTCCCTGTCCCCTTTACACCCTAGTGTAAAACAAGGAAATCAAACAGAGTCACAGAGTTTTTTCAAACTATAGAAAGGATCTTTTGATAAAATATGCAAAAGGCATGTCATAATAAGAATAAGGGATTGAAAATGAAAAAGACATTTTCCTCCAAGAAGTCATCCTGGATTTGGCAAGAATAGCATTGGATTCCCACCCCCTGCAACCACCCTGTGTCTTCTATTTAATGCTGAAAGTTATAACAGAGCCCAAGTAAATATATTATATGGGCCTTGATTTCAAAGCTTCAGGAAGCTCAGATCCTAAAATAGCAGAGAGGCGGGAGAACAGAAGCATTTTGAAAAGTCAGATAACATCAGACCCAACATATCTAAATGGGTGATCAGATTTCCCTGTGAAAATGAGGCCTAAGTCTTTTTCCCTATATAGAAATACTTTCTCTAATGTAGCAGAAAAATGTGCAAAAAGTTGTCTGTAAATGAAGTGTTTGTAATTGCAGTCACATTTTAAATGTCTTTGCATTTTTAAAGGAATGCTGATAGCACAGGGATTATTATGGAAGAATTACATAAAAATTATTATGGAAGAAAAGAGACACACACGTGATCCAATCATCACAACAATGGTATCTAGGTGAATTATTCACATTTAGACTGATAACCGTAGTGCTATGTACTTTTACAAGATTTGGAAATCAGGATAATTAGCTCACAAGCCAAGAAATCTCAGATCACTGGGAACCAGAAGGCATTTGTGCATATTTCTCAAGCATACAGTTAAAACTTGCAGCTTGGTAAAGGGATCTTAGAAACATTTCCCTTAAAAACCAAGGTACTGTCATTCCCAAAATGCCCTAGGATGAGTTTGGGGAGAAGAGAAAGCAGGGCCTTCTCTGCTTTGGAGAATCTGGTATGAGGCCTGTACCAGGGATCCAGGCCACTGGGGTCTCTTTGGGATGAAGCACAATCCACCACACACTTGGCATCCCAAGTGTTTGGGCCATGGAATCTCTGGGTCTGGAGCCAGGACCCTGGAGCCCTGACACTGTGGAGTTGATAAGTGGAAGCCATTGTTCTTTGCTCCCTGCAGATTCATAAGGGCAACAGAGAGGAGTTTGTCCTTTCAAGGGACCCTGGGTAGAATACATTCTGTTCAGTAGAATCTTTATATAT
This sequence comes from Vicugna pacos, assembly GCF_048564905.1. NCBI lineage: Eukaryota > Metazoa > Chordata > Mammalia > Artiodactyla > Camelidae > Vicugna > Vicugna pacos. Next base: position 18,564,421 of record NC_133021.1, on the reverse strand, counting down.
ATATATATATATATATATATATATAAATCAAGATCCCTGTGGTAGGTATCGGTCATTGGTTTCCAGTTGCTCAACGTTTTTACAAGTCTTAAGGATCCTATAAACTTTGAGGGTTGTAGTAAAATATTTATAGAGCAAGTCAAAGAAAAGCATAAAACAGTAGTCTAGGTGAAATTTTGATGGGACTAAGATTCTTTTTCTACCTCTCTTGCTTTTTGTTCTAGGCTCCGCCTGGTGAAATATCAACTCATTTCACCCCGTGGACCTGGACTGGTGTGATTTCCACAGCTGCCAGGTTATTTCACTTCTTTTCTTTCTGGTGTTTACTTAAGAAATCCAGAAGATTATTTTGATGAAAAATGGTGTCTGAACTCACTGCGGTCACAGCTGAAATCTCTCAGGTCATTGCCCTTTCTGAATTTTCCTGGGGAAGGGCTTTGGAGTCAGTTTTCCTCTGCACGAGAAGCCCTAGAGTAGTCATTGGTATTTCAGGTTTTTAGGGCAGATGTGAAATGGAGGCCTGACTAGTAAAATTTGCCACCCAGAGCCCCCAGATACTCTTTACTCAAGTTGTCATAGGACCGTGGTGGAACCCTATCTGGAGCAGTCACATTTTGCCTTTGTGCTATCACTTCCTGGCCAAAATGTAGGGTTCTTCCCTTCCTGGTTAGGGCAAGGGGCCTTTAACGATGGGGTGCTGTCCAGCAGCTGCAGCAATGCCATTGAGCCTTGGGGACTGGTGTTGAGCAAAGTAACACAGGGCTCATAAACATGCATGGGGCAGAGAAATTCTACCACATGTAAACGTGTGCAGTATTATTCCAGGAAAAACATATGAATGTTTTGGAAGTCATAAGGGACTTCCTAAATAACTATGGTACATGGCAGCCAAGAGATTTTTGCTCAAAGAAAGCCCAAGATCATAACTGAAAGTGTGTTTAGAAGGCAAGGAAAGGTCAAGAACTGCAGGCAAAAGTCATCTTATTTGCTCCTGCTGCCATAACTCAGGGGGTGAAGTTAAGTTCATGGCCGTTTATGCAAAAGTATAGTGATAAAGTAATGGGCTGGTGCCTCAAAGAATGGATGTGAATGAGTACATCTGAATACATGTGGCCTCCAAATGAGCCCTGGTGAAAACGCTAATTACCATGACGTATGTTTACGTAAACTTTTTTTGAAACTCTTTATTCAACCCTTCTTACACCTTAGAATGTTTTTTTTTAATTTAAAAAAATTGTCCCCTATACTGTGATGTGCTTTGCTCCTCTGAGTCTCTTGGGGTTTTATATACATTCCTATTGTAAATATTCCCATTTAACACTGTTATTAGTTATTTTCTGGGTTTATGCCCCATATAAGAATGTATCCTGATATAGAGTTAAAGTATTTTAAAAAATGTGTTGAGTCAATGGCCTTCTTGCCTAATATTTTAGAGTTAACATTTTGTTTTATACCAAAGCAGTGTCACTCAACTTGATCACCTATATTTACCAGCTCTGTTTTCAAATGATTTTTGGTTGATTTTAAGAATCAATGCAACTTCTTGGTATAAAGATTTATAACCATTGAGGCTGTTTTAAAAGAATGTGCTCTTGGCTCTGAAGGCAATTCCAAAGAAGGAATTTCCAAAATACTTTGAAGTTTGACTACATCATTGTGTAGTGATGCCCAGTGGAAAAATATTTTTTAAAGCAGTAGAACCATTCTTTAAAAGTGACTAAGAGTTACTAGAGGCTGAGAGAGCAAATCATTATTGTGGCAGACTTCCTTTGTCTTGGGAAAAGTCAGCAGAATTTTTGTTTGTTTCAGAGCCTTCATTTGTGTCATCATCAATCTGACTTTAGATATTATAGGCTGAGATGTGGTATGTTCTATTTAATACAAATCATCTACTTTTAGTGGGACATTGTCCTTGCAGCCTCTTTGAATATGTATTTAGATTTTAGTGATTGTCTCTGAAACAGTCCTAGGGAGATGTGTGTATCTGTGTGTGTAGGTGTATGTGCGTGTTTGAACACATGTACATTTCATCAACTTCTTCATGTAAGGGTACTGGAAAACCCAGAAGGTAGCCTGACCCTCTCTTTGCTTCATACTGAGAGAAAGCCTGGAAAGAAAAATTGACGCAGCTTTGACCCAGTGCCATCCGGGTCAGAGTCCCAGGCATGGTGCTACTAAGACCAGTAGATGGAAATGAATCACTGATTATTGGGATTGGTGTTTGGGGCCGTGGAGGCTGCATTGTAGCTGGTGGGTGGTTTGAGTTTCCTCTTGTAGGAAGGGGAAGACCCCTTTTCCAGTCGTCTTGGAAATGATGATGAAAATCAGCATACGTGGCACTGAAGTCTGGGGCTGTGGACCTAGAGCTGGATTCAGGAATAGGGAAAACCCTGGAGGCGAGCTGAGAGGAGGCTGAGCTGGCTCAGTCATGTTCAAGTCAGCCGAGAGCTCTGGAGAGGGCCTGAGGTTAGATTTTGGAGCTGTGAACCTCTAGAGTTAACTACTTTAATAAGTATGTAAGTGTTTCTCTGAGTCGTAATTGTGTCAACCCCAAGCCTTTAGTAAAATTTTATTAAACAATCTGACTGTTTCTCACTGTGCTTTGGGGAATTAAAGGCAGTGCCAGGGTCTGCATTTGGAGTGCCTTGCTGTGGGGATGACAGAGCAGCCTAGGGAGGGCAGATTCCAGCTTGCTTGAGGTGACCTGCAGAGCTTGGAGTCAGAGGGGCTGGAGGGATGGCAAGTGGCTCCTGGCTTAGATGGATGGACCATCCAGCATCACTCAGGCATCCTCCAAAATGCCCACAGAGGAGAACCAGGGAGGAGATAACTCTTGAATCACAGGATTGGGCCTCAAAGTCATGGCAATTTCGGTACTTAGGAAACATGATCTCTTTGGCAATTACAAGTAGGTGAGGTCTGGAACACATTGATTCTCACTGGAGTAAGTGTCCAGCCACCAGACAAGGTGATTGCATTGAAGGAGACAACATTCCTAGGTCTGTAAGATACTTGTTATCTAATTAAAAAGGCACACAAAAAATGGAAACAATAAAATTCTGTATTTTACATGGATTTAGAGATACTCATTATGCAAGTGAAATAGTCCCAATTTAACTGATATGTTTAATTTTCAGTGAATTGTTGGGTACTCTCTGCTATAACCCCTCTTCCTCTGCTCTTAATATTTCTCACTGCCCCATGTCTACTCCCTTAGCAAGTCTTTTATGGGATAAGATGTCTTGGATCTGTCACTTCTCCCCACCTCTGTTGCCATCTCTCTAGCCTGAGCCACTGTCTTCTCCTTTGGCCTCTGGTAAGCATCTTCTAACAACATAGTCCTCAGAGGCAGCAGGGAGATCCTCTTAGAATGTGAGGCAGATGATGCCATTTCCTGCTGAGAATGCTCCATGGCTCCCCAGGGACTTAGGAAGAAGAACCCCAAACAACCCACCTTCTACCTCCAGAAGCTTCTCTGGGATGCCATCCCCCATGGGATTCCTGTGCCTCCCCTTCGTTCTTTCCTGGATTTTTGGTATGAGCAGCACCTTCTCCTCAATCAGATGTTACCTGAGTGTCACCTCCTCAGAAAAGTCTTCCTTGACCACCCTGTCTGGCACCTGGCATCCCCCTTACACCCTGGTTCTTTCTACCACATCTACTTATTCAGAGAACTGGGCATAACCTCAGGTCACCCATTCCTTTTTTATTCGTTTGTCTCCTATTTGTAAATTCTACATGTGCCAAGAGCTGGTGTGTCCTACTTACTGTGGCATCTCTAGCACCTAGCATGCCGTAGGGTCATTAAACCAGTGCTAAATACATTAAATAATGAATGTGCACACAGACATCAGAGGGGCACAGCAGTAGAGTCCATTACAAGATAGAAAGTTTTACTATATACAGTATGAAGAACAGTGAGCAAAACTTATAGCCTAGAAGGATATAAACACACACACACACACACTTCCAGCTCTTCACTTCAGGCTCAACTTGTCCCCTGTAATCCATTCAGAGTCCCCTCTGGTGGCATTTGGAGTGGCTTCTCTACTCTAGTCAGCTTGTCCCTTCTGCCCTTTAGTGGACAATGTGGGTCTGCATCTGTGCTCCTCTCCTCTGGGGCTCTGCTTCTTGAGAAGGTCAGGGAGCCTCTCCATGGTCCCCCAGGGTCCTCCAGTGTCTTAAACCCTCCTGATCCACACTCAGCCCACTGCCCACTGCCGTCACTGTTCTAGCTCTTCCCACCTTGGACCTTAGAATTCTCAGCCATTCCGTTCCATCTTTTCTCCTACCCACTCCCCTAGATGGAGTGAGGGTTCAGCTCCACTGTTGGTTGGAAGGATAGGGGTAAGGGGCAGCAACTCTCCAGTCTGGGCTCAGACTCCGTCCATATGACCTTCAGACTCTTCCAACTGCCAAGGACGCAGCCTCCTAGAAAAACTTGTGTGTGATAATGCTCAGAATCTCTTTGGTCCACTTTAAGTTGTACTACAAAGACCCCCTAGGGTGACTGTCCAAAGGGAAGAATGCAACCCACTACACTGACATAAACACTGAAGTCTCTCAAAGAGGGTAACTGATTCCTTATTTAAAAAAAAAGAAAGAACTACATAAACGACCAACCGTGATGTGCTTCATAAATATTATCTTATACGAGTAGCTTCTCCATATCTCCAGGGCACCTGGCAGGGCTGAGGGAATTTTGACAGGCCCTTTCCCTCTTCCCTGAGCCCCAGGGAATTGACTTGACACGATCAGATTATGTTTTCGGTAGGACTGAGGGGAAAGTATTGTCAGCAATTTTCTAGCATATAGATTCTCAAATACAGAGCAGTTTGTGTGTCATCTTATTAGTTTGATTGCATCACCAAGTTCAAAAATTGTCTAGCCAATTTATAGTGATCATTGAAAAATAAAAAGCAATTCAAAAGTATTTTTAATTTGCAAGACAGTCTTTGAGAAAACTGTGTCCTAAGAGTTTGGAAGGCAGGTCTGGAGCTATGCCTGGTTCCTGTTGGCCAGCCCGTCCCTGGAAGCCCTTTATGGTGCCAGAGTGTCCTGGGATGAGGTGGGTGGAGGGCCTTGTTGATGGTGATGTCACACTCCCGGCACTCATCCTTTCTTGTGTCCTGATTCCCAGGAACACCAACGTCATAAAAATGTTCCTCTCACTGAAACCGCCCATTAGCCTTTCTAAGTTGGCTAATGATTAATGTCATTAGCTTCTGGAGGGGATGATAGTCCCCTGGGAAGCTATGATGCCCACCAGGGGGTGGGTTGTAAGGACTCTGCAAACCTTGCCTGCTGTCCTGGGTGTGGCCATAATGGTTTTACCCCCTCCATCAGTACCTTTTATTGCAGTCATAATTACACATCTGTTCCATCAGCACCTGCCCTATAGTTGGGGAGACAGAACCCAAATAGCAGTGTTGAGTTTACCAGGCCCACATGATATGGATGTCACCAATCACTTGGCATTCTTGTGTTTGGAAACCAAAGTGTCCCGGGGCTGGGGAACAGCCCAACTATGGTTTCTTAAGGTCTGTTCCATTCTCCTTTATCCTTGGCATGGTTCTATCAAGTTAACCTTTTATAAGATTGCCATTTCTGTAAGTTAAAAATTGGCTGAATATCAGAAGTTCCATAGGGTTCAACCCATTATGTCTTGTTCTCAATTCCTCTGGAGCAGCAGATCACAGGTCAAGGGCAACCAATGTAACAAGCAAGGGGAATAAACTGAACTGAGAAAAACATCACAGGGGTAGTACATTTTAAATTCTAAATTATCCTAAAGAGGATGATATTTTGCATTAATTAACTTTTGCATTAATATCACATACATGTGGCTTTTGAACTGTTTCCACCTCTTGGGCTGAGACATTCAAGGTGATGAATTCATGAAGTTTCATGTCAGTATAGTGCCTGAAAATAGTTTTCATGATATTTTCATTAAGTTATGAAGGCTGAGGAGATTCTGTTTACAAAAGGAATGACTATAGTCTCTGAGGTCACGTGGGATGCTGCACAAAATGAGGGCTGACTGCAGTCAGGGGTCTTGTTTGAATTAAAAGCAGGTGTACTTCAAGACAGCGGCAGTCAATGCTTGTCACAGATGTTTAGTAATGGCTAAGTGAGATGAGAAAGAAAGAAGAACTAGCACTGCTTACCTATCATGTGACACCTCTTTACAAGTATTTTTCCTCCATCCTCATGGAATGCCACAGCATTATGATCACCATAGGGGATGGATGCTCCACCCACGTGGAATAAAGTGTTAGGTCCACAGCACTGGATGTTGGCAGAGCCAGAATTTACATGCAGGTCCGCCAATTCCTCACACCTAGAAAGATGAGATGACCTGGTCCTTGACATGGTCTGGGTTTGCGTCTGCATTGTGGCAGGGTCAGAGGTGTCCTGGTTTGGGGCTGTGTGCACGGCTGGGGCTTTCCTATCTCACTGGTCCACTCAGCAGGTACTGAAGGTGGATCCCCCAGGATAAGCCCAGGGTTTTGTGTTGCACTGACATTTGCCTCCAGGCACTGCTGCTCCTGGGGTCCTGCCTTAAGGCTTTGCTACTCCCAGGAGGGCTTGGAATCCCACTGCAGTCATCAAAGCATATTCTTCTGGTAGTGTCTCTGATGGCCCCGTTAGCTGTATTTTCTTGTCAGGGATCTATGATAGAAAGAATTTCTAAATCACCTTTGTACAAGACAAAGTGGAACAGTGCTTGAACCTTAAACCACCAAATTCTTTTTGAGTCACGTGATTGCTGTAGGTTGATGAGCCACTAAATCAAGTCACAGATATGCCAGGTACTTGAGAGGAAGGCTGGGAGAAAAGGAATACATAGTTTGGTTTCTGGCTTTTCCTGCTGTGCTGATTCTCAGAGTGATTCTGTTGTAATCAGCTCCCATGGCCAGGGTCATGGAGAAATACTGCTTTCCTGTGTACACACAGGTACTGAACCTGGAAATAATAGGGACTAATGTAGTACTTTAGTACGTATTAATCTGTTTGCTTATTTATTCTGCATCTGTCACAGCCTGTAAACCCCAGCAACCTAGAAGCCACTAATTCTACCCTGTTGTTGGATGTACAACATAGAGAAATGCCGAAGAGAGAGCATGCAGACTTAGCTGTCTGCAGACAGGAAGTGGATCCGTTACTGTTCAAAAGGGACTATCCCCTCATTCTCTACACGCCTGAGTCAGCCGTGCCACAGAATTTCCTCCAGAAGGGAAGACAAACCTATATAAAGTAGCATTCACTCTACAGTTTTGGCCATTTACTCACGGAATGGCTAGCTGTCACAGGCTCTAGTCAATTCCATTTGATTCAGCCCCTGGGTGCAGGGCTCGGCATGGTAGGAGGTCAGTAAACACTGGAATAACCTTTGCTGGGTTCCTACCCCTGTGTTAGTAAGACAAGAGGTAGGAGGTACTTGCGCTGTTTTTATGGAGGTGATGGACATCAGTGAAACAGACCTGAGGCATTTAGAAAGCAAAACTAGAAAGGTTAAAATAAAGTAAATGAAGATAAACAAGAGCCAGCTTATTATGACAGACCTCCCCCCCGTGGCATTATTTTTGCAGCTGGCTGAATGTTTGGGGTGGGGGTGTGTTTCATGGAGCTGAGCTGAGGAGCAGAAAGGGCACAGACAGCAGAGTCTGGGCGACCTCGAGTTATTCATTCAGTGGTTCAGCAAACCTTCCCTTCAGTCATGCCCTCCCGCAGTCCAGCACGCAGCTCTGTGAACTTAATTTCTGCAGTGATTTCCAATACACCAAGCCAAACAGAGTTTGCCTTCATGGGTTTTCTGCTTCCTAAGTGAAATGTAAGGCCAAACGGTGCCCAGCATGGAAACATAATTCTACCACCAGGAACACCCTGTCTTTATACCATTATGGGTAAGGACATGAGCTACAGAATCTAACAGGCCTCAGTTATATGCTGGCTCTACCATTTGGAGCTATGAAACCTTGGGACGTTTAATCTCCTCCACCCTCAGCCACTGTTCCCTCATTTGTGTAACAAGGATAAGAATATTCACTCTAGGTGTTCTTGGGAGGATTAAATGCCTGGCACATAGTAATAATGGCTACAGATGTTGGGCACTGATAACTATGAGCACGACAGAGATGTCGGCTTCAGGGAGCTGAGAAGGTCTGTGTGCATTGAATTGCTTTGTTAACTCAGTGGAAATGGAAACGTACTTCCAGGAGTGGGGAAGGGACAAAAACTTTATTTTAAATCTGTTTTAACAAATTGCCTCTTAAAATTGTTGTTGTTACTATGAGCTTTGATTCTATAAATTTCTTCTATTGGGCCCAGGAGTAATGTACCAGGGGGTCAGTAATGACTTCCTATAGGGAGCAGGAGCTAACAGACTAATAAGCTTTCCCCCAGGCAGACTGCACCCCTTCAAAGCCCCAAATCATCCATTGTCCATCTCGCCCTCCTCTGTGGTTTTGCCTCAAGCACAGTTCATCAAAAGCCACATCCTGGACTTCCTGACACAGCTAGATGATAATAAGGTCTGGAGAACATAAACCAACTCAAAGACATCACTTATTGAAGCTGAGACGCAACGTAAGAGGAAATAAACCCAATAAACGGTCTCCTTGAATAGTAAAATAGATGCTATAAGAAGTTATAAGGGAGTTTGTGAGCTGTAATATCCTTAGGAGGAATAAATTAAGTTTTGCTTTTCTTTTGTTTTTGTTTTTTACAATCTTCCATCTCTGACCAAAAGAAATAAACACTCTCCTTCAGTGTGTCCCATACTGATGTGCCTGTCTCACTAGCTATGCCGTCTTCTTCTCTCCTTGGAGTGAATAGGGAGAGAGGAAAAACTTTTTTCATTAGTAGAAAAGTGGTATGACTTCTAGGAATTGTTGGGTTGCTGTTGCCTTGAAGACCTGGCTGACTAAAAACTCACTTTGCTCATCGCAGACAATTAGTTTTTCCTCAACAGCTGGGATGGGGATGATGCTCAGTTCCTAGAAGTGTGGATGTTAACACAGCGATACTTGGTGTCATGTTAGTCTTTAAGCTACTCAAGAGATCTTTAAGATAAACAAAGAATTCTCACCACTGTCCTGACACTGTGATGTATGGATGTGGCAGACTTTACTAGAGGTTTGGAAGGAAAGCCGGAGGCAGGGGAGTACTAACGTCCTCTTCCAAGGTGTCCCCCCATGCCCTCTCTGGGCTGCCTGTCCGCGGGTAACCTCTTCTCCTCCCCCATGGCTGCTTCTCATGCTGTCCTGGCTGGATTCACACTCTTCTCCCTGTGTGATGCAGGGTGGGTCAGTGCTCTGCTACCAGAATCTGCAGGGCTTGACTCAGGGTCCAGGCAGGAGGCAGAAACAACACTTGTGATTCTAACAAAGAGAATTTAATTATAAAGGATTGCTAACTAGAATAAGGTTATTAACTAGTTAGCCAAGATGGCAGAGAGTACATTATACTATACTGGAGGAAATACTTGCAGGGAGCAGCTACCACCCCTGGACTGGGAGAATGAAGGTAAGGATTTGGAATGATGAAAACGTAGAAGCTTGAAGGTGGGCCTTGGGGAGCTGGTGTCTCTGAGGTTGGGGTGATGAAGATGGCTCAGCCAGTGCTGGAAAAACTGTCGGCTGGGTTCAGCTGCTGCTCTAGGAAGGAACTGCCGGTGCTGGGGGAAGTAGCGATACTCGAGTGATGCCCCAAGGAGGAGGAAACAGACCTCTTCCCTAGCTCTGCAATCTCCTTCTTGAGTCCACTTTGGTGGAATCTAACGCAGAGCAGATGGCACGGCAGAAATGTGTTCTGTAGCATCTGGCCCCAGCGTTGCAGAGCAGGGAATAGGAGGAGGATTCGGAGATGAGAGACAACAGTGTAATCATTGGTGTACATACCAAAGCCGTTAGGATGCTCAGCGAAATCATAGGGCTTCCGTTGACCATGGGGTACCTTTTCTAGCATGCTGTTGTGGTTATAAGTAACAGAATGCCGTTATCCTGTCATTTCAGGGAGGCAAACTTTGACAGTTCAGGCTCCATTTGGTTGCACATATTAACTCCCTTCTCTCTCGCCCATCCACCTTGCTTCCCGTGACTTGGTTTAGCTTCCATAAACACTGGCTTCATCATGGCACTTCCCATTATTTACAATACTCAAGTCCAAGTTCTATAGAATATTTTATAATCCACTCTAACCTCACGCTCTCTGATCTCTGTCCCCACCCTCCAGGCCTGTTCATAAAATCCACTCTTCTCATAATACACTTCATAACAAGAATACTTCATTCCTTCCAACTATTCCTCCTTCTTCTCCCTAGCCCCCCAGATTTCCATTATTTTTATAATTTATTTGTTTTTTAATTAATCTGGGTCAAGGACTTGAACAAAAGATAGAAGCCTTCTTCCCAGAAAGAGACATGAGGCACTATACTTGCATGTAATTCTGCAAATTCTGCTCCTTGACACCCCACAGATCCTTGCCATGGACCCTCTGAGGGCCAGTGGTTCTCAGATTAGGATCTCTCTTTGGAACTTCTGAACCAGAAAAAATCTCTTCTTCCACATAGCCAGCCCCAACCACCAGCTACTCAGATCTTCTCCTTCCTTGATTCTGCTTTGTATCACAGTTTGCCCCTTTGCTACATCTGTATATAATGGGTGGATTTAATTACTAAGAGTTTTATGATTGATGTTCCAGCTGTTCAACTAATGTAAATCCTTTGTGCGTGGGGACCTTCCCTCCCTCTCTGTATCACACAATGTTTGCTTGTACAATGAGAAGCAACAAATAATATGTATTTATGGACATAAGTTCTGGTAACTTTCTTGCAAGTGATAAAACTACATTTCTTTAAAAATATTCCATAATTCCTACTTTTGTGCCAGACAGGCACCTCTCCTAGTTAATAGTGACTTAATAGTATTTCAGAAAAGCACAAAGTGATGATTTTTATTATCGTGTATGATGTATCTTTTTTTGGCCCAGAAATGATAAATCAGAAGTTTGTTTCTGGGTCAAGAAACTGGCAGCCAAACCCTTGCTGTGCTTGGTGGTGCTCCATCATCTGCTCTGGACCTTTTCCCCACACAGGGCTGGGCTCTGTTTCCCTGCCTCCTGTCCCATTGCAAGCCCTGCTCAAGGTCCGCCCCATGGAGCCCTTCCAGTCAGTCCTTCCTGTGTCTCTCTCCCAACTATGCCACTCCCAGCTGCCTCTGCAGCCCTTAAGGTACCCAGCCTGAGATGCCCACTGGGAGCTCCTAGGTCAGGCTTGCCTCTGGCTCATGGGAGGGAAGATGGCATCTTTGAACAGAGATCCTTAGCAGGCAGAGACTGCCTGGAAGAATTGAAGGATCGAAGAGAGGGGACTAGACTGTCGCAGTCACCGGTGTAGTTCAAGTGCAGCCACAGTGCAGATGCTGCTCCCAATCTTTCCTTCCCTTTGGTGCCTGCAGTCCTTCTCTGTCATGGAAACCAGCTGGCACATGACTGTGGAGGAACTGGCAGTGTGAAGGGGTGGGGAAGGAGAGGAGAAAGGATGTATTTTGGGTGTGCCTCCTCTGCCAACCATGAGAGATCCTCCGGTCTGTGTGATCCGCCTTCTAAGAGTTCTTGGCAGTATTCTGGAGCCTTACAAAGAAACCCACTACAGCCATTTCCACTGTGGATTCAGCTTCCTCACTGTCCATGTGGAACTGTGTTGACTGCCTTTGTCCCCAGTTCTTCTGCCTGCTACTTTGCCCGCCTCACTGCAAACCTTCCCCCCGTAAGGACGTCGCTCTGGTAATCACCTTACCCACCCCCTCCCCCATTACAGTCATGACCAAGGAACAGTCTCATATCTATTCTGATTTCAGGCCTCTGGGCCAACCACTCTGCCTCTCAGGGCTGGGGGCTTGACACTTTATCAATGAGACATTTACCACCTTCACAATAATTTCAAGTATGTCTCCCACTTAATTATAAGGTTTTCTGCAACTCAGGTTAAGTAGCTTGCCCACAATCATGCAGCCAGGCAGTGGTAAAACGGCTTCAAGTGCTGACCCCAGAATGAGTGCTCTGTTTCCTGTGTTGAAGACAGCGATTCCACAGAGCCTATGTTACCACCTCCCCTTTCTCCAAGCCTCCCATCCATGAGTGAAATTGGTAAAGGTAACAGGACTTCTTCCTGCTGATTGAGTTCAGCCTCAGGAGATTTCTTAACAGTCCTCCAGAAAGTCACTACCAATTAAATGCAGGTGGCACATGAGATGAAACCTACTGCCCATCATGGCTGTAAGCCAGCCTGTTTCGGATGCAGACGAATGGCTCTGTCAGGTTTGATGAGGCAGGAAGCAGAAACAGCTGTTGTTCAGCGCACCTTTTCTCCCATATTAAGGCATGTGTTCTTTTGGGTGGGATTTGAGGCTTGTGGTGCTCCAGATCAAAGCAGAGGATCTTGGGGGTGGGGGCAGTGGCAGGGTGACCACAAAGGAGCACACTGCCCAGCTCCCAGGCAGGATCCTCCTCACCCGGTCCCAAAGCACAGGTTGGCCTCAGGCAGCTCAGCTTCTCTTCAGTGAAACCTGACACCAGGCAGGCCAGGAAAGCCAGAGGGGAAGAAGTAAAACAGATTTTGGCAAAGACAGATGGCTGGCCCCTGTGGCTAAGCCACGCCAGCCCACGGTGAATTCCGAGGTGAGTGTTGTGGAGGGCCTGGGGAAGTGCTCCAAGGATTCCTGGAGTTTGCATCATTCAGGTCTGTGGACACCCGTGTGCCCATCTCCCCATCCTCAGTGTGTGCAGGGTGCCTGTGACAGGAAGCGCAGGGCAGAGCAAAGGGCGCTAGTGTTGGGGGCTTAGCTGGGGAAGTAACACACTGGGCTGGGCTGTGCGCCCGGGTGGGACCTCGGCCCTTCCCCTGAGGTTTCCGCACAGACTTAAGTGAGAAGGAACAACAGACCTTCATTTTCATGAGCTCATGTCACGGGGAGGTCACTGGAAGGCCTCTGCCCAGCCATTTCATTTCAGAAAGTGCTGCCTGACTCCGAGGTTAGCACAGCAGAGCTGTCCCCAGACCCAGACGCGTAAATCAGGGCCCCTCGGCTGACTGCGAGCACGGTGCCCGCCCGCCACGCTCAGGTTCCCAGTCCGACTGGTTAATGTGGTCAGGCCGGGCTGCCTGCAGTTTGGAGGTACAAGAAGAAAGGAAACTCCGGAAATGGGGCTGTGTGGTTTCTCAAAGCCAAACTGGAGCAGAGACTCGGCCTCAGGATTCAAAAGCTGGGGACAGGCTGTTCCTGCATTTGGAGAGTCAGGCATCAGGACCACGTCAGAGGGAGCCTGATGGACTCTGCCACCTGCTCTTGTGAATAGACGGTTAGACCCAAGAGATGTAGATCCCTCTGTTTGCTTTACAGCCTTTGGGTGAGTGATGCAGGCTGGCAGAGCGCAAGGGTGGGGCAGAAAGGTGTGTCCGTGTTGAGAAGGTTGTTCAGTGACCTCATTCATTTTGTGATTCCCTCAGACATTAGATATTGTGAATAAATACCTCAGGTTCCCTCTGTTTTCCAGAACTCAAGGAGAGATTTGCTTGCTTACTCATCACATGTGTCTGGTGCCCTCTTGGATAGAAACCCTGAGGGTGGCTGTGGTCCATGGAGGCTGGGGAGCTAGCTGAGGCAGGAGGCACTGGTGTGCAGGGACTCCTGCCACACCACAACCAGCACGGAGGATGGTGTGAATATGCTTCTTGCTCCAAGCTGCTTTGTCTGATGGGACAGGGCCATGGTGTGACTGCAAATGACCTTGAGACTCTGCCACGATTCCCTCTGCTTTGAGTGAAAGTAATTTGTTCATTTATAGGTCTTTAAGGAAAGAACACTGTATCAGGAAATTATCCTGATGTATCCTGATGCTCCTCAGGGTCATCTTAGATGTATAAGCAGGATCACCAACTTTTCTGGGCCTTAGTTGGTATATGTATATGTGCAGAGACACACAGATACATATACACACACACAAATGTATGTACGTATATGCGTACAGTTGTATCTCACACACACAAACACCAACTGCAGCCAGGACCATGTGGAATCATTGGCTGATTAGAAATCATCGATTAAGGAATTTATATATATTCGTGTAATGTAAGCAGCATTGTCAGTGTTTGTTGAGAATTGTGACTATGGGGGATCACGATTAATGAAAGAAGTCCAAGTCTCTAACCATCAATCGATATTTTAAAATCTTCCTTTCTTTTAGGAGATTAGTCAGAGGCCAGTGCACTTCCAGGGTGTGAGTAGAACATCAGCCTTGTACATCCTACTCTTGAACTTCCAGGGCAAAGTCATTGCTTTCAGGTTTGTGAGGAAAAGAACCCCACAAGTTTATGAGCAAGGATTTTGGAGTCAGATAAACCTGAGTTCAAATTCTGTTTCTCCTGCTAATAGCTGTGTGACCTGGGGCAAGTCACTTGACCTATCTGAACCTAAGTTTCCTTATTTATGAAATTTATGAAATTATAATGCTTAGCTCCTGGGTGTCTGTTACTGGATCCTGTCCACTGGATGGTGCCATGTGTGGATGCGATTCCTTGCAACCACAGGGATCAAGCTGGCCCACTGAAGATGAACATAGAGAAACATGCCAAGAATTCAGGTCCCTGATGGCATTGTTGAGCTACTGAACTAACCAACCTTAAAACCACTCAACTTCCAGACTTCTTGATGTAGCCAATTGAATTGGTATTACTTACAGCTAAAAGCTTCCTAACTAATACCACCAAAAACAGAATAACTCATCTTAAATGAAATTTAAGACCTTTCTACAATCCAGACCACAAACTATGTAGAAAAATTTTGCTAAATATAGTAAAATTTAGATCAAACCCAGGGAGGACATGTAGGTGCATCCTAGGTAACATTTAGGAGATAACAATTGAAGGGATTCTCAAAGAATGCCTGTCCAAGGAGAGGAGTCACAAAGATGGCTACCTTCACATTTGTTTCAGGATGTCCTTAAAAGTTTTGGATCAGGAGAATGCCATGTTAGGAAGTTTTTAGAAGATTTTGTTTCTGAATTGTGTTGAATGGGGAGAACTGACTGAAGCAAGTGAAGATTCTGGTCTGTGATGTTTCCCAAAGTTCTGTTGCCATAATCCAGTGAGAACTGATGTTAAGTTTGAACTACTTTATGCCAGTGGGGACAGAGGAGGAGATTGGAAGGTTTGATGCATTGAGTGAGAATATAATTGAAGTTTTCAAATGAATACCAGGAAATAAAGCATCATGGAAGCCAAAGGAGACAAGAGAGTCTCAAGAAGGAAGTGGTGATCACCACCATCAAGACCACCACCAGTAATAAAATCAGTGACCGAAGAGACTGAGCACTCGCCTTGTGCCTGGTGCTGCAGGACAACGTATGTCTATTATTCTATTTAATCCTCACAAAAAAACCCAGGACATGAGGCCTCGTATTGTCCCCAATTTCTGATGCTGGAATCTAGATGTCAGAGTACAAGTTTCACTGCTCATAAGGGTGGACCCGGGATTCAGGGTCTGGCTGCTCCTGAAGCCTGCTTGTTTAGCCACAGGCTCGTCCCTGATGGGCAGTGGTGCAGAAAGTTCCACCGGAAAGAAAAGCTGCTGGGGTTGGCAATTATGAAGTCACTGGTAGAGAAGTTGTAGGTAAAGGTTGTGTGGAGGTGTGCATGGGAAGCGAGAGAGGCCAGCTGGTGAAGAGACCAGGCTTTGAAGAAGCCTGGGCCTGGAGGCATCATGTGAGTGCCCAGAGGACAGATGAAGTCATGAAATGACATTGTTTCCATTGGGTGTCAAGAGAATTGCCATCATAATTATGGTGGTTTGAGAAATCACATAGTAAGAGTTCACCCCGATGTCACCTAGAAATGTTTTTACCTCCTAAAAGCAATTGTTCTCTCATTTCATATTGAAACATCAATAAGAGATTCAGTAATTCTAAGCCTAGTGAGACTGAGAAGTCAGGACAGCTGCTGATCGGTAGGAAGGGGAGCTTTCACCTCCCCTTAGATGTTGAAGGACCATCCTCTGGTTGGCCCAACAGTTACCTAGCCAACCCAATAATACCTAATCCAAGCCAAGAGTCCCTCAAACACCAGCCCAGTGATGATTTACATGTATGAGGTGGCTGTTGTGGGGTGCGTTGCTTTTGGCAACACTTTCTTGTTGAACCTGACTCAGTGTTTATTCGAAAAATACCCTGGCTGGGTTGCTGGCTCTGCGAGTCCATCACAGATGCCAAAATTGCTGGTGAATTGCTTTGGCATAAATGCCAGCTCTCTTCTGGGGCTTTTGAAAAGTTCAAATCCTCTTGATACTTCTAACTCTGCTCCTGGCCCTTGGAAACTGTCCAGCTGGTAACGGGGAAAGGAGGAGGGATGGTCATTTTCCCATTTCCTTAGGATGAGATGAGTGAGAGATTGGAGACTGAGTTATTATAACTGTTTGCAGAGAGTCGATTGAATCTGATGACCTGATTTTCAAGTCTTTGGATCGGGAGATACTAGGGGTGGGAACCCCTATGCTTGTTCTCTAACTCCTCCTTCTCCCTGATCTGGAGACCCTCCATGAAGAAGTGGAGGGCATGTAAAGGGCATAGTTTCCAATTAAACAGGAGGTTTCAACACAGTGATGTAAATAACTAAATAATTATACTTCCCCAAGGCACTGTTAAACTGGTCCAGTAAGGAGAAGGCAGAACTTTTAGTTTCTTTGTTGATGAAACAAACAAATTTTGTTTTAGCAGGCAAGCTTCTGGAGGCCAGAGACCAAGTCTTTTGACTCTTTTATAGCTATAATAATCATTATTACCATTCATGAAATATTTCTCTTCTCTCCCCCAATCACAGGCATGTGATTGGATTCCACTTCCTACTCCCTTGTGGGTGGGTGGGGTCGAGACTAGTCTGGACAGTGAGTTATGATAGAAAACCACCTGTATCACTTCTTTGCTGGAAGATTCCGTCTCCTGTTTTAGATCCTCCAGGGTTTTTTTTTTCCCCCCCTCTGGCAAGGCTAGCAGTAATACTCAAGATGGTAGCTTCTTCATCCACCTGGATCCCTGAATATTTATGAAGAACAGCCCCCCAGCCTGAGTTCCCAACCCTCCTGCTAACTTTCAGTGGACATGTGGTATGAAATGAAAATAAACTTTAAGCCACCAACAGTTTGGAGTTGCTTGTTACCATAGCATAATCCTGACTAATACAACATAAGACCTCACCTATATTTCAAGTATATACTGCACCTGTATTACTTAATGTGCTCTTCAGGACACTAGCCTATAAGCACGTTGAAGGCAGAGAGGGCCTGGTATTCGTTTTGCATTTCTGGCATCCAGCAGACATATACACCGTTTCTTGATGAAAGTTATTGTATGACTGCTCTGGTACCTGAAAAGCTGGGAAACTTGAAGGTGAGCAATTAATCCAATGTTTTTCCTAAATGTTATTTAAGCTCACAGTTTCGGCTTCTTCTCTTACCATGGCCCTCAAAAGAACAGCTTTCAAGATTGAAATTTCACCAAATGTGTTTCCTCTGTCCCTGCATAGTCCCTGGTGAAATCATAGTAAATCATGGAAGAAGAATCTTTGCTCAGGAGGAGACAGACAGAGAGAGGTACTAGTTACCACATAGTTTAGGATTAGCGAGGTTCAAAAAAAGGTGTTCTCGTTCTCTTTTTTAGGTCATAGGAAAGCTTTCAAAATCCATTCTGGAGATAGAAGTGATCTCATCTTGTGGCCGATAGCCTCAATATTTCATCTCAGTTATTTACCACTCACAGCCACCCAATCACTTGTTAACTTATAATTCATTTTTCCATATTTCAATCAGATTGAGTTTATCAGGACCACTAACTTGGTTGATTAGAAGAATGAGATAATCAGTAATACCCTATCAAATAGCTATGTATCTATCCAAATGCTGAGTCATTTTAGTTAACTTAGGCAGGTAGACAGAATGCAGTTTCTATTGAGCTTTCTGAAATATTAAAAGTAACTCAAAGGTTCTCCTTGGAGTAATAACCTAGAAATGGCCACGGCTCACCCGCTCACTTCACTCCAGCTCTGGGCTGTGCCACCTGGCCCAGGCAGAACCTCTCCCCCGGGCCTGGCTCCTTTGCTCTTCTTACAGGATTTGTCACCTGAAACTGCTCTGTCCCTTGTACTTGCTTCCTTGGCTCTTGTCTAGTTCTCCCCACGAGACTGTAAGCTGTACGGCGGCAGGCGGGTGATCTCTCCTGTTCACTGCTTCCACCCTGACACCTAGAACGGAGCCTGGCGCTACTCTCTACTCCATATCTGCTTGTTCAACAAAGGAACAAATGAGTGAGTGAATGAATCCATCTATTGATGAACTGTTTGAATCACAGAATTCGTAGACTGATGGAAGCAGAGGGAAGCCTAGAGTTCTCCTGTCCAAAGCCATACAGAGCAGCACCCTGAGGGTTGGGCCTAGGATAGCACCCAGGTCTGTGGTTGAATGAACCTGGACCATAACTCACAATTGGGGTTATTTCCATCTCAACATGTGAATGCCTAGGTATACAGCTGTCAGGTGGGTAGGTGGGAGGATGGTGGGAACACCTGGAGTGGATCAGGGAAATGGGATCAGAGGCCACCAGTGCCTTTAGCATGTCCCATCTTCCCACTGCTACGCAACAGCCCATCAGCACACGTGGTGATGCAAGTCATGGGGACTCTGGAGGGAGGGGAAAGACAAGATGTCTGAGGGGTACCAAATGGAGAGGGGGATTAAGAAAGAAGCTGCACTTTTTTTCATTTCCATCACAAACTTTGCGTACCTTTCCCTCTCCTTGTGAACTCTTTTTAAAATTATGAGCCACTGAGTATTTTAAATGAACTTTCTCTTATGTCATAAATATTCAGACTGGGGATGGTAATTGTTCCCTGTGATTAATTCTGCTTACTCAGGCAAGTTGTGCAAGGTTTTCACTGGAGGGTATGTCTTTCATGTTTTAATGTGACTCGTGTATAATGCAATTTGTCCTTAACTGCAGTTGAGACAGTGGAGTTTGGGCAAGGGCTTTGGGGGTCTTTTCTTCTGATGGCAATGTTTGGAAGTACTTAAACTGGATGGTTTGTGTTACCCCTCCCTGAGTTGAGATGAAGGTAATTGATGGGGCTCAGGGCCAGAAGTTCCTACTGGCCATCCCAGTTGCTTGGGTCTGGGGTTAATGGAGAAAAGCGCCATGTTGAAAGTTACAGCATTTCCTTTGCTTCCATTTTAATGATATTTGCCTGCCAGTGTTTTCTCTTTGAAGAGCAATTTAATAAACAATCACTGGCGTTTCATGTTGAGGGTAAAATTTGTAATGGCATTCATCTCCCCGGGAGTTCTTCCTCAGCCTGTGATTGGATCAAGCCCTTTGCAATGAATTTGGGGGAAGTGCTGGTGGCTCCCCAATGTACCATGGGTCCCCCCTTCACAGGATGAAAATGGGATGGGGGTGTGGGGGTGGAGATGATTTTATGGATGATTCTGGACTCGGCTTAAATTTCTTTTGCTTGAGAAACATTTTCCGAGGAAGTTAAACCTGAGCCTGGAATTACACTGAGGACCCCAAAAGGGAGGGCGGAAGTGGGAAGGAGCACAGAAGGTTCTGGAAGGTGATCTTCAACTGCTCTGTCCTTTGCAGTGAGAAGGAAGTTGCACAACTGAGGGTTTTCATTGTCGAAGATGACAGTGGAGGCTCTTAGGATTGACAGGGAAGATTGTCATCCAGTGGTACTTGTTAAGCACCCACATGGGAAGACATTGCTCTGAGTGCCATGCAGAGCGAGCCCAGACAAGGAGCTGGGTTGTGAGCATCTATTTTTGATTAAAATCACATGTAAATGTATACAGCCAGTTGGTGGGGGGGCCCAGGCACTGGTGAAGGTGTTAGGATGCCTGAGCCTGGGCACCCTCACTGCAAAGTGGGGAGCTTGACAGCTTTCCTGCTTCCCTGTCCTGTAGCTCCCCAAAACAGCGGTGCTCTAGGAAAGCACGCCAGAGAAGGGTGCAGCCACAGGGAGACAGTGCGTGTCGCGGGGGTGCGGATGGAAAGGACAGCCATAATTTTTCCGCCTGAGGTCAGAGGGATGCACACAGCTTGTCTCAAAGACCACCGCAATGACAAATCCCATAGCATCAGAGGCTGGCAACATCTCAAACGTGGCAAGGCAGTTTCCTTATTCTTTTTCCCTTTGGCATGCCCAGATTGGGGAAGAAGTGTAACCAGACATCACTGCTTTGGTTTCCCTTGAGAGCGGGGCTGTGACTTTTAATACAGGGCAGGGCTGGCTGTGGCCAACACACATACACTTCCGGGAAGGGGTGATGATGGACATGCTGTGGTGGTAACTCACCCACGTGTTTGACAGTGGTCCTCCCTGTGGTTGTTGACATGCATATGAGAAGTTTCTTCATCCTGTCTGTCTTAAAAAAAAAAAATCCCACAACAAAAAGATATGCTAAGCTTTAGTCAGTGATATGCTTATTATAAGTAATAATATGAAACATAGAGTGGAGTGATTGCAGAATAATTAGTAGGGCCCCTTGGAGATGATGGGAATGAGTTTTGACTGTGGGTATGACAGCAGATGTGGCTGGTGCATGTTGGGGAGGAGCTGGAACTGCTCATCTCCTGAAATAGCTTTAGAGTCAGCTTTGAGGTTGTGCAGACAACCCATCCCCTACCCAGGCTACATGTAAGCTAGAGACTGGTGCTTTCTGTGGCTCAGCCAGACACAAAATTGGATGTAAAAGAAGGAATTATGACAATCTAACCTTCCCCTCATTCTCCATATGTCATCCACTCACTTATTTTTATGCATAAGAATACTCATTGAGAGTGTCCTCCAAGACTCTGATTAAGTGGAAGAAGAATGATTTTCCTTTCTATTTTTCTGGGGAAGAATTCATTCTAATTATCATGGATTCTTCCACAGCAATATAGTGTGATGAGTTTGTGAGCCACCTGTGACAAATGGAGACAAGACTGTTGAATGAGGAAGTTATTAGTAGAATCACAAAGGCTGAGTTTTCATGGCAAACACAATCTCATCAGGTTCAGTATAGTGTCATGGTTGAAAGACAGTTGTAGAACTATTCACCTTGGTTCTGACCCCAGCTTGGCCATTTATTAGCTGTGTGACCTTAAACAAAGTGTTGGATTTCTTCATGTCTCTGTTTCTGTCTCTGTGGAATGGGTATGATATTAGAACTTACTGTAGGTTTTGGTGAGGGGTAAGTGATTGAAAGGATGAAATACATATAATATGCAAAAAACACTGGCACATGTAAATACTTGATAAATGCTATTATTCCTTCTTAATCCAAACCTCAAATAGGTATCCTTCCCTCTCACCTCAGTTGGCTGAAGTCAACATAGATCTGTGTTGGGCCCTAATATTCTTCCTGAAAAAGTTAATTTACTGGGTTTACTAACAAAATTATCAGTACAGAGCCTTATGCCCTTCAGAAAAACAAACAAGCAAGTAGATAATGTTTGATGAGAAGTTCTGTGGCTGTTCTCTTTCCCCAGGATGGTGAATTCCTATAGCAGGTCAGGTTGATAAAATTAATGGGGGGAAAATGTAGATCTCCATGTTAGTCTAGGGAATTAGAAGACATGATTTATTCAGATTTATCTCACAAACTAGTAGCTCTTAAATACAGTTGTGTATCAGAACCAGTAGGAGAACTTAATAAAAATACCAGTATCTGGGGACCATGCCAGTGTGTGTCTGTGATGTGGCCTGATGTCTGTACATCTGATCAGTTCTTCAGGTGATTTTGAGGCAAGGCCAGGTGAGACCGACTGATGGGAACCATCCTAAGCTTAGTGAATGGGTACACCGCCCACCCTGGGTTAGTTAAGAAGACTTGAAGAAAGTAGCACAAAGGAACTGCTTTCACATTGAAATAAATTCTTCCTGTTAGTCCCTCTGAATGTAAAATTAGTGCTTTTCCTTCATCTCTGGAGAAGGCTATTTGGCAAAGGGAACTTGAAAGAAACCAGGCATGAAGTGGTTATGGAAATCAAAGCGTCTGGGCGAGGGAGGCATCCGTACATGACTCGTTATCCATCTGGATTCACACACTTCTTACACTAGAAGTGCAGTTCTAATTAATGTCAGAGTCTCAGCAAAATTAAACACACTCAAGAAATATTCCTATTTGCTCTGACTTTAAGGAGCACTTTTCCATGGGGTGCCCTGCCTCCCACTTGACGCTGCTGCAGGGGGTTTGCACTGCGGAGAGTGGTTCTGCCCCTGAAGGAGGGTGGTGCTGGCTCTGCAGGAAGGGGTCACATGCTCCTGGTCCCAGCACAGCACATCCTGCCCCAACCCAGCTGCAGTCTGCGGTGCAGTCCAGTTGTTCACCGTCTCTCACTCACCCCCTTCCTGCCACCCTCCTTCCCATCCTTTGGCCTCATAGACGTCAGTGAAAAAATGAGTCTGCACTATACACCATCCCCCTCCCAAAGTCCTGAATTCATCAACGTCCATAGTTATTAGAAAAGTTCAGTCAGTCGAAAGATAATTCCTTGGCCCTGGAGATGAATAGGGTTAGTTTTATGCCATTAAACCCGACAACTAAGAGACTCTTTATGAGAGGAGCTTCTCTGGGGAGGTGATGCCTCCCATGTGAGAGTCTTGGCTCCTTGTAGGATCTTCCGGCGCCTTCCAGGCCATTCATCCCAGTTAGTTGGAGGCCACCACCCTCATTAGGTCATGTTTACTGAAGGTGCTTGTTTTCTGTCTCTCCATTCAGGCACCGACAGGACACCGACAGGACAAAGCCTGTTGTAACTGACCACCAGTGGAGCTGGCTCTGTTCAGGGATTATGGTTGCCTTGGCAACCAGCTTTGCTGAACTCACCACAGCAAACATGAAATGAATGGCTGGGTCAACACCCCAGATAAAACCAGGGTTATGCAACTGTTTGCTGAACCTCTGGCAGAATTTTTTTTTTCTGGACATTTCCCAGAATGTCCCCATATGCACAAATTCCAAATGAAGACTTCTAATTTAAACCCATAACAAGTATTTCCATTGTTTGCATAAAAGAGCTGTTGCTTTTGGAAATATAAATTCAGGTCTGTAGATTTGAACTGAGTATTATATCAGTTTCAGTAACAGCTAGAAAGCATATTTAATGATAAGCTGTCCCTGGGCAGGAAACCAGGAAGGCCACTCATGTATTTCTAATGATCTACATAAATAATTTCATCTACTTAGATTCCAAACTTCAGTCATTAAATGGTTTTACTCTGATCTCAGCTAAATATATTGAGTCTTGAAAATGAATTTTAAAATGCAGAAATAAGCTTTTGAAAAAAAATTCAGAGACAGGACGGAGCCTCTCTTTGTGGAAAAGCAAATTTGCAAACAGGACAATTTATTTAAGACAGTGAGTACAAAGGAGCAAGGTTCTGAGATCTTCTAATTCCTCAAACCATTTAATTCTATGCAAACAATTAAATGGTAATATAATCCAGGTTTCCAGAGTAGTTTATGTTTATTTCTGTCTCTGACAGGAAGAAAATATCTCTCAGAGTTAAAGAATACCAGTTGTCATGACTGGTAGGTACCTGGCAGGCTGACACAGTTGTCTTCATGATCTTTCTCCTCCGAATGGTCCCAACTTGCAAATTTCTCCTCTCTGAGTTCCAAGTCCTGAGGATTTTCTTCTTCTCAACTTCCTCCTCTTACCTTTTCTTTATCTTTTTTTCCCACTTGAATCTGGTCTGGTGTTTTCTACAAGGCAGGCACTAAGGGCTATTGTTGCCTTCTTAAACAGCTCATTTCAGGTGCCTGAGCTGAGGCTCCCTTCCTTTTCTCCTGTTTACTCCTCAAGGCCCAGGTGACATCTCTGATGACACTGGGCACATTGCTTTAAAATTAGGTTGTACCATCCTCAATGGCAATCAGTTTATTCTGTCTTTCACACCCACTGGGGAGAGGGGGACCAATGAAATATTTTGAAGACTGCTTTTGTTTTGACTTTTTTCTTGTTCACAGTCTAAATTATTTTAGACTAAGTGATTATTAGGTATAGGAAGGTAACCAAACAATTTCAAGATGTCTTCCTTTCTATTGTCCTATAATAATAGCACTTTAAATGCCATTTTTATCCTAGATAGAGCCTTTTTTCTGGAAAGTTCTGGAGAAAAATAATGAACATAAGTGCAAAAGAAGATGTGTTTTACCTAAAGTATATATTTTTAATAGCACTCACTCTTATTTTTAACTTTTTATTTTGCAATAATTATAGATTCACAGGAAATTCCAAAGCAATATACAGGCAGGTTTGGTGCCCAGTCACTCATTCTCCCTCAAAGTTAACATCTTGCATGACTAGAGTGTAATAGCAAAACCAGGAGATTGACGTTAGTACAATCCAGAGTTTATTCAGATGTCACCAGTTATACATGCACTTGTGTGTGTGTGTGTGTGTATAGCCGTATGCAGTTTTGTCACATGTGTAGCTTTGTGTAACTACCACCACAAACAGGATACCTAACTGTAACATAACCACAAGGATCTGTCATGGTACCTTCTCACGGTCATATCTCCTTCATCTCTACCCCTGGACAAGCACTAATCTGTTGTCCATCTCTATAATTATATTATTTCACTAATACATGAATCAAATCATGCAGTATATATCATTTTGAGATTGTTCACCCATTAAAAGACATTTAGGTTATTTCCACTTTTTGGTTGTTATGAATAAAGCTCCTATAAACCTTGTACACATTACTACATGAAAATAAGTTTTTATTTCTCTGGGAAAAATGCCCAAAAGTTTAATTGCTGGGTTTTATGTTAAGCCCATTTTTAGTTTTAAAAGAAACTGCAAACTATTTTCCAGAGTGATCGTGCCATTTACATTTATACAGCAATATATGAGTAATCCAGTTTTTCTACATCCTTGCCAGCATTTGGTGTTGTAACTACTTTTTTATTTTACCAGCTTTAATAAGTGTATATAAAATTATGATTATATAACATTGCAATTTTAATTTGTTTTCCTAATGGCTTATGATATTGGGCATCTTTTTATATGCCTACTTGGCAATCTGTATATTCTCTTCAGCGAAAAATATATTCATGTCTTTCGCCTGTTTACTAATTGGATATTTTTAATATTGAGTTTTGTGAGTATATTTTAAACATGAATTCTCTGTTGTATATGATTTGCAAATATTTTCTCCAGGTCTGTAATTGTCTTTTCATCCTCTTAACAGGCTCATTCACAGAGTAAAGTTTTTAAATTTTGATGAGGTCCAATGTATAAATTTTATGGACTGAAATTTTAGTATCAAGTCTAAGAAATTTTTGCCTACTCCTAGGTCCTAAAGGTTTTTACCTATTTTTTTTCAAAAGGTTTTATATTTTAATAATTTGTATTGAAGTCCATTATACATTTTGAATTAATTTTTTTTGTATAAGAAATAAGATTTAGGTTGAGATTTTTTTCCTCTGTGGATGCCAATTTTCCAGTACAATTTTTTTTTAAAGGAAGGTTGCATTTCTTTGACTGTTTTTGCTCCTTTGTCAAAAATTAAATGGGCATATTTGTATGGGTCTATTTCTGGTTTGCCTTTTCTGATCTATGTAACTGTCACTCTACCAATACTGCACTGTCACAATTATTGTAGCTATACAGTAAAACCTAATGTCAGGAAGAGTGGTTCTTCCTCTTTATTCTTTGTTTAAAAAAAAATTGGGGGCTATTTCTGGGCCTTTCCCTTTCCATATAAATTTAAGAATAACTTTGTCTTTTTATAAAACATTTCTTCTCTAAGATTTTAACAGGAGCTGCATTATATTTATAGATCAATTTGGGAAGAATTAAAACTTTATAATATTGAGTCTTCCAATACCAATACACCATATGTTTCTCTGATTATTTAGATCTCATGTGATTTTTAAAAAATGAACATTTTGTAATTTTTAGAATATAGACTCTTTACATGTTTTGTTAGATTTATACCTAACTAATTTTCTTTGGCATAATTGCAAATAGTATTGCACTTCTTATTTCAGTCTGAACTTGTTCATTGTTGGTATATAGAAACAAAATTGACTTTTGTGTATTGATCTTGCATCCTATGATCTTAATGGACTTGTTTATGTGTTCTATAAGTTTTTGGTAGATTTCGTGGGATTTTCCACATCGACAATCATCTCATCTGCTAATAGAGACAGTTTTAATTTTTCTAGTGCAGTCTTTCTTTTTCTTGTCTTATTGCACTGGCTAGATTTTCCATTACTGTGTTGAATAAGAGTGGTGAGAACAAATACCTTTGCCTTGTTCCTGATCTTAGAGGGAAAGCATTGTCTTTCACCATTAAGCATGATATTAGTTGTAGGATTTTTGTAGATACTCTATGAAGTTTCCCTCTATTCCTAGTTTGTTGAGATTTTTTTAAATCATAAATGGGTGTTGAATTTTGTCAAATGCTCTTTTTATATCAATTGATATGATCATGTGACTTTTCATCTTTGTTAATATGTTGAATTACATTGATCACTTTTCACTTATTGAATCAGCCTTTCATACCTGAAAGAAATCCCATTTGGTTGTAATATACTATTCTTTTTAGACATTGCTGGACTTGATTTGCTAATATTTTGTGGAAGATTTTGTGTTTAAACTTTTAAGATATATTCATCTGTAGTTTTCCTTTTTTGTCCTTCCAACATTTGTCTGCTTTTGATATCAGGGTAATACCGACTTCATAAAATGAGTTGGGATGCGTTCCCTCCTCTTCAGTTTTCTGGAAGAAATACTATAAAATTGATGTGACTTCTTTGTTTGGTAAAAGTCTTCAGTGAAACTATTTTTCAGGAGCTTTGAAGTTACAAATTCAATTCCATTTATTGTTAAAGGACAATTCAAATTATCTAATTCATCTGGGCTGAGTTATGATAGTTTGAGGTTTTAGAGGAATCGGTCTATTTCTTCTAAAGTGTTGAATTTATGATCACAAAGTTGTTCATAGTATTCTTTTATAATAATAAATGGTTTCAATGGTTTCCTCTGATTTATTACTGGTATTAGTGATTTGTTTCTTCTCTCTTTTTATTTTTGTCTGTCTTGCTAGAAATTAGGCTTTCCCCAAAGTCCAGCTTTTTATTTCATTAATTTTCTCTATTGTTTTCTTGTTTTAAATTTCATTTATTTCTTCTCTTATTTTTACCATTTCCTTTCTTCTGCTTGCTTTGCATTTATTTTGCTATTTTTTCCTAGTTGTTTTTTGAGAGAACTTATAATCTTGATATGAGACCTTTTCTCTTTTCTAATGTAAGCATTAGGATTATAAATTTCCCTTTCAGCACTATTTTCGATGCATCTCCAAAATTTTGATATGTTGTATTTTTATTTTCATTTAATTCTATGTACTTAAAATTTTTCCTTTGTGAATTTTTCTTTGAGCCAGTGATTATTTACATGTGTTCTGTAATTTACATATGTTTGATGATTTTCCTGTTTGTTTCTGTTATTGACTTCTAGTTTAATTCCACTGTGGTCAAAGAATATACTGTGTATGATTTAAATTCTTTTGCTTTTTAAAATTTGTTTTATAAGTCACAATATGGTCTATCTTGGTGTATATTCTTTGGACTTTAAAAAATAGTTTGTATTCTGCTATTGTTTGGTAGAATGTCAATTAGACCTGGTTGACTGATGATATTATTGAGTTCTATATCTTTACTGTTCTGTCTAGCAGGTTGTATCAAGGTTGAGAGTGAGGTGTTGAAGTTGCTGACTAAAATTGGGGATATATCTGTTTCTTCTTTCAGATCTATTAGTTTTTCTTTCATGTATTTTGAAGTTCTGTTGTTTGGTGTAAATTTAGAATTGCTGTACATTTTGGGGGAATTGATTATTTTATCATTATGTAATATCCCTCTCTGTCTCTAGTTATTTTCTTTGCTCTGAAGTCTAGTTTATTTGATGTTAATATAGCTATTCCCATTTTTTGATTAATGCTTGCATGATATATATTTCCACCCTTTTACTTCCAACCTACCTATGTTGTCATATTACAAGTACATTTCTTATATGCAGTATGTAGTTGTTTGTATTTTTAAAAAATACTCTCTGCCAATCACTGTCTTTTAGTTGGTGTATTTTGATGATGTACATTTAAAATATTTATTGATGTTAGGACTTAAGTCTGCCATTTTATTTTTTATTTTCTGTTCTGAACATTTCTTATTCCCTTTTTTCCTTTTTC
The DNA here is from genome assembly GCF_048564905.1 of Vicugna pacos. Lineage (NCBI taxonomy): Eukaryota > Metazoa > Chordata > Mammalia > Artiodactyla > Camelidae > Vicugna > Vicugna pacos. Next base: position 18,536,136 of record NC_133021.1, on the reverse strand, counting down.
TTGTCTTATTTTGGACTACTTGAACTTTTTTCAGTGTTTTATTTTGAGTTATTTAAAATGTTTTGAGTATCCTATTTGTATAATTAGTAACACTTAATATATTTATATAACTTATGACAGCCTGCTGTTACTGATTTATCAATTAGAGTGAAGTATTAAAAACTTGCTTCCATTTAAGTCCCTTAAATTTCCCTGCTTTCAAAAATATATTTTAAAATATAACTGTCTTCAGCATTTGCTCTCTCTGTATTAAACACCACATAAGATGGTGATGTGTTACAATTTTTGCCTCAACATAAAATATAACTTAAGAATGTCCTGAGATGAAGAATAGTCTACTATATTTACTCCTAAATTTTACCCATTTGAATGTTCTTTATTTCCCTTATGATGGTCTCAATCTTCTGTTACTTCTTTTTCCTTAGAATGCTCTCTTAGCCATCCTTTAAGGGTAGGTCTGCTATTGACAAACTCTATCAGTTTCTCTTCATTTGAGATTGTGTTAATTTCCTCTTCATTCCTAAAATATGGCTTTGCCAGGTGAAGGAATCACTGACAGTTCTTATATTTTAGCACTGGAAAACTGTTGTGCCACTTCCTTCTGGCCTTCATAGTTTCAGATGAGAAATGTACTTTGGTTCAGATTGGTGTTCCTTTAGAGGTAATTCGTCACTTCTCCCTGAGAGCTATTTAGATTTTTTCTGTTGTTTTCAGGAGTTTAATTGTGATGTGTTTTGGTGTCAATTTCTTTGAGGTTATGCTATTTGGGTTTAACGCTCAGCTTCTTGAATCTGTTGGTTTAAGTCTTTCCCCAAATTTGTGAAGTTTTCTATCATCATTTCTTCAGATACCTTTTCAGTCCCACAGTCTCTCCTCTTGTTCTGGCACTTCAGTGATGCAAATTTTTGAACTTTTATTTTTGTTCCATAAGTTCTAAGGATCTAATCATTAATTTTTTTTTTAGCTTACCTCCTTTTTGACTATACATAGTCTTATGTATTTATTGGGGGGTAATTAGGGTTTACTTATTTTAGTTTTCGAGGAGGTAATGGGGATTGGACCCAGGACCTTGTGTATGCTAAGCATGTGCTCTACCATTTGAGCTATACCCTACCACCTTACCTCCTTTTTGAATAAACTCTATTGATTGGTCTTCACCTTCACTGATTCTCCCCTCTGTTATCTCCACTTAATGTTGAGTCCATCTGGTGAATTTTTAATTTCATCTATTGTATTGTTCAGTTCTATAATTTCTACTTGGTTCTTTTAAAAAACATGTTTCTTTGCTAAGTTTTTGTATTTCTCAAACATTTCAAAAAAAATGTATAGTTGTTTGTAGAATCATTTTTATCATGGCTATTTTTAAATCCCTATCAGATAACCCCACCATCTAATTCATCTCAATGTTGGTGTCAGTCAATTGTCTTTTGTTGTTGAAGTTATGTTTTTCATGGTTCTTCATACAACGAGCCATGTTTGATATATCCTGGACATCTTGAATATTATGTTTGGAGACTTTTGATCTTATTTCAGCTTCAAATAAACAGTCACTCTATTTAGATTTTGGTCCTGACCTATCTTTTTAAGCTATAGTTTAAATGAAAATTTAGTTTTCAGAGCCCTTGCAGTGTTATGATGGTTGACTTCATTCTTCTGGCTCTGCTTTCCTCTTACTCAGTTCCTGTAGGGCTGCCCAGTATAAATGCATGGGTTGTTCTGGAAGAATTGGCCGTGGTTGCTGCAGCTCATGGAGACTGCTCTTGCCTCAGGTATGGATTGGGGTGGATCTCTCCACTAGATCTCTGCCAGGCTGCTTCTTTTTTGGTTCTTTGACCAGAGAGCAAGTTTTTTCACTTGTATGTCTGTGGGTGATTCCAGGTTGTGGGTGACTTTTTGATATCCAGTGTGTGATATATGAACCATCGAAAGACAGGATGAGAAACTCACTATGATATTACTTTGAAGGCTTGAGGTCTCTAGCCAGTGTGTCTTCTTTTCCTACCTCTTGGAATTGTTTTATGATTATCTGATTAATTAGTTCCAGGATAGTTAGTTATATTTACAAGGGGAGAGCAGGGAAAAATGAATATATATGACTTCTTGTCCCTGAACTGGATAGAACTTATTATTTTTTAAATGAAGAGGAGGAAAACTTTCTTTCCTTTAATAAGAACAGCCTATTTTATTTGTTGAAAAATCTGAAAACCAGCAAAAGGGAGAAAATAAAAGTAAATGCCAGTATTCTCACAGATATAAATGTTGTTAACACTTTAACATATGCCCTTTCTGATCCTTTCTGTGCATATGCAGTTTTCGAAAAGTTATCAAGCTTTGTACTTACTTTTATGCTCATATGTCTTAAATATATTTGTAGTTCAATATATAATCTTTTATTTATACTAAGCATTTTTAGCTTGCAAAGAAGACACACAGCTCTGGTACTTAAGTGATAAAAGCTAAGATTAGGATATGGAGGAATCAAGAAAGCTGTCTTTGTAGTTGTTTAGATGGTCTGGGGTCCAGACTTGAAAAAAAGTCAGAACAATGGCTCATCTTCAGGATATAAGGCAGACTAAAGGGACCTCCACCTCTAGCAGTTGGGTCATTTTCTCTCCTTGCTGCAGAATCCATTTTCCCCTGCTATGTTCCACTCTCCTACAGCTCCCAAGAAAAAGAATCTGTTTGGATCAGTTTTTACATGATTTAATGTGGAACATGTGTATTGGGCAGTCTGGAGATAAGCCACATGATAGAAAGGTAGCCTCCAAAATGACCATTTTATACAAGTTCAGCTTGATCTCTCCTGGCTAAGCCCCAAGTCTAATATATTGTGGCCAGAGTAGCATGGTTCATGACATTTTACATAAAAAAAGAAAGAACTACCTATGGTCAATTTTCTCATAAAAGAGTTGAGGGAAAGAAGACACATAGAAAGACCTTGGGCTTGCATATTTCAAATACCTGGAACATTTGGGTTGATTTCAATTTTTTATGCTTATGAATCATACTGCAATAAGCACACTGCAATACCCTGTGGTTAATTTCTGCTCTATCTTTTATATCCTCAGTGACATGGGTGACTTTTACAGGTCATAATAATAGCAGTAAAGATCACAATTAGTGATATGACATAAAGACCCTCAAGAGCTACCAGTTAAAGAAATTTTGCTATATTTTTGCTGAATTCTTATGCCTCAATATTATGTTATAAAAAATTGAATATATCTTAGTGGAAACTGAAGTGATGTATCTAAACGTACGTGTGTGGATGGGTGAAAATCCTAGGGGTAGATTCCAGGTCTGGCTAACCTCTAGAACAGGTGTCTTGCTCTTACACCATGCTGCCTTTCTCCTCTTAGAAAAAAGAATTCCCAGGAAAGCCAGGCTATAACACTGTTTAGAAATCATTTCTATTTACATTTTAGGGAGATTTTCAACAACAAATGTAAAACAGAAGCTAAGATTCTTTTTTCTAGTTGACTCTCAATAAAGAGTGAAATTAATAAGAAATTTCCATTCTTAAATTTTCTGGTAAATTGAAGATTTCCTATAAATAAAGGTATTTATTTGGTATTCATGGTGCAGAAGTCTAGTAGTCACAGCTGCTTGAGTCCCTTGGAGGCTGCAGAATTCTTCATTTGCAGCATCATTAGCTCCTTTGGTCATATGTACCCAGGAGCCCTCAGGGAGCTCATCATGGTGATTTCCTTAACTTATTTACACCGAAGTATCTACTTTTCAGGAATCTCTGGTGCATGGCTTTAGATGTAGAAGCTTAACAAATGAATATTTCAGTTTATTAAATTTGTGTTTGAGGTAGATGTTCCAAAATCTAGAGAGAAATAAAAATTTTCTGCACATGAGTGTGTGTTAATAAGAATCAAATAGTTCAGCCAGTGTCCACCTCTGAGAGCTGGAGCTGTTGTTGATGAAATTCTCACTTCTCATTCAGAACATTGATTTTGCACCAAAATTCATCTCGTGGGTTGAGGAAGAAAGTGAGAACCAGCAATCCAGTTGGGCAGAGTAAATAATTAAAAGAATATCTGTCAGAATTAGGAGAAGGGGTGGGTGAGGAGAAATTAATATTTTTTGAGTGCCTAGGAGGTGCCAGGTAATTTAAGTTGGTTTCTCACTCAGTCCTCAACACAACCCTTGGTCTCAGCTATTTCTTCATCAGTTCATTGTGCAGATGAGGAGGTGTTGAGAGGTTGGGTGATTTCTGAAAGTTCCTTAGCTAATAAGTCATCGGGAGAGGAGTAAAATCAAGGTCTGTGGATTTCTGGAATTTATGTCTTTCTTTCCACAATAGAAACTGCTCACTGAAAGTCTCAGGATTCAAGCAGATTGGATTCTGGAAATGAAGGCTCTCTCTTGACAATCATAGAGTATACGTCTACCATAGGGTTTTCCTCTGTTGAATTCTGATCAGTCCATCTTTAAAATACATGCTGGTTGGAAATTGGAGTCTTAGTGTCATGGGAGCACAGCAACCCAGGACTTGGGTTTGTTACCAGTCTCGGGACTAATGTGCCTCTAAATCCCTCAAAGGCACATTAGTGGGTAATTACAACAAATAGAGGCTAATGGGAGGGCCACATCTGTTTTGTTGATTTGGCTTAGAGAAGAATTCTGGGTTAGGAGATTTAGTCAAATTGCTTGACCCTCTTTAGCCACTCCTAGCCCCAATCCCAAGCGTACCTGCCAGGGGCCCATTGTCTGATGAGAAGATCTCTTGACCTCGTGTGTGCAGAGGGAAAGTGCAGGCAGCTGCACACTGATTCTCATCCTGTTTCTGACATAGTGACCTGGCTGATGACTTCAGACAGGCCACGCATTTCCCTGACCCTGGAAGGGGCACAGAATGTGCCTAGGAGGAGGAATGTCATGAACAGATTTTTATCTTTGCTGTCTCCCGAGGAACCCAAAGTGTTTTCCAAATGAACTGACAAAAAAATCCATTTAAAAGAGAGCTTTCTCTGCTTTAATTGCTCCCAAGGTATCTGTAGTCCAGGTGCTAATGGAGTGAAACATTCCAGGCGGTCAAGCCTTTACTTTTTTGAGAAGTTAGTGTAACAAAACTTTCACTTGGGACATAGAGAACCCATTATTAATTTTTTAATGCATGGAGGGATTGAAGTCCTGTTCTTATAGACTTTCCCTATTTTATAACTCAATTCAATTCCTGTAGAAAAGACAGTGGTACTTGTTCAATAAGTACCATTTAATCTTTCTCTTCCTGAGCATGCAGGAGACTACATTTCCTAGTCTCCCTTCCAGTTAGATTGAACCATGTGTCTGGTTCTCACCAATGAGGTGTAGGCAGAAGAGTTGTAATCCTTTCCCAGAGCTGACGTTTAGAAATATTACATCTTAACACTCAGCCTGCTCTTCCCCTGACTCAGTCACTGTGGAAGCTGTATGTTGAGTTCACCTCATTGAAAGCTGGAGGCAGCCTGAATCCCTGAGTTACCAGATGGAGGAGAGATGCCCTGCAGAGTCATCTTCCCCATCAGACCTTATGTGAATGAGGATCAAACAGGTTTTTGTGTGTTAAGCTACCAAGATTTCTGGATTTATTGATACCATGGGATAGCCAAGCCTGTTCTGAAGGATGCAGTTCTCCTTTTCATATGTGCTGTACTTTGTGTTTCAATTTGAGTCTCATAGAATCTTGGCTTTTTATCAAGAGCTGAAAGTCCTTGGTCCAACCATGCATCTGATGCTTGACTCTCCTCTACCAGATCCTATTCAAGGGGATTTCATTTCTACCTTTGACAGCCATTTAAAGCAGCTTCTAAGTATTCTCTTTATGTTGAGTGATACATCAAATAGTGTCTACCATATAGTAAATGTACACATAGGCCATTAAACCAGGCTTCTAACCTCACCCACAGCTAGCCACATATCAACCAGCCCACAGAAGAAAACCACAAGTGCTAAGGGATATTATAAACATTTGAACAGGATTCCTAATTTAATATCACATGTTTGGGTTTGTCCTCTTCACCAGGGTTCCTAAGCTTTGGTAACATTAAAGTATCTGCTCTTTACTCCTCATCCTAACTCTCCGCTCATCATTCTGGACCTTGGAGTTCTGGCATTGCTTTTGTTCTTTCCTCTGATGGCAAGATCTTCTGTTGTCTCAGGAGAGAATCCTACTTAATAGGAACTCACCCCACTGCTGTCCTGGTCAGATCAGTCTAGCCCTGCTCTTCTCAGCCTCCCCGAGTTGATGTGTCAGTTGGTCTGCAGGAGCCTGAGTTTACTTGCAGTGTGAAAACTCTAAAGCAGACCAGTGCCATTCAGATGCCTGGAGCCTGGCTGTTACTGCTAACTCAGCTGGCTCCCCTGGTTTAGATCAGATGGATGATGGAGAGAAGTGACTCTTAATGGGACTGACTCAGTGGGGGCTGATGATAAACCGAGAAAACTCAGCCTGAACACCTCTAGGAGCAAAGTGTCAGCTTGCCTGGTAAGGAGAGTTTTCAAAGGAGTAGCTCATCCACTCATGACGCATCTACGCACCAGATTGCTTGATCTGTGTACAAGGCACTGGTCTGGGTACAAGAGGTGGGATTGATAAGTAAGACATTCTTGGGGGGAGGGGATAGCTCAGTGGTACAGCACGTGCTTAGCATGCATGAGGTCCTGGGTTTAATCCCTGTACCTCCATTAAAATAAACAAACAGACCTAGTTACAACCCCTGCCCCCCAAAAGACGTTCTCTCTTCACAAGAAACCTACAACCTAAGTGTAGGAGGGCAGAATCCAGCACACCAGGCCTAGTGGAATAAATATCTCAAGAGACACAAGTGCAGGGCTGCGATGATTTTGAGGAGAAAGATATGGGCATTCATTAAGTACCTACTGTGTGTTGGACCCTGTACCAACACAGCAGTTCCGGACCTTGACCCCGTTCAGTTCTGATGGCATGCTTAGGGGCCTCAGCACCATGATGCTGCAAACTGGGCAGGCTAAGCATGCCTTTCTTCAGTTCTGTCCCATGATTAGGCCCTTCTGTCACTTCTTAGGGGACCAAATTTGAGCTTTGAAATATATTATAAAATATCCCCGGAGGGGAGGGTATAGCTCAAGTAGTAGAGCTCGTACTTAGCGTATACAAGGCCCTGGGTTCAGTCCCCAGTACCTCCTCTAAACTAAATAAGTAAACCTAATTACCTCCCCTGTAAAAAAACAAAAAATATATATACATCCACATACGTTCTTGTAGTTATGGCCTTTTATGTTCTATTGTTGATGACTTTCACGTGTGTATTTAATGAGGGGAAAATGGTCTTTTTAAAAAATGTTGGAAATGGAATAACAGTGGGTGAACAAAAAACCCTTTGGTGAGAACTTTTTCTTTTCATTCTTTGGTTGCTTTGCTGCTGAGGATTTAGACAAGTCCAAACCATGACACCGGCTTCTTGTTGAATGATATGAAATTTTCCAGTGCCATCTAGGGAGGGTCAGTGATGTAACACTGATACTCAAACTTTTTAAGCCCAACTGAAAGGAGAACTTTTAATAATTGTCATGTAGATGAGAGCGGAGATTCTTGAAGTGGCTCTCCACCTTGGCTGCTTTAAAAAGTTTCGAGGGCCTCTGGCCATACCTCCAGCCAATTAGATTAACGTTGGTCCTGGTGGGATCCAGGCTTGCATAGCTTTTAAACAGCTTCAGGTGATTCCAGTGTGTGGTGAAGGTTAAGGAGTAGCTCTAGACAAGTTATATTTAAACTCTAATCTGCACTGGAATCCCCCATGTGTTGTTCAAATACAGTCTCATTAAGCAGGTAGGGGCAGGATGAGACCTGTGAGTCTGCATTTCTAACAAACTCCAAAGAGATGTTAGTTCTGCTGGCCCATGGACCACACTTTCAGTAGCCAGAGTCTAAATGAAATGTTTCTCAGAGTGAGGTGCAGACCCCTGAGTCAGAATCACTGCACGGGGGATGAGGGGGTGCTGGCTAAAAAGCAGATTCCTGGGCCCTGCCCTTTAATTCCTTCAGTCAGAATCTTTGGGGTGGGCGAAGATGAATCAACTCAGGTGCTTTTTTTTTTTTTTTTTTTTGAAATGCTCCTGTCCAATCATCCCATCCTCCAGATTGTAACTTAACCGGTTTAGTCTGGGGCACTTCCAGTTGGCTAAGCCATCCAGGTGGTTCTGGTGCAGCTCAAGCTGAGAACCCTAGGTTAGGGCAATGATTCCCAAACTATTCCAAACATTGGAAGCACCCAGAAAACTTCAAAAACTCCTGGTGCCTATGTGCTCCCCACAGAGACTGGGATTTCGTGGGTCTGGGATGTGACCCAGGTGCTTGAAAAGTTTCCCAGGTGATTCCAGGTGCAGACAAGCTTGGGAACCCCTGGGTTAAGGTACCATATTTGAGCACATTGTGTAGGCAGTTCTTATGCATGTTGAGGTCTTGAGGGACTCAGCTCTGGAAGGAGAGCCCTCATTCATTAGTAGGAAACTGCCTGCAAGGACTTCAGTTATAATTCTTTGTGTAGTCTCATAACTGTGACTAAATCTTCAAACGTGTTTGATTCACTGGATGTAGGAGGATGCATGTCAGCAACAGGAAGGAAGGGCAGAAGGAACAAATTACACACATGCCCTAATCCTTTACTCCAATATTTTGGACGACATGGCTGTTGGATTGTTTGGAGTTATTGATATGTTAGAAGGTTAATACAGGAAGTATCTGATTGTGGGTTGGTGCTTTTATTTATTTCTGAGTTACCTTTTCAATCCCAGATTGGAAGGTAATGATTTTCAGTGGTTACATACACTTGTTTTAGTGAAGAGTTCTGTTTTTAGGGGAGGAAAATGAGGCCATTAAAACAGAGGTATGCATCTATTGCTTCTGACTGCCCAGCAGACCTTGTGCACTTCTGGAAAAACACTCCCTTCTTTGAACCAATTATTTTGCTTGGGGGTTAAAAGGTTATATTTGAGTAGAGTTCCCTGGCTTGTGTCATAGAACCCAGACTCATTTCCACAACACCAGACCTTAGCCGGCCTACTTAGAGTCCTTCGCTAAGATTCTCAAACCAGAGCTGGTTTCTCTCTAGTTATCACCTCATGTACTGGCCATCTCCTGTGGGAGGGAGGGGACCTGCCCACAGTGAGATTAGCAAGGTGAGCCTGGGAGGGGAGACACCCTAGTTCTCATCCTCATCCCTGAGGTCCCTGCAGACACCTGGTTATACTCGATCTTGCCTTCAATTCTGTGAGCCATCCTAGTACCATTTCAATAAATCACTTTTTTTTTTAAGAGGCTTTGAATAAGGTTTCTGTCACTTGCAAGCCATAGAGTAATGCTCAGTTCAGTACAGTGCTCTTCCCTTACTGGATTGCTCTAGATGTGCAGAAGGAGGTGCCAGCCTCCCACAGGGGCCCTCAGCCAGTCTTGATTACTGAAAATATGGAGCCAGGTCATTGCAGGGCACGGGAAAATTTTTTTCACCCCACTGGTATTGGAAAATGGGCAAGTGTCTGGAAGCAAAGGAGAGACTCTCAAAATGTGATAGAAGAAATCCTTATCTGGATACCAACAGGGAGAATAAGTCTGTGGGTTTCCCAGGATGCTTACCAGAATTATTTAACAAGCGTCGCTTGTACAACTTGCCACATGCTGGGATTTTTGGGCTTTTAAGGCAATAAGCTCCAATATTTATGCCACAATTTACAATTTACAAAGTGTTTTCAGAGATACCATGTCATCCTCCAGATAAGGAAAATTGCTTAGAAAGAGATTAGGCTTCCCCAACATCCCAACTCCAAAGGATTGGAACCAAGACTCATATCCGGGATCTTCTAAGTCCAATCCTGTGGTCTTTGTCAATGTACCACTGAGTCTGCCCTCAAGGTATGGATAATGTCACTGGGAGGACATCAGCAACTCAACCTACTAGGGAGGCAATTCCAGGAAAAATTTCTCCAATTATATAATGAAAGTCAATAAGAAAATAGGAATTTCTGCTACTGTTAAGTGGCAGATGTGTGTGAGACAACAGAAGTGGACGATGACTGTGTTCAGAATTTCTAAATGAGTATTTGTCTTGACATATTTATGCCTGAATTGTGTAAGATCAGTGGGTGGTTTTATAACAAGAAAGACCACAAGACAAGGAAATCAGAAATCTGGATTTTAATCTTGTGTCATCATTAGCTGCTTGTCTAAACCGCAGGCAAGCCTCTTAACCTTCCTGGGCCTCAGTTTCTTCATCTGTAAAATGAAAGGGTTGGATGAAGTGATCTGCAAGGACTCTTCCAGCCCTGTAATTCTGTGTCATTTACTAGAATGCTCATGGCAAATATGCTGCCCCGTGGTTTATAGTGCACATAATTACAGGGTTCCGAGCCTGAGAGAGCACTGGATCCTAAATCAGCGCAACGTCTAAGTCCTGTTCAGTCATGTTGGGCCAGATTGTTTTTATATACATGAAATTTACGGCACTGTCCTTTTAGAGGAGGAGGTGAGGAACTTCAGGTAATCTGTCCAGGTGAAGAGGGCCAGAAAGCTATAAATAATAATGAGTGTAGGAACCCACAATGATACCTACTCCTGTTCAAGGCATGCCCACAGTAAATCCATGCGATAGATGGGGCAAGTGCTTGCTTTTTTTTTTTTTAAGTAACTTTTGTCAAAAAAAATTTTTTATTATACAAAAAATAAAGTACTTTTTGTCAGATGAGGAAAGTAAGGCCCAGGCAACCTCATGTGATTTGACCAAGGTCTCCTTATAACAGAACCAAGACTAAGACCTAGACTTTTGCCTCTGATTCCAGTATCCCCTCCAATAGTCATGAAAAGTGTGTTTCCTTTGGAGAGTCATATATCATTCTAGTCTCTTTAGCAAAATGTCCCTTTCTGATGACTAGGAAAGGATTTGGCCAGTTTCACTCTTGTTGACAGATGTTGGAGAGACATTTATCATGAGGGTACAGAGGCCACTTATGAATATTCTTTCTAACTTTTTCAGTGTTTATGGAGGCCAAGGATATCTGCAACTTAGGGTCTTCATGCCATGAGATGAAATAAAAACAGAACTTGGTTGGATTTAGATAGACCTATCATTAGTTCAAATTGCATCTGGCTAAAAAGCAGTGGGGTTTTTAGAATGTCGTCATCTGTTCTATCCCTTCATTACAAGGCTTGGTTGTAACTCCTGCTGACTCTTTCATCTAAGCACATTTGCAATTTTACTTTACATGACTCATCTTAAACTTTATTATCACATTCATTGTAATAATGCTGGTTTGACAACACTTTAAATAGTTGGCGTCCCATGATACAAGGCAATTAATTTTTATATTGCATCTTTAATACAAAGTATTGAGACAAAGTCTTTAAATATTAAACCAAAGAGGTAAAGGTTTGGGGGGTGGGGTACAAGAATTGAATCCAGATAATATCAGAAAAATTGAAATGTAGAAATAATGGAAAGAGACAGATCAGGAAGGACAGTGTCAAGCACTGGAATGGGATATTAAGTAAGGCAGCCTAAGAATTTCTTTCTAGAAGCTTTGAAATGTTGAATGGTCTGGTGGTTTTTATGATGAGGGAGTCACTGTATCTGAGGTTTATTCCCCCCCTCCCTATTTTTCTGGAAAAAGGATTTAAAAATGACATGACCTAGCTCACAGGGATATTAATAAAAGAGGGCCATAAAAGACAAAGAGTAGGGATTATAAATCATCATGGGTGAAGGAAGGATTTATAAAAAAAGATGTTAAAGACCAATCCAGAGAGACCCGGGTCCTTGTCCCTGCAGGCAACCTCGATGGTGGTGCAGTGCTTCCTGAGAGCCTGGGTGGGGTGGCTGAGCGCAGAGGTGGAGGCAGACAGAGGTGTGCAGCGGGTAATTACACCAGACAGACTGACAGTCATGTTTGCTAACTTCAGAGCTTCCTAAAAAGGAAGCGAAGAAGTTAAGGAAGTTTGGAGAAAGTGGACATTTCACTCCCTAGGACTCTAGGACCCTGCATAAGAAGGGGTTCATTGTCCCAACAGTGGCATCCTGCTACTGGGCTGGTTCAGGGCAAGACTGGCAGATGTTTCAGTGTTTTCAACTATATCCCTCCTCTACTGACCTTTCAGCGGTCCCCACCCTTTTCCCTTCAAACTTCTAGTGCCCAGGAATCTTGCCCAGGAGCTCATTGAATCATTGTATTTTATTTTTTTATTAAAAAAAATTTTTTTACAGATAGAAATAAAATTGTAATTTTTTAATCCAGTTTCATGAAGAGTCTCCCTGTAGTTCCAATTGTACAAAATCTTCTGTCAAAATCCAGTAGGTATTCTGTGAGAATTTTTCCACATGGAGATATATTTTTGATGCCTTTGTGGGAGAGGGTGAGCTCTGCATCCTTCTATTCTGCCATCTTGAAGCCCATCCAGCCATTTTAATTTTAAATGTAAAGCAAACCTGAAAGAATGTGTCCTCTCACCCTGGAGTGTTAGCACTTTCACTTCACAGTTAGGGATGGATTTGCTTTGTGACATTCTCAGAGTCCCTTAAATGACACAGCCAGGTGATGACCCATTCAACCTGGTGAAAGAAGGACTCTATTACACAGCTCAGTCACTCAGACTTGCTGAGCCTGCATCCTCCAACAGTGCCAGCTGCCCTGGCACCCCTGTCTGTTTGAAGACAAAGTCCCACCCACCCAACCTCACACTTGGCTGTGTTCTCACCTGAACTGTCCTTGACTCTCCCAACATTGACTTGGCTACTTGCTTTTGACTCTGTCCTCATTCTGCCCATCCAGCCTCACCCTGAGATCTACCTGGCGAGGACTTTGACTTCCTCTAATCCTCTTCTTCCTCCTCAATGTGACAGAAGCTTCTAGCCAGCCTGTGACAATGTCCCCTTCCCTGTGGACCCCAGGGGCTTCCCACTACCCTGTGGGTAGGACTCCAGCAGCTACCCTGATGTTAGAGGCAATGCTCAGACTGCAGAGGAATAAGTATGCCCCAGCCTATTTCACTGGAGCAATTTTATGAACCTCAGTCAATTTGTGGCCCAAGAGCAATGCATTTCAGAAAAGATTTGGAGCCATAGGCTCCTCTCTTCAATCTAATGTGGAAGGCTTCATATGTAAGCTAGGAAGTGCTGATCTGCTAGACTTAAAATGGGGGGGCTGCAGTCTCACCTGCTTACCCCTCCCACAGTTCCTCCCTCCTACGGCCATGCCCTTTCATCACATTACACTCCATCCTTACCTGATCCCACCCACACCTGTGCATCAGCTGGTGATTTCCAAATCGCCATCTCCTGATCTTTTCCTGACCTCCAGCTGTACATTTCCAGTTCCTTATTAGAATTTACATAACAAAGATCTCCCCCTATGTTTCTCAACATGTCTGGTATTTCATCTCCTTATCCTCCCTCTTTTATTTATCTCTTCTATTTCTTGCTTCCTAAGAGGATAGGGTTTCAAGGAAGCTTGGAATTGTCCTAGAGTACTTCTGTAATCTCAACTCCCACATGGTTAATCAGCCACCATTCCTATGATTGTACCTCTGAAATCTCTCTCGGATCTGTAACCTATTTTCTGTCTCCACTGCCACTGCCTTGGTTGGGCTTTTGTCACCTTGGGAAGGGATCATGTCATTGATATCCTGACTTAGTACCTGCCCTGAGCCGTTCATGACTCTGCAATAAGGAAGAAGCCTTCACAGAAGTGAGACATGGATCCCGCCCTGAAGAATGGGTGGGGCACTTATAGGACTCCCTGTGGTCAATAATCATGATCTTGCTGTTATATTCTGAGAGTATATTCTTAGAGTATGAAGTTCATTTGAGAAGATTTCTCATGGAAATGTCCGTTGAGGGAAGTGCAAATACAGCCATTCACTGACCAGCCTTTTGTGTCTTCTCTTCTGTTAGACTTTCCCCCTATGCTGTGGTGTAGTGTTGTCAAACAGCTGTTCTAGCTGAATCCCATGGGCATTCCACCGCCAGTGCCCATCATCCACAGAAGACAATCTCCCTATGTTTCTCACTGTGCTTTGTGATTCACCCACTGCAAGAGAAAACTAACACACAGAAGTGATTGTTCTGCATCCCATAGGAAGGGTTCTTGTTATGACAGAAAAGTTATTTTCCTTTCTGTGGTTTCTTAAAGGTTCTCTAATTGGGTAACCCCCTGCTGACCCCTGGCTATGGTAGTTTCTATATTGACATCTTTGTTTCACTACTTGCACACCAAGGCCAGTGACGAGTAATTCAAGCCAACATAGAGCATGGCTCTATAAACCACCAGTATTTATAAGGCAGTGACCCCTAAAGTTCACTGGAGTTTTCTCCCATTAAGAATATTTCTCACCTGCATATAACAGATGGGGTATGTGTTACAGCCCCACGTCTGGTCTGGGAGTGGGCTGAATTCATCTCTCCAACTTCAAGGTCCTGAACCTGGATTGCTTTGGAATTCATTCACATTCTACTTATGCTTGGATAATAATTCAAAATAAGCACAAAAGTTTTAATTTTCTTTTGTCTCAAGAAAAATTAAAAATATGGGAAAATATGAAGGATAATGTAACAAAACTATTCCTATCATCTAGAAATATTAAATTTTCAAGATTTGTCTTATGTGCTTGTAATGTTTTTTAAGGAAATAAATAACATTAGAAATAAGATTAAAATCCCCTTGAGCCTCCAATGCTTGGCCTGTGTCCATTCCCAACCCCCTTCCCAGAGGCCACCATCTTCACGAGATGGTGTATATCCATGCAACCTATTTCTTTTATTTTCTTCTGCCAGTATAGAATTTATTCACTGCCTTTCTATTCTTTTAGTGGCAATATAATTTTAATATGCATACTTATATGTATATTTTTCTCTCAAAATCTAAAATTCTCTCAAAACCTAATGTGTATATCTTCCCTAACAAGGCGATGCAAGGAATAAACGTGGTACCTTCAAACTTTCTCCTTCTCTCAACACCGTGTTATCGCCCACATCTTAGTTTCTTTTAATCATACTAACATTTCTTTCCTTTCTTCTCTTCTTTCCTTTTTTTTCTTCCGTTCTTTTTCTTTCTGTAACTTTTCTTGTATTTACTTATTAAAAGGTATTTAATTAGGTCTTCTCACGATTGCTCTCTGCCCTGTACTCCTTCATTATGGATTTAGTTTTCTTCTTGGGAAGGTATATGCTTTACTGGTCCTTTCAGTAAACATCTAAGAGAGTATATTTTCTTTGTTTTTATGTCTCTGAAATGCTTTTATATTGTCCCCATTCTTAAAGGATAGTTAATGTAGGCATCGAATTTCAAGTTCATAGTAATTTTACTTCAGTCCTTTTAAGATATTACTCAGTTTTCATCTGGCTTTTTCTTTTTTTAATTGTTCAAGAGAAGTCTGCTACTGATAGTTCTTTTGTAGGCAATCAAATTTTTAATCTCATAGCTTCTAGTGCTTTCTTTTTCTCCTCAAATTTCAGCAGTTTTAGTATGTATAGATATAGTGACTTTAAGTTTGTTAATCTCTAATGGGTATTTTTATTGTGTCTCACATCTTTTTTTCCCAGAAATGTCCCCTGTTTTAAAATTTGCATCTTTTTCTCTCCTTTATTCTTTTGATATTGTCTTTTCTTTTTGGAAATCTGTTAATTAAATTCTCACTCTATTCTCCATGTGTTTAAAATAATTTTTTCATCATTCCCATGGCTTTGGACAACCTCTGTGCTGTGTCCTGGAACATTTTCTCAGTTCTGAATTCTAATTCACTAATTTTTACTTAAGCTGTGTTTATTTCATGAATTAATAGATCTGTATTTTTCCTACAAAGCAGTGATTATTTCTTGGTTTTCTTGTTTTTGAGTACAAATGTTTTTTTTTCTTTTCTTTGAAATAATTTAATATTTTTCTAAAATGTCAATGCACTTAGTATAGGAGGTCTTTCTGTACATTGGGAAGAGGAAGGAGGGGATTTAGTATATACTCAATCCACAATCTTGATTACTTTTTTGGATTGTATTAAATTTTATCCTTTCCTGAATTATTGCATTTAGTACTGTGGTAGTGACCATATTTTCCAAACTAAATACTAAGTTTCATGGTCTGAAAAAGGGATTGTTGTATAAGTTGTCAATTTATCTAAATGAAACCTCTTACAAAAGTATACAAACAAATCTCACTTAACAATTTGTTGAAAATAATAAAGTTACATGAACCATAATGATCCTACCAAAATCCGGACTGGAAAAGACACTATGAGTAGAGAATAAACATCTCTGAATCTGTGTTTATGACTCAGGCAGCTACAAGGGCTAGGAGATTCTTTCTTGTTCTGTTAAGTCTCTAGACATAGGAAGTAGAGATGAAATAAATATGCACTAAGTGGACATTTTTTACAGGGTTTCTTTAAGAATCTCAGAGTAAATTGTTTTCTTATGATTTGCTTCTTTCTGATCAAAGTGAGATCTGGCAAAACATTCCAGCCATTTGAAATTCCTCTGCTAACTGATGGCAATCATAATGGTGAATTTTGTTTGTATTTGAGAACTGATCACATTTACAAACATACAGTTCATGTATGTGAAATTCATGTCCCTTCATTAAAGGAAAGTTTACAAAACATTTCATCATCATTGCCTCAAAATTATTTTTGTATTGTTATCAAGACTGGAAATCAGTAACATAAATAGTTAACCAAAGGGGAAAGTAATCCTTTTTTGTAAATGGGTAAAGAGATTGGATTTTCTTATTACTTTCAATACTCAAGTTTGAAAAGTTTTGGTTATGAAGTCAGGGAATTATATTACACTTAAGAGCAAATATCACCTATAAATCTCCCTATGTCTTCTTGGTTATTAATTAATGTGCTAATGATGCCAAGAAGTTTCTTAGCTGGAGCTTGTGGTTTAAAGTAGCTGTTCTGGAAAAAAAAAAATCTTGGCTAGATTCCCTTTATAGACCTAAAGACTTTAGTACTTACTATACAATGCATGATTTGTCCTCATTTTTGGAAAGCTAATGAAATTAGTAATATGTGATTCATGTCAGTTACATGGGAGGAAATCACAACAAAATCTAGGTGCTCCCTTTCAAAAGGCAAACTGCAAAAATTGCAAACAAACAAAACAGTACATGTAATGCTTTCAAAATCCTGAGGAAAACAAGCTCTCTCAAAATTAAAATCATTTATTGTTTAGTGTTGTTACAAATGAGGCACCTGTCCCTTCAACTTGCTTCAAATGATGAATTGGAGTTATCACTGGCAGCAGCTCCAGTCATGTATGTCCTGAGAGTCACGGCGGGGGGGGGGGCTCGTAACACCCCCCGCCTACTCAGAGGTAATGAACTGGTTGCAGGTAAAACTCTCAGATGTTTCCTTGCAGGATGACAGTGGGGTAGAGATCTGCTTTGACATTTCAAAGAAGTAGAAAACCCACACGCAGAGGGTGACACTGGTGTGGGGAATGTCTAAATCTTTATTCTTACCATATTTCAGGGTAGAGAATCCATGGGCCTTGCAGTGGGCCCTTTAAAAGATTTAAACTTAGGCCTAAACTAGAAAGAAGGAGTCTTTGCTGACATTGACAATGGCCCAAATCATTAGCCACTGGGGTTTAACGCTAAGTTGCGTCAGCCACTAACGGGTTTCGATACCTACTGTCCTCTCACTAGACCTGTTGAATTTCTACATTGTGAAGATCCACACAGTTCTTCTTTTCTTTCCAGAGTCCCACCTGGGAATATTAAGGATAAACAACCAGAAATATACCGTTTCTTCTGGGAGGTTGGTGTTTTCCTCTTTTGATCTTAACTGAAGATAAAAGTTAAATGAAAGGAAGCTAAATATTTGTGAACTTTGAGCAAAAAAAAAAATGCCTTGAAAGATGTCGAGTAATAATCTTTTAAGACAATTTAGTGTTTTCTGTACATAACTCTGTATATCCTCGCAAAGTTTTTTGACCTTGAAATGAAGACGTTTCAATTCCTTTGCACTCATGTAAAGAAGCAGAAGTTTCCAGAAAAGGAACAATTTCTAAGAGGGATACCAGAAGTCAGAGAAAGCTAGATATTGAAAGAGAGTTTCAAACGCTCTGCAACCAGAGGTTAAGTTGAAAAAACAGCTCCTATGCAGAAAGATAGCAGTGCAAATGCTATTTGCAGTATCTGAAAGCAGATGAAATTTAAGGGTGTTTGGTGTGAAAAGTAGACACACAGAAAATTAATAATTCTTGTAGGAAAAGATTACTGGAATGGCTTCCTGCAGCCTTGACAATAACGTGCATACCAAAAGCTCCTGACCTGAATTTTATAGTATTTTTCATCTAAATGGAATTTCCCTCACTTTACTGTAAAACCAGATTTGAACTTCCTAGATGCATATTTGTAATGTTTTTGAAAACATGGGGTCGGTGCAAACTGATAGCTTTGTGCTGCCAAATCCCGGATGCAGCTGAATAACCAAGGGTACCACTTCCACTTCCTCTTCGTTAACCCCTCACCCAGGGTGCCGAGAGGAGGGAGCATTTAAGAACAGCAGCCTTAGAGTTTGACCCAATGCCCTCCCATTCCAGTGCCTCTGGGTCCCCACCTCCCACAGCATAATACCTTCATTTATTAAATATGTGCCTGGAAAGTTTCCCCAAGAGCCACATTCACTTAGGTCCACATTTTACAGTGGTACGTTGTAGGGTTGGAGCAGGGATATGCAAGAGACCCACCTGAACAAGGACTTTGAAAAACATTCCCAGTCTTACATCTCATTTCTAAACCTAGACTTTGGGAGTGAGGGTGAAGAATTAGGAAATCAATAGGATTAACTAAATTCACTGCCCTCTTATTCCTTGTTTTTATAACACTTAAGGGTGTTTTGTCTCATTAAGAACCTGGCTGAGCGCTGTATTTCAACAGTCCCACATTCCCAATAGGAGTAACGTGTTCTATTTAAATTTTTGGCTCATTTGTTTGAAATGTTTCTTCAGCAACACAAGAGTGAGCATCAAATCACCTCCCCCGAGGAGTGAAGGAACTGGAACCACCTTTGTTTTAAGTGTGTGAAAGTCCACAGGTCCCACAGTATACCAATCATTGCCCTCAATTGTGTAGCCCTGCCCTTTTTTTTTTTTTAAATCAATAGTGCCTTCTTTTCCTTCTCCTTCTACTGCATTGTCCTGTAGCAATCAGCCAAGGAAC
Source organism: Vicugna pacos (assembly GCF_048564905.1). Lineage (NCBI taxonomy): Eukaryota > Metazoa > Chordata > Mammalia > Artiodactyla > Camelidae > Vicugna > Vicugna pacos. The sequence continues at coordinate 18,516,966 of NC_133021.1, read as the reverse complement.
ACAGCAACAAACAAAGAATCCTAACACTGAAATGTAGAACTTCTCAGACAAAATGAAAGCCAGGAGCTGGGGGTTGGAGAGAGGGAGTGGGAACGGATCAGGTCAGGTTTTTATACATCTCATCACTGGGTTCCGTTCAGTGAGCTTTGGGCTTCTTTGGTCCTGGGAAGGACCTGGGTCCTGCTTATTTCTCTTAACTAGGTTAACTAACTCTAAATACAGTGAAATAATTTAGAAACTCTGCTATTTCCAAGGCCTCAGTATACTTGGGGGAGAAAGTAAGGAAGGTAAGAGGGACACACAACCCAAAGTCTTCCCATTTCCTGTAAGAAAGCTGCAAACTGTGCCTTGCAGGGGATGGAGGCCAGATCTCCAGCCTAAGGAGGACTCCCTTGTCCCCAGAGTGTATGAGGGGAAGCTCCCGGGAGCCCTGTAGTATGAGCTCAAGCCACTGCCACTGCCACTGCCACTTCTGTGTGCCAGGACCCCTGCATTAGCTTCCTGGGGCTACAGCGTGCAACCACACACCATGGCCTAGCACACACATGCATTTGCTCATGGTTCTGGGGGCTGAGAGTCCAAAATCAGTTTAAATTGGCCTAGATCAAGGTGTTGGCAGGGCTGTGTTCCCTCCAGAAGGTCTAGGGGAGAATCTGTACCTGTCTCCTCCAGCTGCTGGTGGCTGCCGGCATTCCGTGACTTGTGGTCACATCGTCGCTGTCGTCTCTGTCTTCGTGGTCACATGGCCTCCTCCTCTTCTGTCTGAACTCTCCCTCTGCCTCCCTCTTATAACACTCACGCTCACATGTAGGGTCCACCTGATAATCCAGAATAACCTCTCCATTTTAGGAGCCTTAACTTTGCCATATCATCCAAGTCTTTGCCATATAAACTAACACTCATAGGTTCCAGGGATCAGGATGTGGACTTTTTGGTGGCCGTGAGTCAGCTGACCATCGCTCCCTTTGTTTCCCTGGCCCTCAGATTTCAGGGACGTGAACTTGATCACCATTTTTCTGAAGAACAGTTCAATTCCAAATAACAATGAACCCAATTTAGGAGCTGTAGTTCTCAGCCAGACTAAGGGATTACATTTTGTAATGATCTGTACTAGGGTTTCTAAGACTAGGATTTGATCTGGACAAAGTGTGTTAACTATACTTAAAGTCTCCACGTAATCTCCTGGTTGTGCAGTGGTGCACTGTGTACTTTGAAGGATTCAGAATTACAGGATGTCTCTGGCTGTCTGGAACTTAGTCTGCCCATGGTGCTAAAATGTGTGCGTGAGAAGGGATCCCCACCCTGGCATGGGGAGAGTAGAGGACAGGTGAATGACACGTGGAGAATGAGAGATGGAAACGTTCTTGTTTGATGGCATCTGGGCTGGGATTGGAAGGATGGGTCTCTTTTAGGAACCTGTTCATGACCATTTCTCCCACCCAAGACTGATTTAGAGGATCCCTCCCATCTTCTTCAGTATCTCCTTTTGCTTTTCCGTCTTAGTCTTTCTCACATCCTTTCTAATAGTCCGTTTACCTGGCTGTCCCTGTTGGAGACGGTCAACACGTAGCCTGGTGCTGGGCGTGCAGTAGAAGCTCCACAAACGGGTTGGCTTGAATGCATGAGTGGAGAGGAGAAAGTGGGACATTCTGGGCAGAAGACTGGCACAAGAAAATGCTTGTAGGCAGGACAGTCTCATGCAAGTCAGTATGGTCTAAGTGACAAGGAAGGAAGTGGGGCCGTGTGACTCACTTGGCTCGCAGGACGGTTGGAGTAGAAGGGAAAGGAAGTGAGGACTTGGCTGCTCTGTTCTCAGCGAGGCTGGCCTGGTTCCTGCGGCCGCTCTTGGCAGGTGTGAAGGAGGTGCTGGGCCACTTCTGGCGGAGCACACCCTGCTGAATCGAGAGGCAGTGCAGCAGAGGGGATGAGAGCTCAAGTCCTCGCTCTGCCACCCATGTGAACTTGGGCACATCACCGAGACTCCCTAAGCTGTGATTTCCTTGACTATATAATGAAGATACCGCCAACAGCTCTGACCATGGATAAAAAACACAAGTCCTGTAAAGAGCATGGCCCAGTGCCTGGGATGGAGGTACTGCCGCTGCTGCTGTGAGCGTACGTCTCATCAGGGGGCTCCTCGCTGGGACCCTGGTCACGCTGTGTGGTCAGCAGTTCTGACTGGTGCTGGCATCTGAGCCTTCTCTTCCTCTCTGGTCACCAAGAGCAACTAGTGACTTGTGGGACTGTCAGGTCCCAGAGCAACCTTGACAAGAAACCTAGGGACTCTCGAAGGCAAAGCTTGACGTCTCCCTAAGGCCCTCTGAGCAAGCATGAGCAGTGATTGGGTCTTGTCTAAGGTCTGAGTTTTGGTTGTGGATCCACGGTCTCACTCCATCTTGCAAAGCTCCTGCCTTGCAGCCATGAGAAGCTCAGTAAAGAGGCTCTGGGAGTGTCGAAGCATCCTTGCTCCTCTTGAAAACAGGGTCAGAAGAGGCAAACTTTGGTGCCAGGTCTGATTTTAGAGCCAGACTATGTCTTTGGACCCACCGCTCAGAGAGATTAGTGCAGGGATCACAGCCAGTGGGACCCTCTCCAGTGTTAATTGGAATTAATTACATATAACAACACAGAAGCCCCGTGCCATTGTTTCCCCTGGCGTCTCTTACACGCCGAAGTACGGAACTTGAATAACAGTTTTGGAGAAATGCTGGATGGTCCAAAGGTCTTTGCCCTCGTGGCGAGGGGTCCTTAGGGTGTCTCCTCCTCCTCCGGAAGGTAAAAGGTCAGAAGTAGCAGTGCATTTCAAATTACTTGATGGACTGGGTAAAACCCACTTACCAGTTGGAATATTTTTTTTTAATAGACAAAGCCCTCACTAGAGTTCTAATTAAAAATCAATATGATATATAATTAAATTCTAGTGATCACATATGCACCAACCTGTCTCTTCAGCTTTTAGCCTAAGGCAGAGGAAGAAGGCTATTATTGATCCGTCAGGAGCCCTGCGAGCTTGTCAATACGGAATGTCTCCTCCGAGGGAGGCCCTGGTGGCTGCTCAGAGCTGGGCAGCATCCGAGGGCCAAGCCTGAAGGACTCTCCACTGACTCCAGCCCAGGGACCAATGTGCCTGATCACGAAAGTGCTCTGCCCAGAGGGCCAGAACCCGGCCACCATCTCTATCCTCTGCCATCTCTCCCAGCAGTGAGCTCCAAAGAGAAGGCTTTGGAAACAGAGAGGATGCTGAGCTTTTCCAGACTGAAGCCATTATTTCAGCCTCCCTCTCCCGCTTCCTTCCCTGTGGGCAGGGTTTCTGTCATAAGGCCTGTCAGGTACAGAATCAGTAGCAGAGCCAGAAGACTACAGGATCACGTAGGTGACAAACGTCTCTGAAGGAGCTGACGCCCCAGTTCTGCCCAGTCTTGGGATCCATCCCACCCTTTCACATGGAAAAGTATTGGTATCTTCCAATTTCTTTAAAAACAAAGCTATCTGTTTTGCTTTGCATGCACTCAGGGCAATCTACCAGTTTACCAGCAGAGGCTCACATGTATAGAGTGTGACTTCCATGTCTGGATATTGCCCCCTTATCTGGTCCTTGTCACAGTATGGCCCGTGTGAGGCCCGGAAATGCTGTTTTCACCCCCACTTTGCGGGTGAGCACTTCCTCATCCAGGGCACAGTGGGTTCAAGGATGTCTCCGGGTTTACGTGGACTAACAGACTCCTGCAGTGGAGTGCAGGGGTCCCTGCTCCAAGCCCTGCCTTGCAGAACAGCCCTCTCTCTCTCTGTTTGCAGCTGAATTTAGTTATATATAGTTATATATATTTTTTATTTAACACTTTCCCCCATTTCTCTTTAGATTTTTATCATACAAATATTAATGTATTTTTGTTGCAAAGGATTTAAATTATGTAAGAGAATAGAGAGCAAAACACCAAAGGGACCATCCATCCCTTGGGACATATGTATCTCCATGGCCCTCCTGGGCCACCAGGGAGTGCCCCTCCCCTGCCCTTCTTTTTCTTTTGTCTTCTTCTTTCCCTTCTTCTTCTCTCTTCTCCTTCATCTTTTCTCCCTCTCCCTCCCCTCTCCCCCACCCTTTCCTCTTTGTATGTTTAAATACAATACAGATACATTTTACACAAAGAAAATAGTAGTTTTTGAAGCATGGCTTGGTGGAAAGCAAGAATTCTGTCAAATTCTTTGCTTTATGTAAAGGAAACTCACTGAAGGCCTTCGATCTCAGATTTTTACGTAGTGTGGAGCTGCGGCTGCCATCAGGAAGGAGGCGAGTGTGACTTAGATGGAGATCTCTCTCTTCATCAGAAGAGGAGTCTGATGGTTCAGCACCCCAGGCTTGTGGGGAGACAAGGGAGCAAGACAAATGCAGCCCCTGAGTCACCTTTGATTTCTCTCTCTCTCTCCTGTCCCACATGCAGTCCCCGAGCAAACCTCAGCCCTGTCTTCTTAATGTATCCAAAGTCTGAGCCCCTTTGACCACCTCCCAACTAGCACCCTGGCCCCAAGCTACAAGTATCTCTTCCCTGGATTATTGCAACAGCCTTGGCTTGTGGGTTTTTTTTTCTTAAGGTAAAAAAAAAGTTTTTAAATTTTTAAAAAATATTTTCTAATGTTCTATATTCTTTTATTATTTTTTATAAAATTTTTTTTTGGAGAGGTAATTAGATTTAGTTGTTTATTTTTAGATGAGGTACTGGGGATTGAACCCAGGACCTTGTGTATGTTAAGCATGTGCTCTACCACTTGAGCTGTACCCATTTCCACCTTCCCCTGCCTTGGCTTGTTAAATCACAGGAGCCGATTAAATTTCCAGGAAATTTGCAGGTCTTTTTAAAGTACAGCTATGACTGAAAATTAAATAATATCCATTGACTGATGAAAGGATAAAGAAAATATGCTATCTCTGTGTCTAAATGCACAGTGGAATATTATTCAACCATAAAAAGAAAATCCTGCCATTTGCAGTAACATGGAGGGTATTATGCTAAGTGAAATATATCAGGCAAAGAAAAATACTGCCTGATCTTACTTGAATGTGGAATCTAAAAACACTGAACTCATAGAAACAGAGTAGATTGGTGGTTGCCAGAGGCTGGGGAGTGGGGGAAATGAAATGTTGATCAAAGGGTACAAATTTCCAGTTATAAGAGGAATAAGTTCTGGGATCTGATGTGCAGCATGATTATAGTTAATATTGTATCGTATACTACACTTGAAAGTTGTTAAGAGACTACATCTTAAATGTTCTCACCATAACAACAGCAAAATGGTAATTATGTGAGATGAAAGATGTGTTAAGTGACCTTAATCTGGTAATCATTTTGCAATACATACATATATCAAATTACCACATTGTACATCTTAAAGGTCACAGTGTTATACGTCAATAAAGCTGGAAAAACTAAACAACATAAACGTCATTAAATTGTGAAAACCTAAGGTAATACATATTCAAAAGTCATCACTTTCTAACTTTACTCCATTTAGCTATTATCTGTGCTCTTGAAGTTATTGCCATCAACTGTGATCTCATGGTGGAAATAATGGTGACCATTCAGCATCTCTCCTCAGCTCTGTTTTCAGTTTTATCGGTAGCTTGAACGCAGCTATGATAGGAGTATGGACTTTGTGGAAATCAGCAAAAGCTACAAATCAGTAGTGGCCAGCACTTTATGAACCCTTACCATGGATGGTTCCCTCTGGATGAACTAAAGTCTTTATCTTCTGATAAAAGAACTCATCAGACCCAAAGTCATACTACAATTTCCAGCATCTCCCTTCTGCTATGGCTTCAGTCTGGAAAAGCTCAGCTAATGTCTCACGAGCATAGTTAAACTTTCTATTTCATTTATCGGATCCCCTCCCCCCACCTTCCAACTCCCTTCCTTCCACAGACTGGTGCACAGTCATCACTGACCTGACCCTGAATGTCTTCGATGGCACTGTAAGTTCTTGGGGTGGGGTCAGTACACATTAGGTGCTAAATAAGCACAATTGATTCAGGACTAGGACACCTGGCCCAGGAGCGGAAGATGTTGCCAATAGTAGCAGATAATAACATTATTATCATATTTATTTTTATCATCTGATGGAGCTAGTATTTTCACATCCTTTTTCCTTTGTGTCATTCACTCCCATGACTGTCTGTGAGGGGAGATGCATTAGTTCCACTTTACAGATGAGGAAGTTGGGAAACTTGCCTAGGCTCAGAGATGTAATAGGAGGCAGAGCTGGGACTTAAATCTACTGTCTACAGGGAGGAATCTTCAGCAGACTTTACTGGAGGAGAAGATCTGAGGTCTCCATGAAGAGTTGAATTTTCCTGAGAACTCAGGATAATAGGGAGAATGTTCACTGTGGTACCACAGAGGCCCCACAATCGAACACCCTTGTTTTCCAGATGAAGAGACTGTGAAAGGAGGTATATTGACTTTTCCAGAGTCACAAGGTCCATACCAGGCTATCTGTGTCCTAGATGTTTGTAACGAGGGGTAAGTGCCCTCCTGTCAGGCTGGCCTATTGGAACTGATGTTTCTTGGCTTCTCAGCGAGGGTCTTAGGTCAGGGGCAAATGACACTGGGGTGACCACAGCCCTTTATCCCATAGGTGGCCGTGATAAGTAATGACATGTAGCACCCCCCTCAGTTTGAACAGGGATTCATGGGGACTCATATCTCCCCAGCAGTTTGAATTATTCAGAGGCCACCACACTGGTCTCAAAATCAAGTAACAAGTCAACCCAGATCCATGTCAGGCTCATTTGATCTTAAAACCTGCATCTCTTCTAATAAATTTGGATCATGTATTAGCACAGCCGCAGAGGCCCTTGGTTGTTGAGATCAGATGGATTCGCATTTTAACCTTGGCTTTGGCACTTTCCTGTGATTGTCCTGGGGCTGGTGATTTTGTTTCCTTCAGCCTCAGTTTCTTTATTTGTGCAAAGGGGTCATGTCAGAACTAAATGAGATGGCGTATGTAAAGAGCCTACACAAGGGTCTAGCTTGTGGTCAGGATGCTTCAAGTCTCAGTTTTCTTCCAGAAACACAGGTTGGTGGGGGGAGGGTGCCCTCAGCAGGGGTTTGACGGGCCCCACCTGACATCATCCTTCCCACCAGTTTCAGGCCATGCTGCCCGCCCGTGGTCAGGGAGTGTGTTCCAAAACATTCCTGTTCGCCAGCTCAGGCCTCGGGGCTGCTGTGAAGTTGCAGTTCCTTTCATGGAGCTTGTGTGTGTGACAGGGTGTGCCCAGCTCTTAAAGTGCTTTGATGAAAATGCCTTTGTGCTAAAAGCTCTATAAATGTAAGGAGCAGACCTGGGCGTGGTGTTTACAGAATACTCCCAACGCCAGCCTTCATCAAAGGCTCAGCTCATAGAGAAATTGGAAATGGAGGCCCTTTGCCAATTCAGTGATTCTCCCAAGCAAAGAAGGCTTTTCTCCCTCAGCCTCCACTTCTTGACTCACTTGGCCTGCTTGTGCAAGGCCCACCTTGCCTTTCTTGTGTCTTCAGAAAGACACAAAACGATTTCAAGCATCTTTTAAAAGAACTGCCAGTTACCTATAGTCTCTCTACCTGCATCTACCCCACCCAACCTATCTGGCATCCAGTACCACCCAATGGCGCCCCCTTGTGGCCAGCAGGGAGCTTCTCTGACCCCAACTACTGTACACCAGGCACAGATGCTGGAAATACCAATACAAACAGATAGGTTCCTGCCCTCAAGGAGTCACACTTCTGTCACAACTCAGTGAGGAAACAGACAGACAAATAAGCCATTTATAACTTTAAATTGATTGGGCCACAATAGAAGTGTACACAGGATGTCAGGGAAGGAACCAGAAGCACACTTATCTTGAACCTCAGGACGTTAAAACTTCAGGGCCTGTCATTTGCATGGGGCCCTAACAGTGTGTTCATTTGGTCATACATTTTTATAACATTTCCAAAAAGTAAGCTATTTTAAAGGAACTGGTTAAAATTCCTTTTCTTCTCCATTGATCTCCTCTCTGTCATATTTCTCCTTGTATTAGGTGGTGTGGAAGCAGCCAAGGGCATTTTGGGAATTGGCTAAGGGATGGTTGAGTTCAGGATACATTTCATTTGGGTTTTGTGAGATGTTTTTATGTGGTTCATAGTTATTTTCAGCACTCCTCATGCAGGAATGGCTTCCAAAAATACTCCTGTCACCCACTGTTGTGACTCACCAGTTCTGTGACGTAAAGCTTCATAATCAGAGGTTATGTCACAATGTAAACTTGTCTTCTAGCTCCTGGCACCAGCACTATGTGACTAATGGGGGAGAAACGTGGTTGAAAGGACTGGAGCTGGAAGCTAGTCTGTGGAAGGTTCTTCAGGTTATCAGACCTTTCTGTCATTTTCTGAGCAGAGGAGTTGGTTATGGAAGGACTTGAGAGAGGTTCCCCAGATTTGACAGCTGTCTTTGACTTTTATAGGACATTTCCAATCCAGAGCTGTGAGGCTGAAAGGAATGTCCTCAGACAACCAATGATGTAAACCAAATTACCACCAACTGTGTCAGAGGAAAGAGATTGGATCTTTCTATTCTCTGTATAGAAAATAAAAGATATAAAAATGTCTTATAAAGATCAGAGTAGGCAGCTAAAAGTAGAGGGAAGAAAAGTATTGTAAGGATATGTAAGGCAGTCACTATTCCAAAACTAGTGTCAGGTTTGTGATGTTGTCAGGTGTTGTAGATACACAATCTATTGTGACTGTCTTGATGTTTTTACGAGTCTTGAGAGACATTATTCTGTCCGTTAGCACAACTGCACTGCCTCTTGCAACTACCATCTTTGCATTCACTTCTAATTTAATCTCAAACATCCTTGCTTTTCTACAAATGACTTGATATAACATGCATTTATACATTTACTGGGTATCATTTGTTTTTCTTTATGAGAACATGGATTGAACAACTCAAGTGCATTGATGTCAGAGTTGCAGTGGCTTCTTTATGGAAGCATGAAAAAATTCTACATTTTCTTCTTATTTGATCCCAGTAAGATTTTTTTTAAAAAAGGCCAAATGGTTTATGATAATGGGGTCCTCAGGAGTTGGGCATCTTCGCAGCCCTGCACCCTTGTGTGTGCTTCTTCACCCCAGGAGGATTTGCAAACACATATTTCATTTGAAAGTATTTGCAGTTTTTACCCCCAGATAATGTGCATTGTGTAAACGCTCCCTTTCTCAAGAATTTATTCACTCAACAAATATTTATAGCTGACCCACTGTCTGGGAAGCACTGTGCTTGCCCTGGGAGCACAGAGGTCTGTGCTCAAGCCTTGTGTCCTTAAAGAACTTGCAAAGTTACCAAAGGGGAAAAAGAAAAGAAAAATGCAATTGAGGGGCTATTTGCATGCAAACACCAAGAAGCGCCAATGCTGCCAAATTTAATCATGGCGCCCCTATGTTAACAGTAAACAACTTTCCAGCCCTGAAGGCTTTGTGCCCCTGCTGAGGCTGGAGGAAATGATTTGGGCACAAAATATTGGGTTAGAAGAAATTCATTTATGGTTTACATGGATTCTAATAAAAATGGGAGCACTGCTAGAAAGTCTGGTCTAAACTCAGAGAAACCTCTGAGCCTTTTCCTTTCAGTAAAGAAGTGAATTTGCTTTTACTGCTTTTTGGACCTTGAACACACAGATGAAGAGCAGCCAGGGTCTGTCTGCCTTGTTTGCCTCCGTGTCTGTCCTGAACCTTTTCAAGAAGCTGAGTAATAAACTCTAGAAATAGAGATACAGTTCACGGTGAGAGGTTACTTGGTTCTTGTGTGGTTTTGTTTTGAAGACTTGTCAGTAATACAGAGACAATCTCCTCAACCTTTAGATCAAAAGTCACTGAGAGGAAGCTCCCAGGGAAGGAGGAGCACCCCCCCCTGCTCCCAGCAGAGGCTGGCTGGGTGTTCCCTGGGCGGGCCTGCAGCTCTGCCCACTGTTTGTGGCTTATTCTCTATTGTTTTCCCTCCAGGCTTCTGTGAAGCCTCATGTGGACAAGTGGTCCATATGTCCACGATGATTGTTAGAAATGAGTGTGAGGCTGTAAATGGGAAGCAGTGACAAGTATACCTCTTTTTAACAGTTTCTTAACTATGGTAACATTTATAAGCCATAACCTTTTTCTTGTTTGAGAGGAAAAATCGGAAAACAGTATTTATATGAATTGACTTTTTATGTGCCTTCACGTCTTGAGGAATGACAGCTGAGAAAAGCAATGCTACGTGTTTAGAGTATTCAGTCTCACTGCCAGGGCCTAGTTCCCATGGCCTCTTGAGTTGTTTTTTTCCTCATTTTTGAGCATTTGTGACAAAACAGTAAATGGAATTGATGAGGATTTTTCGTGGATCATCCTACAAATTGCCTGATCCCTTCTGCAAGTGTTTCCTTACCTTTTTCTATCCCTGAAACCACACCAACATAATAATTAATGGCATAACTAGAAATTAGATTTTCTACCTTTTGGTCTTCCTTAAAGGCAGAGCTAGCAGCAGCAGGTGGGATTCGGAAATGTAGATGTAATTCAACAGAGGGACGCCCTTCCTGAGCATCAGAGCCGCCCCATGGTCTGGGCCGTCTTGTGAGGCAGGGAGTATGATGTTGGTGGGCCGTGTGGCGAGAGGCTGCAGCAGGCCACTAGGGGGATCAGAAAGAGGGTGCTGGCATTAGAAGAAAAGTGGTTAAAAATCATCCCTCAGGTCCCTTCAGACCGTGAGCATTTTATATTTCCGGGCACCTTGTTAGTACCAAGGAAGGCATTTTGTTACTTCAAGTTTCTGGCACTTCCATCACCAGGAGACACATAGCATATGAAGCAAAAAGATGAAGCTATTGTCCATGCTTGGCATTTGCTCCTAGTGATTTTTAAGCTTAGTCTCAGGTCCTGGGCTGTGGGTGGACACTGCCTGCTATGACTCGAATGTTCGTGTCCCCTCAAAACTCATGTTGAAATCCGAACCCCCTATGTATGCGATGGAATTAGAAGGTGGGGTCTTTGGGAGGTGATGAGGTCACAAGGGTGGAGCTCTCATGAATAGGATTAGTGCCCTTATGAAAGAGACCCCAGAGGGCTCCCTGGCCCCTTCCACCACTTGAGGTTACAGCTGGAGTTAGAAAGGGGGCAGATACTGAATCTGCAGACACCTTCCTCTTGGACTTCCTGCCTCCAGATCTTCATGAAATCAATGTCTGTTGTTTACAAGCCACTCAGTCTGTGGTCTTCTGTCGGAGCAGCCCAAACAGACTAAGACACCACTTAGCTGGGCTCCAAGGACTCATGTGTCCTGTCTGGTTTTTCCAATTTAGCCACTTGGATGTACTAAGCCACCAGTTAGGCTGAGCAGGTGGTGAATCAGGTAAAATGTTAGAGCAGATCCTCATATGGAGACTGCTTACAGGCTCTGTGGAGAGATGTCATACGTGTTAGGATCTAGATTGAATTTATGGTTTGGTGAGGGGAGGGGGTATTGGGTGGGGTGAAAAACATGAGAGCATCTCATATTAGGAGGGGATGGAAAAAATGTCAATGCTTTCAGAAATGCAGTTAAACTCATGCTTCCAGGCTCAGGGCAATTAACAATCTGAAGTGACATGGAAAGCACTCTCTCAGCCCTTCCGAAATTCCAGGCCAGGACTGAGTAGACGTGACACATTCTGGATTCTGCTGCTGAAACATGAACACTGGCTGAGCTCTTGATTTGCTAACACAGAAGTGCAGCTGGTGAGTTTTAGCCTGGCTGCCTGAGGACGTATCTTTCTGATGAGGCTTGTGTAGCACAGGACAGAGAGTCTACTCCAAGGCTGCGCCACGGCTGGAGGTCACTGGTCTTCTCCAGGTCTTCTGTGCTCCTTCTCTTCTTGCAGAGGAGCTGAAAGCAGGTCAGCTCTGATGATCTGCCTCCACCCCCCACCCTCCCCGCCCTCTTTCTTCCGTCTTTCTTCCCTGTCCTCAGACCTCTCACCCAACACCCTGTGTAGGATGCTACTACGATGAAATTCAAGACTAGAACATTTGGAACCAGCCCCTGAGGGGCACTTTTTGTCACTGCTGTGTAGCCATGACTGATAACTTGGCTCTTCTATTTTGATCATCTAGTAAGTAACCTTTTCTCTCTGCCTGTTGACACAAATTGCCTGAAAAAATCTTTGCTCATCATACAGAGAGCTACTCCTAATTAATACAAGAGAACTGAAAGAGGGCTCTGTTATTTCCTGTTTTTCAAAAAAGACAGGATTCACAAATGTAATAAAATGTTTCCATTTTAAATGTCAAAACCTTAAACATTTGCCTTCTTTCCTTATCACTAAAAAAAGGTGTTTATGATATTTCTGTATTTTGAATATTTTTTCTATAATTACACAATTTATTAGCAAATTTCATGAACATTTTTCCATGTCATTAAATATTTTTCTATGATGTTTTAAATCACTTTATTGTATTTCACTCTATGTATATACTATAATCTATTGAATTTCTTATGGTCACATACTCACGCTGTTTCCAGTTTCTTTTTAGCAATACTATGGTGATGTACACTTCTCCCAAAAATGTAGGCTAGCACCCATTTCCTGTTTCCCCAAAAATCATCTACAGAGGGTATAATCATTTAAATAATTTTGAATGCAATTTAATAGATATAGGAAGCAACTTCCTGTTGCTTAAATTTGCATCTTTTTGATGATCTGTAGGGCTCACCATGTTTTCAAATGTTTATTGCCTATCTGTGCTTTTTTGTGAATTTCCCACTTTTAATTTTTTGGCTATCTGGGCAAGGAAAGTGAATTTTCCCCTTAATTAATTATAAGTGGTTTTAAAATTCTACTACAGATGTGGCATGTTGCAAAAAAAATTTGTTTTTTTAATCATTTGCCCTTAAATTGTATTTACAGTGTGGGTGTTTTTTTTTTTTTTTTGACATATACAAAACTTAACTTTAATGTTGTCTGAACTGTTCCAGTATCCTGGAAGAAATAAAATAATGTGTAAGCCACCGCCTCTATCTTGAAGACACCTACAGTCCAGTGGTGGAAAGATATATATATATATGTGTAAAATAAGCAATTACACTTTTTAAAGGGGAAGATTGTCCTGGAAAAGTGTGTGGCTACTGGAAGTAAGGCTGCTGCTCACTCAGAGTTTGGGAGAAGCCCCTGAGATGCTGCTGATTGACACCATCCTTCTCCCAGGTTGATAAGCATACATTTAAATATCAGGCTGGACACAAATATAGAGTGTTTCCAGGCTGAGTGTGATTAATCATACACACATGTGGTCGTGCACTCAGGCTGAGTTATTTTCTGTCCTCTGGGCAACTGACTGCATATTTGTGCCAGCACCTTTGATACTGTCGATGATATAAATCGTGTTTATCTCTGGTCTGTGAAAACTTAGAAAAGCATCCCGAGAAAAATGTAGGGAGAACGAGAATGAACACCAGCTTTCATGATTTTCTTTTGGAAACTTTCCAATGAGATTGTGTTGTGGGTCAAAGTCAAGGACATGCCTACTTTTGTGTCTCTCTTCACACCTTTCAGAATCCTTAATGCATTTGTCAACATACTTTTAAGATTCCAAGCCAATGAGACATCACTCTGGGTGTGTGTGTGTGCACACGTGTGTGTGTGTATGGCAGGGAGGGCACAGGGAGAGGAGACTAGGATGAAATGAGCTGGTTGCAGAAACAAGGGACAGAAACTCTGAAGAGGCAGCTCTCGAAGCTGACTCAGGCCCAGTGCATGTGGTGAGAGCACTGTGCCAACATCTCTGGGTGGTACAGCAGAGCAGTAGGGGTTGTCCAGAGAGCCAGAGCTTTTCCAGTTCAGGTGGACTTCAGCCAGTGGGGTGCTCATAAATCTTTAACAGCCAGGTCTTTGGGGACTTCACAAAATCCTGATGTGAAGCCTTTGCTGATTTCTCTGGTGTAAATACCCCTACTGTGGTTCACTGCAAGCTACCACTGTGGAGGTCACTGAATGGGAAGCTAGAATGTGCAGTATGGGCCCTTGTGAGCCTATGTGAGCTCTGACAGTTTTGCTTCTGTGCCTTCCATCCACTCATTCATTCATGGCAGGGCCACAACCAATTCTTGAGGCAGGAGCAACAAAGGGAGAAGAATCCAGTGCTCCAAGGTAGTCTCCAAGCGTAAACAGATAGCATGTCAGGGCTCCAGGCAAAATTTCACCCAAGAGTGGAAGGAACACTGTACACAAGAGTCTGCAGGGGTTCTAGCCCTCGTCTCTAATCTAATCTAATGCTGGTTTGAACCAGCATTATGACCCAGTGACTAATGCTCAGTGATTGATGCTATGGATGGCCTTCCTCTCCTGGTCAGACCTGGCTCAGACACAGACAAGGGGGAGCCAGCTGAAGTGACTCTCAAACCAGGGCCGGGTGGGTCAAGGACTTCAGTAAACACCCTGTGAGTAAATCTGATGTCTTCATTTACCCACATACGAGGAAGAGAGTATTCCTATTATTTCAGTCTTCAGATCTTGGCAGAGGGGTTAGATTTACATCATTTCATCATCAACAAATAGTTTTAGGTGAACAAGATTTTGCTGTTGTGGAGTCTGCTTTCTTGTGGGACAGAATCACTTCAGATTAAAAGGAGGCTGGGAAAAACTAAATTGTGACAGAGTTAGGGACAGGAGAGGTGCTGCTTTAGGTAGTTGTATTCTTTGAAACAACAATGTTCGAACTGAGGCCTGAAGGATTGGAAGGGAGCAGTTATTCAAAGAGGAGCTGAGGGCAAAGGCAGAAGGTAGAGTACATGCCAAGGTCCTGAGGCAGGAGGAAGAAGGGGGAAACTCAGCATGTTTGGGGAAAAGGTCAGGGGTGCTGGTGGAAAGAGTAAGATGTGAGATGAAATCAGAGAGGTAGATAGGTCCCCAATCTGGTAAGGTCTTGCAGGTTGAAAAGGCGGGGGTTGAATTTTGTTCTACATGAAATGGAAAGTCATCTTTATCCTTGTTACTCAAAGTGGGATCCATGGACGAGGAAAATGGCATCACCTTGGAGACCTGCCTCCACTGCCCGAATTACTGAATCCGAATCTGAATTTTAGTAAGATCCCCGGATGTATTGCCATAGTCTGCTCAGGCCACCACAATAAAATACCGTAGACTGAGTGGCATAAACAGCACAAATGTATTTTCTCTTAACAGTTTTGGAAGCTGAAAATCCAAGACCAAGGTGCCAGTGTGGTCACATTCTGATGATGGCCATCTTCCTGGCTAGCAGATGGCTGTGTTCTCACATGTTGGGGGGTGGATGGAAAGAGGGATGAACTCTCTCTCTCTTCTTATAAGGGCACAGTTCTATTGGATCAGAACCCTAACTTTATAACCTCATTTAACCTTAATTTCCTCCTAAAGAGTGTTTCCAGATACAGTCACATTAGAGGTTAGGACTGCAGCAAATGAATTTCGGATGGCGCACAATTCAGTCCCTAGCATGTACATGGACTGCCTTTGAGCAGCACTGATTTAATATTAATAGTTCTCAAAATTCAGCACACATGGGAATCACCTGCAGGACCTGATGAAACCCAGATTCTTGGGCCCCCAGGAATTCTTGTTTGGTTGATCTAACTCTGATCTAATAGATCCGCCCAAGAATTTGCATTTCTAAGAGGCTCCTTGGCTTTGCTGGTACTGATTCATGGGCTACTCTCTGAGCACTGAATTAGACAACATAGTTAGGGAACCAGTCTCCCAAGAACCTAAGATACAGTCAAATAACCCAAACTAAATCTTAAAAAAAAAAAATCAGCAGTTCTGAAGATTTTTCAGATTTCAGTGCCTTAGAGAATTTTTAAACATTATTTGTTTTGAAAAATAATACATACATTTAAGTCTTTTTCTTTTAACATTGTTGGTATTCTGGCTACAGGGAGTTTCCCTTATACTTTCCTTTGATAACCTGGAAGTGTTTTTCCAAGCATTTTGTTAACCCTCAAATCTACTCCAGGGAGAATTTTAAGTAGAAAATTAAATGTGGAGAACAGCAGACTTGAGATACAGAGATGTCAGTGCCCTGTAGGAATCAGTGGAGCAGAAAGCAGGAAGAGAGCTTTGCTAAACAGAAGTGTGTCCACATAAGGAGACATGAGGGGAGTGAGTTAAGCTCCAAGCAGTGTTTGAATCAGGCAATGAACTTTGCACATCCGTTACTGCATCGATGTGCAGTTTCCCTTTTAATATTAAGAGTGTGCAAAATTCAACTGATTCTTGGATCACAGGTTTCTGAAACTATGATAATCAACCCTAATGAGGGTGCTTATATATCAGTTGTGATTCCTCCTGGTAATTTGCAGCAGTTAAATTAACTTAGGACAGTTCTCTAAACCCAGAAAGTTGTGAAGTTTAGCAACAATGCAAATAATGAATTATAAAAGCTGTATTGTTTCCATCATCCCACCATTTTACCTAATTATTTCTGGTATAAACCCCAGTGGAAACAATGCATATCTTGTTACGAAACTCCAACCAGAAACATTGGACCTCAGACAAGAAGGAAACTTTGGCAAAGATTCCAGTATAAAACTGTGGCATGTATATTCCCACATACATAAAATGAAGAATTAATATAAAATATCATGCCAAGAGCACACTACTTAATATTTGTGCATTTTCTTGTAGAACTAAACTTGTTTTGAGGATAACTGATTTTCCTCCCTATGATTCAGAAAGGCTTTTTCAATAACTGGAAGATACAACTCATTTCAAAATATATCATTTTAAATTTCACCTAGAGAAATGTTTAAGAGCAAAGACAATGTATTCACAGTCAGTAAAGATGATTCCTTCACATAAATATGATTATGATGATGCTATTAACTAGTTCATTTTAACGAGCTCTGTATTCCCAGAGTGAAACTTCAGTCTTGAAGGTGATCAGAAGAAATGGTACTGTAAATGTCACACAGAGGTTTTCCTTATGGGACAGATTTTCTTTTTTTTATTATTAAACTTTTTATTTAGAGGTAATTGTAGATGCACATGCAGTTGTGAGCAATAATAGAGAGTGATCCCAGTCCCACATATGCTGTACATAGTCCCTCTCAATGTTAACATGTTGCAAAGCTATATGGTGCAATATCACAACCATGATATTGGCTCTCAGCATAATTTTATGGTGACTTATCTAGTGTGTTTTGTGTATCAATAGTTCATTCCTTTTTTATTGCTGAGTAATGTTCCTTGGAATGAACGTACCATAGTTTGTTTATCCGTTCATCTGCTGAAGGTCATCTAGATTGTTTCTAGTTTGGGGCCATCATGAATAAAGTTGCTATAAACACTTGTGTATAGATTTTTGTGTACACACAGATCTTTGTTTTCTGGAATAAATGCCCAGGAGTACAGTTGCTGGGTCACATGATAGTCCCATGTTCAGAGTTTCAAGAAACTACAACAGTGTTTTTCAGAGTGGCTGGACCATTTCACATATCCAACAGCAATACATGAGTGGTCCAATTTCCCTGCATCCTTGCCAGCATTCAGTGTTTTTGCTGTTTTTATTTGAGCCATTCTGGTGGAAGGATAGTGATATCTCCTTTCAATTTGCATTTCTTTAGCAGCTGCTGACGTGAAATCTTTTCATAGACCTATTTGCCGTCTGTGTATCTTCTTCACTGAATGTCTGTGTATGTGTTTTTGCAACATTTTAATTGGGTTGTTTGCTGCTTTTCTGTTGAGGCTTAAAAGTTCTTTGTGTACTCTAAATCCTCATCTTTTGTCTGATAGATGGTTTGAAAATAATTTCTCCCATGCTGTAGCTTGTCTTTTCATCTTCCTAACAGTTTTTTTTTGCAGAGCAGAAGTTTTTAGTTTGGATGAAGTGCAGTTTATCAGCATTTTATTTTGTGAATCATTCATTTGCTGTCGAATCCAAGAACTCTTTGTCTCACTCTAGACCCTGACCATTTTTTTCCTGTGGTTTTTTTCCTGAAAGTTTTACAGATTTGCATTTAAGCACATGTTGAGTTGATTTTCGTAAAAAATATTAGACTTAGATTTGAGGTTAATTTTTCCCCTATGGATGTCCTGCTGATTCAGCATCATTTGT
Organism: Vicugna pacos; assembly: GCF_048564905.1. NCBI lineage: Eukaryota > Metazoa > Chordata > Mammalia > Artiodactyla > Camelidae > Vicugna > Vicugna pacos. Next base: position 18,498,862 of record NC_133021.1, on the reverse strand, counting down.
TTATAAGTTTATTCTTCCTCCATTGACTTGCTTTTGTACTTTTATCAGAATCAATTGGGAATATTTATGGGGATCTGTTTCTGGGTTCTCTATTTTGTTCTGTTCACCTATGTGTCTGCCCCTCTGCCAGTAACACACAGTCCTGATTACTGCAGTAAGTCTTGAAATTGGGTAGACTGAGTCCTCCTACTTTTATCTTCTTTTTAAAACCATTTTGCCTATTCTATTTTCTTTGCCTTCTCATATAAATTTTAGGATAATTTTGTCTGTATCTACAAAAAAGTCTTGCTGGAATTTTGATTAAAATGGCATTAAACTGTATTATCAATTTGGGGAGGATTGGCATCTTTACTAGGTTGAGACTTCCAAGCCACAGACATGGAATATCTCTCCATTTATTTAGATCTTAATTGATTTCTTTCATCAGCATTGTGTAGTGTTCAGCATACAAAGTCTTATACAAGTGTTGGTTAGATTTACATCTAAGTATTTTTTTGAGCAATTGTAAATAGTATTATCTTTTTAATTTCTGTGTCCATGTGTTCATTGCTAGTTTATAGAAATACAATTTTTCATGTCTGTCTTGTATCCTGTACTTTGCTGATCTCATCTGTTAGTTCTAGATTTTTTTTTTTTTTTGTAGATTCTTTGGGATTTTCTATCAGATAATCATGTGATCTGCAAATAGGGGTAGTCTTACTTTTTTCCTTTCCAATCTGTATACTTTTTTATTTCTTTTTCTTTTCTTATTGTTATGGCTAGAGGGATGTTAGTTTTGACTGGATTCACAACTTTGGGATATTGAAGGGTGGGATGACTCATCCATGAGTGTTGTCCATTTATTCACATACCTTTTACCAACAGTGAAAAACATGTATTGATAAGAGGGACACATAAACAAGATTTGCTGGGCACATTTCTGTCTTTCTGTCAGATTTTCCATTTCTGGAAAAATAGCACTAATGGGTATCTCTATTGTTGAAAAGTGGAGTAAGTTGGGGTGGCCACCACTCAAGTTTGTGTCCAAGTACAGAGATACAGCTGACAAGTTTGTAAAGATAAAATTCTAGAGAGACATATGCATAGGAAAATAGAGAATAGATAGTCAGAGAAAAGAAATAATACACATTCATCATCAATACACATTAAGAATAGACCCATGAATCAATCTTCTGTGAAAATTAGAAATGACCATATCATGTTCCATCCCCTTTCTAGGAATATACTGACACCATTTAGAGTCTACCAATTTCTCAGCACAAGTGGTTGCTCCCCTGTCTGCTGACCCTGATTATGCTAACTCAGAGGAGGCAGATTCTGGACTATAAATCTGACTCTAAAATGGACTGCTTTGGGCACATAGTGGGAGATATTTATATATGTGTATGTATATATTATTTCTTTATCTATGTTGTGTACTTTTTAAGAGCAACTGCCTTTCGGTTCTTTCTGGTGTGGTACTTTGCACTACTAAGTGCCAGTGAATGTTTCGATTGATGTTAATTGGAATAGAAGTGGAGACAAAGATGAGAATTTAAGGAAAAAGTGCTCAGCTCCATCCTTTATAAAATGTAATGTTGAAGAAATGTGATGTGTTGGATTCATAATGGTGCTTACATTGTGCCCCTGTGGGGACTGTGCTCTAGAATGCTCCCATAAAGCAGTGTAAAAGTACCACCTCTGCTCCCTTTCATAGGATGGACATTGTATATTTGCAAGCTGGTATAAGTGCCAAGTATGGGATGGATTTAAATGTAGTGATCATATCTCCAGTAGTCAAAGAGAAATTGGGGAAGGCAAGATGGGTTTTATAGCAAGTGATTACAGGAAATGTTACCTGAATCTTTTCGGGTTATCATTTTACTATGCAATGTTTCATTAGCTAATTGTTATTGAGACAATGGAGTCGGTTCCAAAACAGTCAATTACTTGGTCCAATTTGGGTAATAAAAACATTCTATGAATTGAAATATGGTTTACTTTGAAAGGAAATTGTGCCTCCCTGGAGGCTGTTAAATGGTTTGGGGGAAAATGGTTCTATTATTCGCCTCTTTGTTGCAACATTATATGTTGGAAAAATACACTTAATTACATTTGGTTGGCTCTAAAGACTTTCTCGTGCAAACTGCTATAATACTAACAAAGAAACACTTACATGTGAGAGTTATAGAGAGGAGGAACCTGGGTCCCAGGCAGCAGGCAGGATGTGCCCACTGGGAACCCAGAGCTGAGAGCCTCCATCTCTTGATTTTGAATCTGGTTGGCCTCTCAGTGCTTTATATGGTGAACACTACAAATAACCAGTGAGTCATAAGGGTGCCTCTTACACTTCAGGTAATATAGCCTGTTAGAATGCAAAAGTGCTGGGACCATTGGGAATTTTTCAATTGTAAACTGCTATTTTTTTAAAAAAATTAATTTGACTCCTGTTTTTTAGTAGCAAAAATACATGTTCTAATTCAACAGTTAGACTAGATGACCATAACATTTATGTTCCACTTTATAAAGCTTTTTGATTGCTTTTAGGAAGGCCTGCAAGTGAATCATTGTCGTAGAACAATGTGTTCGGAGGCCTCAAGTTCTTGAAAGGTTTCCTTCGCTACTATTGTCTTCTCCATCATGCATTTAAGACATTCTCTCTCTGAACACCACTGTCACTCACCAAGCAGCTTAGGAGAGGCTTTTCTTAGGACTTAAAGATGGTGAATGTGGTGGCCTAATTCCTTTTGGTTTTTAGAACAGATTAAATAATTTTATCTCTCTTCATTTAATTTGCTGTTCCCTTTAACCCCTACAGTAGTAAGGGTGGTGCACGTGCCCACGGACACACACGAGCACTCACATGTGCACGCCCGAGCCCCATTTTGACACTGCACCTGAGTCTCAGTCTGCTGTCCTTTGGGACCTGACTATTTGCACAGGAAGGATCTGGCCTGTGCCCCTTCTCTGCCTGTTCCATCTGCAGGTGCCCAGGGCCATATGTATCACAGGGGACCTGTTTATTTGAGGGGTCAGAAGAGCTTGTCTAGATATGGAGGACATTGTCCAAGCCTCTGTTCTCAGCAGCAGTGCCGCCCCGGGCTTCCCTGCTCAGTGATGTGCCCCTCTGCCGCGTTCCAGCCTGAAGCGCTAATTAGTGCTGGAACTTCCAACCTGCCCTTGTGAGGTATCATAACTTCATATGACTTTAGAGCCTCTCTCTGAAAGAATAGAAGCAGTTTCAAACATCCACGATGTGTGGCTTTTGTTTTCGTTTTTCACTGTAAGCCGTTCTTTAGTTTCCTTATAGTGGGAGAAAACGAGGTTGCTTTGAGGCTGTTTGGTGATTAGAAAGCTGACTGGGGAGTTGTCTAAAGGAACCTGTCGCAGTGGTTCCTGTGATTAGAGGTGAAGTTACGCCCTAAATCTTAATTCCCTGGTCTGTGCTGGTAACATTCACACCTGCCTGGGAGGCCTGGGCTGCTGTTCCCCTCCAGGCAGAGCTGTTCAAGCGCAGCTTCCGGGCGATCCGAGGGAGCGAGCCACTACCTGTGAGCCGTGGGACTCAGGTGAATTCAACTGATCTGAGCCTCTGTTTCATTATCTGTAAAAAGAGGCTAAAAAGAGTTTCTGGCTTATAGGGCAGACTTTTGTCCCTAGAAGGCCTCAACTCAAGTTAGCTGAGTTCTGCTCAAGGGGAACTTGGCAAGAGGATGGGCTGTTTGCTGTTCACAGAGCAGGTGGTGAGTGGAAAGATCAGGGCTTGGCTTCCAGTCGTGATTCTGCACCAACAAAATGTGTGATCTCGGGCAACGTACTTACCCTCTCTGAATCTGGGCTCCTCATTGGTAAACTGAGGTACTACTGACCTTGAGGGCCTGTTGGGAGGATTGAAAGCCTGTAGTGTACTCAGCCGTGTCTGGAATTTAGTGAAGGTCCAAGAGTGGGAGTCCCCTGTTCTTGCTTTAGAGTGGCTATACGTGTTCTACCCTCAGGTAGCCCTTAATCGAAAAGTGGACCTGGCTGAAGAATTCAAAGTGTTATTTTATTAACCCCTGCTTCCCAGAAAGCATATCAGCTGGCAACAAGGTTAGTCTAGTGCCATTTGCTGAAGGAGCCATTGTGCCCTCAGCTGAGCCAGCTCTAAGACCACTTCCTGCTCTGCAGATATTCATTCCGGACCCTAACCCCTAACTCTCCCGCTATCAACAGACATCCCAATAGTTGGCTTCCCATCTCCTCCTCCTCCTCTTCTTTCTCCTACACCACTGTCAGTTAGACCTGTGGTGCCATGGGAAGAAATGGAATCTCATACCTGTGTTCGATGCTTTCACTTCCATTTCAGTGATGTATTTTTTTGTCTAGTAGGTGCTGTAGAGGTGTTGGTGTGGGTCCCTGAACTTGATACAGCCACACAAGTGAACCCACTCAGTCTAGAAATATTTCTGACTTTTTGCAGTAATGTTCTTGGCTAAGCCTTTTTGACTTCTGCCTATATTCTTACTCAGACCTTACAGTAGAGGGAATTTGGGGAAGGAGGGTGGTGAGCAGAGAGAATGATTGCTTTCATTAAGGAGAAAGAGAAGAGGGAGAAAGAGAGAGGGAGGGAGGAAGGAAGGAAGGAAAAAAGAAAGAATTTCAAGAAACATATGGGGATTCAAGTTTCCCAAATCAGAATTCATGTTCAGAAGCCATAAGGTTGGATTAACTCCAATCTGTCTAAATACAGGGCTGTCCCTGCATCTATACAGAGACCACATTTTGTAAGGAATCTTCACCTCCCCTTCACCTACTCTTTCAGCCTCTCAAAGGCACGCTTTCCCTCTCTAGCACTAGAAAGAAGATGCTATATCCTCTCGAGTGAGATTTCTTAGAGAGAAGCGTTTAAAAACTTGGCAGACATTCATGTGAAAACGAAGAGCTCTATTTGGGCAAAGCTATTGAGTGAAAAGATAATGAAACTTGGGAAATCTGGTTCCGCTTAAAATGTGCGATTCATTCACAGCCAGAGCCCAAGTTCTTTCTTTAAGTGAAAACAAAACAGTAATTTGCCAAAATAATGGCATTTTTCCCCATGTGTGTCAGATGGCAAAGCATCCCACAGGGCTCTCTCGTCTCTGCTGGGACATTTTCGTTCCTGCTTAGCCTCTGAGTGGTTCACTGCTGAGGTTTCAGTTGCCCTGCTTGTCAGGAAGCGAGGAGGCCTCTGGGCAAAAGATGCAGTCATGCAGTGTGGTTTCCTATGTGGGGTGACTCAGGTGACACACTGATGATTTAACTCAGAAAGTGTGTTACTGTGAATGCACTTCACCGTTCAGCCCCAGTCTCCTTGCAGTCTTAATAATGGCTAAGATTTATGAAATGTTTGGAGTGTTTGTTTTGTCCTGGGCTCTGCTCTTGGTGCTTTCTGTGGGTCGGTGCCTGCTAATACTCATGGATGCCACAGGATTTTGGTCTGTTTTTGTTTGCAGAGCTATCCCCAGGACCTGGAACAGAGCCAGGCAGGCAGTTGGGGCTCAAGACATTTGATCATGAATAAAAATCACTCATTGCAGCCCTGTGAGGAAGGTAGTTTACAGATGGTGAAACTGGAGTCTGAGAAGCTAAGTGGCTGTCCCAGGGTCATGTGATAAGGAAGTGGCGTTGCTGGGGGGGGGGTGGGACCTGGCTGTTGGAGACAGAGCCCGTGGTCTCCACCACTGTGAGCTGCAGTCTCACTTCCCTTTCAACCTGCTCGCAGAACCTCATGACCCAGAAAGGCTGGTTCCTGCATAACAGCACCACATGCTGGCATGTTCCTGCCTTGAGCCCCACTGGTTTCCTCCAGCTGTTCCTACCATCCCCCGACTGCTTTCTCAACCCTCTGTCCTGCTGGTACCTGTTAATTCATCTTTTAATGCCCAGTGAAGGCCTCACTTTTCCCCAAGTTCAGACTGCCCTCGCCCTCAGGGGTCGCAACCTACCTTCTGTGCTGTGTCCCATGCCTCCAACACTAACCAAGGTGAGTCTTGGTTACCTTTCTTTTCTTTTTCTTTTTTTTTTTCTGTTTTTCTTTGTGTATCTTTTTTTAATTTAAATTTTTTTAATTTTCATTTTTTAAATTGAAGTACAGTTACAATGTGTCAATTTCTGGTGTACAGCACAATGTCCCAATCATGCACATACATATATATATATATTCATGTGTATATCTTTTATATTGAGGAAGATTTTGTCCCTCCAATTAGGTCACAAGCTCCTAAGGGGAAGTGACAATCTTGATGCTTAGCATTGGGCCTTGATTAATTACTGTTCTCTCCCCCAATCCCTTTCCTCCACTCTGTGCCATTTTCTTCCTTGTGGTAAAGAGAGATCGTATTGAAAGGGGCTGAGAATTAAGTAAAGGCTAAATAAAATTAAAGAGATTTAGTGTAGGAGAGACAATTAAGTACCGGGGTTAAGAATGTGGACTCTGCCCTCAGTTTGCCCTGGTTTGAATCCCAGTGGCACTGTATTAGTCATCTTTGCTGTGTAACAAATTAGCCCAAGACTTAGTACTGCAAGGTCACAATCAACATTATCATTTTACCAGGGTTTCTCATATATCAGTTAGGGCTACAGCCAACTGAAGTTTTGACTGGGGCGGGTAGACCTGCTTCCAGGGGTGGCTCCTTCCCAAGCTGGTGTTGATAAGACATCTGAATTCCTTGCTGTGTGGACCTCTCCACTGCAGTCCCACCACAATCTACTGGTCACATAGACAAAACCCAACACAGTATGTGATGGGACCACATAGGGCATAGACACCAAGAGGCGAGGATCATTGGGACCCATCTTGGAGGCTGGCTTCCACATCCACCATTTATAATTGTGTCAGTTTGGACAATTTACTTAACAACTTGAAGCCCAATTCCCCTATCTGTAAAATGAGACTAATTTTTGACACTACATCACATTATTAAACTGTCACAAGAATCAAATGAGTAAATACAGGTAAGGCACTTAGGTCACAATTCAAACATTAACTATTACTATTTGAAAGTGCAAACCAATCTCAGCATGGCAGAGGGGCCTGACCTGGGGAGACTTTCTTTCTGCCCCTTACCTGCAGCTCTAACTGTGTGTGTGAGGAAGGTAGTGGTGGGATGAGTGCTTTTACAGCATAAGAGTACTTTCCAAAGAGGATCCTTCTGTGTAAGAAGAGGCTTTTGTAAAGTTGCAGATGTCCTTTCCTCTTTCTGCTCAGTTTTCCTGCCAGCCAGTGTATCAGTCAGAGAAGGTTTGTGTCAGGGACAAGGCATCTCAGGTCTGTCTGACACCTAAACTAGATGAAAGGTGGTCAGATGAACTTCCCAGAAAAATGAGTGAAATGTCACTTTCTCCAATGGGGGCCATTTACTAAGGATCCATTGGAGGATAAATGGTCAAGACGGAAAGATGCAGAGAGTAGAAAAGATACCCATTCATGGATGAAATACTTTTTGAGCATCTGCCATATGCCAGGCACTATGTTAAATCCGGGTATATAGGTAGACCTCACAGACATTGTAAGTTTGGTTCCAGACCACGACAATAAAGTGAAAATTGCAGTAAATGACTGAATATTATTCCATTCCACATATATATATGTGTGTGTGTGTGTATATATATATGCATGTATACACACACACACACTACATCTTTTTTATCCACTCATCTATCAATGGTTGCTAAGGAAGTACGGTCTTGATATGAGGTCATCAGGTTGTCGGGGTCAGACCTTGCAGAACCCTGGAGGTGCAGTGTTAGGATTTTATGGTAAGGCCAACAATAAGCTAAAGAAATGTTTAATCAAGAGAGTATCACAATCAGATTGAGTTTCCAAAAAAGCATTGGTCATTTATGGAGAAGAGATTAGAATAATAAGGGTAGGAAGGGGACTAGGGCCGAGCTAGAGACAAAGCAAAATTCAAGACATTTGGGAGGAATAGTGGACCTACTAAGTGATGCTTTGGATTTGGGACATAGAGAGAGTGTTTCAAAAATGCCTCTGTTTACAGAATGGCTTCATTCAGAGAGATAGGAAGCACTGAAAGGGTACTTGCTTTAGGGGAAGACACATGAGTTTGATTTTACACACGTTGAGTTTAAAGTATCTTGGAGAGATGTAAGTAGATTTATCAAGTAGGCAGCTAGGTTTGTAGGACTGAAGTTCAAAGTAGAGGCCTGGGCTTGAGATGAGTTTGTGAGTCATTTGTGGATGCTGTGTTTGATGGATGCAGGGGAGAGGCTGTCTGGAGGAAGACATGCTCTCACGTGTAGCTTCAGGGGTTCCACCGTTGGAATTGGAGTGGGCAGGTGTAAAGTTCATCCAGTGCTAATAACTAGGAAAAACTCAGACTCACAGCTAAGAGGTTTTAATAATAAATATTATTAAAATCTATTTTTTAAGAGGTAGAAATTTGCATGAAGCTATAACCCCCAAGTGGAGCTGTAGGGAATGCCACACTTCAAAAATGTGGCAGAGGAAGGGGCAATACAGAGTGGCCGGGTGGCAGGAAGCAACCAGATAAGGGAGGGAGCTTTCAGTCTCAGCCAGAAGAAACCCAAGAGGGCTGTCAACAATGCTGGGAGTGTCAGGAGGTATTTTTAGTGTGATAGGCTTTGAACAAATCATGGTAAGCAGTAATCTTTGCCGAGCCCCTCCTAGGAAAGGAATGCTGGGTACACAGTTAGCCAGGAGACTGTGAGGACCTGGGTGGGGTGGACAAGGAGAGAGCAACCCAAAGTCATCCATGAGAGCGTTCTCCAGGAACTGAACTGAACCGCAAGGGTTTTAAGCACAGCCCAAGCAAAGCGAAGCCTGAGTTTTCCTTTGGTCCCCTGACATGTCCACCCAGAGGAAGGAGAGGGAGCACGGATGGTGGGAATTTGAAATTTCACTGCCACAGTCAGGAGAGCTGGGTTAGATCTGGGGTTCTTCGCATGCTGGTTGCTGGTCAGGTATTGACAGAGCCCAATATTCGTGTCATCTGTGAGCCTGTCATGATTACACCTCTGCAAGTCACACATCCTGTGACTGAAACATGGTCTCAGTCCTACTGAGAAGGGAAGCCCCATAAAAAAGACTGCCAGGACCCCTAGGCAGGGCCAATACTCTGCTGCCAGCACCATCCAGTTCCCTGGCCCAGAGGCTCTATCTCACTTTTTGCCTCTGAAACAGCTTACTTCTAGGAAAGTGGAACTGACCCCTAAAATTCTATTGGTTCCCCGAGCTCACTCCTAATGGATTCTTTCTTTCAGTCTTGAGTGGTCCATCTCCCTCACTCCTGACTGGTTCATTTGTAGTACTTCATTTGCATGGAGCTCACTTCCGATTGGTTATTTCTCTCCCTCTTGATTGGTCCATTTCTACAAAACTTGTTCCTAATTAGTCAACTTTTGTTATACCTTATTTGTATATGATGTTGCAAAGTGTAAACTGGCAGCCTATAAAAGCCTGTGTAAACCTACAAATGGGGTCCAGAGCTTGGAGTGTTAACTCCTTTGGGCCTGCTGGCGTGATAAACCTGAGTTCTCCAACTCTCCAAGTTTCTCACCGGGATCCAGATTGCTGTCACAACTGAGCTGTAAGACATTTTTCTGCAACACTGGTTACACACCTGACAGCGGCTGTGGCCGTCTCGGCAGAGTTCATGTTTTGGCGAGAGTGGTACAGAAGACAATGACTTGTTGCTCACTCCGGGAACAGGTGATTAACCACATCCAAATCTGGTTGCTCCTTTGTAGAAACCCACATGTACAGAGACACAGACATGCACACTCACCATCAAAGAGTTCCTTGCTTTTGCAGTAGGTGTGTTCTCGAAAGGTGGTGTGTTCATCAAATTTTTGTCACCCAAGTGATAATAATTTTCATGTTTTTTTGACTTTACATTCTCATTTCAGAGATGATTTAGCCTGTTTTCTTTTCAAATGATGATATTTCTTAACATTTTGGGCTGAAAGTTACTTTTTTTCTTTCTCCTTCCCCACCCAGTTTTTTTTTTTTTTATGGTCAAGAGTTTAATGATCTAAAAACACTTAAAGCCATTAGGAAGTTGCCACAGGAGAAGAGCCCTTTCACCACATTATTAATTCATGGCTCTGTGAGGGCCCTGAGGTCCAGCTGGTGTTAGAGGACAACATTCTAGAGGTAGGCACCTGAGCAGACTTCAGGGCCTAGGGAAGTTCACGTCACAGAGTAGGAATGTGACTTCTCTTATGCTTTGATGCCTTTATCTGAAAATTATCTTTCTAGGCCCAGACTTACGCTGGAATTTATAAAAGGAAATTCTCAAAGACACACACACCCTATATTACAGTCACAAACATTGGAAGAGTGTCAAAGGGAAGTAGAGGAGTCAGGAAGTAGCAAAGTTAAAATTGCAACTTGAGCCCTAATTCGGCATTTCATGGCTTGGCAACATAGTGGGTGCAACAATAAAACATGGAGGGGCCTTCCAACCATGCGTGGGGGTGGGGGCTACAAATTATGAGTTAGTTCCTTTTCCTTTGTACCCAGAATGGAAAACTGGCCCCAGCTTAAAGGCAGTCACCACAGGAGGTGAACTTAAGACAGTTTTAGCTTGGACCCAACATGCATGCATATAGAAATTGCATTTTTCTCCAGTGAATTTTCTGAGTATTTTAAACATAATTAAGGAAGCAGGATTCAAAGACCACAGAAATATCTGTATAAGTTTTTTTTTTTTAAATGGCAAGGAAAATGAGGACATCAGAGTTGGGGTTTCTTTTCACAGGTTGTGTTTGGGGCTCCTTCTCTGTGCAACCGCTGCCAAATGAAAGAACTGTCTTGTGTAACCACATTGCAAGCGGAAGTGGAATAAAAAATTATTTATACGAGGACTTTACTGTGATGAGGCCCTTTGGATACTGTCCATCAGTTGCCTGAAGAGAGTGTCAAACTCTAGTTCTGGGTGTTTTCCGTCCAGTCACTTTGGGGCAGGTTAAAGATGGTGGGACATGCATAGACATTTCTAATGAAGGATGGAGTCTGTTTCCTCCCCTTGAACCTGGGCAGGCTAGTGATGACTCTGTCAGATAGAGTACAGGAGATGCCAGTTTTCAGGTCCAGGTCTTAAAGGCCTGGCAGCTTTCACTCTGTTTCTTGCAGCCCTGAGCTGTCATATCAGAAGTCCAAGTATTGTGAGATAGACTAGATGAAGAGGCTTGGACTCCAGGCAGAGGAGGGGAGCTGAGCCCAGCTGAGCCCAACCTTCCTCAATTTCCTACTAAAATATCAAGCACAAGTGTGCAGCCATCTTGGACCCTCTAGGCCAGCCCTGCTGCCACCAAAAACCACCTATTGTCCCCTGTCAATGCCACGTGAAACAGAACAAATGCCTAGTTGAGCTCTGTTGAAAGTCTGATCCAGAGATCGTGAGGATAAATACAGTGATTTTTGTCAAGAAGCAAGCCTCTGATAAGAATCTTTGAACCATCAAAAAAAAAAAAAAAAAGAAAGAAAAAAGAAAAAAGAAAAAAAGAAAAGTTTTCCTGTTTTAGGAATGTCTGTCCAAGACACATGACTCATTTATAGCCACCTGCAGATTACCATCTATAGCACAAATTCCAGGCAGCACTGGGGCATCTAAATTTGATTAGGCAGACAAAAAAATTCCTATATTAAATTCTTATCTGTTTTTGTAAACTTTCTCATAGACTCCTTGAGAACAGATGTCATTCATTCTTCTTGACCTTTGCTCCCCTGATTAGAATCACATTCCCTGCCAGAAAGTGCAGTAGATTAGAACAAGTCATCATTTTTAATAGGCTATTTCAGGAGCAATCTACTAGATTTGTAGAACCTCCTTCCAGAACAGCAAGGGCAATTTTATTGAGGAAATATAAGAATGAAGCTCTTCTACCCCTTCAAGAACTTAAAGGTATTGGATGGCTAAAGTTACAAATTGATTTTCTATACATCTAACTGGGAGATATTCCTCCTCTGTTTAAAATAAATCAAGAACTTCACTCAGATTTTGCTCTGTGAATGGTGTGCTCTCTACAGATGGACAAACACTTGTTTCTCTAAAATGGTCCAATAATGGAATGTTCTGGTTATTCACATATCCAGATATTTTATTTCATTAGGAATTCCTACCCATACCATAGAGCATTTACCAATTTCCAAAAATTTCAAGTAAATGAAAGACTTTAGAAATTCCACTGGAAATGATTTTTGTTCCTCATCTTATGATTCAGAAGGCTCTCAAATTTCCACAGTGCTCAAGGGTGCTCATAGGTCCTGCATGGTGTAGAAGAAGAAAGTGGAAGAAACTGGGACTCTAGTGTTAAGTCTGTTTCAACGTTGGATTCCAGAGTTACTGTGTAGAATTTATCCTTCAGAGCATGTTGTTCATTTATCATTTCTCTTTTGTTTTTATAAAAGTAGAGCTCAGAAAAAAGTCCACCTGTTCATTTGAACTTTCTTGGTGTTCTCACTGGGTGTAAAGGAACATTTCCTCTACATAAATAGGTACCCATCCCTGGAAATAAAGTTTTCTGCTAAGCTTCTGGAAGTGGCAGGATGTATTCTTATGGGAGCCTTGCAGGAACAGTTTAAAAACTCCTTGGCAGGAGTAAATGTGCTCCCAGGAAAGTAAGCACAGAAGCCTAGGGCAGCGGGGTGTGGGGCAGTGAATCCTGGACACTTTGTTGCTGTGCCTTCCCACACATCCCTCGTTTGCTGACATTTGATCCCAGACTTCCAACACCATCTCTCAAAGGTCTCTTTGGTGCACCTATTTGGCTCAAATTGAAGAGTCACAGTTCAGGACTGCGTTATCATCACCTTTCCTTTATGATCACACATGGAAATAGAGGCGAAGGCGTAAGGAGGGCAGAAGTGGCTGTGCTCCTTTGCAGGACACAGCCTCTCCAGCCAGGTGGAACCAGGAAGCAGAGCCACAGAGGCAACGCCTGATTTGAACAACACCCAGTTTAAAAATCAACACCCGGGGTAAGGGGGAGAGTACAGTTCAGTGGTAGAGCGCATGCTTGGCATGCACAAGGTCCTGAGTTCAATCCCCAGTACTTCCATTAAAGAATAAAAGTAAACCTAATTCCACACCCCAACAAAAAGATTAAACAGTAAAAGAAAAAAAAATCAACATCAGTTACCATAGGGATGGATGTCTAGGGCTTAGTGTGGAGGGGATGACTCTTGCTCCCTCCAGCCCCGACCAGAGACATCTGTGCAGCCATGGAAACACCCTAAGGGTCTTGGTCCTGCCGTGAGAGGAATCTCATAGCACCTTAAGCAACCTCGGAGGCTAGCCCTGGGCGGGTCATTTCCCCACACGTGTCCGTGTTCACACATGCTAACACTTCCCAGCCAATTCCAGGAGAAGATCTATGGTTTTCATCATGCTCTGGAAGCCACACCTGCCCATGCTGGACCCTGTATATCACTGAGAATGAGGATAACGTGACCAAATGGCACAAAGGCCAGAAGGAGGGAACATAGACAGAGGATGTCTGTTACTTTCATAAGCCCACCAGGTGACCCTTGCGAGGATGAAGTTTATAAGCCATGAGTGAACTTGAAATTCTAGCTGACCATACTTTGAGAAAGTTCCCATCTGTTTTGTGTTTAAAATGGGCTTTTCATTTGTGGAGAAGGTTCAAATCAGGGATTATGTTAATACTTGGGATGGAAGCATTCCCAAAGGTGAGATTATTCAGATGGGATTCCTCAGAGAATGTATGGAAGTTTGGTACCCAGTCCAGAATCTATTTCTCCAGAGAATGGGCATAATCCTGCCTGGTCCTGCTTTTGGCCCATGACTTCCTAGACAGCTGAATAAGGACAAGATGGGTGGGGATAAGGGGCAGGGACAGAGCAGGGAAGGGGCCTGGAGACAGGGAGATAGGTTGAGGAGAGAGAGCAGTTAGGGAGGAAGGCATTTCAGTAGATCAGGGTGCATCTCAACACTGGTGTGGTGCTAGGAAACTCCTCCATTGCCCATAGGTGACAGCCTCAGAGTGACCTCTCTTATGTAAAATCACCACAGCACCATGAAGGGTTCTGATCATTTAGTAAGGAGTGGCGAGGCTATCTTTCCATCACTTGCATTTCTCCTCTAATCTCCCTGGTCCCTATTCCAGTGAAGGATCCCATGTTCAGAATCAGAAAAATAAAACATATCTAAAATAATGTGGAGAAGCCATGTTCATCACTGTCATTAGAGAGTGTTTGTAGGCTGGAAGGCTTGAAGGTAGTCTTTTTGTAGTCAGAGAAAAGCATCTTTAAGACGGAGATCTCTATAAAGGGTGTGGGTCACCAGCTGGGTTCCATCTCCACCAAAGAAGATACAGCAAGAGGAAGTGGGCTCGAAAGGCAACGCAAAGGATATGTGTTAAGCATAATATAAATAGCAAAGCAAAGCCAGTGCAGAGGGGGAAGAATCTGACAGTTCACCCAGGCCCCAGGGCAGGGAGCCCAGGAATTTTTTTTTTTAAAGTTTATCCTGAAAAAACCTCTGTCTCTTAAAATGACAATAATATCATATTGATACCCCAAGCAGTATTATTCTGCCCACTTCTGACAGTTTGGACCTCTGGGTCATCATTCCATTCTGTCCTAGAGCCCAAGTCACACCATTTGCCTCTGGGGGTGTAGGTGGTAGGGGGCAGTGCTGGTGGAGATGGTGGAGTTGGCAGTGGTGGGCATGGGGCACTGACGGAGGGAAGGCCTTTGGTCTGTGAAGCTAGTTAGAGACATGGTAACTCACCAGACTTGAATAACTTTATCTTCTTTTCCCCAATCTCATTTCAAAGGATTGTAATTTTGAATATGAGAATGATTAAAGCATATTTAGGAACCCTTCCAAACCTCAGATACAAAGAGAGTCAGTTAAAAGAAGGAGCATCATTTGGACAAAAGATATGGGGAGAATTTCAGGGCTGGCTTCAAGCTGACATCACTTCCTTTTATCCATGCCTCAGAGGGGTGTGTGTGTGTGTGTGTCTGTGTGTGTGTGTTAAGGGAAAGTATTTGCAAAAATGATTGCTACTTTCACAAGAGTCATCTTGGTTAATTTCATGATATAAATGAGACATTTAGCATGTGTCTGACCATTTAATCTCCACTCCTGTCTTGATAAGAATTTAAGGCTTATCGCCAAATGTGAATGTCTTTTGCGAGGAGCTAAATGATTGAGGTGGAGTCTTAACATGGTTACACCATTTCGCCCTTCTAGATTTCTCTGGAGCTTTCCCCTGTAATAATGAAGAAATGAAATCTCAGACATCAGAACACTCAGCCTTTATTTCATTTTGTCACCTGAAACAGAACTTGGAACACCTTGTTAAACTCAGTTCTTCACGATGGTGACATTATGGATTGAGAAAATAACAAGAAGATGTTCGATTTTTCAGAGTATAATTGCCCTTGCTGACAGAAGTCAAATTTATAGCACAAGGGAAGTCTGGTTTTAATTCCCGCCATCTTCCTGGGATTGTGGGTGGCTTAGTTAATAAAGCTGATCTCCCACTTCTGGAATTGGATGGTGCTCCCAAGCTGAGACATGTCTGCATTTAATTTGGATATGCTCGTGTACTCTGTTCTGTGCTGTCCAATAAGAAATGGTGCTTAATTTTGGCACTGCAGTACTGGCTGAGGAGCATTTTAACTTGTTACAGGTCTCCTAAGACATGAGGATTTTAAGCCGTTGCTTTTCAAAAGTTGAGCCTGATTGTGCTTGTGCCAAAGGGAGAGCGGGGGCAGTGGTGGGGGATATGGTGTTTTACAGAGTCGTAAAAATGCAGTTACATTTAGCCAGGCAGTTCTCTCTTTGCTTACATATCTAAGAAATAAGCCAGAAACTTAGCGAAGACTCAGCATGATTACTGAACAGCTCAAAAAATATCTCCTCTCTGTTAATTTCTCTTTCTGCCAGTTGAAGATGAGGGGACTTATCTCAGCAGACAGAGGTGGCTGCTTCTAGAGGGCTCAGAATTCTTGCTGTGAATTAACACAGTTCATCATATGGATGAGGCTAAAATAAAAGTCATACGATCATTTCCAAGAATGGTCAGAAAACACAAAATAAAATTGATCAACAATCCATGTTAAAACATAGGAATTTAGAAAACTTTATTAACATGACATGATAAAATATATATACATCAGCCCAAATCTTTCCTCTTACTTAGCAGGAAAACACTAGAAGCTTTTCCACTAAGTCAGAAACGAGGTCTCTCAGGCCATAAAAACCACACGGGTAGCTGCTGTCTCACATGTGTAGGCAACAAAGCAAACCTCTAAAAAACATGAAGAATCGAAAACCATGAATAATAAAAGAAAACAAATCTCCAGTAACCAACCCAAAAGAAAAAGATTTTTTAATTGCCTGACAAAGAATCAAAATAATCTTCTTAAAGGAGCTCAGTGAGTTACAAGAGAACACAGATGACTAAATGAAATCAGAAAAAGGATACATTAAAAAAATAAGAATATCAATAAAGAGAAATGAGTTTTAAAAGAACCAAACATAAATACTGAAGCTGACGAATACCATCATTGAATTGCAAAATTTACTAGAGGGGTTCAAAATCAGATTTGATCAAGCAGAGGAAGAATTATTTAAAGAAAACTTTAAATAATTTAAAATATTTTATTAATTATTAAATAGCAAACTCCCTAATCAAAAGACATAGAGTGGCCCAAAGGATTAAAAAAAAAAAAGGAAACAAGATTCAATGATATGCTGCCTATGAGACTCACTTTAGCTTTAAGGATATACATAGGCTGAACGTCCAGGGTTGGAAAAAAAAATTATTCTGTGCAAATGGTAAGCAAGAGAGCACAGGAATGGCTATTCATATAGCAGACAAAATAGAATCTAAATTAAACTGTAACAAGTAACAAAGAAGGACATTACATAACGATAAAGTGGTCAATTCACTGAAAGAACATAACAATTATAAATGTATATGCACCTATTGTTGGAGCTCTTAAAATTTTGTATTTCTGCATTCTCATGGTCATTGCAGCATTATTCACAATAGCCAATATATGGAAACAACCTAGACTTCCATGGACAGATAAATGAATAAAGAAAATATGGTTTATATATACAATGAAATATTATTCAGTCTTATAAAAGAAGGAAATCCTGTCATTTGGGACAACATGGATGAACCTGGAGGACTTTATACTAAGTGAAGTACATCAAACACATAAAGACAAATAGTGCGTGATCTCACTTATATCTAGAATCTAAAAAAGTCATACTTACAGAAGCAGATAATAGAATGATGCTTATCAGGGGCAGAGGTGGGAGAAGTAAGGAAATGTTGGTCAAAGGGTACAAAGTTTCAGTTATGCAGGATGAATAAATTCTGGAGATCAAATGTACAACATGGCAACTAAAATAATACTTTATTGTGTACTTGAAATTTGCTAAGAGTAGATCTTAATTGTTCTCACACATACAGAAAAGTAACCATGTGAAGTGTTAGATATGTTACTTAGCTTGGTGGTTGTCATCATTGTGTTCTTCTCACAACGCATGTGTGTATCAAACCATCATGTTGTAACACCTTAAATGTACATGATTTTTGGATGCAATTTTTTATATGTCAACTGTACCTCAATAAAGTTGGAAGAATAAAATAAAAAACTCTAGCAAGTAGTGTAGCCACATTTCAAGAGGCTTTAAGTTTCAAGAGGCTACCAAAGAGGCTGGGGCAGGGGCGGGAGCATGGGATTAACAGTGCACGCTACTGTATGCAAAATAAACAAGTATTCACTGTATAGCACGAGGAACTGTCTTCAATATCGTGTAATAACCTATAATGGAAAAGAATAAAAAAAAGATATATACATATACATGTATAAACAAATCACTTTGTTGTGCGCCTGAAACTAACACAATGTTGTAAATCAACTGTACTTCAATTAAAAATAAGTAAGTGAATAAAACAAGGTTCTCATCCTAGCTTTAGGGGTTAAGATAAGAACCTCCAGAAATATGTACGTTTTTGGAAAGAGAATCTTTAGCCTCTCAGATGTTTTTCAAAGTAATCCTTGACTGTACAAACACATAAAGGTCAAATACGCAGTGCCAGTTTTTGGGTGGGATCTAAACATTTCAGCCAACTATTTCAATAGTTTGTCTGCACAAACCAGACCAGCCACCGTCTGAACAACACTGAACAACTTTCCTACTTCTATCTGAATACAGAAGGCACTTTTATTATTTTTTATTGAGGCATAATTGACATATAATATTATATTGGTTTTAAGTTTGCAACATAATGATTTCATATTTGTATACATTGTGAAATGATCACCACAATATCTCTAGTTAACCTCTGTCCCCGTAAAGAAATACAAAATTTTTTTTCTTGTGATGTCTACTCTCTTAGCAACTTTCAAATATGCAGTATCACATTATTAACTATAGTCACCATGCTGTACCTTACATTTCCATGACTTGATATTTTATAACTGGAAGTCTGAACCCATTTTGCCCACTCCCATCCCCTACTCTGGCAACCACCAGTCTTTTCTCTGTATCTATGAGCTCGTGTTTTGTTTTCTTTTGTTTTAGCTTCCATGTATGAGTGAGCATATATAGTATTTCAAGCACTTTTAAAAAATTATCGTTACTTTCTAGAAGAAAGAATTGAGCATAGCAGGGTTCATTTCTGCCAGGTCAGGCTGGAGTCTAGGTTTAGGCGGTCCATGTCCAGAGCCCACTCTTTTTTAACCACTGTGCAGTTCCACATGTCCTGAAAATAGCTTAACATCAGGTTAACATTTCAAGATTTAACTCATGAAATTTCTTCCACTTTTGGGAAAATAATAATTGCAGCTGAAACTAATTTCTTATTTAATGTGTCCCTTTCCTTCTTACATGTGTTCTTATTAAATGTGCTCATATCCATCTTCAGTAATGTGCTTTCTTGGTCTATTTCCCCTTCTGGACTAGAAATCCCTTTAGGACAGAGGTTGTGTCTTATGCTTCATTAGATCCCTAGCACTTAGCATGGAGCTCGGTCCATGGTAAGGTCTAAATTAACATTTGCTGAATGAATAAATGCATTTTACGTCCCTTTTTAGCTGTGCGTTAAAGGAGAGTAATCTTTGAAGCTACTGACTTATCTAGATGTAGGGTTTGTTTTAGACTGTATTTGAATATTGGCCAATGAGAATCTGGCCAGATCAAGGGAGATAGGGTGTTCCAGAAAGTCAGATGCCTATATACAATACCCTGAATCATTTTCCTATCAGTGTAATCTGAAAATAGTAAGCAAGAGGTTATATACAACGATTCTCAGGATTTTGTGTAAATTCGGTAGCTAGGTGATACATGGCTCCAGCTCTTGTCTTGCACCTAATCAGGGGGAGGAGTGGAAAACAAAACAGAAAACATCACCAAGAACTCAAAGCTCTGCCTTTTCCAGATACCCAGAGCAAGGATTTGTTTACAAGCTGATTCAGTAGCTTCACATTTTAATTCGAAAAATAAAAGACCAGGTGTTATTCTGACCAACTGGTTTGGCCAATGGTAGGAAAAGTGTGAGTCTTTAGAACACAGTTTGTAGCTAAAGTCTTTTGAGGTCCTTTGAGAATTTCTCCTTAAAAATTCCTAAAACTTTGCATTCTGTTGGGTGCTTCCTGATGAAACTGATCACTAGAAACTCACAGGGCTAGAAAGAATTTGAGTTTCATGGATAGGGCAGCCAGCATTGGACAGGGAAACAAGAACTTGGATTTTGGTCTTAGTTCAGTTATTAACTCAAAGGTGAATTTAAGCATGTCATTTAATCTCTGAAGACCTCCATTTCATCAGCCTGTAAAGTGAGAAGACTGGGTTAGGTGACCCTTAAGCACTTCACAACCTATAGCTCCCACAATCTATCGATCTTTAACCTGGTTCACTTCCTCTTAACAGCACAGTGTATCCTGACAGTCTAATGAGAAGCAATCCTTTTGGATTAAAGTCTGTGTACTGGATTTCTCTGTATGCACGTCAGATCTGTTCCAACTTTTTCCACCCTATCTTTGGTCACCAGAGGCTGACCTTTAAAGATTGTATCACCAGGCTCCATTGCCCTCTGGCTTTTGGTTCAACCCCTGGAAGGCACCAGAGGGGATCAGAAGGTGGGAGAAAGGAGAGGTCAGGGTTTCTGTTATCTGTCCCTAGAGCGTACAGGGGCCTTGTGGGGGCAGGAGCTACATTTCTGTGTTCATGTGCTGAAGGCCACCGTTCCTGTCGGGGCCATCTGCTATAGCCGCAGCTCTGGGAATTGCTCCTTTTTCATCTCTTTTTGTCTAGGAGTAATAGTAGCTACTCCTGTGTGCTTCACCATTTCTTATTGTTAGTTTCTCTTAATTCTGCCCTCATATTTGTCAAGAGGGCATTCATTAAAGTCACTTTCACCCTTTCTCATTTCAGGAAGGAGGTAGCTCTGTCTACACAGTTAGTAGAAGCGTGGTTCAGTGAACTCTTCCAGACAGAATTTTTTATTAAGCTGATTTACACATTCAACACAAACAGGAATTTATTAAATACTTTAATAGAAGTAGATTTGCACAGAGACCTGATAGAAGTTTTGGAATCCTGACAGTTATGTCATGGGATAAACAGACAATTTTGACTAGTGTTTCATCTTTCTTAAATATTGCAATGGAAATGGTTCCTAGATTCTTTGGCAGGTCCTGGGGAGATTAGGGTCAATGACATGTCTGTTTATAAAAGTGCACTTTACTTGGTTTACATGAGTCTAATTTCTTTAGTTAGCTTGCTCTCCTTGGAAGACAGAGAATATATTTTCTAATAAATAAAAATGCACCTAGTATACACTGGCCTGAGAACACTGCAGTGTGGTTGACCAGCTGACCCATCACATAAGGCAAAAACTGGCATGTTAATGACATCTTCTCCAAAAGAAATCTGGTGGAACTCACCTTGGTCCAACTGTGTGTCCCAGGAAAGAAATGTAACGACAAGTGACAGAAGATTCTGAGGACTTCTAAGATTAAAAGCAGAATTAGCATCTAATTCTCCAAAAGAACAGGAGAAATCTAAGCTTTTGCCTAATACATAAGATTTGAATAAGTCTTAAAGGTAGGATGAAAATTCACAGGGAGACCAGGGGAGGAAGAAAAGGCTTTTGAAACGAAAAGAGAAGCACAAGCAAAGGCACTGAGGTGAGGGATGGCTTAGTCCACTCTGGGTCTGCAGGAGGAGTGGTTCTGTTATAGAGTTCAAGATGGACGTGCAGCTGGAGGACTGACGGGAAAGGTCTGTGTATGTACTTTGTGCTTCATTCTACATGCCAGTTACTTACTGTTGTGAGCTAAATTGAGTTAATTACCTCCCAAAGAGATACATTGAAGTTCCAACTCTCAGCACCTGTGAACGTGACACTATTTGGAAATAGTCTTTGCAGATGTGATCAAGTAAAGATGAGGTTGCTAGGGTGGGCCCTGATTCAGTATGACAGTGTCCTTATAAGAAGAGGAAACACCATGTAAAGACAAAGGCAAAGACTAGAGTGATGTACCTGCAAGCCAAGGGATGCCAAGGATTTACGGTTATCACCAGAAGCTAGGAAGAGGCAAGGAAAGATTGGCAGCAAATAAACTTCTGTTGTTGTAAACTTCTTAATTTGTGGTGCTTGGTTGTGGCCGTCCTGGAACACTGAAACACTTACCTAGGTATCTGTAGCGACAAGGAGTGTCATGTAAATGGGCGAAGGGGCCGAGTGTGAAAGAGCGGGAAGTAGAAGCAGCTGTGACAAGCTGCAGGGCTTGTGCTTGCCTTTATGTTAATGTATTTTAAAAGTATGATCTGCAGCAAACAGAAAAAAATGGATGAACCAAAGGAAGCCATCAGCTCCCAGGACTCTTACTACACAACGGGAAGGATCCAAAGGGCTTTAAGCTGAGGGACAGTACTGGTGCGTGGTAGAAAACTGCTCTGGTGGCAATGAGGAGGTTGGACTGAAGGATAAGGAGAACTTGGTATGAACCAGGTGAAGTGGTACAGACGAGGACAGTGGATTAAAAAGGATGTGCTATAGGATCAACAGGAAGTGGTTTTTAAAGTGAGAAAGTTGGGGAGGTGGGCTTGGGGGCACTGAGGATTAGCTATCACCATGATTATGCTTTATAAGAAAACTCAGTGTCTGAAAACAACTATTATTTATTCTCACGGATGCAGAAGCTTGGCTGTGGCTTGGCTGATCTAGGTGGGACTTAGCGGGAGCAGCTTTGCTTCTCACAGAAAGTCTGTGGTTTAGATGAAACAGTGCTGCCTCACGTGTCCATCATTCTGTTCCATTTAGCAAGCTAGGCAGACATCCTTCTGATGGCAGGGCTGGAGGGCCAGAGGGCAAGAAGAAACCCACAAAGCCTCTTATGATTAGGATCAGAATGGGCACACTGTCTGCTCTACCTGTTGCCATTGTCCAGAGCATCGTAGGACTGTGTACAAAGTCAAGGGGCAGGAATGTGAACTCCTCCCACTACAAGAATACAGCAGTGGTGTGGCTGCAGGAGGCGTGAAGATTCGAGGGCAATAACTCAGTTTACAACAGTCTATCATCTGGCCATAATTATTCACATCCATCCCACATGCAAAAGTCACTCACTGGCATCCCAGCACCCCCAAATCTTATCAAATCACTGCATCAAAGTCTAAGATTTCATCACTTGTATCAGGTCCAGGTACACCTCTTAATTCAGAGACCTATGAACTAATAGACAAGTTATCTGCCCCAGACATGCCCAACATATAAAGGTAAAATGCGGACATGATAATCACAACAAACACTCCCATTGGAAAAAGGGAAGAAAGAGACACCGAGCACTGGCCTGTAGCAATTTTGAAATCTCACCTGGCATATGCTGTCAGGTCCTCCTGCCCTTAGTAGGGAATGTTCCTTGATTAAACCTGGGTTTTGTTTCCTGACTGCAACTTTTTAGTTCTTTATTCTTCATGGATCTTGGTTCCCCATTCTACAATTTTCTTGACCCTTTCTGGAGAGGACATTGGAAATATTTCCATTTTGGCAACTCACCTGCTTTCTAAGACCACCACCTTCCCTGTAGAAGGTTAGGGACCCAGAAGTGCTATACATTTTGCTACTTCTCAGTCTCATTTCATTCAGGCTGGCGGTTCTTTCTTGTAGATCTTTATTCATATGCAGCTGAAAGTAATCATCTCGTGCCTTTAACACTTCAAAAAAAACTATCTTGCCCAAGTCCGAAAGTTCAGTTAGTACCTCATTTATCTTCCAAGTTGTCATAGGTAACAGCCTTTCCACCACAGGTAAGTGGTCACCACTGTTCAGCCTCCTGTAGGCATTTCTGTGCCTCCTGCTACCTAGCCCTAAAGCCAGTAGAACACATAATGAGTTTTTCCTCACGGGAGCACTTCTTTTCCAGAACCATTTCTACATCGGTTAGCTTTTGCTACAAAAACATCACTCCAAAACTCAGTGGCTTAAAACAACAATCATTTATCCCCATAGATCTGAGAGTTGGCTGGCATATGGCTGATTAGGCTGCACGTGGCTGGAAACAATGAAGTCATTTCTCTGGTGTGGACGTAGAACGTGTGCCGATCCCCACGATTTGTGAGGATGGGGAGGGCAGACTTGAGGGGAGAGGTGAGAAGCTCAATTTTGGATACACTGATCTCGTGATACCTGTGGGACTCTCAAGTGAAAAGACATGGGATGGGAGCCTAGGAGACTGGTCTTGGCTAAGGAGAGAGAGAGAGAGAGATAAAACTGGGTCACTAGATTACAAGGACTTGGACACAGATGATTGCCCAAGGTGATCATATAAAGGGACAAAAGGCATAAGCCCTAATATAAGATCTTAGGTGCACCAATATTTCAGAGAAAAGGAAGAAAAGCTCACAAAGAAAGCTTTGATGGAACAGGGATACAGGGGAGGATAGTGTGGTGAAAGACAAAAGAAGTTTCATGGTGGTGGGAGTCAGTTACACTGCCCAGTACCACAGGGTGGTCACGTTATACAAAAACAGAAGGGAGTCTTATGGAATTGGCAGTTGGATCATTGGTTAAGAGATCACATGATTTATCTTCAAACTAGGACACATTTGAGAGTGCAAAGAGGTGCTATTAACAGTTACATCAGAACAGTATGTGTTCTCAGGCAAGCAAGGGCATATGGTCACATTAGTGTCTGGGGAGCTCTTTTACTACAGGCTAAGTGGAGAGTCAGCTTGCCTTGCAGGTTGCAGAGCAGAGATATGCAGCAGGCAGGGCTGAGATAGCTGGAGGAGATTTCTTTTAGGAGCTCCCTAGAATAAGGCTGAATAAGGAAGTGAGCGGGCAGAGATAGTGGAAAAGAACAATCACGTGGGCTCAGGTTGGGATATTTTTTTCAGCAAGAACAAAACCACATTTGTATATGTGGCCTGAAATATTCCACTGTTGGAGGACTTTAGTGTGGCAGCAGTATGCATCGTGGAAAACCCAAGATAAAGAAGTTATTTTATGAGATGACTAAGTCCCAGATTATGTTGAGAGTATTAAAACCCTCCAGAATATGCTGGATGGCTACAAGTAGTATCATGCTGCTTCTTCATTCTTTTGCCCCTGCTAACGTTCCCTCCAAGTCACTCCCCCATCCACCACGCCCAGTCTTCTGCTGAAAATGACTGAAACCAGACCGATGGAGCACGTCCCGGGTTAACAGACCCTCTTTGTTGGCCGCATCAGTTGGCTCCGAAGTGCCTGTGAGCGACATCAAGAATAATTTCATGATAATCTAGGTCGAGTTTTTCCTTTCCCACCAGTGCCAGAGAGTGGCAGCGCCAGTTTCATTGACTTCAGAGTCAGCACGGCACAGGCATGGCTTTATCTGTGTGGTCATGTTTCTTTGATTGGGCTCTGTGAGGGGAAAGCAAGATCCCGGCTCTCAGGCGACACCGTGAATGATTCTGGGAGCTCTACTTGATCTCAGCCCCTATCAGCATATGGGTGTGGGTTTTGGTCCCTTTTTTTCAGAACCCTTTCAGTTCACTAAGAACGAGCAGAATAGCATTACCTTTTGGCTGAGCAGAATGTGAGAAGCCAAGTCACGTTTGAAAAAGAATCTTTTCTTTTTGGGACATAAAAGATAACAGACTTAACAAGTGACAATGGTGAAACCACTTCGCCTATAACAGAGTCCCACAGATGGGAGCCAGCTCATACTTTACACGCTTCTTAATTTCATTGAAATTTCAGGACTGTTTGAAAAAATGGAAAGAGCTTTAAAGGCAAGTGTATGAAACGCAAATTGCTCCCTCATTTTCTGGTAGACTGTGGATCCTTGCTCGTGTGCTTTTTGAATGAGGAGTGGAAACTGATCATCAGCTCGGGTTTCCCGCAGTAGCTTGGATTCACTCACTAGTACAAAGGCCTTCAGAGTCCCAGCTCCACCATTGATTACCTGTGCTACTTTGGATAAATTAATTAAACTTTCTGTGTTTTATTTTCCTCACTTACAGATAGGGAGAAACCATAATGACCACCTCATAGGACTCAGTCGTTAATATTAAATGAGGTTGTGTTTGTAAAGCCCCTGGTACAGGACCTACTATATCTTAATACAAAAGCCATAAATATTAACTCTATTATTGTTTCTTCTTGTCGTGGACTCTAATTGATGTGCCCCAGAAACTCTAGAAAATCCTAGCATATGGGGATGCATTATTGCAGTTTCCAAAACCTCAGATCTGAATGATGGGCACATGTTCAGTACCACCGATGGCTCTCTGCACATGCGTGTTCAAGTTCCTGGAGCCCCCCAGCAATATGGGCCTAACTCAGAACTTGTCCTTGGGCAGCAGTGGGAGCAGGGTTCTGCACGCCCCTCAGGTTGGAACTCTCCAAATTATTGGCCAGCTTCTCCCGCCATAGCCCTTGAATCTTTTGCCTTCCCCAGTCTTAGTTCTGCTAGAACTGTGGTCACTGAACCCTGGCCTTTTGACATGGCCTCCTAGCTCTGGCCCGTAGATTGTCTCCTAAGAGTGCACGTACCGTGAGAGATACTGGGAGGAAGACTGTCTCAGTTCTGCATAAGAGCAGGACATTTGATCAAATGGCATATTATGATGAAGTAATATACAAATGTTATCCTCTGCAAACCAGCCTTGCTAGCAGGTTTTATTTGGCTTGCATGGTGCAATGTTTCTACATTACATTTCCTTAAAACACAATAGACATAGGATGACAACAGAAAAATCAGTCTCAAAAAAACTCCTTGTTATGATTTTTAGAAGATGTTGTAGAACTATTTACTGTAAAGAAAAATCCTGGAACCTTTTTTTTTTTTTTAAAAAAGTCTTAAGTTACTATAGTTGAAGAGGAGATTATGAAAAGAAAAAAATTCCTTTATGAGTCCCAACAGAACAGACATACATTACTGAAAACCCTAAAAAGGGGGAACAATATTGAAAGGCATTCTGTCATCTCAAAGCATGTTTCACAGTGCTTAACAAGTCACTTTGAGATTCATCAAAGAAGAATGATGTTTACCACCATCCTTTCTAAGTTTACATTCTAGCAGGTGGACACAGTCAATAAACAGTGAACATAAGGAATAACTAAATCAGAGAGCGTGTTTGAGGGATTCATGCTCAGAGAAAACAGTAGAGCAGGTGGGGGGATCAGGAATGCGGAGGCAGCAAAGAGCAGGTTACAGTGTAATTAGCGATATATAGCATTATTTTTAATAGTATTCCAGTGTATGAAAGCACCATCATTTGTTATCCAATTTATTCCAAACTCACCATTATAAATACAGCTTCAGTGAACATCCTTATCTGGGTATGTCTGTATCTACATATTGATTGGTCTACCTGTCTGATTGTTTTCTTAGAATAAATTCTGGAAGTTAAATTATTAAGTCATACACTGTAAGCAGATTTAAGGCTTACCTTACAGGAAATCTGAACCAATTTACACCCCTCCGGCACTAACATTTTTTTACTCTTGCCCAATTTCATCATCAAAAAATGATATCAACTAAATTTTCCTGATATATTCTGTGATAGGAAATGAAAAAAAAATAACATACTTGATATAACACATTCGATTACACACATATTTGACTAGAGTTAGTGCATCAACATTTTAACAGTTTTTCTTTTTTAAATTCAATATTAGGCACAATTTTTGCTTTTTCTTCATACATTAATGTATTTCCTAGGTTTTTGACACTCAACATGAATTTCCTTTGTCTAATAGCTTTTGCTTTTACAGATAATAAAGAAAAACCAATTTTAAGCAAGCAAACAATATTGGAAAGCTTTGTCAAAGCTTGTCGGTTTCCTGGGGAGGCAAGTGCGATTTCTTCATTTTCTTTTTAATCTTCTGAAATGGTTAAGGTGTCTTAAAACACAAACTAACAACTTTTTCTGTCTTTTGACCAGACTACTTGCCTGTTTGCTGAGGATACATCAGATAAAGGCCTGAGCCTCTCCTGCTATGTGGCTTGGTCTTCAAGTTTTAGAAATGAGTTTCCTAAAAGACCAGCCTCAGTTCAATTAAAAATGTTGCTTTATTTGAGACGGGATGTCTTGCTGGGGGGTCCTGCTCTGAGTCTCCCCAAAGAAGCGGCTTATCCTTTCATCCAAAAGCATTCTTCCAGGGGATCAACTCTGTTAAAAATGACCAAGTCAACTATTGATTTATTCATGCAACCAGTATGTATTAATGGATGAAGTGCTGAGGATGCAGAAGTGGATAAACAGACCCAAAGTCTCTGCCCTCATGGAGCTTCTCTTCTAAGGGGGGAGACCAAACAGTGAAGAAGATAAGTAAGCACATCACTGGTAGGTTAGACGGTGAAATGTGCTCAGGACAAAAATAAAGCAAGAAGGAGGGATGTGGCCTAGGGGAGGGTGAGGGGAACCTGGAATTTGAGACGGGGTGTCTGGGTGAGGCAGCTTCACTGTGAAGCCGCAATGCTTTCAGCAGGATTGTTTTCTTGGCATGTTTCTTGCCCAGGCCTTGAGGCACTCTGACGTTAGGAGACTGACGGGGTAGCTGAACTCTGGTTAATGTCACCAGGGAAGTCCACTTGGGGTCTGGCCCTCTTTTTCTAGGACACTTGGGAGCGGAAGTGATGGGTAGGAAATGAACACACAGGGAAGGACAGCTGCAGAGGGCCTGAGGAGGGGCTGAGGAGACATCACGAGAGAGAGAGAAAGAGAGAGAGAGAGAGAGAGAGAGAGAGAGAGAGAGAGAGAATTTCCCTGAAGCTGGGAGGAGCCTTGTCAGTGGCGTCTTTCATTTTAACTGAGCTGATTTGCTCCCCTCCGCGTCCCCACCTCCATCTCTCTCTGCTTTATAGTTCCTTGGCCTCACTCCAGCTGCATTCAAGACACCCTCCAAAGCAAATAACCTAGACTCCTACACGTTTAGAAAATGTAGCAGGTAAGAACTTTTTATTGAAAGGCGAGTTTGTGCCCTTATAGCCACCACTTACTGGCAAATACTGTGATTTTTTTAAACATTGAAAACAAGTAATATTTTAAAGTGGCAGCATATTTTATGTACAGGAAATAAATGTTCACGTAAAAGGACCCTTAGCTGAAGAGCATTTCGTTCTTATGGGTAATTTACAAATTCCAAGTACGAACACAAGCCCTAGTCTTAGTGCATGTGTTCATTCCTTCTCACTTCTCTTAATATGTGGTTTATACAGAGCTCCCGGCTTGTCTGTCCTCTGGGTGCTTCCAAAGCAAGCAAGCATGTCAGTTCTTGTGGAATAATTACGTCTGTTATACCATTAGTGAGGATTCATGATGTAACACAGGGAAAGGATAAAGATGCTTTAACAGTAAATATGAAATACATGATTTTTGGATACTATAAAGGTATTTTTCTCCCAAAGGTCTCCAAAGGCTTTTTAGCTTTGAATGATGGTCAAGTTTCTATTTTGTAATGTAAGGGCAACAAGGCATGAAGTGTCCAAACTGGCAAATAATCCCAGACTCATGTTTACTTGCTTTTGGATATGAACATTTGAATGTCATTATGTCTGATGTTCAGCATTAGTGCGTCCAATAAAATGGAGCCAAATTATGACGCTGGATGCTGGGAGGGCACATAGCTTATTTCTCCATTTCCAATCTATCTCAGTCTCTACCTGTAACTCCCCAAAACCATTGACTTTGCATCTTCGAAGCTACTTCAGCTAGCTTTCCCTCAAGTGTTCCCCGGAGGGTAACAGTGCCAGGAGTATAGGAAGGAGTAAGTTAATACTGAATGGCTGGACAGATTGGAACTGAAGAGTTAAATAAATCTGGGGTGGGGATATAGCTCAGTGGTAGAGCTTGTGCTTAGCGTGCCTGAGGTCTTGGGTTCAATCCCCAGTACCTCCATAAAAAAATTAAAAACGAAAATAAAAATAAATTTTAAAAAGGGAGTTAAATAAATCTGAAGGTTGAATTACAGAAAATGTAGTATGTGGGATAAAGGGAAGAATTAAACACAAGGGGTGGTAACTGCTGATGGAAAGGGGTGTGTATCTCCGTTCTCAGGAAAATAAGCTACCGCTTACCCGCACCATCCCGTTACCTTCCTCATACCTGGGTTAACTGAAGCTGGTCTAGCACTTTGCTGTAACAGGAGACAGGGAAACAGACGCAGGAAATAGGTTTGAGCTGTATTTATACTCTCAACTATTTAAATATTTAAAGAGGATGTCTACAGTTAGTGGAAATTGGATTGGAAACCTGGTCATTGAGCCGGCTGTGATCCTCACTTGTTGGTGAGTTTAGATGGCCGGTGCTGAGCCTTGGGGCGGTGCCTCTGTTGGTCGGTCTCTGTGGATGAAATCCTGGCCACAGTTTCATTGACAGGCCAAAGAGGCAACCAAATTCAGATCAGATGCAGAGTGATGTGGGCTCCAGCACCAGGCACCAGCCAGCAGCCAGCATTACTCAAGGTCCAGTACACAGAGTGACCTACTTAAAACTTTTTCTCTTGCCTTTGAAACTCCTTGCCCTTCCTGATTCCAACCGGCACAGGAAACGTAAGGGCTTTGGGCCAGACTGCTTTAGAAACTGCCTTTGAACGGCTCTGAACCATCCTGACTTCCTGTGTCTGTAATAAAGCCTATTTCTTGTTGTTTTCACCCACTTTTGGTGCTACGCTGAGGTATCGGGAGACTTCCTGCTTCCCTAAATCTTTTTTTTTCCCTCCTTGCGGGCATGAGGGTTCTTCTGCTGCTGTTTAAAATCATGCCTTTTCTCAAGGTGGACCTGACAAGGAGACTCTTTCGTGTCCAGCCCAGCCTTGGTGGTTTAAGTGAATACATTTACTTTCACACAGATTCTGCTCTCCTCTCCAGAAATCACTGGGTAGGAACAGGCTTGTCTGGTGTAACTTGTAACCACCAGCTCACTGCTGGCCATGCTGCTGGAGTCGTGAAGGTGGAGGGTTGACACTTTGACCTCGTTCAGGTTTCACTGGAAGAGTTTCCTGCATTGCGGAGATAGGAGTGTCAAGGTGGCTCGGAGGGTTAGTGGAGGCTGCAGATAGAGAAAAGGTGGACACCTGGGGATGACTGTCCTCATCACTGCAAATTGCCATGCTCTGTAACATGGGAGATTTGCTTCAGCACCTGTTCCTCAGTAGTACACTCTAGGGCGCAGCCGTCCCACCACAGCTGTAACAGAAGAAGAAGCATTTGGCTCTACCTCAATGAGTGCATTTGCCTGTGTGTTTTCCAGTTCTTTCTCCCTTTTGCTATTTAAATACAGGTGTTCGAAGCCCCACAGTGCCTGAAAAGGGTCGGCCTTGTCTCAATGCCTTTTGCTATGAAAAATCAACTTGTATATGACCAAGCAGGTCTGCATGAACTTCTTGCCTCGGTGTGATCTCAGAATTAGATGACACTCACCTGCCTGTGCTGAGGGCCTTCCAGCAGGATGAGGATGGCTTCAGAATGTCATCAAAGCACCCCTGGTTGAGCATTTCTTTCCCATGAAGCCAACTGGGCTTTGGTTTTGGTGGAAACAGTGATCCTCCCATTTTGTAGATGAAAAACACTGACCTCTCTGAAGCTTGGAGTTTTAAGGTAGAAAGAGAAGAAGGATCAAAGATGTTAAGTCTTAAAAACATTTCCCTATTTCCCATTTCTAACCATCAAGAGTTTTCCTGCTGGAGACAAATAATGAAGTTTTGGACTTATTGTACTTTGATCAATTATAATATTAGAATTTCCCCAAATGATAAAAATATAATTTTTCTCCAGGAGAAGGATGACTGACATTTGTTGAGATTTTTCTATGGTACTGACAAGAGCGCTAGAATGTCCTATTGTTGAATCTTATATTTATTTGGATTCTGTTTATAATCTGTTAGTCCAAATTTGGCTTTGGTTCAGACCAGGACAGCCATCCCAACAGTGAGAGATACTCAACCCAGCACGGCCACAGTAAGGCCTTTCAGAACAGGAGGTTTTCTTACTTAGGTGATGCTTACTTGGAAGCTAGCTAATCATTCTTCTGAGATGAAGGCAGACTGTATCTGTGGTATCTAAACCTGGCTGTTGGTCAAAACCACATGGAGTACTAAGAAAACGGATTCTTGTAACCTGTAGAACTACAGACTCAGACTTTAAGATAGTGTCAACAAATTGGAATTTTTTCCAAATGATCTCAAGCCAACTACAAGTCTGACTTGAGAGTTCTAGGAGGCACTGAATGTGTTTATGTAAGTGCTTCACACACTAGAGAGTGTAATGTAGGTGTTCTTCGATTTCACCAAACACCCCCATGTTTCACCACGTCTCTGTGGAGCTAAGCTTACACCCAAGGAGGAGGAATCAAGGTGAATTCTAAAGAAGGCATCCCTGTGAGTGGCGAAGCTGGCATCCACTGGAGCTTAGGCTGCTGTGGACATAGGGACAAAGAGTCAGGAGCAGAGCTTGACAGGTTCAGTAGGTACAGGGGTTAGAGGAAGATAATGACTCAGAAATGGGGCAAAGACAAAGAACATGAATCAGGAAAAGAAGCTGGACAGAGCCAGGCAGGTTGAAAACAGGCTGTGGACACATATCAGATGGCAGAGTGAGCTGGGCTGCCCACACCCGACAGGCAGGAACTGCGAGACCTAGAGGAGAGGTGCAGAAGCCTGAGGCGCAGGAGAAGCAGACAGGAGAACTGCTCAGAGCATCAGGACCAGGCACTTCAATTCCACAAGGAGGGCTCTTGGCTGGGGCCATGGAAGGGTCTGATGGAGAGAGTGGCCATGCCAGGAGAACGTGTCCACGGGCAGGCTGTTTTGGAAACAGGCAGACTCTGCTGATCAGAAGGGCACCAGATCTGCTGTCTCTCTGGGTCTGCAGGGCATGAAACCCACACCAATAAGATTGTGAAGAATCTGAGTTCCTCAGCACAACAGGCCATTGCCTGGAGTTGCTACCTCAGATGAGCAAGGTCTGTGACCTTGAGTCAACTACATGCCCTTGAGCAAACTGCTTCATCTCCCCAGGTTCAGCGTCCTCATCTTTAAGATGAAGGTGTAGGAAGGACGGGTGACCTCTAAGTTCTCTGTAATCTTAGCAGCGCTTCACAGACAGTTGCTGGCTCTGCCAGTGTTCTCTCACACACAAGGCGGGCAGCACAGCTGGCATCCAGCCAGGCTGAGCAAAGGCAGAGAGGCTGGCCCCTCCCTGAAAGTCAAGTGGCCTGTTCCCTGGGGTGTTGGACTGTTGGTTTCTCGTCATGCCATGTTGCTGTCATGTGCACTACAGACAGCACACAGATGGCCAGCCGAGCGTGATCACAGCCACAGCAGGGTTCAGCCTCTTCCTCCTGAATAAATAGGCCACATGGAAACAGCATGTATCCCAGTCTCAGCTTTGGGAACATAATCTTATTTTCCTTCCAGTTTTCTTGAGATGTAAGACATACAGCACGGGATAAATTTCAAGTGTATGGCATAGTGATTTGATTTCATACATCATGTGATGATTATCGCGATAAGTTTAGTGAACATCATCTCCTGTGGATACAAAATAAAAGAAAAAGAAAAAGTTATTTTTTTCTTAGTGATGAGGACCCTGAGCATTGACTCTCTTTACAGCTCTCGTACGTAACATAGAGCAGTGTTCGTGAGGTTAATCACGTTGTATGTGACATCCCTGTTCCATACTTAAAACTGGAAATCTGTGCCTTTTGACCAGTTTCATCTAATTCTCTCTCCTCCAGCCTTTAGTAACCACAGATCTGATCTCTTGGTCTTTGAGTTTGTTTGTTTGTCTATTTGCTTGTATTTTTTAAGTATAATTGACCTACAGCATTATGTTAGTTTCTGGTGCACAACATTATACGTTACAATATGTATATAAATTATACATATAATACAGTATATTATATGTACATTATAAAGTCATCACTGGGATAAGTCTAATTACCATTTGTCACCATACAAAAATTTGTACAGCATGGGGAATATAGTCAATAATAATGTAATACCTTTGTAAATGTATAACCTTAAATTTTCTCTATTTCTTATTAGGTTGAACCATAGGAAATTGCCAGTGTTCAGTCCTTTGGTCTCATAAAAACAGCAATTTCCTATGGTTCAACCTCAAATGAAGAAGATAGGCGGGCCCCGTTTTAATGGACCATGGAGAAGTTTCACTTCTGCTTTGATTTTAATAAATATTTATTGAATATCCACACTGGAGTCAGACCCTGTATAGCAGGGAACGCAGCGGTCTCAGTGACTAAGCTCATAGCGCTTAGTGTCCACTGGAGCACAGCTCTGAAGGTCTTCTGGCAAGCCAGCTTTCAGTCTGATCATTTAAATGCACCTAAAGCAGGATGTAAATTGCATCTTTACAAGGATAGGACAGATCCACCTGGGGAAGGATTATTAAACTTTGTTCAGTCTTTAATGAAAAGATAATTAATACCCTTCTGAAAATACAGTTCAGAGAATAAGCTGAGAATGAGCAAGAAACTCTCTTGATGAATTTATTCAGAGTCTGAGACAATGAAACTGAGAGAAGGAAGGTTGGGGATATTATTATATTTTACTTATGACATGGGCAGTCAGGAAAATATGAGAAGATCATTACATTGTGAAACATCTGGCATATGCAGTGGAAAGTCTTTTGAAGTTTATGTTGCTTTTAAAACATAACAAATTAAAGCAAAAAAAAAATGTAGCTTTTATATTGGCAGCCCCAACATGTTATGGGGGAAAAAAATCACAAGAATACTGGCTTTGATAAAAAGTCAATGCAATGAACTTAACTAGTCACTTGTTGATACATTTGAACACATTGAAAACTGTTGTTTAATGGTGTAGACATGATCGATTTTATTAAGGCATGGTCTTTATACCTCAGACTTTTCAGAGTGATTTGTAATGACAGGGAGAATGGATAAGTTCCGATTTTGTAGGTTGATGACATCATGAACCACGTGCAATTGAAGATCATTGACTATTTTTAACCTATAAAATTGACAGTTTCACATGGGTCAACCTAACTACTAACGTGGATACACATTGGTTGTTCATAGGAAGGTGATGGTGTAAATTCCACATGAAAAATCCCTTTGGCCAATAAAGAAATCTTATTCACGAAATAGCTCTTAAATATATGATGAGTATATCAGATGTTGCTAATATTTTGCCAATATTTTTTAATAAGCTGAATAAGCTCAGTCTGGCAATGCTGGATCACAGTATGCTAACAACTTCAGAGTTAAAAGCAAAATTAAAATGTAATTTTTGAACTCCACATGCAAGAGAGAATAAATTTCACTCTTCTGAAATTAAGCAAATATCTGATAAAAGCAGGCACCAAAGTATGTTTTCTGTTCTTGTTAAGTAGATCACTGAAAAATCTCATTGTGTTCTATGATACATTTGAATCATTTTTTTTCTGCCACAAATGAACATATAAAATAGATGAGCAGTCTACTCACTGATGATGTTTAAATTAAACACTAACTGTAGCTGGATACTTGAATCTGAAAGTAGTAGGAAGCCCAGTGAGCCATGTCTTAGATTATAAGGACATTTCTCTTCATATAAGTGAAAGTCTGGATGTCTCAACACTGTCATCAAGGACCCAGATGCCTTCAGTTCTTCTGCATCCTTAATGTGTTGTCCAGATCCTGGGCTGGGAGCGCATGCTTGCAGTGGGTCCCTTATTCTGGAATCACAAGCACCCAGATGGGGTCTTGCTGAAGTCTGCTCTCCAATGCCCTTCAGCAGACATCCGCTCAGGTCTCCCTGTTTGGTAGCATCCAGCCTCCCATGAAGGATCTGACCACTTAGAAGGGGGAGAGCAAAACAGAGATTCTGTTAGTAAGAAAGAGCTCATAGGATACGTGTTGGGAAGGGAGCCAAGAGTACAGACCTCAGTGCCAAAGTCAACAATAAATCAAAGTGGATCACAAAAAAAAGTTACAAGTGGATTAAAATCTGCCCTACCTTGGGTTTTCCACAGCCCTGCACCTCTGGATTAAGATCCAATTTCAGAAGGAATCTAGGTCACAATGTGCTCGTACTTTATGGGGTAAGTATGTCCCCCACGTTCACTGCTAACTGTAAGCTGAACAGTGGGGAAGTGAATCTAATTTTCCCATTGATTTATTTTATAAAATGCCTCTCCCACTCCCTCCTGTAGTCTGCACTTAGTCTGTGGGAACATGATTAAGAATCTGATCAGGTCCATAAAATATTGGGCAGTACAACAATCCATCCTCCTGGAAAGGCTTTCTAGCTGGGAGCACTGTTCCTGACCCACCATTCTGTCCTCTTGTCACTTTCATCCCAACTCCACGGAGCCTTGATATGTCTGACTCATCACTCACCATATCTCTCCTTAACTGTCATTGTCTCCTTTTGCCCCAGTATGGGAAACATCTGACAGATCTCGTCACAGTGTCACACTGACCCTCTGTACTGTACCACCTAATGGAACAAGAAAGTTCAGACTGCATAGGAACAAGAGC
Source organism: Vicugna pacos (assembly GCF_048564905.1). Lineage (NCBI taxonomy): Eukaryota > Metazoa > Chordata > Mammalia > Artiodactyla > Camelidae > Vicugna > Vicugna pacos. Next base: position 18,462,890 of record NC_133021.1, on the reverse strand, counting down.
AGTCAGAGGTCCATTCAGGTCTCAACGATCTTTTATCTGAAGGATTTGTGGTTTAGAATTAATTTCATGCTCTAATTTATCACCTTCACAAGTTAGGAATCTGTAAACCAAGTAAAACAAAAGTTACTTGTCATACAGAGCAGTAGGTAAAGCCCAGTGAACACAAGCTAACAGCCTCAGCTCCCTCTCTGTGAGGGGAGAGGACTCTTAACAGTGGGGCTTGGCCAGAAACTGACACAGTGTTGTAAATTAACTATATATCAATTAAAAAATTTTTTTTAAACAGTGGGGCTTGGGAAATAACCAACTAAGTTGCTTTTGCATAATTAATGGGGGAAGATTAGACTGAAGTGTGATGTTTTCCCTCCAAAAATCTGGAAGATTGATAACCTCTTCCCATTATTTAGTACAGAGAAGGCTGCCTTTTTTAGGAGGCAGAAAATACATTTGCTTTAGAATGAAAGGAATCTCCAGAATTTCAGCAGCAAATGGAAAGAGTATTTGCCAAGTCAATGGACACCGAGTTAAATAGCATATATTAAATTTAAGACTGAATTCTAAGAACTCTGTGTAATTAACATATCATCTGCAATTAAAGAAAGGGATAGTAAGATGGGGACTCTTACTATCAGTGGAAGGAATGGACTGGTGTGGGACAGACACAAAGGCAGACCCCTGGATGAAAACAGCACTGGGATTTTGACAAAAGAAAGGAACACGGGCAGGCCTTTCCCTACTCCTTCTGCAGAGTTAATAGTTAATGAGCATGGTCTAGCTACACCTTTATATTATCTGTGGTTACTTAGTACATGGTCCATAGTTCATTCTGTATATGGTTCAGTTCTTCTAAGCTCTTTTTGGGGCCTTCTTAGCAAAATCTTAAGTTTAAAAAACATAACAAAATAAAACAAAACAACTCCTTCAGGGATGCTGAAATGAATTGATTCAGTGGGGTCTATAGAGGGTCTTCTCTTAACTGTTTCTGCCACAGAGTTAGATGCACAAAATTATAAACTGACCAAGCAGTGCAGGGGGGTCCCCACAGAGAGGAAAGTCACCTTTAATAATCTTTTAAAGAAACTGCTTCTACATCAGTCAGATTTTTTTTTTCAAGTTAAGAAAACCATCATGTCTAATTTTTTTCTTTGGGACCCTACATTTTATCTCATTGCCCCCGTTTTCTTGCCAGGTAGTTATAAAGCTTTTTGCAAGGCTGTTCATGGTTATCCAACATCCTTTTTTTTTTTTAAACTGAAGTATAGCTGATTTACAGTGTTGTGTTTTTGGTGCACAGAATAGTGATTCAGTTATACACACACACACACACACACAGATATATATATCTTATATATTCTTTTTCATCACAGGTTATTATAAGATATTGGATATAGATCCCTGTGCTACATGGTAGGTCCTTGTTGTTTATCTCTTTTATGTATACTGTATATATATTTATATATAGCAGTGTGTATCTGCAAGTCCCCAAATCCTGATTTATCCCCCTGCCCCACCCTTTCCCTTTTGGTAACCATAAGTTTGTTTTCTGTCCAACATCCTTTTTTTTCTCTATTCCCTCTCAGCCTTCAGCGATTCTACACGTTCTGGTGTCTTTTCTGCCTTCCCACAGAGAGGGACTGAGCATACTCTCATGTCTCTCCTTTAATGCCTCTCTGGCCCACGTCTCCACTCCAGATTCCAGAATGCCCAGGCCGTCTTCTTACTGACAAAACCTACCTTCTCATGCTCAATGTTATTTCCATGCAAACAAAATGAGAATGAATTTTACCATGTTGAGGAAAAGAGACATGTAAAACCAGAAACTCTTAGCATTAAAAGGAGCTTAGAGGTAAGTAGCAAATGGGAAAATGTAACACTTTTTTACATATAAGCAAAAGGTGTTTGTATTACATGAAGCGTTAACACAAAATAGCAAGAGTAAAACAATCCAAGGAAGAGATGGCATAAGGATATTGCACAGCAGTTCTCAAAAATTATAAGGACCCAGTTATGGGTTATTTAATGCTATAAACCTCATCAATCAATGGAATACAAATTAAAGAGTGGTACACTTTTTCATATCAGGGTGTCAAAGTCTGAGAAGGATTATGACCCCTAGCATTGGCACGGGTGTGAGGAGGTGGGGGTGTCATCGTCTGCAGCTGGGAGCCAACGCGCGCGCGGACCTTCCCTGGGCGTTTGGGCGGTAGCTGTGAAAGCCTTAAATGTGTTTAAAGTCTTTGAAGTAAGAACACTCCTAGGGTTTTAACCTAAGGAAATAATTAGAGAATCATGCAGAATTTTTATGTGCCAGGGTGTTGCAGGTAGCATAATTTGTGACATTAAAAAAGGTGGGGGGAGGAAATAACTACATAATGTTAAAATATTAAATAAACAGTATTGCATAAATTATGGTATATCTATGGATGAAAGCGAATGCCAAACAAAAAGCATTCAGTGTCACCTTTATCCCACTTCCAGGCTTACTGGCTGACATGGTTATCTGAGTGGTTGTGGCCTCTTTGGTGTGAATACAGTTATTTTTGTCTTTCCTCCGTGGGGGCTCAGAGTTCAGGGTCTCTGGTCCTCTGAGTCAGTTACCAGTCATCCTTTCACTTTCCAGCCTTCAAAATCCGGTTGCGATGGTCTCTTTTTCCATTCTTTTTTCCCTGTGGGCCTTTTAGAAAATTCTCTTCCATCCTTTTACTGGTGTTTAGGGAAGAAGCAGAGTTAAATGTGTCTTTTTCAATCCATTATATTTAACTAGATGTTCACATCTGAAGATTTTTGAAGAGTTGGTTGGCAGAGGTGGCTTGCAAATTTTCAGTGAGAGGGATTTTTGTGTGTCCGTTTGTACATTTAGTTGGAGCAGATGTTCTGGAGTCTTCAGTGTGCCACGCTGTATGGTGTGTTATGGTGGGAAAGAGAAAAGACGCCCTTCCTGTTCTGGGTGATACATATTCTTGTAACAGTTTAGTGGGACATCTCATTTGTTTACTGCTCTCTCTGTTTACAAAAGATTCTCAAATGCGCCGCTGGAAGCTGGGGTCTGTGAGGAAACCCAGGTGATAGAGACCATGATTCTAGCTGATTCTGTCTGGCTCTTTCTTTCCTTAGGATTCCCCAGGACTCGCTTTCTTAGTTTCCCAGGCATGGCTAGTCACATCTGAATCCCAAGAGTGAAGGCAATTTAGGCTGAAGCTGGGATTCCCACCACATTTATTTACTTAGCAGGAGACTTTGAGATCACTTAACCCACTTCTTCATTTTACAGGAAAGCAATCTGAGGTCCAGAAAGTTTAAATGACTTAATTAAGGTCACAGGCTAAGTAAGTGGTGGGATCTCATGACCGGAGCTGTAACCAAGGAAGTGCAACATGAATCTGATCTTCCTTGAGAAAATGATATTAAGGAAATAAAGAAAGCTATCTCACTGCATAAGATAGGAAAGGCAAGAGGAAATTTGCTTTGCAGATCCTAACTCTATAAATGTAACACCATGAAATGTGACCTTCACTTCTTACCCGTAGTTCTATCCAGCAATGAAATCTTAAGACAAAATAACTTATATTTACCAAAGGCTAAACATTTTGGTCCACAGTAATACTGGCGGCGTGGAAGCACGCTAGGCCAGGGTATTGCGGGTTCCTCAAGTCCAGTCCCTGCTGAGATTTCCCCATGTCTTCATCCTTCATGATCATCCATTGTTACCCATTTGTGGTAGCTACTGCCTGCACGTCTCTATCCATTTCTCTTCTTCCAGTGATGGCGCTAGTTCTCACTTGGGTTTCAGCACTGCTTACTCTCAGCCCACGTGGTCTGGGGCAGCATATAACTCAGCTCCTCTGGCCACAGAGGCTGGTGAAGAGGTGAGCATTTGATCTCCACTGTTATATTCAGAGGATCATTTGGCACTCCGACTAGTGAAAGTAAGGCCAAGAAATGAAGAGAGAGACATCATGCTGATGACTTCATTTGAGCTCTGGAGCAAGCTGTTCCTGAAGCCTGCATACTTCTGAGTTATAAAGTAACACAAGCTAATACATTTACTTCCCCTCCTTTTTTTCTTAATCCAATTTCAATGAGGGAGAAGGCTTTCTGTTACATGTAAACAAAAAGATCATAACAGTTAAACTATTGGAACAAACACACATATACACACTCATTTCTTACAAATGAATATTAATTCTAAGGGACAATGCAGTCTGTTTGCAGACTGAGAGAGTGTTTTCCTAAAAACATAAGGTCCACAGATCCCTGTCTGCAGTGGGGGTAGAGCTTTATACCACAAGACCCAGAGTGTCAACACCTCACTTTGTTCATTTTCCAGCTTCTGAATCTTGCCCAAATGCTTACAAGAGTGTAGGAAATGTGGCCTGTCAATACCGTTTTCAAACAACAAGACCATCTGCTCCAGCAATTGCCACTTCATGACATTTCAATATACGATCTAAAACATTGAAATGAATCTGTAACAGACTCTCTGATCCCAGCTGAAACTTGGTTTTCATACCACTGTCTTCAGGTGAAAAGACAGCATCAGAGGAGAACGCTGATGAGGCTGAGAGCCCAGCAAGGCACCCAGCAGCCCAGCGCTGGGGTAGGAAGCTGTTATGCTTCTAACACACCGATGGCCAAGCCTTTCCTCAGGATTTGGAATTTTTAAATCCTCAAACACTATTATATCTATACCAGGGTGTTTAAAGAACTGAAGAATGATGGAAGACACTCACACCACCCTTGGTGAGGAGTTCCAGAGTCCAGAAAACCTACAGATGCCCAGGGAAGCTGTTGGGCCACCAAATGAGGACAGCTCTCTAAACTCCAGAGACCCATTAGCCTAACTGTATGCTCAGGAAATGATGAAAGATTTACCAAACTCCAGTGTCAGTTTTTTTTTTTTTAAGCACTGCCATATGTGACATAATACACACATGGAGAAGCCCTTCAAGAAGGAAGTTCCGAAATGTGGGTTGTTTCATTCATTGAGATCTCCTTGTGTTTGAATGAAAAAGATACAATTCTTTTACGGTTGTTCTGTCAACCAGACACAGAATGAAGACCAGGCCCCCGGGTGTCTCTGAAACCTCTGCAGTGACAGACAGCCTGTGACATGAGCAAGCTCCACTGGGCGCTTGTCTCTTCATTCATTCACACCTTTATTTTCTAAATATGTGCTCATCCAAGCATTCTTAGAAACATTACCACAGATTCTTTGACTGCTTTTATAGAAACACAGTTAACAGGAGTTAACTGAGTAAGCCTCTTCTCCCCAAGCTGGAACTGAGGCAAAGGACTTCTATTTCCTCACAGCTATGGAAGTTTAAAGGTCTTGATTTTGGCTCAGAATTAATGCCAAAGGCAGTGGTTCTCAGACTGCGGTTCCCAGACCCGTAGCACTGGCGTCACCTGGGAGCTTGTGAGAAAGCAGCGTCTGGGGCCCCACCCACACCTACTGAGTCTGGATCCAGACCTACTGAGTCTGGATCTGAAGCCAGTGGTCTCTGTTCGCATGACCTCCTGGGGGATTCTGAGGCAGCCAGAGTTCGAGGACCGCTGTCCTAAGAGCCTGCGGTTGGCTCCTCCTCTGAGAAGCACCTGTGATTTAAAACAGATTTTTTTTCTAAGAGGATGGTCTGGGCTGTGAATGCAGGCAAGTCAGCCGAAGCCCTCTGCAGGCAGGTCCCAGGATATCTCTGATTCAGAGAAGTGAACAGAGTTGCAGATTTTCTGGAATGGATGGGAGACTTGTTCATGATCAGAGCTTTGGGAGTTTAAATGAATCAACATTCTTCCCCACATTTTTTTGAGAAAAAGAAAAACAACTATAAATTTCAAGAAAGGCTGAATCTAGATATTTTCTTCAGTCCATCACTTAGTTATAGGACATGGATCATTTGTGAGTAGTTACTTACAGCACTAAGTAATCGCTTGTGCTGTGGAAATCCCTCCCCGAGCAGGATGGCTGCAGTGGGCAGAGATGGCCCGTGACTTTCCGTGGCACCTGTGACAAGCAAGGGCTCAGATGTTTAGAGAACTCAGCACTGGGGCGCCTGTCTTTCTTCAGCTCAGTACCATTCCTAGAGAGCAAATATGGTTCTGGGTGTGTCATGGAGGCAGGCTGTGGGGACACATTGACAAAAAGGGTGTCCAGGTGTGTTTCCCCAGTCGGGAACCGTGGACCACTGAACCCCATTGGGGAGTTTGTTAACATGCAGATCCCAGGCCCTTCCCTAAAAATGCTGAGTCAGAAGCTCCAGGCTGGGGCCTGGGACTCCTCATTTAGTAAGCATCCCATGTTTCTCTTAGATGCTGTGATGTTTGATAACCACTGATCTTGCCATCTGACTCTGCCTCTCTTGGATTTGCTTTAGAATATACAATCTGCTGTTACCAGATGGAACTTGGGCCTATAGAAGGGATACACAGTTGGAAATGAGATTGATCTAGCTTCAAACCCCAGCTCCTGCAGAGATCCAAGGTGTGATTTTCTGGTGAGTCGATAAACTTGTTTGAATGTCAACTTTCCCTTCTGTAAAATGTAATGATTATGATATCCACACTGCAGAAGCATCAGGAAGGGTAACTGAGAAACTGTAAGCAAAGTTACTTCTATGTGTTGCAAATATATGGATATATTCAGTAGAGAGATGCTATTCAATGACATTTTCTTAAAAAAGTCATCGGTTTTCTAGCCTTAGAAGATGCTTTAAAAGAATCTTCGTCCAATGTACTTTTCTTCAAATGGAGGTGGAGGAAGGGAAAGGGGGATGGATCTAATATTAGGAGGTATCTGATCCAACGATCACGTGCTCCCTGAGCTGTCGGCATTTTTATCATCTAGAATTTACAGGCGAGGCTGCTACGAACCAGAGAAAAAGAGGAACAAATTCCTCAGCTTCCAAAGCTCAGGTTCTCCAATTCCTCAAGGGGTAACCCCAGCTTTGATTAAATCCCTGCCACCAGGTAACCCTCTAGCGATGTGACGTCACTGGAGATGTGGAGCCGGACTCACACCCACAGGGAATTTGCCTTCGAGGTCTAAGCAGACGTGACCCCAGAGTTGAGAGGCCACCAGTGTCAGGTTCCTTGTCCCAGCCTTTCCTCGGGTTTTTTTTTTTTGGTTGTTTGTTTTTTTGCTGAAGGGATGACTCAGTGCTTTACCACCACTAGCCAAGTAATCTGTGTTCCACTTACCATGCTACAAGCGTGTTGTCTGAAAAGAGAGACCTAAAAAACCTGTCTGTCCTTTGTGGCGACAGAAATCCTGGTGCAACTTTTAATGGCCTTAGTCATTCTATAGGGTTATGGTGACTTCAGCTTTGCTTTGAACGTCAAACTTGATTCCAGGCTTAGATATGGCACCAGGACAAGCCCATTAAAACTTGACTCTGTCTGTGTTGCAAGAACTGGGATTGATATTTTGGGGCCTGAGAGCCTGGGATCAAATCAGATGCCCAGGTCACTGATGATGTCACAAGCAGTGACTATCAAAAACAGTCCTGGGAAAGATCTTGAGCCTTGTTCAGGGTGTCGTAAGTCCATTTAGGGCAGAACACGCAGGCCACTTCCCATGCAGTCTTATGCAAAGACATCGAAAACAGACATGCTCAGTGCAAACCAGGATTCCAGATCCCTTTTGCCTTGCTGGAGAAGCAATGGAAAATAAACAATCCTCAGATAATCTAATATGGCAACAAAATGAGCAGTATCTTTTCCTTTCATACAACATCCGAGCACAGAAGTCAAGCTTCTCTTTTCCCCGTGGAGAAGTCAAATAATTAAAAAATGCCCCAAAGTAGCGCTTTCCTGGTACACACGGGCCTTCCACCAATTTAGCTGGCCTTTTTCAAGCACGCGTTCAAAGAGATACTATTTCATATGTAGGCGTGTCCTTCATCATGTCAGGGTGTGTGCCTCATCGCCCCAAAGGTAACAATTTCCATGGAATCAGTGGACTAATAGCAATGTAAGAAGACAAGAAGATGCCCTAGTAATATATTTCTTGTTGGCTCTTTCCTTCACTCACTGCCTTGATAGACAAAAATCTGCCTAATCTCACAACACAGCTTCTGGTGGAAACCCCGCTTATAGGATTTGACTCTGTGGTGTTATCTGTAATCTCAGGACTCCCAGCCCCACCCCACCTCCCCACCACAACCAGGCTAAGTCAGATGGAGTCCGATTTAGGAAAACAGCTGTCTTTCTCAGAGCCATGGGGAGCTGGGAGATTGCTGCTCCCACGGCCCATCCATTTAGGGGAAATCCTTAACAAATCATTTCTAAGCAGGGAAGGCGCATCTCCATGATTTAGGGGACTCTCCAGCATCTCTAAAACCTGCCTGGAGTTACAGAAAATGTAAGGCCGGTGAAGACGCTGCTGAGAATGATTGAGCATGAGGTAAAGAATGAACCTTTGCCACGTTAACATCCATCATGAAAGCCAACGGAATGATTAACGTTTTCCAGAAATGGCTTTTTGGAAGGCTTGGAGCTTCAGCAGTCCTGGGCCCTAACTGACATTTGTCTTGCATTATAAAATATCATCTCAGAGAAACATCAGTTCATGACTTCACAGAGGAAGAGCATGTATTTAAAGGTTCTGTGTGTGTGTGTGTGTATGTGTGTGTAAAGTTGAAATGATAGCCAGATCCTTGCTGGATTAAGGGTACTGTAGCAGAAGCCAGCTGTTTGCGCTATGTACCCGGCTCAGGCTTGGTTTGAAAGCAGAGTGTTGCTGAATCTCCTTTAGATTTCAGCTTGAATGTCCCCCCTCGGAGATGCATTTACTGGTCATGGAATCTTAACTCGTACTCTCTTAACTTTCTGTGTATATATATATATTTTTAAGAGCAGATCAGAACCTGGATTTATTTTATTTATCTCTTTGTTTCTCACTGTAGAATGCAAGCAGGCCCTATGAAAACAGGAACTGCAAGCGATCTTGTTCACAGTTTTCTTTCTAACACCTAGCAGAGCACCTGCTGCCTGCATTGTCGGTGCTCGAGGAGTATTTGTTGAGTCAGTGGTCAAAATGGGGCTGACTCTTTGGGATAGAGCATAAAAAGAGTACCTTTATCAGAGCATGTCTTGAAAACAGAAAATGAAAAGATACCAGATAAACTAATATCTAAATTGAAGACTAGATTGATTCAGTGATACGGGGTAAACTCAAGTATAACGCATCTATTTAAATTTGATTATTTGGAATAGAGGGCTAGACTTGGGAGTGAAAGTCTCATGTTCTCTTTCACAGATGGAAGTACAGCTGTATGGAAAGATCATGGGGATAGTGGGTTATGTCGCCTTATCTCATGCCACATAGGGCCTGCGTGTGTGCGGTATCAGTCAGAAAGTGGGGGCAGGGTGGCATGACTGCTTGCATAACTACACCATCCAAATAAGAGATAGAGTTTCTGTTGCTCTAATTTGAAAAGATACATGCACCCCAATGTTCATAGTGGCAATATTTACAATAGCCAAGACATGGGAACAGCCTAAATGTCCATCAGTGGATGACTGGATAAAGAAGTTGTGGTATATTTATACAATGGAATACTACTCAGCCATAAAAAGAGCGAAATATTGCCATTTGCAGTAATATGGATGGACCATTATCATGCTAAGTGAAATAAATCAAAGACAAATATCATATGATATCACTGATGTGTTAAATCTAAAAAAATGACACAAATGAATTTATTTCAAAACAGAAAGAGACTCACAGACATAGAAAACAATCTTATGGTTACCAAATGGGAAGTGGGGGAAGGGATAAATTGGGAATATGGGATTAACAGATGCACACTGCCATATATAAAACAGAAAAACAACAAGGATTTACTGTAGAACACAGGGAACTATATTCAATATCTTGTAATACCTTATAATGGAAAATAATCTGAGAAAAGGAATATAGATATATACATATATGTATAACTGAATCACTTTGCTGTACATATGAAACTAAAACAATATTGTAAAACAACTATATTTCAATAAAAAAATGAGAGTGTCTCTGACCACAAGGAAACTTCATTGCCTTTTAGGGTCTCTCTTTTGGAATCCACATGAGCCAAGGGCGACCAACATGGAACAGAGGAACCAATTCTTTATTGAGCCCATAGTGTATGTCAAGCATCTTCTACCCATTTCATAATTAACCTTCATGATCATGCAACGAGTTTTCTCAAGGGAAAAACCAAAGGTCAGTGCCATCTGCTGAAGTGGGATTAAGTGAAGGTTCTCTGACTCTAGAACTCTGACTTGACATTGGGACAAAAGCCTAAAGAATGATCCTCTTTCCTGGGTGTTAGAGTGAGTTGGGTGAGCCATACTAGTCCATCGCCAAGGAAAAGAGCATCTCCCTAGAATGTCTCAGATGTTTGTTTTGGTTTGGGTTTGAATTTTTGAAGTTCCACTAGGAGCCAGGTCGCCTGTGTTTTCGTTCTAGAGCTACTTCTCGCTGGCCCCACCCCAAAAGGCAAGCTTGAAGTTGAGCATTCAGAGAGAGTTGCAGACCTGGTATCTTTATTTTCCAATCTGTAAATGTACCTAGTTGTACCCAGTTCATGGAGCTCTTTTGAGGCTCAAATCAAGACAGTAGGAGCAAAAGTACTTTGAAAAACCTTGTGTCTTACCCCATGGAAGATTATTTTTTCTTCCATCTAAATAATGTTCTAGATCAAGTGAAGACAAAAATAATTAAATTTCCATCCACTATTCTTACAAGAGATCAAAGTTTGGCTTCTGTAGTTTTAAATGTGAAAAAATCCACTTTCTCATCCAGTGCTTTTTTTATTCACATTTTCTGATTGTCTAGTGAATACATACCAGCAGTTTCTTCTCATTAGAGCTGTATTTGTCCCCCTTCTGGTGGCCTCTTAGACCTAATTGTGTTTAAAGGGGAAAATCAGATGTTTAGAAATGCTCACTGGCCCAGACTCATTAATGGGCCCTTCTTATTCTATTATATCCTGTAGAAAGTTTATAAGCGTGTCATTTCCACCCCACCCTCTTCGCTTTTAAAAAAACTTTTGACAAAGACCAAGCCGCCAATACACATTGTAGATCATCAAAAGCCAGCACCAATGTGGCTAATGGTGTGCACTTTGTTTTTAGAGTCTCTTAATACTTTAAGCACTTAACTGGAGCCTGTGTTCATCCAAGCTCTAGCCTGTGGTTTCCAGGCAGAAGCAGCCCACCTGACGTTTAGTGCCCCTGTCTGAGAGTTGATAAGGCCGTCTGGAGTCTCTAAACTCCTTTAAGTGCTAAATGTCGAGCTGGAATCGGGTGCCTCCCACTGAACAATGTGTGTTGTTTTAAAATGATTACTTAATACGAAGAGGTTTCCAAGCGCACTAATAGTAGGGGTATTTAGACAGGGTAATGGGGTATCTGTAAAATGCCTTTTTAGTTGGCAACTTAATAATCTCCCTCTTGTTCAAATATTATTTACACCACAGGACATCTGATACCCTCCAAAAGTTAAACAAGCCGTTCAGGAAAATGGGATTGAGTCATGACAGGCTGAGTAGAAGCCCCAGGAGCTCAGGTTTTCATAGTTGGTAAGACACATTTTTGCTTTTCAGTCTCCATCCTGCTCGGGAGACAGTGAAGAATTTTACTTGCAGATTAAAAGGAGAATGAGACACATCCAATTGCATGTATCAGGCAAGACTCTGGAGATACAAAGAGCAGCTTCTGCATAAAACTCATTCCTTTTTTTCTGTACCAAATACTCTGAAAGTAAGGAGCTACAGGAGTGATCATCTGTGTGTGGATGGTTCATTTGATGTCCCTCCCCCCAGACCCCCCAAAATGGGCTGCAGAGAAGCCCAGGGACACTTCTGCTCCTGAAGTCTGGGAGAGGTTCAGGGACGGCTGCTGACTTGCCCAGGCTGTAGCCATCATCCGGTGATGGTGGGCAGTCACTGTGTCACCACCCTGCTGATATGGGCAGGTAGTGACATCAACCCCCTGAGAATACACGTTCTTCCCTATTTTTCTCCCTAAACTATATTCATTCTTGATCACTAAGTGTTTCCATTTTTTTCACTCTTTGATTTATAAATATCTCTAGGGAAGAAAGAGGTCTGTGATAATAAAGGCAGAATAACTCAGATTCTAAGGCCTATCATTAGTATAATCCAGGAGATGCTTCAGTTCTGAAATTAAAGTAAATTTCCCATCACACATGCACAAACATATGTATTTGTTTCAGAAGGGAAACTGACTGTTTCACGATACTGCCCCTCTGGCTGTGGCTTCCCAGCATGTAAGATGTGAGTGAAAAAAAGAGAAATGTCTCCTCACCTGCTGGGGGAAGTCTGCATATTTGATGTTCTGTTGGCAAAGCCTCTGTTGATTAATGGGTGCGAGGGAGGAGAGGGGACGAAAGAGAAAGAGCTGTGAACCAGAAGATAGGCAGTCAGCCTCAGGCCCAGGGTTCCCCAAAGCGTGGCCTGTGGCCTTGAACAAATCTCAGGGCGTTTGTTTTTGTATCTGTCAAACATGGCGGATTGGATTATAGCAATGCCCTCCATCCACATGCTCCGGGTCACTGAGAGAGCAAAAGAGGATAAAAGAGCACACTTTCCTTCAAGAATCATGATGCATGGTTGCTTGTATCCCCTTCCTGTTGAATAAGCCCCAGCACACTAACGGGGGTAGGAGGGCTTGTGGTCACTCACTCCAACAACAGGAGCAGCGGGCACACCCTGCCTTCCTGGGACTGCGGTCCACCGTGAGTATTCCTATTACCAGGGAGATTCCCCTTTGGAGTTGGAGAACTTTCACACGTGGTATCTCACCTGAGCCCCATGAGACCCTTGGACCAAAGCAAGCACAAACCGCCACCATGTTCACGGGCCAAGTGGGCCCACAATCCTGGGGTATGGGGTGTTAGCTGTGACATCTGGGCTGTCAACCTGAGACCTACCCCCCTTTCACCCTCATCACCAGACATGGAATCGCAAGTGACAAAGAGACCAAAGCGCATCCTCCAGCTCCTCAGGGGCCATGGTCATCCGCCAGGCCCAGTGAGATGAAGGAATATACCTAACGTTTGAGGAGCAGAGTGCTGGCTTTGTAGCCAAGACCAGGTCCCAGGTTTCCCAGTTTCCAGGCTTCAGCTCTTTCCAGACCAATATATAACATCACTGGAGCCACCACAGCAAGGACGTGAAGTCCCCATGGCCTCGATGTCATCATCGGGAAGCTAGCGTCAACGCTGAATTGGTAATGGGAGGAAAAGCAGCATTCCGTCAGGAAAGAGGGCAATTTTCTAGTCCTTGGCACCCAGGAGAGGCCTCCAGTGATGACTGGCAGCCTTTGAAGTCCTTCCCAGCTGCTGGCGTGAGACTCTTCCCAGCCTGTGTGGAAGTCACTTGATGCTGGGGGCCGGGGTTTATGAAAGCAGTTTCAACCACCCTGAGGGCACCAGATCTGTTTCCAGCTTATAAATCTAGTAGGAGCCGACCTTACGCATTGTCTTCTCATGGTAGGAGCTGCCGCCACTGACTCTCAGGGGGCCTGGGTGCCTGGCGTTGGCCCAAGACTCACAGTCTTCCACCCCAAACAATGCGCAGTGACTGCTCTTTGTTTCATAGTCTGGCCGTGGCTGCATCTTTGCCGGTCTCCCCCTGGCCCCCCCCCCCATCGCCCACAGCAGGAGGCAGCAGGCCAGGTGAGGTCCTGGGCTGCTCCCCACAGCTGTGTCCCACCCTGGAGGCTCAGCGGTGGTTGCTCAGGCAGGATATCTTCTGTCTACTCTGCCTGGGCCCCGACTCTGTATCAGGGAGAAGCTACTCAAGTCCCTGGGCCTGGCCTGCCCAGCCCAGCCCAGCCCAGTCCAGCTGCAAACAGGCCAGCTCAGGGACCTGGGACTGTAGATGGTGCACATGCCAGGATCACCATGTCAGGGGCCAGGTCCCCACTTAAGGCCATGTGAGACTGCAAAGTGGCCCGGTTCAATTTCCTGAAGCACAGTTCTATGTAGAACATGAGCATAGGGATGATTTTTAGCATTCAGATCCAAGAAAACATTCTATAAATATGATTAAAAATTCCAGCACCATTGATTCATTGCCCTGATGGTTCACTTTGGTCCTGAAAGTTGTTTTACCCTCATGTGGGCAAACATCTCTACTTGTAAGTAGGCTCAGCATCACTTTCCAGTCATTCTATCTCACTGGTGTCAGCCTATGCACCAGGGAGGCATAATGTCTCTTTTATAATTTTCTCCAGTGGCCCAAGGCTGCCAGCAAGAAAAATTATAGCCTCCCCTGCCACTAAATCCCAAAGTCTGGTCCAATGACCTTTGCTTAGAGACTACATTTCTCACCACTGCACCAAAAAAAATCCAGCGAAGGGCTTTGATCCTGAAAAGCATTAAAAGAAAACAACACACAAAACAAACAAACAAGTCAGTCCAGCCCAGCCTGGGTAAAGGGAATTTCTTTTCATGTGGTTTCCTTTGTGCCTACATGCTGTGACAGGTTCAGGATGTCTCGGACGGCAGAACACTAGGATTTGATGTTTGAAGCGAGGCACGCTGGCTGCCCATCACAGAGCTGGATTCAGAGTCCATTGCAGGGCCCCAAGCCTCACTGTGGCTGCAGCTCCCATCTCTCTGAGCTCATTGTGGCCAGGATTCCAGCAGTGCATTCAAGGGACTGTCCCAGAGCAGAGCTCTGCTTTTTGTTTGTGGGTTTTGTTTTTGTTTTTGTTTTTGTTTGGTGGGGGAGAGGCAATTAGGTTTATTTTTATTTACTTATTTAATGGAGGTACTAGGGATCCTACCCAGGACCTCATGCATGCTATGAAGCATGAGCTCTACCACTGAGTTGTATCCCCCGTCAGCCCCCCAAAGCAGAGCTCTGGACACAGATCTGCTCACAGGTGCCCCTGCTGGTCCTTTGTGTTCCTCAGATGCTTTCTGCTCCAGACCCCTCTCCCCAGGGACTATTCTCTGCAGAGACTGGGGCCAGGTTGATCCAGGGTGGCCAGGAGCCTGAGCAGAGAGTAGGGAGGAAAGGTCAGGGTCCTAACAAATGGTAACATCCTCCAGTTGAGGGAGATTTCGAACTCATGACTGAATTCTAGGACCAGTGTGTGAAGGGAGATACATGTGCAAAAAATTTCACTGAGATGTTGGACACAAGCCGTACTGCTTAGATTCAAAGGTTAGAGTGTGATAGATGTCCCAAAGGAAAGAGAGGCATTTGTCCCTCCAGTATCCCGTTCTGCACTGTTATCTTGAGGTGCCTCCGACGTGGTAGGTGCTGGGTGTAAAATAACCCACCAGGTAAACGGCCACTGCAGGGCAGCAGGGGTGCCCACAGGACCAGGCGTGCTTTCTTTCCCAAACATGAACTGTCTATAGGCTCTTGATTATTTGAGGGGACTCTTCGGAAGGAAAAGGCCCTCCTTGAGCAAGCAGGTGGAGACATGAGTCAATGAGACATAAGTCATTCTGGTTGATGTTTGTCCATTTGAATCCCCAGACTCTTGAGACATTACCAAAGTTGCATCCCGATCTGATGGCCCTGCCAGTTGGCCGTGAGACGCCATGATCCAGACTGGACCAATGGGTTAGACAGATGCACAGCACAGACTGGGAGTGAAAGGACGTTAAAATGAGACTCTGCCGCCACAGAGGCCCTTGACAGTGGAATTGATGCCAAGCATCCGCACATCCTAAGAGACTGTGAAACTGCATGGGGAGAAATAAACACCAGCCTATGAAAGACAAGGAAGTAGAAGGCTGAGAGAGGAAGCTCTTTACAGAGAAGAGCACTGGCGCTAAGGCAGCCCCACCACGAGGACAGGTAGGAGTACTTCCCCTCAAAGCAGGCAAGTGACGCGGGGGGCTTCAGGAGGATGCCTTGAAGTGGCACGTGTGGTCCCTGCAGTTCGGAGGACTGGTATTTGACTGTCTCCACTAGTTCCTCATGAGGAACCATAGCCTAAGCCCAACAGCAACAGAAAGATGGCTTCACTGGAATGTGAGTTGATTTCCATCAACAGCATGACAAAAACACCTGTGTTTTTCCCATGAGTCCACTGGATTCATGGGAAGGAGATGGCTTGGAGGCATCTTGAAAGGACTCTGCCTTAGGAGGGAGGGGTGCAGGGACTCCACGGAGGAGTGGAGACCCAGAAGCCCAGCAGCTGGCCTGCATGAAGGCATCACAGGTTGGGGTCCCGGCCAGGAAAAGGTGACTTCCACACCTCTGCCCCCAGGGGCCCCAGTGCCAGAGGATAGCTACATGTGAGAATGCTTGAAACCGAATCCTTTCACTGTTGGCCTAGCTGTGGAAAGGGTCAGAACCAGGGCCCGAGAGAAGGAGGAGGAATGAGAGGTCAAGGTGGCGACTGAAAGCAAGCCCACCGCCCCCAACTCCTTCGCTGCAGGCTTCACGGGGGGAGCACTGTAACTTCAAATGAAGTTTAGAGTTTTGATGATTTGATTCACAAGTCTGAATATCTTAACTGCTGAAATGAGATTGTTTGTGGGACTAAAAGGGCTTGGAAGAGCTACGAGATCTACGTGAGATTTCATGTAAGGACATTTAAGAACTCATCCTTGGGGTGACACCAGAGAAAGGTGGGAAGGAATCCTTTTTTTTGTTTGTTTTTTGCACCCATTAAGCGTAGCTCATTCAGTAAAATACTTAACACCATGAACAGAAATCCCCTCACCAAATCTTCAGTGATCTCCCTGACTAAGGCAAGGAAGAGGAGGTGGCCCTGTTAGTTTGCTGGGACCGACATAGCCAAGTACCATAGGATGAATGGCTGAAACAACCAAAATTTATTTCCTCACTTTCTGGAGGGCAGAGTTGAGATCACGGTGCTGGCAGGGTGGGTTTCCCCTCTGGTCTCTCTCCTTGGCCTGTGGATGGCCGTGTTGTCCCTGTGTGTGTCCGTATCTAAATTTCCTCTTCTCAGAACACCAGTCATTATTGGATTAGGACCCACCCTAATGACCTCATTTCAACTGGACTACCTCTTTAAAGACCTGTCTCCAAATACAATTACTCTCTCCATCATGACTCCCATTAAAATGGTTGATGATTTTAATATTCCTCCAATTACAATTTTTTTCAAAGTTAAAAACCCTGCTCTCATAAAAATACAGAATGAACACATCAAAAATTGATGAATTCACTAATGAAGAAACCAGTAAGATAAGAAACCAAGAGCCCTTTGAGGATTTGACCATTTATAAACATTTTGAGAACAAAGTGAGGATAGGATTGCTAGGTTAGATGCAGGACTGGTTAATGTCCCTCTGGGCCGTAACACTAACACTCCTTGGGGTTATCTGTTCCCTGCACAGAAATGTACAAGTTAATGTGTAACTTTACAGTGTCTGGGTTCTAATCAAATACTAAATAGCAAAGTCAAACACAGGTACATTCTCCTAGATAATTCGATGATCTCCGGGTAGGCTTGTAGGACATGCTCCAGTGTGACTCTGAAGACACGTCACCCATTTGTCTTATTCCCAAGATAATGTTTCTCAACATTTGCCATGGGTGAGTCCTTCCAACACGGGGGCCTCCGGGTCCTGTCTTCATCTCCTCTGTTGACCTTGTTCTCCATTTCACCCCTGCTCTACCTCTTCTCCCGTCCTCAGCTCCCAGACCAGGTCACACCCAATCACTGCAGCCCCTCTGTGATCTCAGCTGCAGGCTCCCACTTTCCTTCCACCATCTTCTATTTTTCCAGCTCACTCCCCCTAGTTTCCTAACTCCAGCAGTTTATCAGCTCCAAAAGGGACTCCAGTCCACTGAGCCCATCACCTTTGGATGTCTCTCATCACCCTCTCATCTTCGCATCCTTTTTCATCCAGCTTAAATTCCACGGCTGGTCCTTACAAGCACTCTCTTTTAGAGGCCATCAAGTCCTTTGTTTGGTTCTCACTTGCCCCACTCCCTTGGCTAAGCCACCCCCAGGGTTAAATGGAGCTCTTCTTCTTTGGACCTGTCCCCGTTCAGCTGAACGTTGCTGGTGACAAACATGGACATACTGACTTCTCTCACCGAGATTCATAATCATTAACCTTGTGGGGGCTCTTGGTGTTGCCAGGTAATCCAACAACATTGCCCATGTCCATCCTCTCTGCCACTCTCCCCAGTCAGGGGTCAGTCCACTTTTTTGTTAAAGGACAAATAGTTCAGCTTTGTGGGCCATCACGTCTGTATAACAACCTGAGGCTGAGTTGTGAGAGCAGTGGGGGCGGCTGGGGGCTTGCCACCCCCTGTGTCCTAGATACCTCACATTTCTCCTCTCTCTTCGAACTTCCAACACCTCCTCCCCAGTCCTGGCTTTCAGCTGAAGTCCCATTCCGCTGAGAAGACAGAGGGAAACAGAAATCAGGGTCCACAGACTCCGCCCTTGAGCACCTACATCCACGTGCCTTCTTTCCCATTTCTGTGGACTCGCTGCTTTTGCTGCTGGTCAGGCCAACTGTCCACTGAGGCCCTGCACCCTCTCTGCTCTCAGGACTCGGGGACCCTCCTGGGGCATTTGTACAGTCTCCTTCTGCATCATTTGTTTTTCTTTCCTGTTGGGTCATCCCAGTCAGTATACAAACATAATATTTCTCTGCGTGAAAATATCGAATCACGATGTTGTGTATCAAGAACCAAAATCGTGTTGTAGGTCGGGTGTACTTTAGAAACAAACAAAATCAGAGGAAGAGAGATCAAATTAGTGGTCACTAGAGTTAGTGGGGTGTTGGAGGGGGATTTGGACAAAGGTGGTCAAAAGGTACCAACTTCTGGTTAGAAGATAAGTAAGTACCAGGGATGCCTTGTACAACCTGATAAATAGAATTAGCACTGAGATATGTTATATATGAAGGTCATTAAGAAAGTAAATCCCAAGATTTCTCATCACCAGGAACACGTTTTTTTCTGTTTCTTGAATTTGATACCTGTACGAGATGATGGGTGTTCACTAAACTTACTGCGATCATCATTTCATGATGTGTGTAAATTAAATCATTATGCTGTACGCCTTAAACGTATACAGTGCTATATCTCATTAAAACTGGGAGGAAAAATCATGTTTCTCACCTCCTTGACCTCCCTTCCCCTTCTAGCTACTGTCTTATTTCTCTCCTTTCCTTGGCAGCCAGAATCCCTGGAGGCGTCGTTATATCATCTCTGATTTCCACCCTCCTCGTTTCCTGTCAAATCACTGCACCCTTGTTTTAATCCTACTCTGCCAAAACTGCTCTGTCCTCCACCCTCCGTGGCCTCCACACTGCCAAGTCTAATGGCCGTTGTAGTCCTCAGTTCATTTAATCCACCACAGCACTGGCATAGCTGATATCTCCCCCCTCCATAAATTGGTGTATTTGGGGAGGGTTGTTTCTGGTTTTGTTTTTGTTTTCTCACTTGGCTCTGGGTTTTCCTCTTGCTTTTTTAGCTTCTCCTTCGCTAGTGAACATTCCAGGCATATTCTCACCTCAGGGCCTTTGCACTTGCTCCTGTGCTCCCAGTGCTCTTCCCCAGGTAGCACACGACCTCCCCCTTACCCTCTACTACTTGAATGACACCATCTTAGTGTGACTTTCCTCAGCCACCTGTCCAGAATCACACCCTCCTTCAGCACTTCCTAGTTCCCTCTCATGTTTTATTTTTTGTTTAATACTTAGCTCCATCTAACACACTATCTATTTCATGTATTTATACTGCCATGCTTATCTTGTTTACTGTCTGTCTCCAAGAATGTAAAATATTTGACTATCTTCTGTAGGTTTTACCAAGATCAAATAAAGGAGATCTTTGTTAAAATCTGAAGACAGAATATTTGTTATTACAGCTGCTGGTATATTGGGAGCAATATAAGAAAGATCAGGCCAGCCAATGGATTTTTTAAAAATTTTACCTTAAAAAAATTAGGGAGTAACTGAACTTTCAAATATATTCATCTACGAAGATGCAGACTTCTTTATTCCTTCTTCCTTGAGTCTTTAAAATTCTCCCAAATTTCAGATTAACAAGTATAAGACTCTTCTGTTCAGACTCTTGGGGAACCAAAGTGTGACCCTGTGTCTCCTTTTCTCTTTGAAATCACATTCTAGACAAGAAATTGGCTTCTAAATTATTCCATGCAATTCTAGAATCATCTTTCTATGGCTTCAAAAACCCTATTCAGTGCTCATAAACGCAATCCATGGCTATTTAAACTCCACAAGGAAAATTTGATTCAAATTGGCTATGTCTGTTTATGTAATATGTCCATCTAGGAACAGGTTTCTCTGCCTTCTGAGTTTGTCTTGGGGTATGGCTGTGAGATTCTGGCTGGGTCCTCTACAGCAAGCCTATTTTTCCAGTTCCATTTTTATTGGCAGAAACTTTATTATGCCAATCTAAATGGACTGATGAAATTATTTTGAAAATAATTTTGAAAGGTAATCAATAATACAGGTCTGACTTTATGTAGATCGGTTTACTCACTCCCCATCTAACAATCCAGACTGTCAGTCATCAGTTGAAAACAATGTTTTTTTGCAGAAAGAGGTGTCTGAGCAGCAGAGAAGCAGGGGAAAAGTCTGACTTCAAGCAGGAGAAGCAAATGTCTTTTCACTCAAATCTCGGAATGAGGGGCATGAATCCCACAGAAAACTGAAAGAGACCTTTTTGAGTGTGATGCCATCCTTAAAGGGAGTGGCAACCTGACCTGTCCAGGGTGAACTTTAAACTACACTTTCCCATTTGGGGGTCTGCTCAGTTCTGGGGTTACAGGGCTTTTCCTGGAGCACTTGCAGTTGTGGTGGGAGCTGGGTTTACAGCGACTCAAACACCCAATCCATTCAGCAAAAGGATCACTTGACATGGTTGTGTGAGTTTTTTTTTTTTCCCCCAAAGAAACTTTTAGTTGACTGCATTTTTCTATTTTCAGCTGAGGGTGCCAGCAGTGATTTTTCTGAGAGGTTATAACAGCAACTTTCTAATGAAGGAGACAGTCCTTTGGTTGAGCCCTGTTAGAACCCACTAACAAGCTGGTTGATGAATTCTCCAGATTTCTTCTAACTTTGCCAGTAATTAAAAGATTACTAATACCCCATTTGTGAGGTATATGTTCACCTACCAGATTCCAAAGATCATACATCTCTCTCTCTTTGGGTTCTCCACAAGCAACAAAAAGCAATGTTGGGTAACTTAAATAAAAAGGAATTTATTAAGAAGGTCCTGTTCCCACCATCTCACAGGGGCTGAGGGACCAGGATGCAGAAAACAGAGGCTCTCCAGAAGGACAAGAAGCAGGAAGCAAACAATCTCATGATCCAAAGCGTCTAGGGGAGGTCCCACATTTCTTTTTCCTCCTGTCCCTTCCAAAGTCTAAAGTCACAGGTGACTCCACTGAGAAGACACTGAAACATGCTGGTATGGGGGGAAGGGGGTGAGAGGAAGGACTAGACCCTTCAGGTTCTGGTAACGGAAGAAGTAGTTTACCATCAGTATTCCACCCCATGGAGGATAGATGAACCCCCAGAAAGTCAGAGTTATTGGGAAAACAAGCGGATGCTGGCAGCCAAATATAATGCTTTCTGTTACAGCACACTATGGGACTAAATCTTGAGGGTACAAATCACTTATAATTGTTAAGCCAGAACTGTAATCTTACATACACTAATTTCTATGCCATGCCCTATTAATTTCTATGAATGTATTTAAGATACTTATCTGTATCAGTAATCTATTGCTGTGAAACAAAAATACCCCAGACTTGGCAGCTAAAACCAACACACATTTATGACCTCACAGTTTCTGAGGTTCCATAATTGAGGCATGACTTAGTGGGATCTTCTGCTTCTGGGTCTCTCACAAGGCTGCAATCAAGGTATCGGCCAGGACTGGGGTCTTCTTTGAAGGCTTGACCTGGGAAGGATCCACTTCTAAGTTCATTTACATGGTTGTTGGTGGGATTCAGTTCCATAAGGGTTGAGGGAACGGAGGCTCCTAGTCCTTGCTGGTTATTGGTTGTCCTCAGTTCTTTTCTTTGTGGGCCTCTTCAACATGTCAGGTTGTTTCATCAAAGCCAGCAGGAGGGTGGGCTAGGAAGAAGGTCCCACAGTCTCTTGTAACCTCATCACAGAAATGAGAGCCCCTCAAATTGTGCTTATTCTGTTGGTTCAAAGCAATTGACTCAAAAAGAGGGGATCATGAAGGAGGTGAGTGCCAGAGATCCCTTGGGGCTGTCTTAGGAGGCTGCCTGCCAGAGACACAATGATGTGTTACATGACATTAAGTGGTAGTGAGCAGATGGACTTCTCTCGAGAAACTGATTAATTGTTCTGGGTTTGTGCAGCCAGGGCAGCGATATGAATGTCATGTCAGTAACAGGAGTCAAGGCAACAGTCTCCAGCAGCAGGAAATGTAGACACAAAAATGATAAGATGAATATTGACCAGAATGCTGACTCAGCTCAGGGTCTCAGCCTCTACCAGCTTTCAGAACCACCAAGGGGTTCAGCCCTTGGACCTACTGAAACCCAGATCTCTCCTGGAATCTCGAGGCCAGCTATGTCCTCTGAGCCTCACATTTCTTCCATGTTTGCTCAAGTGGAACATGAGCTCCTTCAGTCATCTCCTCTCTCCTGTGAGTTTACAGCCATCTTGTTCTATTCCTCCTCTCCCTTACCCCAGCCGCCCTCCATGCCCCCCCCCACCCCATACCTCTCTTCCTCTTTGCTAAGTCTGAGCTCCACGGTAGACAAATCATTAACCTTAGTCTCCTCCCAGATACCTGTTGCGTCTGGAATGCTCTCCTCTCCCCAGAGCAGCTCCTCCTGCCACTCTCAGTTCAGTTATCCTTGCTGCAGGAAAGCTTCCCATGACCTGGTAGGTCAAGTTGTGTTCTCACGTTTTATATCTGTAAAGTCATACTGTGCACTGGAGCTTTTTCATACCCCTTGTGACAACTCTAATTAAATAGCTACTTTGGTCATTTTTTTGGCTTAGTAAATGCTTTCCCTAGACTGCATGAGATCAGAAATTATAAATAATAATAAGTTATTTCTTCAAAGGAAATAAATCCATGAGAGCAGGAATGGCACGTTTCCTGTTGATCACTTTCTCATCATCCCGTGCACTGGCCTCAGAGTGCAGGTGAATGGAGCATTGTCCTTTTCTCTTTTATTAAACAGAATTTAAAGTGTTCTATTCCTCTTGTATTTCAGAATATTTGGCTCTTTTCTAAGGACCCCCTTGCCCAGCAAACCACCGTGAGGGAAGTACTCATCCTCCGGAGCCCAGAGGCCAGTGGTTTGTTCTTTCCCTCCAGATCTACCTCCAAACCCTCGTGGAAGAATCATCATGCCCCTAAACCCTTGTCACCCACTGCACTGCTGTCCCTAACCCTGCACAGGTGTAATCTCCTTTCTAGTCATTTCCTCATATCTGCCCAACTCTTAGGCACCTCACATGCATCATCTTCTGTACCTCAGGGACTTCTGCGTCAATCTACCCAGTAGGATCCGATGCCTCAGAGGAGAAAGATAAAGCAGATCCTTAGAGGCTCCACGCACTATCCAGTGCCTCACGCTCATGGGTCCTTAATCTCTCCTACTTTGCTGTCTTCCTTCCAAGTCAGCTGACACCACCCACTGTCCCACTGGGCGTTCTTATCACCTGGGACTGTTTTGTCACTGAAACCTTAAACTCCAGTCTTCCTGTACCCATCTGAACAACACCTTTGTGCTTCTAGGCTGTTCACTTCCTGACCTTCACATTCTTTCTTCTTTGATCCCATCAACATAGTCAATCTCCCGCCCCTTTGTTGCTACAGAAATGCACTTGACGTTTTACCCATCCCATCCATTGTCCATCACCTGGAGGGGCCCTGCTGTCAGACACCATCAGTCTGAAACTAAATATCTTTGCTTACAGCTGTGTGACTTGAAACAGTTTCTCTGATCTCTCTGAGGTACCGTTCCTTTATCTGAAGATGGGGGCAACAATATTATGTATTTCATAGAATTATTGAGGATTAAATGAAACTAGTGATTGCAAAGAACTTAGCAGAATGACCAACAATGAATATGAAACTATGTGTGTTGTGACTGATCATGATGGTTGTGGTGGTTGGTTTCTCACCAATATCCTCTGGCCCCTTTGGTCCCCACACCTAACCACCAGTCCATGTTCTGTGTCCCATCCCCTCCTACATTTCAGAGCTTTACTTGGATGACCTTCTCTTTCAGCTCCCTTGCTCTCTGTGCCCCTGAGCACATGACTTGGTCCAGTCTTACCAAAATTAAACAACAAGAAACTGTCCTCAATTCTACATCTCCCTTACCTTTCCTTTCTGTCTCTGAACCAAGATTCTTGATAGACTCAGACTTTTTCTAGGTATTCTATTGAAACTGCTTTTACCGAAATCACCACCCCTTTCCCAGCTTCCTGGGAGGGGCAGCCTTTCCCAAGACATGAAATAGTACCAGTTACCACCCTCTCTTAGGAGGATGGAGACCTAGGCTCCTTACATCACAGCACTTAGATTATTCTTCCCCGGACAGAGAGGATCTGCTCCCACGTGATGGTGGCTCTCTCAATGGAGAAACCTAGAAACGACTGACACCTTATAAAGAAGAGAGATTCACACACATACACACACCCCTCCTTCACTCAGTCCCCAAATCCCCACTGCAGTATGCACCACCAGGCTGACTTTCTTATCACTTTTGCTACCTGCCACGACATCTCTTTGTACTTACTTTGACTCAGATTTCTGTGTGTGTGTGTGTGTGTGAGCAGGTGGGAAGGAGGGCGAGGCCAGAAACCAGCCTTCTGTGGTCAGAGTGCTCTCAATTACCCCCAAGGATGGCAGAGCCGCCCCTTCCTTATTGAAGTCTTCCTCAGCCCCCCTTGAATTTTTTCCCAGATGCCCGGCCTGCATTTATCTTGCTTTAAAATCGCAGCATGAGAAGGAGGCCCGGGTCAGAAGTGACTGCTGTGTGTCGTATTTATTATTACGTGTCCAGATGGACAGTGAGTCCTTTGAGAAAAGGACCATGCCCTCTGCTTTTTGCCCACCCTCCCTTGCACTCTGCACTGAGCATAGTAGGAATTTAATGAAAATTTGTTGATAGATTAATTGCATCCGTTACCTGGTCCTATTGTAAAAGCAGAAGGTCATCTCTCTGAGGTTTGACTCTCCTGCTTTAGAAGTCACCCCAGCGAGACAGCAAGAGAATTCAAGCCCTCGGAAACCCCCACCAAACTCCCACGGCCACGGCCAAGGGCAGAGACGACAGAGGCTTGCCAGTTCTCTGCCCCAGACCACACTCTCTGGCCTTCACACCATCCCTGGTTCACCCTTCCTGTGGTCCCTGCTTCTCAGCCTCAGGTGCAAATACCCTCCCCCGCTGTCTCGGATGCTGTAGCGTCTGCATTCAGTCAACCTCGTCTCCTCCTTTTCCCACCCTAGCTTTCTAGAGGGTGAGGGCGGGGAGCAGGAGGCCCCCTCCAGCGGCACAGAGGAAAGACACCAGATTGGGAATCAGGGGATACCCAGGGCCTGGCTCTGGGTCCAACGCCAGACTCAGAGACTTGCTCCTACCAACCGATGAACAAGCGTCTAGATCTGCTCTGAGGATGTGAACACTGGATCCGACCTAAGCTCCCTCATTTCTACCTGTCGTTAAGTCACCTGCAGGCAGGGGGAGGCTCAGGGGTAGAGCACGTGCTTAGCATGCACGAGGTCCTGGGTCCAATCCCCAGGACCTCACTAAATAAATAAATAAATAAACCTAATTACCTCCCCCCCAACAACAACAAACAAACAAACAAACAAAAAAGAATTGCTAAAAGAAAGACTAAATTTTTTTTTAAGTATAAAAAAAAATCATCTGCGAATCTTGCCAGTCATTCAGCCCTCTGGTCCTGCGTCTGGGGATTTGGGTTCAGTGGGTCAGGGCTGGAGCTTGGGGTTTGTAGATAACAAACATCTCTTATCAGGAGAGTCTGAGGCCCCTGGTTTAGGTGACTCTGAAACCTCTTCTGGCTCTGACGGGTCCTGCTCAGCTGTCTTCCAGCAGGGCTCCTCACCGTCACAATATCCGATCTATTTGTATATCCCATGGACTGCATAGCTTCATGTTTTTCTTTAAATTATCCTGCATTGAAAAAATTATCTTTAGCCTACGATCTGCAAAATCACTGCTTTGAGGAGCTATTTCCCTCTCATACATGTGAATATGAAAAATAATTCAAATTTAAAATGTTCACCCCCCCAGAGGGGTGGGTATAGCTCAGCGGTAGTGTGTGTGCTTAGTGGGCACAGAGCCCTGGGTTCCAGCCCCAGTACCTCCATTCAAACAAACAAACAAATGAAAACCGAATTGCCTCTCCCCCAAAATAAATAAAAAATAAAGTAAAAAATAAAGTCAAATGTTCACCTCCTTGCCAACAAAACCCATTTCAGACGTCACCCTCCAGGATATGTGTGTACTACGCAAGAGTTAAAAGTGAAATGGCTCTAAGAACAGTTCATTTACTTGGCTTCCCCTCGCTGGACACTGAAACCCTTCTAACCCTGCAGTCGGAATGCAACAGCCCAATAACCGGGGCTGGGGCGGGAGCCTGCTGGGGCGGGGTGAGGTCTGGGCCGTTTCCAGACGCTTTGTGCTGCGTGCTCCTGACCCTTATCTCCGGAATTAAATTGCTGAGCACGAACGAGGCTGACACAGAAAAGCTCTGATTAATCCCCAACCCTCGCGGAGTTCCTGGTGGCATCACTTAGAGGAAAGAGGAACACGTACCCACGGTGGCATTACATGCCAGTGGTCCTGGTACTGTCACACCCCTGGGTCCTTCCCACTTCACACACACACACACACGCACGCACACACACACACATACAGAGGCCTGTGTTTAAATGGAATCCCAGTTAAGGTAATACTTTAAAAGCCAAGCCTTATCTTTGCTCCCCATCAGGCCCCCTTGAAAGAGCATACTGTCTGGCCTGTCTTTCTCTCAGAATCTGTTTTCTTTGTGGCAGCTGCTGAACCCAGTGAAGCAAGCCAATAAACTATTTTGACAGCATCTGTTTCTTTTATTCTTGCCTCTCCCCACTCCCGGCCCCAACCTAAAAGCCTCAGACACCGTGCCCTCCCGCCCCCACGCTAAAGGCAGACAGCCTGTGTCACTCTTAAGGTGCCATTCATTCCTCAGCAAATCAGAAGGCGGGACAGGGGCCCAGAGCCAGGCGGAATCAAGGCCTGCCTTCCAGGCCACGCATTGACCAAGGCCTTCCCAGGGCTGGTGCACCCTCTCCCAGTGGGGTGCAGAGTGCCTGGCGGGGCCAGTGACCCCCAGGTATGTCCTCCCATTGTTTGTCACCAGCTCTGGCAGTCAAACATTTGTTCTCTTGAGCCTTGTTTCAGTCTTGAGTGTTTTCATCGTTTGGAGTTTTTCTTCCGAAGCTCAATCCCCAGAGAGATGAAGTAACTTCTCAACTTGACCCCTGGCAGGGAGAGTCAGCCCCTGGTTAAGCCACAGAGGCTGAAGGGACGTGGTTACCAGGAGAGTGGGGCTCAGGAAAGGAGGGGAAGGGATGCGGTGAGGAGAAATGGGAGGACACACAGGCTGTACTTTTGGCTGACCCGGGTTGGACAAGTACCGCTGAGCAGTGCCACCATGAAAGATTTGTCCTGTGAGGATGCTGGGGATCTGCAGGAAGGAGGAAGCTGTTGACTCTCCAAGCTTCCCACCTATCTTTGAATTGGAGGGAATGCAAAGTTTGGCCATTGTTGCAACAGGTGCATCCTCTGATTTCTAGGAGTGTCTTTCCACAAGATGGTAAGACCACTTGTATATATAGGATTCATGTTCCATTGAGATACTTGCAGACTGCTAATGGACAAGACAGATATACAAAAAGGGGCAGGTGGAGTGAAAAAGGCTTAGAGACGATATGGCCCATCAGGTCCTGGGATTGAGAGGAGGCAGAAAAGGAGATGCAAGGCCAGGTTGAGAGGCATTTCTGTGCAAGGCCACACATCCTAGCGTTATCATGCAATTCAAAAAGAACGTGGAATTCAGAGCAACCAGGTTCCCCACGGTTAGATTTCACCTATTGTGTGAGGTGGACGATGGATGTGGGTGACCCTCCCAAGGAAGAGCAGCGTGGTGATATGGCTGGACACCTGGGCTGAACGGCAGAGATTTTCTATAGCATGTTGTGGACCATGAGAGCACTAGGCCAGGTGTTCCTGAGCGCCTTGCTCTGCTGCTTGGTTGAGTGGGTGAACCCAGCGGACTGGTGTCTCCAACCTCAGAGGCAAGTGAGAGTTTCTGCCAGTTTGAACTCAGAGAGGCCTTGGTTGGGGTGCTTATTTTGGATCACGGACCGAAAGTCTATGTATTAGTCTGTCAGGATGGCCATAACAAAATACCACAGACTGGTGGCTTAAACAACAGAAACTTATTTTCTGATACCTCCAGAGGCTTTAAGTCCAAGATCAAGGTGTTAGCAAGTTTGGTTGCTTCTAAGTCCTCTCTTCTTGGCTTGCAGATGGCCGCCTTCTTGCTAAGTCCTTACATGGTCTCCCCTCTGTATGTGTGCACCCCAAGTGTCTTTCTGTGTTTTCTAATGTCTTATAATCTCTTCTTCTCATAAAACAGCAGTCAGATTGGGTGAGGGCCCACCCTACTGGCCTCATTTTATCTTAATTGCCTCTTTGAAGGCCCCATCTCCAAATACAGTCACATTCTGAGGTCTGGGGGTTAGGGCTTCAACACATGAGTTTTGCTGTGGGATGCAGATCTTTCCATAACAATAGGAAAAACTCTGGAGGACACCAGGGGTGCAGTGATTTCCTATCAGACGTTGTCAGTGTCGTCCTTCTTCTTAAGGAGCACCTTTCCTGGATGTGGACAGATCTTGCTTCTCTCTCCTGATGTGCCCACCCTAGGCTCTCCCTTGACACAAAGCCTTCCTCATGATTTTGGGAACATTCCAAACAAGTCTCCTGATTTGCAGCAGGAGAAACAGTGCAATATAAATATTGTGTATAATTAGCATGACATGTAAATATTTGATAGAATCTACGGTAAATAATGTATTTATTTGAAGTGTCAGGGTAAATATTTTATAGGCTGCAGCACGGCGGGCAAGGGTGGAATCTGGTATGCTTGGAGCTTTGCATTGGACTGAGAGCAGACAGTCAGGTCGACAGAAGTCAGAATAGGGCCGCCTGCGTGTGACACATCAGAAAGCATCTCTTTTTCTCCCCCTATCTGGACACACAACCTGTTCTCAGATGAATTATCCACAGCAATTCAAGGACCAACTCCTCGAGCTTGAGAGGAAAGAACAGGACTGGGCCAAGAAACTCTAAATGACCAGCTGAAATTACATTATTTATTTGTTTATCATCTGTCTCATCTACAGAATGCAAATTCCAGGAAGGTTGACTTCTCTTTGTGTTGAGTATCACCATATCCTCAGTGACCATCTGTGGCCTTCCCTCAAGTTCTGCCACCCAGTCAAAGCAGAGCACGTTCCCTCCTCCTCCCACATTTATAGCAATAGCCTGGACTGCGCCACACTGTCACCTGGGTGCAAATCCAGATCATTCATTCTTGAGGTTCTAACCCAGGTGGGGCCCCGGCACCTACTGTACCTTCCACATCACTTCCAGGCGACCTGAGTCCACAGCGGGAGCAGAGCTGGGCTTTGTTAATACCATGAAGTCCCAGGAAGCATTGAAGCCCATTTCACTGAACTGCACTTGTAGACCAATGCTTGCTAGCGACACTCTCAGCACTATGGAATCAAACACAACGTGTTTTGTTTTCTTTCTTTTTTTATTTTTCTTTTGTCTTCTTTTGGTTGACTTTGTTCGTGTCATCTTGTTAGGTAGAACATTCAAGGAACAAGAAATTCCCTTTAGTTCAGTTTGAATAAATAAACAATAAATGAGCAACTACTGATTACTTGACTACCTCTATAGTTTGAGAGATGGATAAAACACCCATTCAACCCTTGCTGTGTGGTAGGTGCTAGAGAAAATACATATACAGGGAACCATAGAACTAAGGCCAAGAGGCTCAGGGAAGGTCCCCGGAGAGGGTAACACTGAGACTATAGTTGACTGAAATTCCCCATTTGTATTTTTAATGTGCCACCTCATAGAAAACCCAGCAAATCCCAAGATTTGAACAGTCTGAGTTCAAATGACAGCTCTGACTCTTACCCCCTGTATTGGTCAGGGTAGACTGACCTCTGTAACAAACAGCCCTCACGTCTCAATGGCTTAATGTAGTAAATGCTTATTTCTTGCTCAGAACACAGTTCAGTGTGAATCAAGAGTGTTCCCCACATGGTCATTCATGCTTCTTCTATGGCTTCTTCTATTTTAGGAACTCATCTTCCTCATCAGTTCTCACTTCTCATTGGTCAGAATGAGCCATGTGGACTTCCTGGATGCAAAGAGACGGGGGCCTGCGGTCTAGCTGTGGGCCCAGGAAGAGGCTGTGGGTGAGTTTTACCAGCTCTGCCACACTAGCAATGTCACATCAGTAAAGTCACCAGCCTACTGTGAATACTGGACATGTGGCTGAGAGCGTAGCTTCTATCTTTCGGGTAAAGCAAGGATTTACATCTTGGGCACCTACATGCTTCTTTGTTCTCTGGAAGCGTTTCAATTATCTGCTGTCACATTCACATCAGTCACCTGGCCAACCAGCATATTGCCAGCCCTGAGCTAGTCTGGAAACGCAGCTGTGGTTGCTGTCTTGATAGAGACTGACACCTGTTGCATCCTCAGAAGAGACGGTAATGAAATACATGATCTTCTTGGTAGTCTGATTATGAGAAATCCTTTACAGTAAATTGTATGTGTATTAAGAGGGTAGTGAGTAATTTTAAACAGATTCATCCATGATTGCCTTTAATCTTTGGATCTCATGTGTTTTCTTGGAACACTGAAATGCTACTCCTTTTCCATGCCTGGGAATGACAAAAGACCAGGTCATGAGGAACGACCTTGCCCTGTGTTTTGCTTCCAGAGTGTGAGGCCGTGCACTATAAAATACTCCAGATACGTTTCCTGGTACAACATGTCTTGAAAATTATATGCTTTCAACTCAAAGCATAATTGGATACAAGAAACTAATGTTCATGCTGTTTTATGACATGTTTCTCATAGCCTGTGGCCTTTCGTCCCACTCCCACCCCCACCCTTGACTGCACAGAGAGGAGATTAAACCTCAAAAGAATCCAAGTGTAATCTCTGAGCGGCTATGGATTTGTCAGGAAAACCCTGTCTCCACAGCAGGCTGGATACTGTTACCTTGCACCACATTCGTCACTGAATGCTGGCTGGCAGTGTTTTTACAGACAGTCGGGAGAAAAAAAAGGAAAGATAAAATTTATGGATGTCCCGGGGTCCTCGCCATAATCTGACAATGATAATCTTTGGTGTTAATGGTGTGGAAGCTACAGACTGCCCCTTTGGAAACTGCAAAGGAGGACATTTAAAAGAAATCAAAGAGCAAATATCAAACAAGAAATACCTCTTCCATCATCTGTGCTGGTGTCTGTGTAATCCTCCATACTCTAGTCTGAGAGATCACTTGAAATTCTGGAGGCCTTTCAGGAGATTATCTGTATCAGTTAAGGCTTTGAAGTAGGGGCTGCTGGCATGTCATTACTGACAGAGATCAAAACCCAAAGCAGGAGTGCAGTCCCCCGCCTGCATGGCCTCATTCACACATCACAGGAACACTAAATTATCAAGGTCTGGGACAGTCTTTATGTGCTACCTGCTTGGCCACAAATGACTTCCCGCCTCTCTCTCTCTCAGTCTTGTTTTCCTTCTGTGGTGCGACTTTCCTCTGCTTTTCCAAAACCGAGGAAATCTTAAAGGTCATAATGGCTGTTCTTTTCTAAGTTAAGAACATATTTTCAACCCTTTTGAGAAAGAAAATAAAAAATCAGACTTCCACGAGGGTGAATAGTTTAAGTGGAAAACGTGCTCTTGATGGAAAAATGTTTCAGCAACGGGTCACTCAGCAGTTCTTGGTGCCATGGTGGCCTTTGTCCTGGAGTGAAATTGTTTTACTTATGGCCTGAACCTGGCATTGAAGCGGCCCGAAGAGTACGTAAGCTTCGCCTCGTGGTGTCTGTGACTCTAGACTTTATTAGCACAGAGTCTTCTCCCCACAGTGCTATGACCCGGTGGGACTTCCCTGGGATGATAGGAAGAGGTAGGTAGGAGTGTCCTGTCCTGATGGCTGCTTAGATTTTTCAGAAAGCTTCCTCCGTCTGGGGAGGCAGTGGGGCTAAGCAGGCCGCTGTGAGGAGTCTTTGTCTGTCCTTGGCTTTTCTCTGCTTATGTCTGCTGTTCTTTTGCAAAACATCACTATTATTGCACTTGTAGCGGGGTCAAGTTCACTCAGTAAAATGCCAGCCCTGAATCAGTCCATCCACCTTCTCAAATCCTATGCTTCACCACTGGGGACATCCTGCCCCTCGGCTGTTGGATACTGCCAGAGAAAGTCACCATCAGTCTATTTTCACCATCTCCCACATCCTTCTGTGTTCCTCCAGTTGGCTCTCTGCCATTCTCTACATTCAAAACCTTTTCTCTCTTCTCAAGGTCCCTATTCACCACCCCTCCCATCACTCTTGGCTGATTAACTTGTTTGCTCATCATGGTGAAAACAAAAGCCATTAGGCAGAAACTCCCCCAAATTCCAGCCCTCTCCATCTCTCCCACCTGTAACTTTCCCCTCTCCCTGCCCATCCTTGTTCCCTCTCTCAAGTCCCAAGAGGATAGATGTCACTCTTTGGCCCATGGCCAGCCACATGCTCCTTCTCAAGACTCCACCCCCTTCCTGCTCCTTAGAAGCCTCAGCTCACCTTCTCTCCTCCTTCTGTGCTCGCAGCATCTCCCGTTCAAATGGCTCTTTCCCACTGGCATTTGTTCATGTTAGGAAGTCTCCCCCCAAAACCTGAAAAGCAAACAAGCCCGTTCCTGGACACCATGCTTCCCTCCAGCCTTTTGACTCTAATTTTCTTTTCAGTCAAGATTCTTAAAGCATTGTCTGAACTGAGTGTCTCCACTTCCTCATCTTCCGCTTGCTCCTCGTCCTACCACAGTTTTTGTTCTGGTTCCCCCATGCCATCGAAACTCTTCCCAAGAACAGCAACGACTGTCTTATCGCCAAATCCAGTGGCCACTTCAGTTTTTAATCTGACTTGTTTTCTCACTGGCATTTGATATTTCTCACTGGCATTTGATATAATTAACAATCCTTCCTTTCCTTGGCTCTCTTTCACGCCAAGCTTCCTTCATTTCTCTTTTCTCGGAGAAGTCCTACCACATAGTAGGGACTGAAAAAATGCTTGAACAAAGAATTTGCCTTCATTCCCCTCTTATTCCTGTTTCCCATTCTTCTCTCTTTCCTTTTTTATTCTCCCCTGTGCCTTGGAGCAGTCAGATTGCTGCTCTCTGGTGGGAAATGGAGAGGAATTCTTGATCCTTACCCTACAATGCATGCTGTCAGCCCAATGGTCTGAGCATCTACAGGAAATGTACCCAAGAGAAATAGAGCCCTGGCCAGGTGATGGTCTGCAGTTATGGATCCACCTAGAAGGAACGGGAGCCACTGAGACCAAGTGCATGTGCTGGATCTAATCTTTCAGGAGGTGGGAAGGTGTTTTGGCAGCCTATTACAGACTCCTCAAAACTGGGGGCCATATACATACTTTCCTCTTTGAAGTTCCTCAAAATACTTGTTATTTCTGAATGAGTTTTCATGGCCAAAATCCTCTCAATATGCGACTTGACTGGCAATTGTCAAATGCAACTTCAAGCCTAGTTTTTAGAAAAGTCAGCGTCTTCTATTAACAGAACCTGAAGGTTGCTGGCACATGGAGGCAGGAAAGGAGCTTTGTCCAACCCCACCTCTGTTCTGTCTCTTCATTCTGGCATTTTGGTCATGCTGTAATTGCCCATGGTCACGGGGAAGGAGGCAGCACAAAGAAGTAAACTAAAAATACATTTGAATTACTAAGGGCCTACTTTGCTCCAAGAACCATATTAAATGGTTTACACCGTGAGGTAGACATTTTAATACCCATTTTACAAATAACAAAACAGAGGTTAGAGAGGAGGCTTCCCCAAGGCCATGCAGGTAGCAAGGCAGGGAGCCAGGATGTGAGCCCGCTCTGCTGGCCCCACTGCCATTCCGTGGCCCGTCGGCCTCCAGATGCTCCTCTCGTCAAGGTCAGCACGGCCCGTCATGGCGGTGAACCCACCAGGTTCAACAGCCAGGTACCGTAATTTTACCCAGAGGCGCCCTTGCATTCATACTAAACTAGCACAGATCTCACCTCCTGCGTTTACCCGTTCCTCTCTGTGAGGGGTGCTAGAGAGCAACTGAAAGTTAAACCAAGGAGGAAGGAAGAAGGAAGAGGAGAGGGTCTCATTGTAGGCCCTCATTCAATCATTCAGCGAAACTATTTATCTAGCAAGACATTTTTCTAGGTGCTTGGGAGATTCAGAAATGGATAAAGTCCTATTCCTACCTTCAGGGACCTTACAACTTAGAAGAGGAGATAGGCAAGTGTCCGGAGTCACGAAGGCAGGATGTGAGCACAAATGATACTGGGGAGCTGGGGGTCAGGGTCACATCGTCAAGAATGGACACGGCCAAGAGCGCAGAGCACTCGCTGTGCTTGCGGGGAGCGTGGCCCCTGCAGGGGCAAGTTCACGGAGAGAGATGGATATAGCGGAAAAGAAGGCGGGGCAGGGGGAGAAACGTCAGGTATGAAGTTATATTATATTTTGCAATCTTTCTAAAATAGTTCTTTTCTCTCCCTCCTTCTCTGTGCCTGGAAAGAGCATGCCATGGAGGAAGGCAGGAGGGAGAGAACAGAAATGGGGAGCTCTGATCCGGAGGAAATCTGTGCCCCAGCCCCTTGGGTATCTGGCGGCCACAGGGGCAGGGCCCTCAGGAATGTGTCGCCAGGAGGAAATGGAGCCTGGCTTAAGTAGCTCTGTGGCCAGATTTCAGCTGAGATTGCCCCGAGGGTGCCTGGGGGAACACGAGGGGGAAGGGGAGAATAAACAAAATGCCTTCACACACCCCCCCACCCCGCACCCTTCTCGTGCCACTGAGGGTGACAGACAGGCCTTTCTGTCCCCATGTAGACACTCTCCTAGGGTCCAGCTGCTTGGGCAGGGCACTTATTAAACCGTGATTGGATCTGAAGTGCATGCAGTTTCTATGATGAGTTTATCGCGACAATGAGGGTGAACAAAGAGGCTCAATCTGGAGTGTTCGCTGAGGCGTGAAGAGGGGCCGGAACCCCACTGGTCGCACCCAGGTGGGCTCCGTGGCCCTCTCGTATGCCAGTGAGTCACTTCTACTTGCTGAGCCGTAACCCCCAGACAAATGAATGCCCCCCGGTCTCCAGGCCGCCCTGGTTTGGATGCTTGCAGGGATACTCCAGGGATGGGCCCCCAGGTGCGTGAGGCACCGCGGTGGTGGGCAGAAGCACATCTGCTGCATTTGGACTGGACGCCCTGATTCTAGATGAGAAGAGTGATGTCCCCTCAGGAGCTACCTGTGAAACTGGAGGGTGTGTTGTGGAAGGAGGGCTGTTTCTGTTTCTGCTCTGTTGGGTTTTGAGGGGATAGGAAGGGTGACACCTGATGGCTGAAGTGTCTGTTGGCTCAGAATGGGGCCCAGCAGATAGCGGACCAGTTCTAAGACTGTCCTTTCGCTCTCTGGTTCTTTCCCAAAAGAGAGCTGCGTGTTTTGTTGCTGTCATCTGTTTGGGCTTCAGACATTTCTCTCTCTGGGAGGCTCACACTGCCAAACTTGGTTATTCAAACCCAGTGCTCCTCTCCAGGGGAAGGATGACTTTTGTCACACTGTGAATTGCCTTATAAACAAGGAAGACCTATGAATATAGAATCAGATCCTCAAAGCCGCTGCTTGAGCTGTGGTCAGACTGATGTGGAGGGCATCTGGACCCAAGTCCAGTCTCATGTGGAGTTTCTGGCACCATCCCAGCCCTTCCTGCCCCCCTGGGCGGCCTTCAGGCTCAGCTACATCGCACCTCCCAGACTGAGAGCTGGCCATGCCCCTCCCTAGCTCCCCTGGGTCTCCCTCTAACATCCAAATCAGTGCCTTTGTCGGGGAGGGGGTAGGAAGGGCTTAGGGATGTCACGTATTCCTAAGGGAAGCAAAAACAGGTTGCTGGATGGAAGAAGAAGGGAGGGCGAATATACTTCACCTGCAGAGGTCATGGCCAGTGTGAGAGGGGTGGACTTGCTCTAAGAAGGTAAAATGCCCTGGATGAGGTTCTGTAACTACAAGTATGACCCTTAGTATTACAGGGTTCTCAAGGACTAAAAAGCATCTCTATGCAAAAAGTGCCGATTGTGCTAGGATGTAAAAAACCATATACTTCAAGGTGTGTATGTATATGTGTGCATTGATGAGAGTCAAGTTGGGTTAATTTCTGAATGGTATGCAGCCATTTGCTCAACAAACAGTTACTGAATGTCCACTAAGTCCCAGGTGCTGTTTGGTACTATGAGGCTACAACAGTGAACAGAACAAAAACCCTTCCCTCATGGGGGTAAGTGATGGGGATAAACAAATAATCAGCTACGATGCTTTGTAGAGCGGACAGCGACAAGTTCTGTGCAGAAAGCGAAGACAGAGTGAGATATAGAGAGTTCTAGGGCAGGGACAGCTCACAATTTTAAACAGAATGGTTGGGGCAAGCCTCTCAGAGAGGGTGGCATTTGACCAAAACCTAATGGAGGGGAGGGCTCCAGCCACTCAACTCTCTGAGATAGCAGCTTTCCAGATGTTCATTCATGATGAAATGCATTTTAAAATACCCAACAAAATTGCAGATTTTTCATCAGTGGCCCTCAGTCTACAGACCTCATCTACTTCTTTGAGGTCACAGAATTTTGTGGGAACCCCAAGACAGAGGAGCCAGCCTCACTCTGGGCAGAGTGAATCCCTCTCCAAGCAAAACAGATCATTCCTCAGGGAGGAATTAGACATTTCTGAGTGCTGAGGGGCACAACAGAGCGACCCTGTATCCTCAAGCAAAACAAACTAAATGGTGAAGGTCGGGAAGGGACCAAATGGTCAACTTGTAGATCCTGTTTTTCCTCTTTTCAATCAATTTTCAGTCATGTCCAATTCAGCCCCGATATAAGGTATTAGTAACTATGCGCACTACAGCTCTTGGCGTCGAGCAGCCGATGCACGGTGTTCTCCACACTTAGATGCAAAACAGAGGAAAGAACACATGAATAGTCCAGGGCTTGTCTCCAAGGAGTGGCCAACAGAATTAACTCCAGGGAGTGACCTCTGTGGTTAGTAAGAGTGAGCAGACCTCATCCTCTGTAACAAAACACGGAAGTTGGTTTCTCTCTGGCTTTTATCATCAAATGAGAGAAGGACACAATGGCTCCTTTCTGCTGTCAAGGACCCACAGCATTTAGCATAAGGGGAATGTCACTCTGAGCACCATGACTTCTCCCAGAGGCCTTCAGGATTCATTTCTCTGCCCTCACTCTGTCAGTCGTAAACCACATAGATGCTGGCAACCCCCAGCCACCCAGCACCGGAGGTTCCCACAGAGTGATGTAAAAACAAATGCGCTCAGAATCTACGGCAGCTGAAAACCCACACAAGACCTTTTTCTAGCAGAGGCACTGGAGCTGTCTAGCCTGAAGTTGCAGGGCTTATTAGGGGCATTTTATGTGAGGAACTGTGAGGGCTGACGGGAGAAGGTGGAAGGAGACTGGTGGGAAGAACCAATCCAAGGCACCTTAGATATTAGCCCTCACCCCGACCCTAACAGAGTCACTCTGGTAACTTACTAATTCTTTATTTTCCTCAGTTTCTTCATCTACAAAACAGACTGTGGAAACAGGGCTTACCTCACCACATTGTTGTAAGAATTAAATGAGTTAATGTTTGTGAAGCACAACAGGTCCTGGAATATAGCAAGCACTTAGTAATAAGAACTCTTTTCTTGTTCCCAAGGAACAGGAAAGATCTGCACCTCTTGTCTTTGGCTTTCTGTGTATTTTCAGAATTTTCTGGAACCTAGTCTCAAATTCTGCTAAAGAGGGATTTGCAGATGAAAAAGAAAAACCATAACCTCTCTCCGTGGAGGACGGAACCCAGGGGAATGTCTGATCAGGCCATGTTTCAGGTATACTTCTTTCTCCTCTCCCTCCTCCTTCCCCTTTTGATCCTCCTCCTCCTCCTCCTCCTTCTTCTTTGTCATATTCAAGGGGAAAGACGTGGGAATTGTAATTCTGCACGTATTATAAAGAGTATCAAACATTAACAGTATTGTTTTGTATAGTCAATCTTACTTTAGATTTACCCGCATATTTACCATGCTCGTTGTTTTTCACTTATTCCTGCATCTCCAAGGCTTTCTGTTTGGGATTATTTTCTTTCTAATCCTTATTTTTGTATTTTCTATCCATATAATTCTCTGTTCTTCATTTTGTATATTTTCTTCTGGTTTGTCTTCCACTTCATTGATACTTTATTCAGCTGTGTCTAAACTGCTCTTATCACCCCTTCACTGAGCTCGTAATTTTGGTTTTATATTTTTCAGTTCTGGAATTTCAGTCTGGTTCCTTTTCAAATCTACTTTGTCATTTATCACAATTTTCCAATTCTCTTTCAAAGTTTTCAATCTTTTTTCCCCTCTTGAACATATAAGCATAGTTATTTTAGAGTGTGTCTGGTAATTACACCATCTGGAGTCCCTCTGCCTTTATGTCTGTTTTCCACTGGTTTTGGTGGTTTTCATTTATGTAGTCTTGTCTCTATTTTGTGCCTGGATACATTTTATTTTTGTACTGGACATTGTATTTGAAAAACTGTAGAAATTACATGAGACTTTTTCTTCCAGCAGAGTTTTTTTTTTTTTTTCCTTCTTCCAGGAACCTGGGTACAGTAGAACTCTTGTAGCATCTAAATCCAATTTCAGAGTCTAGGATTTTCTGTGCCACCCAGATTATCTAAAGCTGAACTGCAATCCATTTGAAGACTGATTTATCTTTCTTCTGGTGTCCATCTCTTCTGGGTCTCAAGCAAAGATTGAAGTGTTTGACAGAGAGAGAGACTCCCACACTTGGTGAGCCTTGCACGGCTGTTTTGGTCCTCCCAGCCTCATGAGGCTTTGATCTTATTCTTGACCTGGTTTGATTAAATCTTATCTTGATTAGCTCTTTGACCCTTTGATTTGATTTGATTTGACTGTTTGAAGCTTTGATTAGGTTTTTTTGATTAGCTTTTTTCAAGGATTTTTAAAAATAATTTTTCAGATTTTCTGATTGAAGCAAGAGAATTTGTTCAGATTGTCCCAAGAGTACTATTATTGTCACTCCTTCCATGGAGACATTTTTCAGGGGCTCTTTTCAAGTGGTATGACTGAAAGATCTGTATACAAGTCCAGCCTACTGCTAATAATAAATTTTGGTGAATAACCTCAGCTTTCTAGATTCCATTCTTCTTCCATATCAGCAAATTCAATTAGGTGATTTTTAGTGTCCTTTAAAGGTCCAAAATTTTATGATTTCTTCGCTCAGGGCTTCCCAAAGAGAAAATTATAATACACTGAAAACAGAGTTCTTTAAACTTGTGCTATTACAGTGACTAAATGTATCTAACCTATCAGCCTTACTCTAATTTCAGTGTGTTTGTTAGGAAGACATTTCCTGAGACTCAAGCCAGTGACTGATTCCACTGTTCACATATTTGAGGAGGGAGGAAGCCTGAACCCCATCTTGGACATCAAGTTCCCCTCAAGTGGCAGGAGCCACCCCAGCTTTTTTAGAAGAGGGAGAATTTAGTATTGGAAATTATTAGCCAGGTATTGGGAATTCTAAAGGCAAAAAAGGAAGTCTAGACACTAACTGCTTTGGTGCAGCTACCACCCCTGCAGTAGGAGAATCAGAGAAAAGAGGATGAAGTTACTAAAGCGTAGAAGCTTAGGGAGGCCTTTGGAGCTAAAACTGGGGCCCCTGAGAAGGGGCCCTGCTGGTGCTGGTGCCTCAGGAACTTGGAGGAGCGTCCCCAGGGGGCTGGAACCCAGGCTCTGAGGAGAGTCTCAGTCAGCTGGTCACGTGTCACAGACAGGGCACAATAAGGGGACACTGTGGGGCACTGAGGGGGTGGTTCTAGGTGTTCTGGAAAAGCCGCCAGCTGGAGCAAACTGCTTCCCCCCAGGGCAAGACACAAACAGGAAGGAGCCGGTCTCCTTCCTCCCGGGCCTTGTGGCCTCTCTGCTGCCCCTGCTGGTGGAGCCTCACAGAGAACCAGGGGCCAGAGGAGAAATGCAGCCCTGACAGCACAAAGCCAATTATAAAAGGATGGGTTTAAACTTGACAGACACTGTGTTAACCACCAGCACACCGTCTTCGCAGTCCTCACCAGATCAGGTTTATTGCGTTGGGCTGTCACTGTGTATTACTGGAGTTTTAGGGTGATGAGCTCTGCATACGCCGCAAGTGTTCATGTTGTTTTACTGGGCCCACTGTGTCTCTGTAAGAAATATGGGCACTCTGGTAGCAAAAGAAAATGAACCCTCACAATCATCACTGAAAAGATAGCCACTTTAAGAAGCCAAGCTTCTTTCTTTTATTCCTGCTTTCAAGCTATCTGTATTTGACTCTTTGAGGAGCTGCCTTACCTTAGCTCAGCAAACTCATTCCACTCTGCTGTAGCATATCATCAGACAACAATTTTTGCCTCATTTCCCCAAACTAGCAACACCTGAACACCACTTAGCTGTACAAAGATCTGAAGGCTGCCTGTGATTCACGTAGTCTAACGTGAACATCGGTCTAAATACAGACAGACTCTGAGGGAGCCTTCCCTCTGGGGACCCGTCATCAATCTGGCTACTTGTAAACAATAAGCTCCCTTCAGTTGTAGTTCGCTACGTTTCTCTGCCACTGCCTCTCTTGGCCACTATAGAAGGAGGGGCTCAAGTTGTGTTTCAGATTTCATTACCAGTCATATTTCATCGCAATGAACTCTGCAGTGGTGTCTGTACATCATTTTTATGATTGTGAAGTTTATTACGTCGAGCAATGTTTATTGTGAATCAAGCATTTATTTGGGTTTCAAAATCCCTATGTTACACTGAGACCCAGCTGAATCAGGATAGCTCATTTTATAGTCAGTGAGATATTTATACATGGTGGAGTGCTCAGGGTTTTTCAAAACCAGCCAAAAAGATGAGAGCCCTGTGTTCTAGAAATTTACGCCTAATATAATCAGCACGGATAGTGCTGTCTACGCAGCTAAACATCTTTATACACTTACCAGTGTAGAGCAGCCAGTGTGAACCAAGACCAGGGCAGAAGCACAATGGCACTTAAGCATAGACTTGGCTTAGGAATAATGACAATCACAAGGACTCCAAAACATGAAGTACTTTATACCAGCACTTGTCAATCAAGCTTCTTCAGTTGCGAACAATAGAAACCCTCCTCAGGACGTTTAAGTAGACACAGAATTTACTGAAAAATATTTGACAGTTCACAGATTCTCTGGAAGGGCCCAGGGAACAGTCTTGGAAACAATGCACCCAGGAATAGCGCCCAGATTACACACTAGCTCAGTCCAGTGAAAAATGCAGTGGCCCCACTAAGGAATGGCCATAAAAGTGCAGTTACGCAAGATGAGCAAGCTCTGTGATCTGCTGCACAGCATCACGCATGTGCTCAGCAGGAGGGTAGTGCACACTTCAGAATTGTTATGAGGGGAGATCTCATGTTAAGTGTTCCTGCAACAGTAAAATAAAATTTTGAAAAAAATTAAAAGCATGCAGGGCATAGACACTGAAAATTGTCTCTTTGATGCTAAATTTGGGCCTCTGTGGCTAGAAACACTGCCTCTGCCATCTCCAGAAGCCTGAAGGTGTCTGGTTCCACCGTGAGTCCTGGACGGCACGTCCTCTGACACAGTCTTATGTGGCTGCATCTGGTTGGCTGACGTCTAGATCCCATCTCTTGTGCTCTGACCGCCAGTGAAGCTGAAAAAGCGGGCTTCTGCCTGCATGGAAGGCAGAAGGAGCAGGTCTGGAAGGCACTAACACAGAAAATAGGGAATCCCAAATGCAAGGGGAGTATTTAAAGATCCTGGCTAGCCAGAAAGGATGGGACATTTCTAAGTCATTTCTCAACATGTGGTACTTAGCATCTGCTTTGCTATCTGCTATCTCAGGGTGCCAAGCCCTCCCCCCAGATCTTACAGTTAGAGTCTCCCCAGGGGGAGTCAGCAACCTGCAGTTTTCACAGGCTGCTCAGGTGACGGGGATGAACCCTCCGGAGGGAGAATGCCTAAATTTTCAAAAGCTCTTTGAAAAATTGTATTTGATTTGCTTTTAGAATTGAATAAGGGAGGGCCATCATAGTTACCTCAGTCAGAGATCAAAATCTCTGTAATTCTACATAGAAAGGCCCTCTTCAATGGAAGAGAGAAATTATAAACGTCTGCTCTTCCTTCCACAAAAGGAGCATCAGAGGAGGAAGAAAGACAACATTAGGGTATGTAAAGAGCATGGCCTCCGAGGCTAGATGGCTTGGGTTTGAATGCATTCCATCTCAGTTAGCAGTGTGTATTGGATTATATTTTCCCAAGGTGGCTGCAATGATATTTCCCATCCCATGTGCTATTCTAGAATCTTTTTAAAATCTTGACATTCCCTCCATTCAAGAGATGGAGGCAGTTTATCCTTCTCTTGAATCTGGGTGAGCCTTTGTGGCAGCTTCAGCCAATTGAATGTAGCTGAAATAATGCTTTGTGACTTCTTAGACAAAGTCGTGCCCTCCTGCCTCGCCCTCTAGAGACGCTCGCCTCGGGAATCCAGCCACCACAGTAGGAGGAAGCCGAAGCGGCCCAACGGACAGGTAGATGCAGAGTGGGAGTGGGAGTGGGACTGCTGGCTCACAGCCTTGGCTCATCTCCCAGGCGACCAGTTTGCAGCCATGGGAGCCATCCTGAAACTGGCCCTTCCAGCCCCCAGCTGAGCTGCTCCACTTGACACCACCTAGAGCAGGGGCAAGTCGTTCCTGCTGACTCTTGCCAAAATTGTAGACGAGTGAGAAAAATTAACAATTGCATTTGCTTTAAGTCACTAAATCAGGGAGGTTTGTTGTGTAGCAATACATCACTGATAAGGAAATGAGCTAATTAACCTCTTTGTGACTCAGTTTCTCTGTATATAAAATGAGAACAATAATTGTATTCATTCATAGAGTTTTAATAAGAAATAAGTTATTGTATGTAAAGCACTTAGAAAACAGCCTAATAAGTGCCATATGAGTGAAGGAATAGGTAAAAGTGGATGGGATGACCATATTAAGCAGCAATCCAGAATTCCTTCAGACATGTAGGAAAATTGCCCAAATTTCACATGTCTGAGGTGGGTCAATTTAAATTAATAACCATCCAAATGATAATTAAAAAAAATTATAAAATGAGTTTTACCAGCTTTAATTCTTCCTAACATTTCAGCCAGGCTAATTTCAAGTAATATTTATTTAATTTAAATGCATTATTTATTCCTCCCATGAATCATTTATCCTTATCATTTCCAAGTCAGAACTCAGAGTCTAAATACCTGGTTCTGTTTCAAATCTCTCTTTCCCTTAATTAAATGACCTTAGCCAATTGCCTTAGTTTTTCTCCAAAGACCTAGTAGCTTGCAAACAAACATTTGGAAAATAAATGAAGCTATACCATATGATACAAATTTTAGTTTTTCCTGTTTATCTGGCATGTGGTTCTTTACTAGGCAAATGATCTGTTGGAAATAACAGGACTGACAGTCAGAATATCTGATACTGCAGCTCAAATGTGATCAAATCTCCCTGGGCACTAAGATGTGGGGGATGGTGGGCCCTGGAACAACATCCCAGCAAAACCCATACCTGCTTCTATTTGCTTTGTAACAAAAATGGACCCAACCTGAAAAGTTGGTGTATGGGGTGGTAAAAATCATGCTGAATTGTTCTTTTTTCTTCCACTAAACTTCTGTTTTAAAAAATCATGTATATTTTCTAACCTTTTCTCATTTTATTATTCTGACACATGCAGTTTT
Source organism: Vicugna pacos (assembly GCF_048564905.1). NCBI lineage: Eukaryota > Metazoa > Chordata > Mammalia > Artiodactyla > Camelidae > Vicugna > Vicugna pacos. The sequence continues at coordinate 18,418,743 of NC_133021.1, read as the reverse complement.
ATAATCTATTTCTTCATCTTTTTATAGGAATGGTTTTAAAATAGGCAGCCTTCTGAAAACCGTGGTCTCTGAATGCCTTCAACTGTGCGAGAAAACTCATGTGCTCTGGGCTCAGAGCATCAGGAGGACCTGAGGTCTTGGTAGAAATGTAGAATTGCAAGTTCCACCCCAGGCCAGGTGAATCAGAGTCTGCATTTCAAACAAGATTCCCAGGTGGCTCGTGTGCATAGTAAAGTCAGGAAGCTCTAGGGTTTTCACTGAGAGCAGAATGTTACATGTCTTTCTCCGTGGTATGTGTGCACCAGGCCAAGATGACAGAGGTACATGGTGAGAATTTGGGACTTTTGGAGATCTCGCTCTTCAACCTCCCCACCCCATCTCTCGCTCTCCCTGCCTCTCCCATCCCTCCATCTCTTTCTCTCTCTCATTGTTTCTCTCTTACCTGCATTGACTTTATCTTTTTATTTTCCCCTGGAAATATTGAAACAATTGAGACTTTTTTTTTGTTTTTCTCCATCACTTGGAGCTGATCCCTTTCATCTCTGATTCAGCCAATTCCCGTCAAAGCTAAATATTAAACAGATCTGTCTCCTGACAGCTGACCCCGGATCGGGACGTGCCTGTGGTCCTCCCCCTGGGGGTAGAGAGCTGAGCCGACAAAGGTGGAGGAGAGACAGGATGGAGCCAGTTCCTGTCCCCTGGGGAAGCCCCAGAGTTGTGTCTCTGCCTTCCCATCAGCCAAACAGCCAACAGTCAAGCAATGCAGAGCTTCTGGAAGGCATTCTTGTAGAAATTCCTTCTTTGCCAGAGGGTGAAAGTCTTGCTAATTGATTTTGTCTGCCTTTCAGATGAACTTACAGAGACAGGAGAGTTTGAATTCTAACAGAGGAGTAGCATTTTTAGATACTGGGGCAGATGTTTCTAATGTATATCCTGTGACCTAGCTTTGCATAGTAGGTTTTTTTGTTTTGTTTTGTTTTGCCAGCTTGTTCAGGGAAATAAGAACAGTTAAAGTTCACTAGATTGACAATCTTTTAAAAACATATTTCTTTTAAAACCATTACTTATTCACAGCCAATCAATATAAGAAAGCTCGCTCTTCTCAAACACTTTTGACATCAGGGCCCTGCCTCTCGCTGAAGACGTGGGTGGAGGGCACCGTCCTGGAAACTCCTGGCCAAGGAGAACTCACCTCAGGCTCTGCACTGCCCGAGTGCTTCTGCCTAAACGCAGTGAGCTACTGGGCTCACATCTGACGTGCTGGATGTCTGACTGTGAAAACAGACAGGAAGAGAGGAGACAGGAAGAGCAAACAGAAATGACAGAACCCCCTCGGCCTCACCACTTCACGCTGCAATGAGCCAGGGCTGTTGGGGCTCCGGATGGAGGTGAAATGACACAAGTGCCCGCTTTGCAGTGTGCAGCTCGCAGTTGTTTCAGACACAGAACACTCAACCAGCCTCCCGGGTGTTGGGAATGCCCAAGGCTTTTTGAAGAAAAAAAAGCACAGGAGTCAGAAGGCTTGCCCATAATCCTGAAGGAACAAACCTGCAGTCAGAATCAAAAGTTGGTAGGGCTGTCTTTGCCTGCAAAGAAGGAAAATTGTGGAAAGTCTACGAATTTGGGTTCACAGTGTCTTAAGCCCTGTAATTTCACTTTCTTCCCTCCTGCCTTGTTCTTCTGGATTTGAGTGTTGTTTATGTGAGTTTTGGAACATGAAGAAAACGGGCTTATTCTCTTGCTCACTGTGTGAATCTCTGAAAATAAGAGGTGAAAAAGCGAGTTTATATCCTCTTTAGTCTGACTTCAACCAAGTATAAGCTTAGGAATTCTTAAAATGTTTGTGACATGAAGTAGAAACTAAGGATATATTGGGGTTTTTTGTTATATCTTATCTGTTTGATTTTTCATTTAAGCTGTACCATAATGTGTTGTGGACGCTGAAACTCAAGCTTATTGATACATTTTTTCATAAAGCAAGTATTCTACATGGGTAGTGGAGGATAATATTCATAACTGTGTGCCTCATTTCTGAGACAAATCTACTGACACTCAAAAAGTGCACTGGGTTAGTAAAAGTATAAACCCAGAGGGAAATTTTTAAAACAGGAGGGTGTTTTATCTACTAGCTTCTTTGGGAGGAGAGGAGAGGAGAGGAGAGGAGAGAGAGAGAGAGAGAGAGAATTATTAACCTTGTTCAGAATTCCAATTTGTATCCTTTTGTTTTTCAACACCCCCTTCATACATCTTTCTGTAATTTACACATTTCTGTAATTGGCCTAAAATCTTTCTGGAACAAACAAAAATAGAAATTTGTTGTTTTGATAATTGTCTGTTCAAAATTAATCTTTACCATTTTTCAAACCTGAGAGGAGTTCTTGAGTTCAGTAACCAGTGGTTGTGTAACTATTATTAAAAAGCAAGGGCTCCTCCTAGTGATACTGCTAAACGAGTGCAGTGTGCTGAGTCCAGGTGCATTGCTTTTATTTGTGATGTTACAGGTTCACCATCCTCACTAAACACATGAGGAGAATCCACGCAGTCTTCAGAGACAGGGAGCAGTTGCTCCTATGTATTTTAGCGAAGCTGCAGTAACTCCTTCAGGCCGCTAGGGGCCACTTGACTAAATTATCTTCCCAGTTGAAGGGAGAGCTCCCCAGTGGGCACCTAGGGGGCAAAAGCAGGTCCTGTTCCTGCTCTAAAGCGGGATCTTCTTCGGGGGGAAGAATCAGGCTCACCATGTGCATAGGTCAGTATTCCTCTAATTTGATGGTTGTTCAAAATCTCTTTAAAAGGAAAAGATCATATACTCTCAATGCTGACTCCAGGACCAATGACTGGACAGCAGTGATGTGTGCACAAAAAGATTGCTCTGGCTGATTTAGAGCCATCAGCCAAAGTGGGGTCGAGTGAGGCTGAGATGGCTCACGTCCCTTTTACTATTATCCGCTGCAGTCAGATGTTGCTGGCCTGCTCCTTACCCGCAAAAAGAAACGTAGCTAAAATCACTGCTTCCCACCCCCCTCACCCCCTGGGTAGGACAGGAAGGATGGCACACCCCCTGAGCGAGTTGTTCAAGTTGTGGGGGTGCAGGGGGAGCACTGTTTTCTTTCTCCTCCCCTGCCTGTGTTGATCTACTAAAGGAGAGCTACCCCAGGTCAGGTGCGCCAGGCACCGTCTCCCTGGTTTTACCGACGTTAAGCTCTAGAAGACAGGATGGGACACACCAGGCGGGCACACAGGTCCCGGATACCCCGTGGCTGTGCAGCGTTGCACGGAGCGGGGCCGAGGCCCAGCAGACGCCAGGGAGGCCTCGCCTTCCTCTTGAGGAGGTTAAGAGACGGTTCGTTGTTAGCGTGTGGAAATAGCTTTGAAGGAAAGCCCTGCGCTGGTTTGTTGTAACTGGATGCAAGTACTGCTGAAGAGCATATGAAAGTGACGCATCCTCCTCATAATTACAGCTGTTTCCCCAGGTTTCAGTCGCAGGTTTAATCGTGCTCAAACTCGCAGATCCGCCTTGAAGCTTCGATGTTTCTCTCCAAAGGCAGCCGGCTATGGGTTAGTAACAGAGAACCCAGAGGCACGTTGGAATTTTCCTCCATAAAGTACCGGGTTCCCGACGTACGATCCTGGTCATCTGGACAGGGCCCTTCCCCGGGGGGTGACTGCTGAGGAAAGGGCATTTCCACTTCTCCTCGTGCACACAGTGCTGGGGTGTCAGGGGAGGGCAGGAGAGTCCAGCCTGGAGTCTTTCTGTGGTTTCATCTCCCTTGTCCTGGTATACGGAGTGTTGAGGGGAAGATCAAGGTTGAGCATTAGAATGTGGACAGGAGGCAGGAGTTTTGCCTGTAAGTTACAACAAAGTCTGAATCGCAGGGCCTGGCAAGGAGACATAGTGGCCACGGTTGGCTTGGGCCCTGTGCCAGGGCCCCCGCAGAGCAGGAGACGGGCTGGGGCTTCCTCCCAGAGCCACCACAGCGTGGCCGGTGCTTGGATGGCTGACAAGCTCCGTGCTGTGTCTCCTGAATCATGGAAACAGACAGGCTGGGCCAGGATGAATAAGTGAAGCCGAAGATTAAAGACAAGTTTTAAGTGAGGCACAGATTGAAGAGTTGGAGAGGCCGACCGTGTCTGCCCCATTCTCTTTTATTTCAAAGTATCCTCTCACGGTCAGCCTTCTCCTTTTGGCGGTGAGACTGGGATGGCTGGAGAAGCAACTCAGACCTTTGTAAGACCCTCTGGAGGCAGGAAGTGCAGTGAAGACCTGGAGCCGGGTCATAGGAGGGCCATGAAACCAGAGCCCTGTCTGCTGGCTTTCTCCACCCGTATCGAAAAGGTGCTCAAGGTTTGTCCTTACAGCAGCCCGTGATTTTCCTAAGAAGCTGAAAGAGAAACAGGGATGATCACAGAGCCCACAGGTCCCCAGGTTGGTGCGATACTGCGACCCCGCCCCTGACTCCAGACCCACAGATGTCAGCTTCTTTGCCATCCCTTTGAGTGCACCATAAACTGCCCTTGGCAAGGACTTCAATCCTTCTGTCTCTTGAGACAGTCTCTGGTATGTTTATGAAATGAGCTCTGGAGACTCCAATTTCACAATTGACTGTGCACCTAAAAATAGAAAAAAAGTTTTGTTCTGAGATAATTTTGTCTTTAAACAGCAAGATTCAACAAAAGATGCCTTCAGGGAACTGGTGGTCCTGCACTCAAGTCTAATGAGACTCTGGGCTGCCTCTGAGACAGGGGAGGGATGTGGCCCCAACACAATCCTTTTCCCATCACCTCGTACTGAGTGGGGATGAAACCCTGAACAGCAAATTGTGACCTTAAACCAGGGTGAACCATTACCTGGTTGAGGAGGCACTATTTACTGGACTTTCTCAGAGCAAGACAAGGCTCACAGTCTTGACTGGTTGGAAAGCTTTTTAAGAACCCCAGATTGCTGGTTACCAAACCTCTCTTCCTCTAAATTTTTAAATCCCTGGATAATTCCCTGGAAATGTGATCCGGATGTTTCTGACTCATGTATATTTAAGCCCATCCCAGTGTTGTTTTCAAAAGGCATTTGATGGAAATTCCGAGGGAGCTTTTTGTCTTTATCCAATCAAGGACTCCTGTAAATTAGACTCACAAAAGTCAACATGGGTTGATGTGAAGTCTGACTGCTTTTGTCTGATGCTTGCTTACTTTTTTCTTGCTAGTCCTGTTAAGTTTCCTAAGAAGACAGGAAAGAGAGGTGCTGTCCCATCCCACACTCCCTCGGAGTGAAGCACCCCCCTCGGAGCTGACGTATCGGGATCCCTTCAGTAAGCAGTGAGGTCATAATGAAGCTCCCAGCAAGTCAGCTTGGGAAAGGGAGTGCAAAGAAAATAAAGCAAAAATAAATATTGATTTCTAGGTTCTTGCTATGTTGTAGGAAGTACTTTCCTTTCCAGCTGGTAGACAGAAGGACGGCGTGGCCTTGCTGTATTATGTCAGGAGGTAACAGATCCCAGGACATAACCCAGACTCAGTGGAGGGCCTTGGAGTTATAAAGACTTGGATTTGAATCAAAGTTCTGTCCCCCTCACTCCATTCATGACTAGATATATGACCTGGGTGAGTTACTGGATGCGTTACTGGAACTCTCTGAACCCCCATTTCCTCATTTTTCAAGTGGAGGTAATAATATTTAACTTGTAACTTTCAGCTAATGTGTGTTGAGTGTTTACTAGGTGCCAGATTTTGTGCTAAGAACTTTACATGTATTATTTCATCCTACCTCTGTAATGTCCTTCTACAGATGGGACAGCTGGTACTCACAGTGTTCATGTAGCTGGGACACCAGCACAGCTCTCTTTCTCCAGAGCTCTCATCCTGTTGCTGTGAGTACGACACGAGATGAGAGCTGTATAGGGTAGGGCTGCCAGTAGGTAGAGAAGAGAACTGACGTTTATTGGAACCTGACCTACTACATTCCACCCCCTCTATGTGCTTCACTTTCTGAGACTGTCCTTTTTTCTTGTGCTTGCAGAGCTTTGTGGAATTTATTTGGAAGCTCTAGCAAAGGATCATGGGGATGTGGCGTATCTTGACCAAAGAAGAGTTTTTCAGTTCCGCTGGAGAGGGCCGTTCTCTCCTCACAAGCACGCAGCTTTGAGAAGGATGCATCTGGAATGGTAAGTGAGGAAGGAGGCAAGGAGCCAGTCAATCTTGAATTAAATAGAGCCAGACTTGTCTCTTATGGAACTCACCCTCTTCCCAAAGGGTTTTAACCACGCCCTTCTTCAGAACCAACATTAAATCTAGAAAATGCTTAAGGAGAAAGATTTTTCTGTTCAATGCTTCATTTGTGCCAATGACGAAAGTTTCTAAAGCTTTTCAAAAACATAGCAGTGGGCTTTACTCAAAAGGGCTGATTGCAAGTGGGTGCTCTGTGCCCACCCTCCCCCATGAAAGATTCCAGAATCGCACGTGGTCTGCGTTCAGCCGTCCTGATTGAATTCGCCCCCTTTTTTCTGATGGAGAGGAAATGTAGCTCTGTGTAGAGATATGTGTCCTAAAAGTCCCTTGATTACCCTGATTTAAAAAAAAAGTGTTTGCAGGATTGAGCTAAGATGTTGCAATATGAATGGACAGCTTGGTTACATCAGATAAAAATGGGAATAAAAGTGCTCATAAAAAGGGAAATGCTTCTTTTTTTTAAACAGTTGACTCACAGGAGGTAAACCCCATGGCCATGTTTATATTATAGACTTTGTAGGACTTTGCTTCCTAAGAGGTGATAGTTTCTATCTAACTGGATCTACTGGAGCACATATTAACCCCCTTTTTAGTTCAGGAGGGAGAGAAGTACATCACAGAAAAGATAAGAAATGATTGAAATATCCTTTTTTGCTCCCACAAAGCATGATTAAACCTCAGATTGACCTGATAATCTAATCAACATTTGTGCCAGACACTGTGCTGGCCCCTTGACATCAGTTATCTCATTGAATCTTCGCAGTAATCCTGATTTTATTATCATCATAATTCTGTGGGTCAGGCACAGCACAGTGGGCTCACTACTGCTCCACAGTGTTTGGGACCTCAGCTGGGAAGACCTGAATGGCTGGAGGAGTGGAACAGCCAAAGGCTGAACAGGCATCTCTCTCTAACACACACACACACACACACACACACACACACACACACACACACACTCACACACACTCACTCACATACACATACACACACACACATGCTCTCTAAACGGCAAGCTTGGGCTTCCTCACCATATGGCAGCCTCAGGCTATTTAGGCTTCTTAAATGGCAGCTCAAAGCTTCAAGTCCACATGTTCCAAGAGGTAGGAAGTGAGAGCTGCCTGTCTCTTAAGACCCAGACTCAGAGTGGGTACATGTCCTATTTCCACCAGATTCTACCATATTTTGTTGGTCAAAGCATCCACAGAGCCCACCCTGGTTCAAAAGGAGGGAACAGTGACCCCTACATCTCTTGATGGGAGGAAGACCAAAGAATTTGGGGCTATTTTTAATCCATCACAGTTAATTTCAAAATTGCCTAAATACATTCACATTGGCTGAATCACTGATATCAACATGTCAGGCTACACACTGAAGGGTTTTCCCCCCAGGCTTTATCCAAACTTGTTAATAAATATGAATATTAGCCAATTACTATGGGTATAAATCATCATTTGGGCTTTCTTGTGCCTGCATGTGACGATCTTAGACTGTATCTTCAGGAAGGAGTAGAGGAATATTTTTTGTTATCCCACCATGCCCCTAAAGCAACCATGTATGCTTATAATGGTTCATTTCATCCTCTCAATTACATTAATGCATTATGTTCATTTTACAGTTGAGGAAGCCAAGTCTCAAAAGGGCCCAAAGTGGTTTCTAAATATCTACATCCTTGGTGCCTCCAAATTCTTCAAGCCTTCATGATCATTCTTCTTTTAAAATTTAAATGCAGATTACTCCAGCCTACCTCACACTCCATGTGTAAGAGAAATCCAACATTTCAGACTCTGAGACTTCCATCTCTCCATTCTTCTGATTTCCTGTTTCTACCAAGTTCTCGAGCAGGTTCTCGTCACATCTCTTCACCCCACCCCACCCTAATGGTGACTCCCAGCCCCCTTTCCACTGATCCATACAGCTCCTGTTAATACCAGGCTGTCTTGACTGTATCCGAGTTGTCCTGAAGGTTTGAGGGTAACGAGGAGCTCACATCCCACTTGGCAGAGAAATTTTAAATGGATACCAGACACTGCTGTTTTTAAAAGTTCCCAGGCCATTTCTGTCCCTGGGAATTTCTCACTGGCCGTTTGCTGTCACCATGAACCGTAGGCGCCTGCCATTGTCCTCCACCCTCTCAGTCTCCAACTCCTTAGAGCATTCACCTCACTCCCCGGCTGGCTGCTGCTTGAAACTAATATCCCACCAACTGGTTTTCTGCACAGCAATTAGGTCCCTTCTGTTTTGCCCTGGGCCGCTGCAGCCGTGTCCTGGCCTGGTGGTGCCTCCATTCACCCCCAGAAAGGTCATCAAAATACCTTCAGGCACAATGATGCTTCTCTTCCTAATAATTCTCCTCTCACCTTTTATAAAAACAAGGGTTTCCCCCTCTCCTGACTGCTCTTTAACTGAACACAAGCCAATCTGAGTCTCTCTAGCCTGTGAGACTTTCTTTCTCTCCTGCTGCCTTGAAAATCAGAGCAGAGGTGCGGATGCCACAGTGAAGGCACCAGAGCAAGGATGCTCATGAGATGAATGTGCCTTTGGGTCTAGTTTCAATTCAAATGAATATTTTTAAAATCTAAAATTCATTTAGCAAATAAACATGCTCTGCACATAATACATATTTAATAACTAGATGAAGAGTGACCAAATGAACACTAACGAATAAGCCTCACACCTTAGTTTCACAGCTTGACAACGGAACTAGCAAAATAATGAGTGAAAACAATGAAGGAAAACATGAGCTGGCATCAGAACGGACCAAGCACAGCCAAAGGAGACCAAGGAAGGAGAATCAAATGGCCACAGAAGGAGGTGGAAGAAAAGATAGCAAAGTCTAGGAAATTAGTATTGGTTGGATATTTTTTTAAAGTTTATTTAATAGATACCAGGAAGAAAAAATGTTTTAACAAAGCTTCCGATCATTTGCAAAGCGCCGTGAATGCCAGGGCGCCACAGCGCAGCAGGAGATGACCTAAAGAACCAGAAGGGCGGTTGTTCCTGGAACAGACCAAGAAATATTAGACAAAAATATTTCACCAAGGCAGCTCTCCGAATGAATACAGAACTGCCCCAGGAGGAGAACAATGGGATCACTTAAAAATATATGCAATTAAAAGCCAGCACGGCCCTCTTTTTAAGACTCCGAATCTGTGTATTGCAGAGGCCAGTCCTGCTGTACCACTGCTGTGTTAACTTTTGTTGAGTGACTTTGCCGCATACATGGTGGATCATGGAAACTGTGGGGCGAAGCCACGCCCCGTCTTCAGCTCTCTTAATAAAAGACCTTGGTTTACATAAAGTACACAGTGTGGGCTGACACGTGGAAAAGCAGCTTTCCCACAGTGCCAATTTAGCTAGATTTGGAGGACCCAGTTACTTCCCCCCCCCCACCCCGCCCCGGGACTTAGCTGGAGCCCCACTGGAAGCTCTCTTGATCCCTAGGTAGCACACAGCCCTGCTGAATGGAAATGTTGGTTCTCCTCTGACGTGGAGTCCTGCTGGGATCGCCGCACTCCTCTGTTCACTCACAAATTTAGCACTTCCCTTTTCTATGTCAACAAATCCCAGATAATTTTCATTATTTCATTACATTCTTAAGAGCAAAGGAGTCCATGCGAATAGTCCCAGTGACAAGCTGTAAGCACACGAGAGAAGACTAATTTCCATATTAAATCAAGCACATTTGTGGGGGCTTATGCTTTAGAATGTGCTGTCCTAATTATATTTGTGTACCATTATTGTAGAATTCTTTGTCTGCTCTGAGTTTCTAAAATGTACTGAAGTGTATATTTTTTAAAAACATAGGTATATATAAATACACATATAAGGAGAATGCCATTATTTTGAATTCAAAGCAAATGAAAATCAACACATATACATTAAAAAAATTTTTTAAATAAAATGAAAAGTGATGTCAGGGAAATTTCATCTTGTAGGAAATCTAAGTCTGGAAGATACGCTGCCTGGTGCCTGGGGATGGTTTTGAGGGTACAGTGGCAACTGGCAGTGCTTGACTTTCTTTGGGTGCATTTTCAATATTGTGCTGTCAAATTTTGTTTGGGGTTGAAAAAAGAAAATTTTTTTTGGTGTTTTCTATAAAACATGTAAGGGCCCTATGGATAGATGGTTTTGAGGGTACAGTGGCAACTGGCAGTGCTTGACTTTCTTTGGGTGCATTTTCAATATTGTGCTCTCAAATTTTGTTTGGGGTTGAAAAAAGAAAATTTTTTTTGGTGTTTTCTATAAAACATGTAAGGGCCCTTTGGATACAGCCCTCTTAAAATTTAGTTACAGGAGAAACAAGTATCTTCTGAAACAGTGGAACGTTCCCTTTCATCAGATGCTGAAAACAATGTAATCCACTGTGTTTCCTCTTTCCCTAAACTGCCAGGAAGCTCAGAATTAAACTTAATGTTAAGTTACAGTAACTATTTTAAATCCCCCATTTATATGCTCCGTTTTTCTATTTTAACAACTTTATTGTGAGCACACATTTTATTGAAACTTGCCTGAAATATTTTCTGGGAGAAGGAAGAATCTAAGTTACTAAACAAAACAAAACAAAATTCTAATTCCCTTGGAATGTATGAGTTCTTTTAGATGAAAATCCACAGGTCAAACCCAAATACTTAGTCACTTATGAGAATGATTTCCACACATTCCCTATGTCCTGGTGCATAAAAACACCAAATGGAGAGAAGTGGAAAGGCCGTCTGGAATTTGACTTCTTAATGAAAATCTACCCTCTGGTTTGATTCTCTGCTGAGCTTGTTCACTGGGTATGGAGAACAGGAAAAATTCTAAGTCTCACTTTTTGGTTTTCTAAGTGATTCCCAAGTGACAGCAGAGGAGAGCTCTCTGCCCCAGAGAGCTAGTACCCGGTGTGGATCCTTCTGTAGATGCACATGGTTCTGGGTCTGAAAAACTGAGCATAAGGGCTTATTGAAGCATCTTTATCAAGAGATGCTTGTTCTCGCTGGCTCCTGGCAAGGTGGCATCAAGCCCGACTCTCCCGCGATGGTATCAGTACTCTAATATCAGATACGGCAAATTCCAAAGGGCTGCAAAAATACAGTCCAAAAAAGCCAACCAAAATGCTCTAAAGCTTTCAAAAAAATAAACATTTCTGCTTCAATTATGGGTAGGAGGCCTGGGAAAGAGAAGAAGAATCCGCAGAAGCACTTAAATTAAGTTAATTTGCCCGCCTCGGATCACATTCTTAGACCAGTGGCTCGTCCTGATGGGCTTCTTCAACCCCTGGTCATTTTGCAGCAAATAGTAACTTTTTAAAAGATTTTATGAATTGTGATTCGAATTTGATGCTGTAACCCAACACTTCCTTTAAAAAAATATATATATAGTCAGTGAATCATTCTTTGTAACAAAGAGCTTGGGAAAAAATTAAGAAGGGTCACACAGGAATTTGTGGAATTGGAAACCAATCAGAAAGCCTGAGATAAAACGTTCCCATTCAGTGTGACCTAGAGAACATTTTAGAAATTTAATAAACCTGGAGCAAAGTTATGTGAAAACCCCAGTAGTAAAGAAAATGGTTGAATTCCACTCATTCCTGCGTCAGCGCAGAGCTGATGGCGGGGTCTTATCTGGGAACACAACAGCCAAACACTCGAAATCCCTGATACGTATCTGCCGCCCCTGGAAGGCAGCCGGCGGGTGGGAAGGGAGAAATCTCCCAACTGCCTTATGTTTTACGACGTGTGCTTCCCCCCAGAGCTGTCATCTTTTACTTCTATCCAAACTGGAAATTAAGAAGTAGAGCCTCTCAGATGGCAGGGGCTACTGATGTTGGCAATAAATGTATAAGTGAAATAAAAATAGAAACAAAATTCCAAAGTAAAACAAGCTTCTGGAGGGCACAGCTCCGCTCAGCCCCCTGTAAACTGACAACAGGCTTATTAATTCAAAGGTAACTTGCTCAAGGTTTGAATTTCCTTTAAAAAGCCTAGATATATACTAGAATATAGATTTAGAATATAGATTTAAATATAGATTTTAAAAATAAGAATGTTTGGTCTACAGCAAAGAATATTTAAATATGTCAACAAAGTAATTTTCTTTTTATTTTTCAACCTACACATATCCCTTTATCCCAAACTGAATAAAGAAAAAGAGTTAAAAGAAAAACTCAAAACATCCTGTATTTTTAAATACATTCAGCAGTGGCTTTAGACAAAACTAATATCTTAAAATCCTAAAAAGTAAGCCCATATTATAACTGCTTGTTTAAAAATGTTATACGATTTTTAAAGGTTACTTTCCATTTACAGTTATTATAAAATGTTGGCTCTATTCCAGTTGCACAATACATCCTTGAGTCTGTCTTACACCCAGTAGTTTGTGCCTCCCACTCCCTGATCCGTTACTGCCCGCCCCCTGCCCCCCCCCCGGTGGTAACCATTAGTTTGTTCTCCTTTTATGTTGCAATATAACTGATTTTTATTTACTCAAAAAATCAGACCTATTATTATATAAATGGAATTCATCTGTGGAAAATTAATGTTTCTAATACTTTCTTTTTTTAAAGGCTATCCTTCATTTACAGTTATAGAATATTGGCTTTAGTCCCCATACTGTATCCTTAAACAAAGTAACTTTCAAACACAGCGTGTTCTTATCATAGTGAATCAGCGTTGTAACAGGAACCCCAAGGCCTGACCGTGCTGTTACTGTGACCTACAGCCATGACTTCTCTCTGTTGTTAGGAAAATGGTGGAAACCTTGTCACCTGACTCATGTGCCCCAGATGGATTTCATTTGCCTGTCCCTCTGTCTGTCCATGTCCTCTCGAACCAGACCACCGCTGCCTCCTCAGACAGAGAGGAGCTGGGAAGAACAGTCGATTACCAGGTACTAGCTTGTGGTCATTTATTAAGTATTAACAATTGCCAAATCTGCCACTTCTTTCTGTATTAGTCTCTCCTGCTTTCCCCTTCTTTTGTCATCACAAAACACATCCTTCGCACTGTAGACCTAAGAGAAATGCCTGACAAAGTACAGTTCCTTTTACACAGAACAGAGGCACCCAGTGCTAATACGCACAAGATTTATGATGAGTTGAGCTTTATGTTCCACTGATTTGGAGCGGGGGGTGGTTTTACTGGGAACTGACAGCTCTTAACGCTGTGGTCCAGGGCCCCTGGGGCTTGTATCTGTGTGGATGTGCACAGGGATAAGGGCATGGGGCACATGCTGATGCTCGGGCAGCAGGACCTGTGGGCATGTGGCGTCCATAAGCACTGTCGTATTTGATGTGTAAATTCACAGATCCTCGGGGATGACCAGAATCTGACGTGCTAGAAGCCTCCGGTGTGCTGCGCTTTCTCTGATGCCCTTCCAGACCCTCCCTCTGCCTTTCTGTACTCTCCTCTGTGCCCTCGAAGCTGATCTCTGCAGATGGCATCATTGGGGCATCTGCTGCTCTTTGACTTTTTGGAGTTTCAGCCAGTGGCTGCCCCTAGCAGCAGCTCACAGGCTGGCAGCTTTCCCCTGCAGCTCCCATCCTGATGCCCTCCCACTCCTGCTGGGTCCTGTGACCACCTCTCTCCCTGCTGTTTGGGCTCAGAGGTGGCTGTGAGCTCCCATGGGTGCTTGCCCCAGAGACGTGTCACTGCCCCTTGTCGGTTTCTCTGCCCACATCTTTGGAGAAAGTCCTTTCATTAAACTCTTTGTAGTTACCACTTTCCAATGTCATCTTTTTCTGACACATGTAGCTGTGTAGGTTAGGGGGGATAACTGTACTTTAAAAAAAATAAATAAATCAGACTTTTCATTCATTTATCTGATATATATATATATATATATATATATATATATATATATAAAATCTAATAAGAACAGAAAATTTTTAATCGGTCATTCCTCTCTCCCCCACCCCTTGGTGCAATGTATTATGCAATAGATATATGAAGGTAATTAATAAAGACTAATAATATCTTGTATTGAGAACTTAAGTGCTGAATGTTTTACATGTATTTTCTCATCTGGTCCTTATGACCACTCTAGAAAGTGAGCGTATCATGCCCATTTTCCACATCAGGACCCTGGGGCATGAGAGTATTAAGAGACTTGTGGGAGATTCCCCAGCCGGTCGTCTGCCAGGCCCCCTCCCTATGTGCAGAATCACCCAGTGAATTCCTGGGCTCAGAGCAGTTGTTCTTAAATCTGCTTGCCTTCCTTGCTTCTACTCTATCTCTCCCTTTCCAGATTTCCCTCTCTGTCTCCCATTGCGTCTTCTTGCTTTCTAGTCTAATTCACCCCCATCACCTTCTCCCCAGTTTTAACAGAACTGAGTAGGATCAGACTGAGAACTAAGGCTATTCCTCTAAAGAAAGAATTCTGCAAGGGGTCATCAATGAGCATTCTTCGAATCCTTTGTTCCTCACCAGCTACTAATGCACCAAATTATTGTAGCTTCCAGTCCATACGTCTGTATCTTGTCCAGAGAGCAACAGGAAACATGTGTATCATCGTATGCATTGGGGAAGGTCAGGTTCACTGTGCTCGCCCCTTCACCCATTCCCTGACTGTCTAATAAGCTTGACCAAAGTGGAAGTTACAGTGCTTGGACTTGAGCCATCCTTAGTGAACTGTAACTCTTTCCTCTTCATTTTCCAAGATTCACCATCTCCTTTAAGACCGCCTAGAATCCTGCCCTGACTGTCTAAGTTAAAGACAATCTCAAATCTGGGTTCTAATTTTTTTTTGTAGGATGAAAAAGTATAGTTTGCCAATACACTGGACATCAGGGACTTTCTACGTGACCTTTGGTGACCCTAACCAGGGTCGTTTCAGACTCCCTGTGAATTGACCTCCCCCCCAAAATATCATCACGCCACATTTACGTATCTGATGCAGAATTAATCAGAGTTTATCATTCAAAGATACTTATGGTTTTGACAAAGGCATAAACACAACACACACACTTGGGTACGGTGAGATAGGAAAACGCATTTTTTCTACGTATTTTTATATTGTGTCTCCTCCCTCATTCTTCTGCAAGACTTTTCCCCCTTGCTTTCTTTACCTCTGTCCCTCCCGGAACTTTCATCTTAAGTGTCCCAGCCTGTTTCAAACCTGCATTGAAATCACTATATGAGCGGATGGAGGAGTAGTTCTTCAGCCTGGATATCTCAGTCAAGACTTCACTTTCTCATCTCCTGCTTTTGTATGGGCCACGAGTGTAAGCTACAGCTTCCTTAATTTTCTTTTCTAAACATCTGAAGAGTGTCTGCTGATCTTTGTTCCTGTTGTAAAAGGATTTGACTGTTACCTTGTCAGAGTCCTTTCTGAAAATCAGCGTGGGATTTGGTTTGGGTTTGGGTTTGGGTTCTGTGTGATGGCATTTTTGCCTGATTCTTGTAACTGTTATCTATTAGTGTGCAAAATTCCATAGGCTGGCTGAGATGGACAGTCCTGGGTTTCTTTGTGTTTCTGGGCCTGCAGTATAAATACTAATGGTAGTTTCACTAAAAAAAAAAAAAAAACAAAATCCAAAAACCCCAAACCCAACACAGACAAAAACCGTCTGTCAAGGGTTAATGTGTCTCCTGGCCGTGGACAGTGCCAAAAGCAGCAGCTTAGTGTGAGCAAGAAGCAGAAAATACCAGACAGCCCCGTCTGTGTAGATTGGGAACGTGTCGTCACATATCCCCAACCTCCCGCCGTTAATGTAGCTAGTTTGTCCGTCCGCTGAAGTAGCTCTCTCGTCCTAAAGCACTTGGCTTGTTTTATCTTTGTGAAATTGATGGTCCAGCCCAGCCCCAGGATAAACTTCTGGGGCTGCAATGCCAGTTCGGAGGGCAGGACAGCAGCGAATTCCAAGGGAAGCCCTGGGGTTATCTCATATCGTGTCACGTTGCCAACTTCAACATAGCTTGACCTCAGGCTGAACTCCACTTCGCCAGACTGCAGAGAGCTCAGCCCAGCAGCTACAACAAGCAGAGGCCTCCCAGCCGAGCAGGAGCCGCCTAAACAAACCTATGGCCCGTTCCCAAGAGAACGTTCTGATTGTTTATGAATAGGCAGTGATGCTGTCCCCAGATTTCCCGTGTGGCGGGGTCGGGTTATACTGGTACACACTCAGCGCATCCAGGTAGCTCCAGACTCCAGGGCATCCTCACTCAGAGTGACTCAGTCTCCTCTTGGGCCACTTAGAACCCTGAGACCTAGGTAGAGAGGACAGTGACCCCAATTTCCTAGCAGCTGGGGGGAGCTAGTCGCTGGTGTAACCCAATTTCCTAGTGGCTAGTGTAATTCTTCCTTCTCCTTTATGGGGGTACAGTAACTGGGTGTAGGTTCCAAATCTGATGTCCTAAAGCGGTACCTACTATGTGTCCTAAGTACCTGGCATCTGACAACATGTTAACACATATTAACTTGTGAATCCTCAGAACGATTCTCTAGGGCCACCTCTCAAGGTCACATGCTGATCAGCTCTGCTCACAGTTGGGAAAATCCAGGCACAGAAAGGGTGGATCACTTTCCCAGCTGACAGGGGAGCCAGGGGCTGATCCTGAGTAGTTTGAACTCAGGGTCTACAGTTTTCCATTCGTTCTGTACAAACACAGGTCACACAGCAGAAGGGAGCTGACCTCCGGATCCTGGGCCAGGATGGGCTGGGAAAGTCTTGGTGTTTCTGAATCTTTCCAGTCCACAGGAATGGGAGGAGAAGAACAAAAAGGACAACAGCAAGGGTTCCTAGCATAATTCAGACCAGACTGAGGGGGTTTGGAAGATGGACACTCCCCCTCCTTGGCCAGCCCATCCCCAACCCCAGCCTGCAGGCAGAATTAAATTGTAAAGATGTTCCATTCAGAGGCTTGGCCCTAATTATTTTAAATTCCTAGTGGCCATCAATCCAGACTCAACTAACCAGAGAAACCAGCCCTTTGAGTGTAAAGAAGGCACTCATTCTTTGCTGTAACTTACCCGTCCAGGTATGTCCCCCACCCTTCGCTCTGCCCCCACCCACCCTGCTTCCTTGTAGCCCTGTGCTAAGCTGCCCCAGCCTGGCAGCGCGAGGAGCAGGGATGTACCATTCGTTGGCACTTCTGATATCTTCTCCATGAAGAAAACTCATGTTGCTACAATGGCTTTGAACTCCTCCAAGGTCCTGTCACTCCCCATGCCCATCAGAGAGTCAGTTTTCAATGTAATTTTTCTTTGCAACGGCATTTTATTCTATTTTGGGTCTTCGAAAATTGGCATCAGATGTGATACAGTGAATACAGTTGCCAGATTATTTTCTTTACTCCTTATATCCTGTTAGTAGAAAGAGCCCCCATTCAGGGAACAGAGCAGGAAGGATGCTGCTTCTCAGAGGCCAGGAGAATGATTCCGAATATCACTGGGGTTGGAGAGCCGTAGGGGCTCCCAGTGAATAGTACGTGCAAACAGGTTTTCTCAAGCTTGAGGGTGTATACAAGTGACCTGTGCGTCTTGTTAAAAATGCAGATTCGGATTCAGGAGGCCTGGGGTCTGAGGTGCTGTGTTTATAACAGGCTCCTGGGTGATGCTACTGATCAGGGCCGACACTTTGGGGAGCAAGACCTTAAAAACTTCCTTTGTCTTGAGACTCTACCGCAGACTGAGGTTGGACCAACTCATACAGCACAGACCCTGCTGAAGGACATGCTTCTTGTTCCTGATGCCCCCAGAGAGAAAATGAACTCACCCGGGGCTCTTTGGACGGGAGCATCTTCTTAAATCTTGCTAGTTTTAATTGTTTTGTCTGAATGCTTTTGCATTACCCAGAAAATATTTCCTGTTCGACTGATTTGACTGGTGTTCTGTTCTAATAGAAGCGTTGCTACCTCAAAGGAACACCCTGGCTCTGGGTTGAAGCCGAATAAGACTTTTCTGGGGCTTTGTGGTGGTTATTTCATGTCTCTGCCTGTGGGTTACAGGATTGCACTGAATGGGGCTGAGACAAATGTCCATGCTGTGAAAAGTGGCACAATGATTGGAACAAGAATGTTGTGTGTTTTGAGCACAGCCGCCTCGTCTGACCCACCATGGGCCCGCAGCCCGCAGTGAAAGACGCAGTATGGCAGGGAGGCGAGACCCGGGGCCTCTCGGACACGAGGTCCCCATTCAGATTCTGGGTCTGGAAACCACAAGAGTCATCATGGTGGGCAAATTACCTAACCTGAACTTCCTTAGCCATAAAACAAGTGAGAGTACCGTGAGCCAGAGGTGAGAGAGATGGCAAGATGAGAAGGTAACCCTGCCCAGCCCACAGAGGCACCCGGGACAAGCCCTTGATGCCCCATCCAGGTGTTCTGGTGCCAAAGGCCGTCGCCCTCCCATGATTCTCCCAGGAGGGAGACTTCTGGTGTCCCATAGCCAGCTGTTGGTAGTGAGGAAGCAGAGATGGTCATGGGATCGTGGGGCAGAATTGCTCTGGTTTTTCTCCACAGGGCACCCCCACCCCTTTGGCAGGTGACGGCGGTACCCAAATCTCAGACGACTTGGTATTGGCTGTTTTCTGCAGTACCATCAATCGTTGATAGCTGATGGCCCTGCACAGGGAAAACATGTTTAGAAGACATCTTTTAAATTTTGTCTTTTGGGAAAAGAAAACTAAAGCCAGGTTTTCCCATGTGTTTCTCAGCTGAGTGCTTCCCTGTTCTTTAGAAAATGTTTCCCACTTACCTAATTAAAAAAAAAAAGTCTCAATATAAGTGTCTCCACACGCAAAGGAATTGATTTAAAGTGATAGGCTGTGCTTCCTTCAGCCCCGCCTCCAGCTTGGGGTCCCGTTAAAATGCACATTCTGGTTCCGTATATCTGGGAGGGGCCTGAGGTTCTCAGTTTCCAACCACATCCTGGGTAATGCTGGTGCTACTGGTCCACAGGCCACATACTTTGGTTTTTTCCTTTCTTTTAATTGAAGTATAGTTGATTTACAATATTGTGTTAGTTTCTGGTGTACAGCGTAGGATTCAGTTATGCATATATATATATATTCTTTTTCGTATTTTTTTCATTATAGGTTATTACAAGATACTGGGTATATAGTTCGCTGTGCTCTACAGAAGGACCTTGTTGTTTATTTTATATATAGCAGTTTGTATCTGCTAATCCCAAACTCCTAATTTATCACCCTCCTTTCCCCTTCGGTAACCATAAGTTTGTTTTCTATATCTGTGAGTCTCTTTCTGTTTTGTAAGTAAGTTCATTTGTATCCTTTTTTTAGATTCCACATTTAAATGATATCATATGATATTTGTCTTTCTCTTTCTGGCTTACTTCACTTAGTATGATAATCTCTAGGTCCATCCATGTTGCTGCAAAGGGCATTATTTTATTCTTTTTAAGTCTGAGTTGTGTTCCATTGTATAAATATACCACACTTCTTTATCCAGGCATCTGTCGATGGACATCTAGGTTGTTTCCATGTCTTGCCTATTGTGAATAATGCTTCTATGAACATTGGGGTGCATGTGTCTTTTTCGAATTATGGTTCCTTCTGGATACATGCCCGGGAGTGGGACTGCTGCATCATATGGTAGTTCTTTAAGGAATCTCCAAACTGTTTTCCATAGTGGTTGCACCAAATTACATTCTCACCGCCAGTGTAGGAGGGTCCGTTTTCTCCACACCCTCTCCAGCATTTATGTCTGTGGACTTTCTAATGATACGGGCCCAACACTTTGAGTGACAGGACACCAGCTGTCACCCCCACCAGACTGAACTGCAGACATTTCACGCCATCACTTGAGACCCCTCCATGTGTGACCGGCATCTACCTGTGCTTCTCCCGAGCTGGGGACTCTTGACTGAGAACCTGACAGTAATCCCCACTTCTCGTTCCCCAGCCCCATGTGCTCCTTGCCTGTCTACTCAGCATTTCGGGCTGAGTCTCTCCTGACTGATTTATGGTCTTTATCTGACTCCTACAACCTGGCACCTTCAAGGTCTTCCTGAAGACTCACCAATCCCGTCATCAGCCTCCCCGCCAGTCCCTTGGGCCAGCCTATTCTGAGTGTCCAAAGGCAGGTTCATGAGGACCTCGACATGGTCACCCCAGCAAGAGGGAACAGACACGAGCATCCTCAGCAGGGGTCCTGGGGCCAGCTGTGTGTGTTGAACTCTGCTGGAAGCAGCCTGGATTGCACAAGCCTGAGGGTCACAGAATTTTGTTTTTTTAATGGAGGGAATGGGGATTGAACATAGGACCTCGTGCACGCTAAGCATGCGCTCTACCACTGAGCTGTACCCACCCGTCCTAAATTCTAAGATGGAAGGAATCATCGAAGTCGTCTTATACAAAATCATCACTATATAGAAAATCAAAGTCGATAATAAGAATCACGAACACTGACATTCGCCGTGTGCTCGTCCATCTTCACAGCACCCTCCTGAGAGAGGCCTGATTACTGTGCCCCTTGTTCAGGGGGGAAACCGAGACTTGGGGTCACTCAGCTTTTAAGTGATGCAAACCCAGCTTTGTTTGATTCCACGCTTCTGCTCCTAACTGCACTTGAGCAAGGCTCTCAATTAAGAGGAGGTGAACAGTTTTCTCTGCAGAGACACAACAATATTCGGAACCAGAACCCATCTCATCTGACCTGCAGGTCTCTCCCTACAGCAATAAGATAGCTTTATCTTATATAAGCTAAATGTCACATGTTTCTGGCCCTGAGTCTTGAACTTGAGTACAATGACAATAAAGAAAAAGATTTATTTCATGAAGCATTTAGACATGGATATACAGTAGTACAGAAATAATATCTAAATCACATCACAAGGCAGATAAAAGGCTTGATTCCAACAGTCCCTTTTTGAAAGGACACGTCAGATTTCCTATTGTGTCTGAAATTTTTGTGTTAGGCACCCTGTAGTGAAAACACAATGCCTCAATGACATACCATTGTTGATAGCTATTCCACACATAGGTTGAGTCTACCTAACTTCAAAGGAATTGATTAAAAATTTTTTTCAAGCCAATGAGTCAGTTGTTTGAAGTTGTACATGACGAAGACCTGCAGACTAATCTTCTAAATAAAATGGATAGGCTTCCTCTATTGTAAAGACTACTGCACCACCAAATGCTTCCTTAGGAACCAACATTCTAGGGTTGTTCACGTTAGTAAGGGCACTGGAGTTTAATGGGCGAGTATGTTTAAAAAGAGTTAGGAAGAGATTATGTGAATTTTTCAGAGAATCCAGAAAAAAAATTGTTGTCCAATGTGCTATAATAAATTTCCTGCTGAGTGTCCCAAACCTCCTGGAACATCCTGATAATTCCTTTAGCAGAGCCAAGGGGCTGCAGGCGTGGGGAACAGGGAACTGCATAGACTCATCTGTGCTTCCAAAAGCCTTCCATCTTTTTGCTTCTCTGAATTGGTGTTTCTCCAGGGCACAGGGGTCTAGTTAAATTTCCCACTCCCTTAACAACACCTTTCTTTTAACTTTGCCGCAAACACGTCTGGCTTCATGTTTCACTTCAGGGGGCCCAAGCCTGGCCCGTGCATCCTTGCCACCTCTGCTGGCACCTGGCCATGGCCACGGTCTTGGTCACAGGATGGTTCACCTGTCCCTCAGTGAGAAGTCAGCCATGGGGTTTATACTCCAGTATAGCTCTAGGGTCCCCAAATCTTAGAATGAAAGAATGGGGTCAGGCCTTTGAGACTGCCTCATCCAGAAGTTTTCAAGTTGTTCTAAGGTGGTGCTTTATAAGCACTAAAATTATGTATTCAAAACAAACCCTGCTGAGCCACATTCTACAAGAGAAACCAGGCAAGAGATGCTTTGGGGGAACAGGGAGGAGACAGGCTCACCTGGCCTCTGTCTTGATTCTTCCATCCCTGACGTTCTTCGAAAAGAACTCAACAACTCTCCAGAAGACTATAAATAATAATGCAGGCTTCAGATTCAGAGAATGTCTCACCAAGATCCGGGAGCTTGGTAGTGTCAGAATGTGAATCGCACCTTCATCTCCTGTCAGCTGGTACAGGATTGATAACTCTAGGATTCCTAGCTCTCTTAAAGACTCACTTCATTTGTGCCCAAGACCAGGACAGCTCATTTTAGCTACTTAGCAACTCCTTACTCAGCGCCGAGGCCAAGAATGCTACTGAAGTACCCAGGGGCCTGAGGACAGAGTGTACCCACAGAGCTGACATCCCTTTCTAGCTGTGGGGCTGAGATCTAGCTGTTACACTCTGGTGCCCAAGCTGTCATTATCCGTTTGGATGGTAAGACCAAGGCAAAGCCAGGACTTCACTAGGTTTGTTATAGGATGGGTGCATTTGAACTAGAGCAGAGCAGATGAAAATTCAGGAACTTCATTGTGGACAGAGCTCTTCTGCATGAACACGTGAGTTACCTGCAATGTTATCTGCAGTGGCAAGGGTGGAGTTAGTAGATGTTGGACGGTCCTGGTCTACATGGGTTGGCCTTTGTGAGCACTACGGGGAGGAAATGTGTAATGGTGAACGTTAATAGCAGTGGCTGAAACATCACAACCAACTCTGGATGCTGGCAGGGGTGGTTCAGACAGCAGTGGAGGAACATGACACACCAGGGCCCTGCCTGGAGCCCCAGAGAGTTCCTTCACCAGGGAGGACCCCACCCAGAAGGCATAGTTTTAACACCTGGACACATCTCCAGCCACTACTAGTTCATGACAAAACTTAACACTTTAAAGCTTAGGAACAAATGCTCCCAAATCCCTATGGCTTAATAAGAGATGAGGCTACAGAAATCTACTTGTGAACACTTTGTCTACTCAAAGCCACTTTTTTTTTTTTAATGGAGGTACTGGGGATTGAACCCAGGACCTGATGCATGCTAGGTATACGCTCTGCCACCGAGCTGTACCTTCCCCCTCCAAAACCACTTCTACTTGGCGCTTCTGTGTCCTTCCCTCCTTCACCTGACACAAGGTAGTCCAGCCATTTGGGTGTATTCTTGCTTTAATGCACCAATTTCATCCCCAACATGTCTGAGGGAGCAGATGGTCTCCATCAAATATGACACCTGGGGATGTGACCGAGAGAATGGGCTGAGCCGGGTGAGCCCTGGGTGCTGTGGACTCATCACAGAAAGCTAAGGGTGGGCTGAATGCATCGGGCTCAGCAGGACTCATAGGAGCTTGTGCAAGGTGCCCAGGAGACCGGCTGAGGCTGTGCTCATAGAAAATGGGATGGAGAAACAGGAGCCACACAGACATTGGCTTGTATGGTTCTGAAGTCTGCTGTAGACAATAAGGGTTCTCTCTCCACAGCCAGCCCCCCAAGGGATGGGCCAGCAGAGGCTCCCAGTCTCCAAAATGTCCCAGTGGCCTCTCCTCCCAAACTTCAGGAAGCTTTTACATTAAAAGGGCTCAGTTCTCCCCTTTTGAAGGCAATGCAAATTCAGTTTCTTCTTAGGAGGAGGCAGGAAATTGGGGAGTCTCCGAGGGCACTTTTAGAAATTGAACACAGAACCTTTTATCAGTGACTGCATAGCTGGCTTTAGCCCACAGGCCTCACAGTCATCAGAAGCACTTCAGGGGGAGAAAATTAATGATAATCCTAAGTACATAATGCCTTGCTGGAGACCGAAAGGCTCTGCTCTGATGGTCAGGCTGGAGGCTCGTCCCTCAGTAATTAAAGATGCCGCCCGTGTGCTGGCCGTGGTCGAGGTTCACGCTGCAGAGTAAAGAGCTGCGATGTCGGTACGGACTGCTTCATCTCTTCCCCAGTCGCTGAAAGAGCCTCAAATTGGGATCACTGGTAATCGTGTTGCACTTGGTCATTAAAAAAAAAGAAAGAAGGAAAGAAAGGGAGAGAGGAAGGGAAGAAGAAAGGAGGGAAGGAGGGGAGGAAGGAAGGAAGGAAGGAAGGAAGGAAGGAAGGAAGGAAGGAAGGAAGGAAAAAACCCATTGCTTTCAACACTTCTCTCCAGTTTAAACAGAGGAATCTCACAGAGCCCTAGGAGACTATTACTCCAATCGCAAAATAACAAGTTATTGTGCAAAAAGGACTCAAACATGGCTGCAGCCTTCCTGTTAGAACACATTATTTCCATAGCATGCCTGCAGAATTACACCCAGCATACTGTGTAAGTGAAATTAGTGCTTTGCATTTTCCAGAACATAAATTCTGCAGCTGCTTCCCAGTGAGACAGTTTGCGGTGGCCTTGGCGTGTGCTGCCTTTCTCCTCCGTGCTGACATTGGGGGTGATTGTCTAGAGTGGTGGTCACACGTGAGACTCTAAGTGAATTGTCAGGAAAAAATTCTCACTAATGTGGACATGGCTGATACGGGAGCTCATTACTGAAATAGAGAGGGGAGGGTGAAGGAGCCTGGGGCTCACTGAGCACATGAAACAGGGGTGGGAGCTTTGTGGAGTCCTTGGAAATTGTTTAAAGGGGAGGTTTGGGGAAGGGGGAGGGATAAATTAAGAGTACTGGATTAACACACACGAACTATTATACATAAAATAGATAAACAACAATGATTTACTGTGGAGCACAGGGAATTATATTCAATATCTTGTAGTAACCCACAATGGAAAATACTCTGAAAAAATATATATGTAACTGAACCACTTTGCTGAAACGAACACAATGTTATAAATCAACTGTATTTCAGTTTTTAAAAAATTAAAAAAAAAAAAAACCTGTTGAAGAAGTGACCGTGACTGAGATATTCTCTACAAAGAAAGGACCTTGGGAACAACAATGCCGCGTCCCAGCCCACCTGGCGCGAACCTCTGTTGCTCGAGTGATTGACTCACCCCCACCGCCCTGCCCGGTTCTGCCAGGGAGCTGGGCTAGGCCATTTAATGTTCATCTGTAATTACTTCTGTCTGTATTCTCATCTTTAGAGTGTAAACAGGTTTATAATGGGCCTGAGCTTTTTGTGCTGAGATCAAAGGCGAGCCAGCTGGGAGAAGGGGAAGAGAAGGAGCGGGTGCGGAGCAGGGCGGAGGGCGGGCTGGTGCCGGGCTCGCGCTGCCCCGCGGCTGGGTGGGTCTTGCTGTTGCGTCAGGACGCCCATCGGTTCTTCGGAAGCCACGGCCCTGGCTGGCCGGGTCCCCCTTGGAGGATTCAGGGGTTGGCTTTGTCCAGAGACAGGATGCTGCTGACCTGCTCCTTCCAGGGCCCAGGGGCCTTTGCGGTCTGAGAAGCAGCATTTCACAAGGAAGGAAGGAGGCGGGAGCAGTGGGGGGTTAACCTGCTCGTGGCAGAGTCTAGTGGCCAGATCTGGGGATGTCTGCCCGTTCACAGCCCTTGCCCCAGCTGTGACGCAGTTTTGAAAGACCATGAGCAGGGCTGGTCTGTTGGCTCTTGAATTCTGATTGGGAGGGAACAGAGCCCCTTTGACAGAAGGTTGTCATGGGGCAGGACCCCATAGGGCCTTCCCGGGACAGACCCCGACCCCCCCCCCCGGGTCGTCTGCTGCAGCTCCTCTCTGAAGGACCCAGATAACAGTATCTCATAGAGATTTCCTGAGTTTTTCTGACGCTAAAACCCACCACCAAATGGAAGAAATTAGCTACTTGATGAGCACATATTCCCCAGACCTTCTGGCGCCTAAGGACTGATAATGTTAACCCCCGTGACCCCGCCCTGTTATCTCACTGTCAGCCAATCAGAGAATTGTGCATGAGCTGGTCGTGTACCCTGGGACACCCCTTCCTCCTCGCCTGGCCTTTAAAAATGCCTTCCTCAAACCCATCGGGGAATTCGAGGGTTCTGAGCACGAACTGTCCTGCGCTCCTTGCTTGGTGCCCTGCAGTAAACGCTGCACTTTCCTTCACCGCAGCCCTGTGGCAGCAGACTGGCTTCACTGCGTGTGGGCGAGTGGACCCAGGTTTGGTTCAGTGACAGGGTGGCCTGCTCTGTTGCCACAATCTTGACTCTGCACTGTGCCTCCTTCTCCTTCAGGACCTCAGTGCCGTGGTACACGGATGCTGCTTGGCCTGTGCCGTTGAACCTCAGCTTCCGTAGGGGAGGAAAGACTACTCTCTTAGGCGCCTCACCTGGGCTCTGTGAAATAAACTGGCAAAAGACAGATTAATAAGAGAAGAGGCACACGGATTTTATTTGATGTTAATATTTTAATGTTTCCATGCACAGAGAACTTCACAGGAAAGAAAGAAAGTGGTTAAATTTGAAGAGCTTATATACCATTTTAACAAAGACAATAAATTGTGGAGACGTGACAAGACTAAGGAAAGGGGCGGTTGGCCTTCCAGGGTGAATTGTGGGGCAGAAAATATATGGCGGAAACTCATGGAAGATAAGGGTTTTATCTATAAAGACCCATCCCAGTGCCACCTCCGTCGCCCTGGTACAGAAGTGAGGGACGCTTTCACAGGGGGCATTTTCGCCCAGTTTTAGGCAGACAGTGGATGCGCAGAGGGCTTTTCCTGGGCCTGCTTCATCTCAGTTGCCTTCAGCTCGGAATAATCTTTACCCCGTTGTGCAAACGTTGGGCTGGCAGAGTCCGATTCCCTGCACTACTTAAGGCTCGTCAAGCCCTCTAACGAGGACCAAGACTCAACCACCTAATTCAAGAGCATACCTGGAGCATATGGGTACGTGGGTGAGGAGCAGAGCAGACCCGCCAAAGCAAAAGCCACACCATTTAAAAGTCAGCATCTGCACCCCAGAGCACCTGCGTTCTTTAAAAGAAGAATGATGTTTTAAATTTTTTTATTGGGGTGTAATTTGATATGTACAATCGATACATCTTAAGCGTAGAGTTACGTAGTTTTCACAAATGGATGTACATAACACCCCAAACAAGGTTCAGCACAGAAGCCCCTCTCCCCCTCCCAGCCCCGCCTTCATCTCAGAGGTGGTCTCTCTTCTGACTTTTGTTCCCGACATCCTTGTCTGCTTGGCAGTGACTGTGCTGGCAGAGCTCCCCCACCCATCGCAGGCCTGCACCTCCACGCCCCCCCTTCTCTGCCAGGCCTGCATTGCACCCGAGTGGTTCCGGGCTGTAGGACAGTGATGGCCGAGGCAGGAGGAGAAGAGGATGATAGAGTCAGCCCTGGGCAGGCGCTGAGCTGAATTCTCATTGACCCGCATGGAAGAGAGCCCTCACTTGATGGAGAGGGAAGTGTGCAGAGGAGAAGAGGGGACGGATGGGAAAGGCCCGTCCCGGGTGGGAGGCAGCGTGGTCCCAGAGGAAGACCACTGGCTCTGGGTTGGCTGACCTGGCGCTGGACCCTCACTCACTAGCTCTGGGACCTTAAGATGCTCCCGGCTTCCTCGTCACTTAAATTGGGCTAATAATTTGGAAGCTCATGACCAAGGATGTAATGAGGTTTAAAAGAGGATTTGTATGTGAAAGGCCCAGTGCAGACCTGAGACCTAATCGGCGCTTAACAGACGGTCATAGATTTGTTACTGCTGCCAGGAAATCCCGACTTTCAGTATGTTGTTTCCTTTTCAATTGTTTTGAGAAGGAGCTCAGAGTGGGCGACAGGCTACAGAGCTGCTGAGATCAGAGGAGAGGCTGGTGCCTTGCAGTGAAACATCAGCGATGCCAGCACTCTCTTATTGTGGACCAAGTCACACGGCAGTCACAGAATGTGCTAATCTGTGCTTTAAAAGTGGGTGATATCACATGTTTCCTATTAGCACTTACTGCTGCTGGGAGGAGGGCACTAGGATAATTTTGCCTAACCGTGCTAACCACAGTACATTTCCACTTGGCCAAAAAAAGACAAGTTATTTAGGATTTACAGGTCCTGTTTTAAAATCCATATAAAAAATCATTATTATTAAAGAATGGCTGTTACTGTGAGCTGGGCTTCCTCTAAACTTTTATTCCCACCACAGACCAAGTCAAAAATAAAACCAGTAGATGTGCCTGTGTACACAACACCCCAAGCCAGAACCAGCTCACAGCTCCTAGTCATCCGGGTTCCCCCAGATGGCCATTTCCCTCCTCAAAGTGACCAAGACAAGTGCTGCAAGCTTATGTAAGGCCATCATACACATGGGGTCACATGCATCCCATCACCTGCGCCCTGTTCTGTTGGTTGGGAGCAAGTCGCAGGTCCCACCCACATCCAGGGGCGGGAATTATGCAAGAGGATGAATACTGGTGGTGCGAATCATGAGAGTCTGCCTGCCACAGTCTGCCCTCTGGCCCTTGAGGATTCGTGTCCCTTCCCTGTAGAAAACACATTCATCCCTCTCCGACATCCCCAAGAACCTAATTGCATTATGGCAACTGCTCCAAACCCAAAATCGCATTATCTAAGTCAAGCCAGGTTTGGGTGAAGCCCCTTGGTCATTGCTCCTCTCTCAGCCTGTAACACTAAAGATGCAAGTTATCTTCCCCCAACACACCCGACAGGGCCAAGGCAAGGACAGTATCAACAGACGGTCTGGTCCACAAAGGGCGAAATGGAAAGTGGAAAGGAGTTGTTGGTCCACAGTAATTCTGAAATTTGGGAAAACGCTGAGATTTCCAGGCTTGGACTAATCCTCATGGCTCTAGGATCTGCTTTCTGGGGTCTTGGTTCTTCTACCTCCTGAGTTACCCTTCCTTTTTTTAATGGAAGGTAGCACATTATGATATTGTGATTTAGAGTAAGAAATATAGATACTTGTTCTTTTATCCCATTTCTTTGTCCTAATTTTAAAGCCCCTAAAACCCTTGGAATTTCCAAAATGACGAGAGCGATAGGATGCCTTCTGTTATGTTAACGAGGTGACTTTTGGAAAGTCTCTAGGGGACCAAAGGATGGAAGCTGGAAGCCGAAGGAGCCAACTGCGTGATTAGAGGGTGGAGCTTTCAGTGCCACCCCCACCCCCGCCGCACCCTGCCTGGAAGAGGAAAGGGGCTGGAGATAAAGCTCAAAACCCACTTGTCAGTGATCTAATCAATCGTGCCTATGCAATGAAGCTTCCATAAAAGCCCAGAACGAGAGGGGAGCTCCCGGGTTTGTGAGCACATGGAGATCTGGGCAGAGCGGCGCCCGGGGGAGGCCCCGGGGAAGCTCCGCGCCCTTTTGCCACGACTTGCCCTCTGACTCTCTTCCATCTGGCTGCTCCTGAGTTACATCCTTTTACCATAAACTAGGAGTCTAGCAAGTAGAATGTTTCTCTGGATTCTGTGAGCTGTTCTGGCAAATTAATCAAACCCATGGTGGGGTTTGTTGGGACCTTCAGGCTCCAGCCAGTCGGTCAGAAGCACAGGTGATAACTCAGACTTGTGACCTGCATCTAAAGTGGGGTTGGGGCATGAGGGCGCAGGCCCTTAATCTGTGGGATCTGATGCTGTCTCCGGGTGGATAGTATCGGAATTGAGTTGGAATGCAGGACACCCGGCCGGTGTCAGAGAATTGATTGTGAGTGTGAGGGAAACTTGCTCCCCCAACCCAACCCTAGAATTAGGTACAGAATTATTTTACACGTGTTTGCAGCTGACTAGTTTTCTGGACCTGCTTCTTACCAGTAGAATCTGGGGTTACAACTCTCTCCACTTACATCTGTATTTTCAGTCCAAGCTGACAGTGTTCCTTCTGAGAGAATTTTCTCAAGAACTTCGTGGGGTTCCATTGATTTTCCTGGGGTTCACTCCATTAGACAAAAGCTGCACCCACAAATCTTTTTGAAAAAGCCCTTTTCTACCCTGGGCTTCTGTTGAGATGGCTGAGGGGCAATGACTGTGTGTTTTCTGGAGGATCTGTGGTTTGACTGAGATCTGGGAGGCACACTGTTCATCTCTTGAAGAGGCTCTTTGTGTGACTGAATACACTGACCTTTTGATCTTTCTGAGATTTTAGCAAAATATTGTATAGCCCCACCCTCATCTTTTTCTCTAGAGTGCACTTTTTGTGAGAGTGCTTGGAAGCTGTCTCTCAATATTAGCATGCTTTGCCATTTAGAGAGCTGAGAAATTTCAAGATCATTAAGTGTTTGTTCCTTTTAGTTCAACAGTTTTTTCCTCAATTTGTCTTTCCCTTCACATATTTTATTCTAAGTTGCAAGAAGAAACCAAGTGGCGCCTTCAACACTTGGCTCACAAATATCCCTAGATAACTCAGCTCCTCACTTACAAGTTCTAGTTCTCACATAATTGCAGAAGACAATTGTGCTAAGCTTTCTGGCACTATCTGACAAGGATCCTTCTCCCTCCAGTTTCCAATAACACATTCCTCACTTCCTTTTGAGTCCTCACTGGCAACACATCCAAATTTCTATTAACAGTCTGTCCGAGTCAATTTTGGCTGTCCCTATGATGCTTGTCAAAAATTGTCTGACCTCTGCCCACTGCCCAGTTCCAAAGCCACTCTCGCATTTTTAGGTATTTGTTCTATCAGTACTTCACTTTCATTACCAAACTGTATGTTACCTTACGCAACAGAACATCACCACACATTTAGCAGCTTTCAACACAACACATCTGTTATCTTTCAATTCCTGTGGGTCAGTAGCTTGGGCCTGATTTAGCCGGCCTCTCTGCAGTCAAGGTGTCGGCGAGCGCTCGGTTCTCATGTAGGGAGAGAGATGCTTTCAAGTTCCTGCATCTGTTGGCAGAATTCAATTCTTTGTGGCTGTAAGACTGAAGAATCCTGTTTCTCGGGGGCTGTTGACCAGAAGTTGTCCTCAGCTCCTAGAAGCAAGCTGCAGATCCTGGTAGGATGGGGAAGCAACATGGCCATTTGCTTCCTCAAAGCCAGCAAGGGGGTGAGAGACTGCACTTAGGGGTAAGATGAGCACTCCAGCTTTATGGAGTGTGACCATATAATCATGTACAAAGAACCACATATTCTCCATCACCTTTGCTGCCCTAGAAGCAAATCTCAATTCATACCCACAGTCACGGGGAGGAGATGATACAAGAGCATGAATACCAGGAGGCAGGAATCCTGGAGCCCCCTGAGATCTGTCTGCCACAGTGACCAACTAGGCTTAATTCCAAGAATTCAAAGTTGGTTTGATATTCAGCAATTCATCAATGTGATTCCCTACATTAGCAAACTGTTAAAGAAAAAAAAATTGAATCATCTCCATAAATATGGAAAAAAATATTCTGCAAAACCTGAAATCCATTTCTATTAAAAATTCTTAGCAATCCGGGAGCAGAAATGAACTTTCTCAATCTGATAAAGGGCAGCTACAAAAAAGCCCCTAGCAAACATAGGCTTAATGGTGGAAAGACAATGATTTCCTCATAGGCTAAATGAGAAAGAGACAGACAGAAAGAGAATAATGTCTCTGAGATCCATGGGACAATATCAAACAGCCATATGTATACATCTAATTGGAGTCCATAAGGAAAGGAGAGAATGCAACAGAAGAAATATTTGAAGCAATAGAGCAGAAAAGTCTGAGACATTGATGAAAGACATAACTTACAGATTCAAAAAGCTCGGTGAGTTCAATGCAGGATAAATTTTCAAAACAAAAACAAAAACAAAAACAGACTATAGGCATATAGTAGTCAAACTGCTAAAAACCAGAGATAAGGGGGAATCTTAAAAGTAGCCAGAGAGGGGGAAAAGGACAGAATACAGAGAATGGGACACCGATACAAACAAGTGACTTCTTACCAGAAACTATGGAAGCATGAAGAGATAGAATTACTTCTTTAAAGTGTCAAAAGAGGAAACGAAAACATTGACCTGGAACTCGATATCCAGAGAAGGTATCTTTCATTCAAAGAAAGGAAGGTCAAATAAAGACAATTCCACACCAGAAAAGCTGAGAAAATTCATCTTTAACAGACCCACAGGACAAGAAATGCTAACAAAGTATTTCAGGCTGAATGAAAATGATACGAGATGAAACCCTGGATCTCCTGGAAAGAACTGAGACCACCAGAAGGGCAGATCCCTGGGTAAAACGTGGAAGACCCTGTGTGTGTGCGCATGCACAGCTGTATGTGTGACTAACTTTATGTTCATACTGTATATAAAAGCGTAATACCGCCACACTTTGTTTTATTGCGCTTTGTAGGTATGGTCACAGAGTGGAGGTTTGTGGCAACTCTGCACTGAGCAAGTCTGTCAGCACCATTTCTCTAACAGCACTGACTCACTTCGTGTCTCTGTGTCACATTTTGGTAATAATTCAGCCTTTTTATTATCGTTATTATGTTGTTATATTGATCTACAATCAGTGATCTTTGAAGTTGTTACTTTGATGTTTAACAATTGTAAAAGATTACAGTATGCTAAAGGTACAGATGGTGATTAGTATTTTTCAGCAATAAAATGTTTTTTAATTAAGGTATGTCCATTTTTTTAGACATAAAGCTATTGCATACTTAATAGGCTACCTTATAGTGTAAGCATAGCTTTTATGTGCACTGGGAAACCAAAAAGTTGGTGTGACCTGCTCTATTGTGCTACTTTACTGCAGTGGTCTGAAACTCAACCCACAGTATCTCCGAGGTCTGCCTATAAGACAACAAGAGCTTAGGGTGTGAAGAGGTTAAACTGAACTATATTTTTGTAAGGTTCCTATATTGTCTATGAAGCACTACAATATTATGTAAAAATAGTGAACTTCAATACGCATATTGTAATTTCTAGGGCAACCACAAAGAGATACGGTTTAAAAGTCAACAGAGGAACTAAAATAGAATACAGAAAACTATTCACCCAAGGAAAACAGAAAAGCAGGACTGGAGGAACAAAAACACATGGGGAAACAGAAAACAAACATCAAGATGGTAGGTCTAACCCCAACAGTATCAGTAGTTAACTGCAGTTTCCTTTCCTCCTTCCTTTCTTCATTTCTTTTCTCCTTCCTTCCTTCCACCCTCTCTCTCTATCCCTCCCAGCCTTCCCCTCTCCTTGTTTCTCTCCTTTTTTCTTTCTTTTCTTTTCTTCTTCCCTTATCTTCTTTCTTTCAGTCCTCCCTCCCAACCTCCCTCCTTTCCTAACTACCCTTTACTAAAAGCATGATTCATAGCTAATATGACTTTACATGATATGTAATTATAGTTTTGAGTGCCTTCTATGAGCAAGACACTATGCGTAACACTCACCGACCCTCATGAAGTCAATGCTACCTGATCCTCACATACAGATGAAGAAACATAGGTCTGGGAACACAAAGGATGCCCAGGGAACCGTGCATCTGAGCCACACTCTGACACCTCTGTTTCCTCTGGTTCTGGCCACTGGTGCTCTGAACCTTGACTTAGGAAATCTAAATGAGCTTTCCATGTGCAGATCTGGTAAGATATTGTTCTCATGTGTGTTCTTGATCTTGTCCTCTTTGCTACATCTGCCTCCCTGGAAACCTGATCCCTATGCTGGAGAGCCCAGTCTGACCACCTGACTTTAGTTTTGGATTCATTACTTGAAGATTTGATGTATCTTTCTTTATGTCCAGCAGTCTAAGGCAAAACTGATAAAGGTTGCCTGAGGACTTCTGTTACTACTGTTTGAAAATCCATCATATGGAAGAACTTGTGAAAATTGTTGCTCTCTCCCCACCAATTCCTTCTTCATAAAGGTGAGTACAATGTCTCTACTACCTTCTGCCAGCATCACCCTCTCCAAGGAAACATGGTGGTCATCCTTTGGTTAATCCCCCAATGAATCCTCTGAGATAGTTACTGTTATTATCTTTATTTAGCACATAATGAACGGAGGTTTAGAGAGACTATGTAACATCCTCAGGGTCCTGCAGCTAGAGAAGGCAGGATTTGAACCCTGTTTGCTGCTGCTTCTACTTCCCTGCACTAATCTACCTCCAGAAAAATGGTGTTGACCCACCAAGGGCACTGCCAAGCTCTGGCCGGGGTTGTGCCTGGATGCTGCTTCCCCACGTGTACTGGAGATCAGCAGGGAGGGTTACTAATTTTTCTGGTACCATTATTCCATCATGAGAGCTACAAGCTAGTTCTTAGCAGTAATAATCACATCATGGAAATATAAGACGATAATTCAAAGGTTGGCGCTGGAATCCAACCATATGCACATCCCTAGTGCCCTGCTTACTCTGTGACTCTAACTAAGCAGGTCAGCAGGTCATGTAGCTTTTCTGCATCTCAGTTTCCTTCTCGGCAAAGTTGGGCTAACAGTGGTACCTATATCTAAAAGTTGTACAAGGGATTTATAATAGGACTCAAGTCTACCATTCTTCCAGTTCACGGAGTAGTTCCTTGTTGAGTTTTGTGGAAAGCTTAAAAAAAATGGATCATTTAGTTTTCACAAGCATTCTCAAAACCCTAAGCATGTTTTAATCACACCCCCTTTAACTAGTCTCCTCTCCAGACTAAACTGTCCTAATCTTGGAAATCTCGCTTCCTTTGG
This sequence comes from Vicugna pacos, assembly GCF_048564905.1. Taxonomy (NCBI): domain Eukaryota; kingdom Metazoa; phylum Chordata; class Mammalia; order Artiodactyla; family Camelidae; genus Vicugna; species Vicugna pacos. The sequence goes on along the minus strand of NC_133021.1, from coordinate 18,384,264 downwards.
AGCTAGAATCACAAGTACCAAAGTAGAAACAAAAACAGGCTCTTCTGCACTTATGAGTCAAAGTGCTCATTCCCAGCAGAGCTCTTCCTGTGGAAAGACTGAAAAATTGAGGCAGAGAAGTTCAAAGACCCAGAGCCACTGCATAAAAACAAAATCCCTTAAAATTACACTGATGGTTCTTCCAGATAAGCAGGTAATTCTTCGAGGTAATTTGGAGAGAATTCAACAGTGTTTATTACAGGTTCACTTAAGAAAGCCAAACATTCAGCCCTAAAAGCAATTTCAAAGCAAAACTCTAAACAGTATTTTAGAATACAGAGGAAATTATATGCACAATCCTACCTCCCAGGGGTTTTGAAGGATTAATGGGGACAAAATAGAAGCTATAAAGAGAAAATCACCAGAAGAATGACAGGAAATATAAGAAATTCACTATAAATGGGACAAGCTAACAGGGTATAATGTCCATAATGTGATTTTTAATAGACATTAAGTAAATACCTGTAGGTAGATTGACTTTCTGTCCAGTGGGAATACAACACTTGGGGAGGCACGACAGTGTGAGCTAGAGTCACTGCAGAAATGGAAACTAGCTCAAACACATTACTGTTTTTTCTTCTTTGACTCTAAATATCAAATGAGCATTAGTATTTGCCCTAAAAGAATATCTTAATAATTTACTGAGGTTGCAAGTCAGATTGTTTTATTTACTGGGAAAATGACGCATAAAATATCAGATTTTATGACACTATGATACATCATGCTGAGTGCCCCGAATGGGGGGGTGGAGGGGGAAGGAAGCCACATTATTCTTCAGTTAGGATAGAAAGTATTAAATTGTTCAGCATTCTTAATAATAATGAACAGACAGTGGGTGAATCTAAGGCCTCGATGCTATTCTAAACCTTGTGAGTTCCTGAGCTGGGCTTCTCTCTTAAAAATACTCATGGGACAACATCCCCAAGAATGACTCTTTGATCTTCTTGGGCATCGTCATTGTTTAGAGGCCTCCCCTGTGCCTCTTACTTTTGTAGCGATCCCCCCCAGAAAGCCAGTCCTCTCCACACATGGGACAGCACTGAGGCTGTGTGTTTGCTCTTTATTGTAGGCAGCTGTGTTTCACCAGCATGGGTCAAAGCTCTGGCCTGGAAGGCTGGAAGCTCACCTTCTCTGAAATCAGGGGTTTAGACTCAAGATAGCATAGTCAGGAGCAGCCAGACTTTGGAATCACAGTGATCTGGGTTTGAATCTTGCCTCAGCCTTTCATTAGGGAAATGGTCTTAGTCAGGTAACTCAGCTTTTCGTCTCTGGTTCCCCACCTACATGGTGGGGAAAGGAACAGTTAGACAGCAGGGGTGTTGTGATGAATAAATGAGATTCTTAATCTAAAGAACCTTGCCTGTGGTATCTGTGTCATTGTTGATTTGGTGGTTGTCATTGTTCCAGGACAGAACATTGAGGTGCTGCAAACACCTTGGCCTTGAGCAACAGATTAGTGACAATGTTGTCCTAGAGATGGCATCTTCTCCCCAAAGATGAAGTTCCTTTTCTGCCAGTGCCAGACTTACTGGTTCCTTTCTTACTGACCACTTAAGACATGACACCTTGTGTTTTTGCTGTAGAACCACCATGTTTTGGAGCTGGTCCAGGGTTAACTTGCCAATGATGGTCACCAAATACAGGTACCCCACTACTCTAAGATTCTAGTGGCTCTCTTTTTGGCATACTTAAGGAATTTTCATCAAGGAACACTTCCTCCATATAGACTAGAAGTTTAGACTTTTACAGCATGAGATGCCTCTTTTTTTTTTTTTAAGGGCATATTAGGTTTCTTCAGTATATTTTAAAAATTGACCTGGTTGATGTGAAGCATTCTTATATCCAAGTGTTGTATTCAGTCACAGGAGTGAAAACTCAAAACTGTATTATTTCCCTGTGGGAAAAAGACTGGGGATCCTGGTGAAACAGTTCCCTAGAAGGGGAAGCACTTCTCTTGCATTTACAGTAGTTTCTCTTTCCACTTGATTAAATGAGAAGGAAGTATAATCAAGAAGTGCTTCTGGAAGCATTGTCAATTTGTGAACAAACCCTCATGAAGGATAAATTTATGACAGTTCTCAGCATGACAGGTAAAGGGAAGATTACTTGATAATTATGTGTTTATTTGAAAGTTACTTTTCTCTAGTGCATCAACATCTCATTTTGTTAGAATGCACACTGAATGCCTAGGACCTCTTTCTTTTGGAAAAGACAAAATTATCCTGTTAAAGGAATGATATTCCCTGGGATAAGGCCCAACACTGAGTAGTTGAATGGTTTCAATCCCTGTAAACAGGTTAAAAATAGAAGTCAAGGAATATAAGGAAGGAGACACGTGACCATGAATCTCATGGATTCCACTTGTATTGTTTCTCATAAAATGTCATTGTCTTTTGTCTAGAAGAAAATAAGTCTTGGAATGAACTGGTCTCTAAACTCCATTTCTTATTTTGCTGCTGTTTCCTTGGGTGGCCATATGTTTAGTCTTTTGATACCTTGATTTTAACAACTATAAAGTGACTTAATAACTTTTACTTTTATAATGGACTTTTAATAGTTATCTATTGCTGCATAACAAATTGCCCCCAAACTTAGAGGCTTAAAACAACAAGCATTTATCGCCTCACAGTTTTTGTGGCTACATGTCTATGAAATCCAGACATGACCTGTTTGGGTAACTCTGCCTCAAAGTCTCCTAAAAGACTACAATGAGGTTGCTGGCTGGGGCCACCATTTTATCTGAAGGCTCAACTGAGAGAGAATCTACTTCTAAGCTCATCCTGAGGTTGTGGGCATGATTCAAGAGATGGTCTGCCTGCCTTTATCCACTTTTAGGGAAGGCTTAGATAAAGTTCTCAACACTCTTTCTGGATAAATGCCAGGTCCCAATCCTTTTTCAGGCTCTTTCCTCAGGGCCCAAACCTTGGGCTCTGGTTCCTGTGCCATGTGAAAATGGAGACAAAGATGTCTCCTGGCTCAACCTGCCACCAGGCAGTAATGCTTCATGTATTATTTCATTGTTATTTAAGTCTAGACTTCATACTTGACTTTTATATGTGTCCTTCTGGTCTTCCCAACGAGATTAAAACGTTCTCCAAGAGCAGAGGTTACCTCTCATCCTTCCTTGCATCTGAAGAACCATTGACTAACATAGCGTGTGTGCAACGGATGATGTACACACAGATGCTTCTTTCAGAGGGGCCTGCTTACACCTAGAACCAATGTAGGAAGAACCAACTCAGGCTTATTAGTTGAAGGGCTTCTAAGGGGACAATCTTATTTACATTTGTCCAACTTTGAATTCCTTCCTTCTGCTCTGGCTTTCTTTGAGTTTTGGGTTCATTTTTCCTGTCTCCCTAACCCTTTTTCCCCCATGAAAACATACTTTCCTTTCTGTCATGCTTTGCCTCAGTTCAACCTCTGTTCTTGCCGGAGCCCCACATGTGGGCCACTGGGCACCAGGGTCTCTCCCAAGAAGGACAGCAGGGAAGAAGTTTCTGCCAGCCAGAGGGTGCCTGCAGCCCCACTCAGCAGCACAAGACGAGGCTGACTTCTTTGCTCTTTCTTTCTGTACTTTTCAGAGTTTTCCTGTTTAAATTCAGGGACCCAGTTCTACTAGGATAGTAGTAGGTATTCTAACACATAAATATCTTTATCCTCTTTGGGAATGTGTTTCCTGTTTTGACTTGTTCTCTAAATATATATAATTTTTAAATTACAGGTTTACGTCAGGAGGATAATTTAGTCAAGTATAACTTTCTTCACAAAACACATCCTGGTCTCAGCACAGAAACTGTGGAACGTGGGCACTCGGGGAGCGCACGCATCGGGGCGTCCTCTCCCCCGACGTCGTAAAAACGCATCTCTGCTCTTTTCTATAGCGACTAAGCCTGTAACAGGAGCTGCTCTCTACGCAAAGGTAGTAGGGGTCCAAACCTTAGCTCTCGTCACCCAGACAGAAAGCTACTCAGAATCTTGTCGAAGAGACAGAAAGTCCCTTTAGTAGGAACACCTTCTAGGTCCAGGGCTAAAAAGGCACGTGTGTTTCACCGGAATCCCGCAGACCACTCGGTGGCTGGGGTCCTGAACTTCTATGCAGTGGCCGAGAGAACAGGTAACGTCCTGGGACAGTCACTCATCGTGCAGTTGTACGTGGACGCAACGCCAAGAGCATTTCTTTCCCCACATCTCATTCTATTTCTGGGATGTCAAATTGTGAAGTCAAAGGAAGAGTTTCTGACTTGGATTCCAAAGGCCTCCAGTTTTAAACTGAGAGCATTTACCTCAGATTGGAACACAACCAAATATCTTCAGTGGATGCGTGTACTAAAAGTGAAATCAAAGCAGATGTAGAAATGGGTTGAAATAGAAATATGTAAATACAGCCCACAAATGAGAGCTGAACCTCCACTGTGCCACAGGGGGGGTTTCCTGGAAACAGGCTCTGAGATGGAGGCGTGTGTGCGAATGGGGTGTCTGGCGAGTACAGGGAGGGGGTGCAGAGCACGGCAGAGGGAGAGGTTGGGCTCCGAGGCAGCAGAACAGACGGCTCGGCCCACCCCACAGGCAGCACCGGGGCTGGGGTGGCCTTCAGAGTTGTCACAAACGGGCGTTAAGGTCAGGTTCTATGATCCCCTCCTTGGCCACTGGGCTGCCTGCCCTAATGCCGGGGAAGGGGAGACAGCGTGGGCAACACGGCTCCTTTACTGCTGAGGGTGATTCCCTGAGAGGACCTTGGTCTGGGCCGATGGCAGCAGCTCAGGGAACGTTTACCTCAGTTCTGGAGGAAGGATTGCGGCGACCGAGGGCAGAATTAGAACTCTGAGATTAGGAAATCAGGCGCAAGACCTGGAGGGGAAGGAGCAGGAACTGATGAGGGCGTGGGCCAAGGAAGAGGGGGTCAGGGTGTCTGCACCCAGGCAAGACAGGCAACCTCGGAGGTGGTCCCTGGGGACGAATTCACCAACACGTGGAAAGTCGGACTCGGCGGTTTCTACCAAAACTGATTTAGCTACTGCCATTTTTATCTTATCTATTTAGTAGACTGTACAATTTATTTCACTTACATCCATTCTGTTCAATGTTCTTTTCATATTTTTCCTAAAGTCCCAAGTCAAAAGAACATTTTGGGGCAGTAGGATACTAAGGAGCAGGTACTTTGCCACACATTTGTTGTCACTCTTCTGGTGTCCCAGTGGGAAAACCAGGAAAACAGCATCCTTTAGAAAATGACTCCACATCAGGCTGTTCCTTTGTGGGTCTGCCACTCACCTATTCTGCAGTATTCACATGCTTCTGCTCCAAAAGACGAAGGAAAAAGAAAAGCGGGACTCTGTATTAGAAACAATTATAATTCTGATTCAGCTGATACAAGCCCTGGGAAGACTCTCCAATTGCGTCCTGATAACAGAATTCTATTTCGTGTCCTTTACTGAAAATGTGTACTTTGGCCTAAAAGCTGCAAACTAATGAATACAGCTTTAGAGTTTCAAATTGATTCCATAATGACAAGCACTCTTGTAAGAAAAAACAAGTGTTTTACTGAGGGATCAAAGATCAAACTGCAGACGCTTGAAATGAGACTTGTCTTTGCCAGACTTTCTTAGAGACAAGAGAAGAATGCCACGGCCTGACTCTCAGCCCCTCTGTTTGGATGCCAGGTCTCCTAAAATTCTCCCTCCCGGACATCATCCCACTCTTGTCCCTGGACTGAGGAGGACCATCCAACTGGACTGAAGCTAAGACTAAGATGCAGACTGAATTTCAAAAGCAAGGTCATATTCCAGGAAAAGTTGTCCTGGGTCTGGAGTCAGAGCCCTGGCTCTGGGTTCCAGCTCTTCTCATGCTCTCCGGTATCCTCTGGAGTCCCCGGGTGTCCCGTGCCTGCCCAGTGCAAGGGATGCCAACGTGGGCCGCGAGGTACATGTAGGGCTGGAACAAACATGGAAACTTGGAAAAGGCTTTGTAGACTGCAGAGCTCAGTGCAAACGTGTTAGGTGTCATTACACGTCTTCATCTTCATTTCCAGGGATGTGCGCCGAATGAGTCATGATGGAGATTGAATAAAATTATGTGGAGGAGTGACGAGGTAAAAAGCTTCTTTTAGCCCCTCAGGATAAGCCCAGTGATGCTGTATCTCCTCCCTGACCCTGCACTTGTAGCCATAATAATGCAGAGCAATTCAGTGGTTGAGCCTGGGGCTGGTGCTTCAACACTCAGACCAGTTGCAATTGTCCCTAGAGATCATCCTTCCAGCTTCTCTGGGAAGTGCCTTTAACCTCTGGCTTTGTCCCCCTCCCTGTTAGAACAGGCAGGTGGGAGAGGGCACACAGACACAGAGAAAGCGAACAGGAAGACCCCAGAGACAAAATCCACACTGCAATCTGGATCCTTAAAGCTTTGAGGTGGAGATGGGCTCCCATTATTCCATGGGCGCGATGGGATTCTAGGAAGCAGGGAAGGCAAGTTTTCATCTCTGATCCAGAACCAAGGGTGAGAAGCCTCACACTGAAATATCTGTACTTCTTAACTTCTGTCATTTCACATTCATAAAAATTGGCCGCTCACAAACTTCCCTTCCCAGAATGGCTTAAATGCAAAAACTATTATTATTAGTTCTCCACCACTCATTTTCAGGCTTCCCGAGCATCCTCAGAGGTATCAGAGCTAGAAAAATATATTTCTATATATATATATAGAAGGCCTGTTCCTGTGAGCCCCCTTCCTCCAGGGGTGCCCGGCACTGTCTGAGAAAACTTCACTCACTGTGACTGGGGGCACCCTAGAGAGAGTGCAGTCTAGAGGTCGAGTTCCGGGTTCTAATCCTGGCTTTGATGTAGTTCCAAGACCATGGCTACTTCTCCAGGGCTTGGTTTTCTTTGCCACGGAAAGTGTTGGGTTAGATTCCAACACTGGTTCTCAAACTTGATCACCCATGAGAATCACTTTTGAAAAGTCTGTGCAGCAACAGGGATGGACCTAGAGATGCTCATACTAAGTGATGTCAGTCAGACAGAGACAGATATCATATGATATCACTTACATGTGAAATCTGGAAAAAAAATACGCAAATGGACGTACTTACAAAGCAGAAAGAGGCTCACAGATGTAGAAAACAAACTTCTGGTTACCAAAGGGGAAAGGAGGGGAGAGGGATCACTTAGGAGTTTGGGATTAGCAGATACAAACTACTGTATATTAAGTACATAAACAATAAGGTCCTACTACAGAGCACAGGAACTACCTTCAATACCTTCTAATAACCTATAATGAAAAAAAGATGAATATATGTGTATATATAACTGAATCACTGTGCTGTACACCAGAAATTAACGTAGCATTGTAAATCAACTGCAAAAAACATTTCCTGATGCCTGGCCCTTCTCTGACCAATTAAATCAGAAGATTTGAGGGTGGGACTTGTGCAAGGGGAGTTTTTGAAGCTCTTTAAGTGATTTCAGTGTTCACCAAGGCTGGAGAACTAGTAGTTTAGAAGATCAGTGTTTCTCCACTCTGGCTGTATATGAGAATCACCTAAGAGGCTTAAAAGAATACAGAGGCCAAAGTCCCGCCCTAGAACAATTACAATAAGAAATCTCTGTGGTTGGTCACAGACATGGCGTGAGGTCACAGTTCCCCAGATGACTGTAATGTGTTCATGGGTTAGATGACATTCAAGGATGCTCCTGATCCGAGATTCTAAGCCACTGTGAGTCTGCACTTGTGGGGCTGTAAGCATTTGTACCACCTTGTCAGGAAACGAGCTGCTCTAACTGCTTCCATTGGCTGCCAACTTAAGCCGCTCTGTCTGACTAAGGAACGAGGTGATTCTTTCCCCTTCCACATCTGTCTTCTCTGGGTCTCGGCTCTTGACAGTCAGGAAGAACACCTAGAGGAAGGTCACCCTGGACTGGACCTCAGTCCATCACCACAGTACATGCCAGGGTTCTTAACTGTTTTCGTCATATCGACCCCTTTGAGAACCTCATGAAAACTCTGGAGCTTCTCACAAGAGAAATTCACTTTCATATGTGCACATCAAACTCAGCATACAACCTGCGTGGGCTCCAGAACCCCTGATGCCAAGAAAATTCTGTCCCATTTCACAGTAAGATAGAAGTAAAAAATGTCCATAACCCAGGAAGGCAGAAATTGCCACGTGGCAGGAAGAGGCAGGACTGAAAGTTATGAGTCCTGAGTTCTAATCTTGGTTCCACTTCTAGCCAACTGACACTTAGGGCTCACCGAGTCACTTTATCACTCAATTTACTCACATGCCCAATGAAGAACCCTAATACTGACTCTGCCATGTCTCTGCCTTACCTTCCACTCTCGGGAAGAATTGGCACATTCCTCACTCTGTCCAAAGCTGTCTTTAGGACCATAGGACCATAGAGTATCTGTTAACTCGTTCCAAGTGCCTGTGTGGGCCAAGAGGCTGTAAGGATAATGGTGTGTCAGGGTCCTGGAGCCTGGAAGGGACTAGGCGAAGGGATTGCATGCAGTGTTGGCCTGTTTGGAGTATACCTTGGATGCTGACCTTGGGAGGGGCAAGTGGAGAGAGCCCATGAACCCACCACGCACCAGCCACAGTCCTTGTTGGGGGAAGGCTGGAACTGGAACCAGCTGTCTGAGAAGCAATCTCCCAGACTCCACAGTAACTGCCAAATTGGCCACGGGCTTGGCAGAAACTACCCAACTGGTGAGTGCCAAGTGGTTTGGAGAGAGCGGGAGTCCTGCTTGGCCTGTGGGCATGGGGCAGCTCTGTTCCCAGCCTCTCAGGGCACTCAGGCTGTTAGAGTGCTAACTTGAGAAGCGTGCCCATCAGGCCCTGCCAGGAGGGTGGGTCTGATGGCTCCGGGGGCCCCAGATTTGCTGCCTGCCCAGGAGACACAGCATGGTTCTCCCGTTAGCCTTGGGCAGAGCCTGGCCTCGTAGGAGAGCAGATGTGTTCCTGGCTGACCTCTCCACTGCCCGTTCTTCTGCCTTCTTTGACTTCTAGACCATCCTTATGGAAGCAAGGGATGGGTGAGAAGAGAAAGGTAGCCGTTCCTGCCTGGGTCACTGAGCTTCTGCTCCGAATGGTCGCTTAGAGATGGGAGAGAAGCCCCTGGTCCCCAGGAGAGGGTTTCCTCTTGAATGATACCAAGGAAACGAGAGAAGAAGCCTCTCCCCAGAAGTGGTGATATGTCTGCGAATGCGGAGGCTATCTGGAGGTCCTCAGGCCTGAGGATGGTGCTTCTTGGGGGCCGGAGGGAGCGTGAGGAGGGCAAAGCCTTTGGAGCTATAACTTCTCATCCTTGGACTTCGAGGAATGACACACCTGCACCTTCCTTCCTGCAAGTGCCTCGTCTCCTCTTGTTTGTCCCACTGGAAAGGACTAACCTGGGCACTGCACTGTGCACCAGCAGACAGATGTGGCTTTTAAAAACTTTTTCTCACAATTTTCCTTTTGCTGCTTGTGGACTGTTTTGCAACTACTGTTTCCAGCTGGGACAGAGGAATATACACAAGCCATGTATCTTTTCAAATATTTACTTCATTGAAAATAAAGATAGGTATTTCGTTGTTCCTTCCCATAAAACAAGGGATTTGTGTTTCCAAACTGGGGCATTTCTTACTGTCTTTGTAGGTCTGACAAAAATGCTTTTCTACCGCAGACTTTTTTTAACCTTTTTTTTTTTTTGAGAGAAGCCTTCATGTTCTGCACAGAATTACTTTCCAGTATATTTGAATTGAAGATGCAAACAACTGGTTTTGTTTGTTTGTTTGTTTTCTGCCTTTTTTTTTTTTTGCAGACAACTGTTAATGGGCATAATAGCATATGGATGTTATCATTGGAAGGTAGCTTTGAGATTCCCTGTCTTGCTGATTTGGCAAAGTTCAGAGGGGAGTGTTGGCCAGGAGAGACCCAGAAGAACCACTTTGAGACCCGGGAACTCACAAGCACTCTTGCGTGCAGCACTCAACCCCACAACTCTGTTTTAAATGGGTGAAATACACTGTCACCATTGATGGTGACACGTGGCCACAGGGTTCTTTACAAACCCAGGAAGAAATGGAATGAAGCTCCCCCACCCTCCATCGTCAAGGAAGCTGCCACGCAGGGTGACTCTCCATCACTCCTGCTGGAGTGCCCCGGGGCACAGACCTCCCTGTGTCAGAGAGACAGGGTTTCATTACCGTGTCAGCCCAGGGCCCGCCAGGAGCCAGACCCCACTGGTCTTGTCGAAGAGAGAATTTACTATGAAGAGTTATGAACTTTCCATTTTGGAGAACTAAAAAGGCAAATAGAACAGTTGGATATGAAGGTGACAGAACCTGGAGGAAGCAACCCGAGGGTTGAGGGCACAAAGGAAGAGGTTGGAGTGACTAAGATTCAGAGCTCTGAGGAGGACTCTGTGGTGCTGGAACTCTGACCATCCCGCGCCGAAGCTGTTTCTCAGGGGGCGCAGAGAGGCTGCTGGTATTGGGAAAGCTGCAAACTGGACCCCGCCACTGCTTCTTGAAGGCGACAGAAGAGGAAGCACAGGAATGAAGGTTCCTTCTTCTTCCTCAAATCTCTCTCCAGCGCCCTCTGTTGGCAGCGTCTGTGAGGCTGCAACTGGCAAAAAAAAAAAAAAAAAAAAAAGATGTGCAGCTCCCAGCACCCCCAGCCCAGCATCAGAAGCAGAGAACTGAGGTCAAGGGACAATGGTTTAATAAGAAGAACCCTCGGCTGGGCCTCCATGGCTGTGTCACTGGTGACTACTTCCCGATTTCCCTGCTCCGTTATTGCGGGCTGTGGAACAGGACTCTGTTGTTTCCCTAAAATGGCTAAGCTGAGGCAGAAGGTGGATTTGGGAGAGCTTTTGTGTAGCTTTCCAGCATGCCTCTAAGCCAGGATTTCTCATCCGTGGCACTACTGACATCCTGGACTGGTTGGCCCTTTGCTGGGGGGGGGAGGCTGTCCTGCGCACTGTAAGATGTCGAGCAGCATCCCATTAGCCGCTTACAGCACCAGCCACCCCCCCGCCTCCATCCTGGCCCCCAGCCAGTCCAAAATGAGAACCGAAAACTCTCTGGACTCACCAGTGTCCCCTGGGGAGCAAAATCTCCACCAGTTGAGAATCACTGCTCTAACCTCTCTCAACTTTGTTAGCCTGCACTTTCTGGCCCGAGAACTGGGACGGTAAGGATGCCCATGCGTTCACATGTATTTACAGTCCTCCAAGCCCCTTCTCTGCTCTATACGAACCCATTCCAACAACCTCAGGAGGCAAGGAGGGACGGATACTGTTCTCTCCACTTTACGGGCACGTGAACTGACTCAGAACACCCCGCCCTCAAGTAGGAAACCCTATCAAGGCAGCCAGACACCACCCTGACAGGCTTCATCCTTGCATCTTGAGAGGGGAAAAGGGGACAGCTGACTGGCAGAGGAGGGAACCTCCCCCCACCCCAAGCTACCAATAATGGTCCTTTTATTTTTCTTTTAAAGTGTCCAGCTGTTGCCAGGAATACCATATAAAACATCTTTATGAAGTGAACACCAGCCCCAACAGCTTATACAAGCTGGCTTCGTCAAGGGCCCCGGTGTTTCTAATTAACGCTCCAGTCCCTGCTCCACGCGAGCCCTACCTGCGTCGCCTCCCCTGGCTTTTGACTTCTGGCTGACCTGCACGTGGCCCTTGTGCCTGTGACCAGTAAATACCCCTGATGTTCCTGCCAGGTCTGGGAGGGCAGGAATAAAAGTCACTTCCAACCAGCTGCGCCCCAGCCTGCACGTGGACTGCTCGGGGCAGGCACCGGGGAGCACACCGCCCTGCCCTGCGCTGTCCCGCTGAGCAGCACCTGCCTGCGAGCATCTCTCCTGAGCTCATCATCAGTGTGGCCACCCTGGGCCTTCGGGGGACAGCAGAAGGAGTCTCCTCACCACCTCACAGCCAACTCATTCTTGAAACATCGGGCAGGAACCTTCACCACCCTCCCCACACTTGAGATTTCTGGGACTCGTGAGGGCCAGGGGTAAGAGACAGTGCCATCACCGGAAAGGGCAGAATAGGAGCAGGTAAGGAAATAATTTTTGTGCTCGTGGGCTTGTGTGTGCGTGCTTGGGATTTGTGTGTGTCAGTGTGCACATATGTGTACATATGTGTACATGTTGATCTGGGACCTCTCATATGGAGCTGTTGGAAGCTAAGGTCATGGGTGTACAGACCCTCTGCAGACCCTGTGAGCTGATTGGCTGACTTCTTGGCTAGTTGATTATTTAGACTAATGGGGCATCAGAGCTCTAAGGAAACACCAAGACCATTTTGCCCAATCTTTTCTTTTCACTAGTGAAATTAAGACCCAGAGATTTTAGGCAGAAAATCAAGTCCATAATCCACAGCCAGTTCACAGAGATGCGCAGGACTGGGAATTCTCAGGCAGAAAGGCTTCTTCTGCGTCCCTCACACCCTTTCCAGCTACTCTCTGCCAGAGCTGTAGCCAAGGCTGACAGCCCCAGGACGTGCAGCCCCAGAAGGAAGGGGCGGTTTGGTGAGTGCCTGTGTGCACCCCTCCTGCCCGCCTCCGTCCTCCTCCACCAGGGCTGATGGGCCCTGGCTCCCACCCCAGACGATCAGATCCTGGCCACCGACAGAGGCTGACCCTTGAGTGAGAAATCACAGACTGTAGGTAACCCAGTCTTTATGTTCCTGGTACAGAATAGAGCCATGAAAAGTACCTGAATGTGTTATACAAATACTTGGAAATATTCCAATAATTTACCATATTTCCCCTTATTTATGGTGTTGAGATTGGCCTGACATTCCATTGACATTTGTTAGTTAAAAGACTGGAAGAATGATGTAAAAATGAAGACACTATGTTTTCAAACGACAAATTGACAGCGAGGGTGGGGTCTTTCCAAAACAGTGAGGGGTTTTTCTTTCTCTCTGTTGGCCCTCCCAGTGCCCAGGGAGGCGGCGGTCTTGAAGCATCGGGCACGTCCCAGGCTGATGAAGGGGCTGGGGCCTCAGACCTCCCACACCGCAGAGGGTGTTTGTTATATGAAGTTTCTCAGTGATCCTGAGAGACAAGGAGGAGCATTTGACCGGGGCTGCCTCCCTCCCTGTGTGACCCAAGGAAAGTAAAGTGGGTATAGTCAAGTCAGTATTCACATCCCAAAGTCGTGAGGACAAAACCAAGTAGGATAATGTGGAGAGCAGCCTGCAGACCGCAGAGGGTGTTCCCAGCGGTGGTGGCTGTTAATGAGGATTCCTGAGCAATACCATCTAAATTAAGGAACGTGGGCTCCCTCTGCAGCTGACGAGGTTGCCCAAAGCCCAGCTGAGCACGTGACTTCCGTGCAAATGAGGGAGTCGTGGTGACAGCCATGAGCGCCTGAATTTAGGAGGTGCCTCTGTCCCAAACAAACTTCCTAACCCAAATGTGAATTTCAGTTCATGAAACCATCACGAGTAAGGACTAACTAGGACTTGGTGTGTCTGGCATGAAAGAAATATTCTTCAAAGTTCACTTATGAGGAAGCTAACTTATAACAACAGCAAAAGCAATTCATTTATAAAAGGAAACAAAAGAGTGAAATAGGGAAGAAAGTAATGTCCCAAATTCCTGGTTGCCTAGAATCAACCACCTCCATTTTGGCATAATTGTTTCTAGACTCGTTTCGTGATTTTTAAAAAGGAATGTGACCTTTTAATAAATAATGACAGAGATGTACGCAGATAAGATAGATCATGAATGTGATACAAAAATGCCTGAAGTGCGGGAAGGGCAGGCTGGGTACCACAGCTGGTACCACAGCTGGTTTGGGGGATGAGAAGAGGTGGGTCAAGACTTCTTGGCTTGGAGGTCAGCCTGCGAAAGTGACGGGAGCACCTCTGCTTCAGCGGCCACCAGCCCGGAGACTTGGCAGCCCCTGCTGATTATCCTCGTGCGGACCCTCCTTAGGGAAGCTTCTCCGCCACGTGTCTGACTTCCCTGAGCGCTGGGAGAACCAAAGTCCTGAGGGAGTTCGACCGGTGCTCTGTTTAGTACTCGCCCTGCCGACTCTTTCTACCCAAACTCATCATGAGTTTGGCCAACATGACAGTCTCCATTTATTCTACTGGGAAGTAAAGTAACCCGGAACCTTTACCAAGTCCCTGATTCCAGGAAGCCTGGAAGAATTGAAGCCCTGCTTAGGCTGGGGCTGAGCAGTGGCTGAACGAGCTCCCTCTGACCAGCAGGCCCGGAGCAGCAGGGAGGGGAGAAGCGGGGCTCCCATCAGTTCTGCGGGAGGGACTGCCTTATTTCATGCCAAGGAGAACCTCGAACCAGAATCACATTCCAGAGCCTCAGTCTATTTTCCCACCTACTGGCTGCCTGGAATCCTCCTAAGGACTCTGCTGGCCTCTAATTAGCACAGATAAGGAACTGCTAAAGTGTGACCTCTTTTTTCACTGTTCCAAATGCACCAGTGTTGAGATTCTGTCCTCCTTGCCTGGAAAGAAAGCAGAGTAAACAAACCTAGAAAAATTACCCGGAGAGTACATGATGGCTAAAACTGCAACAGAGTAGCCGGCGTTCAGTTAAGAAGAATCTCTACCACTTTGAAGTCGAAGACGATATTTTTGAAAGACAAAACACAGAGCAAACATAAGCACGTGTACATACTGCAACTCCAGTATCTAAGTTGCACCAGTGTCCTGTGGGGGAAAAACTCAACAAATGGAAATTTCTCCCAAAGGCTGGCAAAAAGCCACCCCTCTGCTCTGATTTGGAAAAGAAGCTAGTAAACAATGTGGTGTCTGGTTTTACATTACAGATGATTTGCAGATATCTAACTTTGATTATAGTTTAGCTTTTTAGATTTTTATCACAGAAACGTATTTCAAAGAGCCCTAGCACACAGATGACGGTGGAGAAGCTTGTAAAAACAAACTCTCGGGCTTCTTGAAGCCTAAGAAAAGGAAATAAAAACATTGGACAAGCTGAGGAAACTCCCCCACTGGTCTTTTTCTCTGGGTCTTGTTCTTTGTGTCCTGCAAAGAGAAGGCTCACTAGCCAGGGTGAAGTGTGGACTGCGGGACCAACCTGAGTGGAGGGAAGAGTCAAGTCAGCTCCCAGAGGCTCTGGAAAGGCTGGATCCAGCTGCCTCAGAAATGGCCGAGGCAAAGGCTCACTTCTCTCTGGTTCAGTGAGGCGTAGGTCACGCACAGCTGGACCCAGAGCCGAGGGCGAACCACACTCCCCAACCCTGCGTACTGGACGAGGGACAAGGGACTGCAAAAGCAGCCTCGAGGAAGAAGAGTCACAGAGATACAGTGCTGCCTGAAAAGGGGATGTGGTAGGGAAGCCACCACTGCAAAGCCTCCGAACTTTCCAGAACTTTCCAGGGCAGAGCAAGTGTGATGGGCAGCATTCGGGTTGAGGGCACCTCGGGGGCCGGCTCTCCAGCACCAGTGGGTGTAGGTGGTTTTCTGGGTCTTCCTTGGCATGGTCTCTGACCTCCCCGGTGAATGTGCACGTGCCGCGGACCCGCCATGCTGCCTGCCTTGCACTAATCAATATGAAAAAGAGAAAAGGTTCCAGCAAATCGGGGGCAGGTGGCAAGACCAGGTCTCGCTGAGGCTGTTTGGAGGCCCTTCCAGATGCCCTGCCTGCCCTCACAAGCCAGAGCTTTGACCTACTCCCTGCCTGTCCTCGCTGCGTCTTTCTGCTTCTCTGATCCCTGGAGATCTCCCAGACAACAGCGGGTGTGAAAGGCAAGTGGAGAGCGGCATCCGGAGCTCCAGGGAGAAGATGCTTCCGGCTGGAGGCTGCCAGCTGGCGTCTGTGAGATGACCTGCACAGAGGAGGCTTCCCTGGCTGGGAGGAGCCCTGGGAGAAGTGTGAAGCTCAGGGGCCACCCTTGAAAAGTTTCCAGTTTAACATGGTCCGGGGCACCGTGCAAAAGTCTCTGCAGAGAAGGGCCATCCTGGACCTCCACCTGGCTGCCCCTGTTGTCTGTAGCCACTGAACTGATCCAGTCACTTCACCTCTCTGAGCCTCAGTTTCCTCCCCTGTAAAATGGGCACACTGACCCTTGGTCTACATATGTGTATGAGACTATGTCTGTGAAACCATGGAATTATAAGCTGTTATGGAAAGATTCCTTGTTGTTGGTCATAGAACACTAAAAGGCTGAATGTACTCAGAAGTCCCCAAGGAGATCCCGGATGCACACAGCCTCAGAACGTGGGACATTCGGGTCGCTGTTGCTGTCAGTGATGCTCACCAAGTGGTCCACCGCCAACCCCCAGCGTCAGAGGTGGGTCCCCTAGCAAACTGGCCGCACCCGTTTCCAGTAGGATTTGGAGGGAAAGTGAGTCCATTTTCCGTGCAATCAGCCTGAACCGAAGCACAGATCACTTTGCGCCAAGCTCTGGGGGCTTGAGTTTCCTCTCCTGAGGCGGGTCCTCCCATGAGTCAGCGGGAACCGGATCAGCCGGAGCTTAGTGGTTTTACTTGAGGGGAACCTACAGGAAATCATTTAAGAAGATAATAAGGGGGATTTTTCCTGTCTAGAAACGAGGCCCATGGGTCTTTGCCGATGATTCTGCTCTCTCATACTCAGAAGTAAACACAGGAGAGCCTCGGCCCATCGCCTTGTCAGTACGGCGAGCTCAGCACACAGATCCTCCTGGAGCAGAAGGGAGTCCCCGCCTTGGGTTTGCCCGGCTGAGGCCCCAGTGCGATTGTCTTCTGGACTTTGCCCCTCCCAGCACCCAAGCCGGAGCCCCATGCAGCCTGGGCACTGCCTGGGCCCACGCCTCCCCGCTCCCCCACCCGCTCCACCTCCTTAGCTTTGCCCCATTGTTTGACGTTATTGTCTTTGAAATTAAAATTAGGAACGAATTCCCACCGTGGTAGAGGGTCATTACTTTGTGGGGTGCCCTTCTCCCCATGCGTGATTTTCATTTTCACAAATGGTTTGACCCCAAAAGGTGGTGAGTTTTGAAACTGAGTGTTCAGAGCTGTCTGCCCTGGAATTTGTAGCTGGAAAAGGAGGCTCACAGGACAATATGAAAAAAAAGGAATAATCAGAATGCCACGGGGAGGAAATCTGGTTCGTCTCTCTGTTTCATGGGCCCCCAAGCCCAGCGAACGACGCATGGATCAGTGAATTCGTGAATGAACGAGGGAACTGAGCCACAGGGCTGGAGCTGTCACTAGAGGTCATGGAGGGTTCCAACCAACGCCCTGATTTTTCTAGATGAAGGAACTCAGGCATAGAGACCGCAGCCTACCCAGGCGCAATCACACAAAGAAAAGCTGAAGGCCTGAGTCTCCGCAGGGCCTCTGGAGCAGGGCCCCCACTCCCAGCAGGTCAGCTCTCCAAGAAGGACCTGCCTGGGTTCGAACCTGGCTCCCCTGCGTCATCTGTGCAGTGTTGCCAGGACTTGCTTTGAAGCGAGAAGAGCAGCTTTCATCACTCCCATGACTTACAGGAGGGAAGCATAATCATCTTGGCCTGGGAGAGAAGCCCCCGCGCTTGGTTCTCACGATTCCCCTTCCCTAGCCCCTGGCTGTCATCCTATCTCTGATCAGTGTCCAGTAAACAGACAAGAGCCTGTTTTATGCCGTCACAGACTAAGAGCTCCATCTTTCACTCCTTCTTTGAAATGAATCCTCCCTCCCATCTCTGCTTTTGGTTCCATGAGAGCAGCATGGTGGTAGGTGGGGTGTGTGGGATGCCGTTCACATCCAAACACTGAGAGGTGGCAATGCTTTTTCTGTCGGGGGGAGGGTGAGTTGGGCAGTCTGGAAGGATTACGACCACACTTAACTTCAGAGCATTTTCATCTTCATCATCTTTTAGCCATGAAATGACCATCCCAGAGGCAAAGCAGCAGCCTCCGAAGTGATCCCAGCGAGGCAGGAGTCAGGATGTGGGCGGAGCCTCTCCAGCAAAGGGAGGGGTGCTGTTTGCTGCCGTTCACATCCTGGTGTTACTCCTTCGAGTTATAACTTGCCTTCGACATCCCTGATTTCTGAAGTAGCCAATCTAGGCGGTTTTGAAGACTAGCACATTAATTTTCCGAGTACGGGGATGGGCGGCCAAGGGCCACCTCAGCTGTTTTTTAGTGCCAGTGGAGAGACGATGTGCAGTTAGGGAGGAAACCTCGAACTGGGTACTAGGCGTGGCTCTGAGCAATTCCTATTTCTGTTTGCAGTTAGAGCCCCAAACTCAACTTGGTAAATTGTATGCAGAACCTATGTATTCAGAGAAATAACTTCCAATGAGGGCACTACTTAACCCTACACGAAAGTGCAGTTTGCCCATAATTTTCCTGGGTATCAACACACGGTGCTGAAAGGCTTACCCCAGGGAGACAGGCTGTGCCTACAGGTGGGCCAGGGTGATGAATGCCTGGGAGGTGCACACGCTGCTCGGTGTGTCTGAAGCTCTGCCCTTCACACAGTGAGGTAGCAGGCGTACGTCAAAGGAAGTAGGCTTCATTGATAGAAAATGGGAAAGACGGTGGGTTCCTTGTCTCTTGATGGTCAAATCACAGCGTCAGGACAAAATTTTGTTTCTACTGGGCAAGTTTACACAATGCTCAAGAGGCATCGTTTTCCTTTGTTTTCCTTCCCTTTCCTGCTGGGGTTGTCCATGCTGCTGCAATTTACTTCTCTGGCCTCGAAACCTGTTGATTTTCATCTGAGCTTCCGTGCCGTTCAGGATCTGCTCCATGTTGAGTTTTCTTGTTTGCCACTCCCTTTTTGATAAAGCTGTTTATTACTTTAAGGTGGTCAAAACAAAATCAGCTTTCAAAGATGTCTTTGTGGATGAACTTCCTGCTGAAGACAAGTAACTTCGTGCTGGCAACCTGAGACTCGGGCTCCCAGCCACTCTCATGTCTCCACTACCAACTTTTTCTCATGGATGTGATCCATGTAGCTCGTGAGTAAAAAAGAATCATGTGATGTAATTTTTGAGCACAGCTGTTTCACGAGAGCAGGAGTTGGCTTGGGGTATTCTAATTTTGAGAGCTTTTGATAAACTAAAGTGAAATCAAAGTCCAGAAGGGTGAAGGGACTGGAAATCACTCGGAGGGCAGTGAGGATGCCGGGTCCCAGAGGTGTCAAAGGTCTGTCATGTGGATACATCCTTGAGACCTAACCCAAGTTTCTCCAGGGTGTGGGAGCAAGACCACAAGGTCAATGTTCTAGGGAGTCAGATTTCTAATCATTAGAATTGTTCAAAAGAGGAATGAGCTGCCTTGTAAAGGAGTGATCTCATCCATGAGAAATTTCAAGCAAAAACTAGATAACTTGCAGTCACAGGTTGGAAGAAGTACTTCTCTTGCAGTGCTAGGCTCTGGCCTTCTCCAGTAGGGTTTCAAGAGCACCAGGGAGTACACGGGCAGACAAGCCAGGAGAGGGCAGTAACGAGCTCGGCGGCCCAGACACGGACGGCCTGGCCCCGGCGCTCTCCTCCTGCAAGTTCAGCTCCACCGGGTTGATGTCTACACCCTTCTGGTCACATCTTTGAATTCACTTTAGCTTCTCAGATCTCTTGCCTGGCAGAACCAGAAACATTTTCTCCGCCTGGGTCCCACAGAATGCTCTGTGCTCTGATCCCACCAGGAGCAGACTCCAGAAGGGGCCGCTGGTGAGACCATGAGTTAAGGAAAACTTCCTGGAGAACTGGGTCCTATCACAGTCATTTGGGCCTGGGCTCGCTGGGTGCCAAGCTCTGGTGTGGTGATCACTGAAAACCCCCCTGGCCTGCCTGGTGGTGTGGAAGGAAACCCTTGGAGTGTCTGGAGTGAGACTCCAATGAGCCTGTTTGAGAAACTCTGACCCTAGAAAGGCAGATGTTTGGCCCATTGGTTTTCTCAAGCTATTTGTGCTCCAGGGGACTCCTAATCCACATGTTTCCTACTAATTTACCCTTCATCCATCAAAATATTATTGTGCAAGAGCTTTTTGATGTCTCAGAAGCCTGATGAGTCTCTGAAGCCCTTCTCCCCCTTTGTACCATGAAACTGTGTGCTTAATGGGACCAGGAGCTAGAAAGGCTAGAGGCTGTGCCTTGAGTGGTGAGAACAGCCTTGCAAACAGTCCCCTGCCCAGCACTGCAGGCCGGTGTGATTACGCCAGGTGGCAAGAAGGGACGCCAGTTTCCTTTATATGGCCCTTTGTGTTGTGCCTCTAGGGAGGGTCCAGCTCCACTGGAAATTCAGTAAATCGTCCCATTCAGTCACTCTCTCATTGACCAGCTGTTCAATGGGCATCGCTGCACGACAGTGGGCATCGTCCCCATGTTGGGCATCCACATGTGAACAACGCTCAGTTCCTGCCCTTGAAGAACTCAAGTCCTAGCAGAGAAGATCATGGCAATACGTAGACCATTCCAGAAAGGGCAGTAAGCAGAGCACTGATAGGATGGATATCACAGACAGTACAGGGCAGGGTGTTACAGAGCTAAGGAGGGGCACCCACCCCAGCCTGGGATGGAGAGGACGTGTTAGCAAAGGCTTCTGCAGCGCTCCAGAAACAATGAAGTCATCTAAAGACATGAGGTATAAATTTTCAGCTGTTTATTTAGTGTCTTTCCCACCAACCAATTGCAATATTTTATAGATAAAGAAGGGAAATGGGCAAGAAAAGGAGGAACATGAAAACACTCGGTGGTCAAGGCTTGACCCAGTGCTTTAAATAAGAGGTACTCTGGGATCCTAACTCCATCCTGTGGTAGCCCATCGGATGCTTTTCTTTAAGAAACACAAGCTTTGACCCTCAGCCTCAGAGTCATTCCAGCAGCTGCAGGCCAACCCCGGGGCTCCAGGTCGGGCTGGGGGTGGAGCCAGGGCACCCGCTCCATCACCCAGGCCTCACACTGCAGTGGGCTGGCTGCTGGTGGGCTGAGAAGACACGGGATTTCACATGCTGGTGCAATTCATGTGCATTTCAAGGACAATTATAAGAAAAATTATTTTATCCTCACCTGTGTGAATTAGAGATGATGATATTCGGTGCAGGCTTCAAACTCCATCTTTATTCATCTTTATTCAATTAATAACAGATTTTCTCAGTTTTTTTCTGATGATAAAAATAAAATCTTGATCATAGAAATTTTAGTTGATTGGATAAAAATGTAAAGCAAAAAAATCAAAATCACCCATAACATTACTTAGATGACCAAGTAAACATTTTGGATATTTGCCTGATTGCCGCTGATTAAGTCAAACATTGTGGCGAAGTGTCTATGTTTTAAGTCTCATGATAAATAACCTACAGAAGATTTTCTTCTAATGACTGGACCTCCTCATTCTGTACTTTCAGAATTCAGGGTCAAAAATTACCCTGCACAAATCATGAGTCTTTCATCCAAGTAATGGCCGACTGACTAGCCAAGTCCAACCCCAGAAGGAATAGAGCATTTGGGCAAGGTGACCTGGTTTACAAATTTGACTCCCTTTGGATCCAGTCTGTGCTTTATCTGCAGGACCTTGTGACCACTCTTCCATAGTTACTGATGCCAGGCTTTGAATTCTGGAAGGGTCATGGTATCCCATCCCAGATTATATAGGCTAAATGTTACCAACTCTTCAGAGTATCTGGAAGAACCCTGCTTTCTATCTCAAAGGAAGGAGTCATGAGATTTCTCTTGTGATACATGAGGAAAAGCAGAAGGCAGAACTGTCTTCTTTCTCAAAACTGAAAGAGAAACCAACCACATTCCTTTGAAAGCATGAGAAATTGCTGTATGAACTTTCTTCTCCAAAGAGGAATAGAGTTTTCCTATGTACTAGTGTGCTAATGTACTCTCTGTGGCTGGGGCTCAAATTTGGAATTAGCCTTGAAAATTCTGTTAGAGTTTAGCTTCAATCTTGTTTGAATTCTTTTTCACTCAGAATTGAATATCTCTCAGGTACATGTTGTGAATAACTCAGAGCTGAATATCACTCAATATGTATCTTTTTGTAAAAATACAAAGAAGCAAAATAACTATGACTGAAGAGAGAAATGGATAGCAGGATGCTGTGTGACCTTTAGTGGGTTTTATAACCTCTCTGAGCCTCAGTTTCCTCATTGGTATATGGGGACAATAAGGGTACCTACTGGTGGAAGATTGAAGAAATGTCCACAACCCTTCACTCCTTTTCATCCAAACCCTTTGCAGTGTGACCTTGCAGGTCCTTGCACCAAGTAATGAAGTTTATTTCCTACCCCTGTTAATCTGATCTGAACTTGTGACTTGCTTTGGACAATGAAGTGTGACGGAAGTGAGAGCATGCCGACTCTAAGCCTAAGCCTTGAGAGGCCCTGGCTGCTTCCACTGTCACTCAGAACCCTGTCCAGCCACCATGGGAACAAGCCCCAGTAAGTCTGCTGAGGAATGAGAGATGGCAGGGCAGAGACAAGCATCCCCTTTGAGGCTGTCCTAGACCAGTCAGCCCCTCGTCAAAAGCCTCTGACCACGTAGACAAGAAAGAGCCCAGTCAAGACCAGAAGAACCACCCAGCTGAGCCCAGCCCAAATGACTCAGCAGCAGAATTGTGAGCTAAAAACGTGAGTGTTGTTTTATACCATTATATTTTGAGGTAGTTTGTTATGCAATAAATGCTAATTGATACACAGTATCCTATAAGCTTACTGAGAAGTTTGAAAGATTAGTATTTGTAAGATGTTTATAACTGTTCCTAGTTCTGTATATATTCTAAATAAGTGTTTATTTTCATAATCATTATCATTATTCAGGTTTTAGGAAATCCTCCCAGTTCCATGATCCCTTTGGAAAGAACAAAAACAAAAGCCTCAAATATTGACTTTAGAAGGATATTTTATTTATTTATTTATTTATTTATTTATTTATTTATTTATTTATTTATTTATTTGTTGTTTAAAGGAGGAACTGGGGATTGAACCCAGGACCTCATGCATACTAAGCATGCGCTCTGCCGCTGAGCTACACCCTCCTTCCTTAGAAGGATATTTTGACTTGTGTTTCAGCTCACATCCAACAATGATCAGTAATTAGTAGATTTATCTGGACCAATATTTTTGTTGCAATACTAATGGCTCCCAGCATGACTGGGATCTTTGGGCATATGAGCAAGTATTTTTGCTGAATGACAAGGCTTTAATCTTACAAGTACTTATTCTTTGGCCAGGGAAATTATACTTGTTCAAACTTTTTAAAAGCAAGCAGCCTTTTGATTTGCTTAGACCCCCGTGGTTAGACGGGTAGTCTGCTGAGACCAGACATGTCATAAGGAAAATCTACTCATTTCGCTGGAAATCAGCTGAGTCATCTAGAGTGACGTTAAATATAATTTCAGAATTGAAAAAGAGCTCTTGTTCTTTCCTGTGGTAGCAAGTACTTAATACATATTTATACTTTAGTATAATTATTCATAATGCTAGATTATAACAATTACTGTTTTTATGGACATAACTTTCCTACAACTTGTTTAAGTGATTCTATGCGGTTACCCGTGTAACAGACAATCTAGAGCATTGCAGACCAGCCCCAGAAATGGCACCTCGAGAACTGCTTTTTCATAAACTCCAGAGACCAGAGACATCCTCTCTGCTTTAGAAAGTACGTAAGATTGCCAAGGGCTCCTGGAATACATCTCATTTGCCAGCTCTTTCATTATCATTTTTCTCTATCATCACCTGTTAGTAAAGCAAACTATAAATAATAGGACCTTACTGTTGCCTCAAAATACTTGCCATTGTCATTTTAATCCCCCAACTATCTAAAGAGGTAGACCAGACATCTGTGATTATCTCTTACAAAACAGACAGACGGAGTTGGTACACTCAAGCCGACCGCCTAGCAAGTGGCATCACTAGTGTCAAAGCCAGATTTTCTGATTCCAAGTGTGGGGCTTTTTCGACAGCAATTCATCTCACTCTTCATGGTGACCCCAAATGATGAGAGACGTAGCCAGGGAACAATCAGCACGTTTAATTTTGAATACTGGCTTGTCCACATATTAGCCAGGTGACATTGGAAGAGTTGCTTAGACTTTCTGAACCTCATTTTTTTATATACAGAAGAGTATAATATACCACATGGAATCTTAGAGAAGATTAAATCATCTATGTAAAGCACCTATTCACCTTTGTAACTTCCCACCAGCAGAGTGTCTAGCACAGAGTAAGTGTCAATAAACATCTTTAAATGAATACACTTAATTGGCATCTCTTTCCTTGCCTGCATTCATTACTGGCAGTTCCCTCTGAGTGGCATGTTTGAACTAATTACTATCTAGCCATTTCTTTATTCTCTTTCCAAAGAGTATAGTGTAATTCCTGGCTCGTTGCTAGCTTTTGTTTGTTGCAAACTTTTGTAGCCTCCATGGGCAACGTTTTGAATATTGTCCCTAAGGAGTAAAAAAATACATACAAATAAACAAAAGAATAGACACTGAAAAGTGTATGTATTGATAAACCTTATGCACATTCATTTGTATGGTTAAAATAAACATGCACATATATTTGGGTGTAGCATATATCTCGTTGCGTGATATATACATATGCATGTGTATCTGTATATATTTACAATTGCTCATCAGTATTCTTAACCTGATGGCTCAAGCTTTTGGTGCTTGGGAAGGTCCCTGTGTCCCTCTGGTCTCTAGCCTTACTGAGTCTTCCTGCAGTAGCTCCAGTGACAGAGTCACTCGAAGCCACAGCAACTTTGACATGTCTGTTTCCTTCCCAGTGCCCAGGGTCCCTGCTGTGAGATTAAGCTGTCAAGGCATGGAGCTTCAGAGGCTCCAATCTGAGCACGAGGCCTGCTAGGATACTGCTGTCTTCCTGCAGAACTTACAGAAAACCAGACGAGCTCTGCCTCTCCATAGACCTTCAAGGCACTTTGCATGAGGAAGACAGAGAAAACTGGGGGGCCCGGAGCGGTAGGAACTCACAGAGTTGCATCTCCTGAGGTTCTAGCCACACTTCCCAGTGGCAGCTGCTTTCGGGGCAGCTGTGGGCTCAGACTCCCCGTGAGGGGGCTGGGCCAGAGGAGGGCACCCCTCTTTCCTACCCAACAGGGCCCATCAGGTCTCATCAAGTGTCTTCCCAAATCTAAGGACTCTTAGATTCTGGATTGAAATTAGGTGGTTTCCCCAGAAGGCACTTCTGTCAGTTTTTGCTTGAATAACTTCTTTTGATCCCTTCTTACCCTACTTGTACACACAACACCAAGCCTCGTGATTGGCACACTACGAACACAGAATGAAATTAAAGGAATGGAATTGTTTAATTTGAGAACTCTGGAGAGGAAACTGACATCCAGCTGAAAATGCTCTTCTTTAAACTTTCTAGACCTGGACTTTTTTTTTTTTTTTTTTTTTTTAGAATGATGCAGAAGAAAGTCAGTTGGACCAGAGAAGAATTCTGAAAAGAACTCAACTGAAGATGGACTCTCAGGACTTCAACCAGAGGATTGCTCCCCAGAGATCAATCTAATTGTGTGGGGAAATAACTCTGAATTACTTTGAAGATTTATATTTTCTGTACTCTTTCAACCAAAAAGAAAAAGCTGAGACTCCACTACCCTGTTACATTTATAACCTGAGAACCGGGTTGCCATCCTCACCCTCAGTGTTTTATCTCAGCTGTCAGTAGTAAGGAACATTCTGTGACTGAAGCATTGCCTTCTTATGGGACTGGAGCAATGAGAAGAGAGTGTATTTTGCTAAATGATTTTACATTAATCTGTGACTACTTTTTACCTTATCTGTGGTTATTAATCTTAAACTCCAAATGGACTGTACAGATGAGTTGGGATAACGGCCTATTTATGTTAGAGCAGCTGCCTTCTTTGGTCGGTCATTAGCACTTTCTTGTTTGAAATATCCCACAGATAATTTTTTTAAACTGGTAGATACATAAGAATGTGTTTTTGTATTGAAAATCTCGTGGTAGCTCTCCAAGGCATGGAACTCCGGAGTTCATTTGGTTGTAAAATGGCTGAATATGACTGTGGTTTGACATCTTAGTGGATTTTTTTTTTAAGGTTCCGGCTCTATTTCCCTAAAGATGCACAACGGAGTAGAAGGCTGTCCAGACCAGGTTAGAAGAGGGCTGGGATACATGGGAGCTTTATTCCCCAATAATCCTTCTCCTTAAAAGTCAAATGCAGGTGAGGGATTTTGCAGTTACAAGTGCCATAACTGACTCAGAAAAGGAGCACCAAGGGATGGATAGTAAGGTCACTGGATGAAAGGTGTCAGGGAGTGGATAGTCACAGGGTCTGAAACACTATCCCTCTGATGATTATTTACAGAGAAGAAAAGTTACCTTCATAATGGAGAAATCTGTTAGGTAAGAAATCAACTTAGCAAGTATCATGGAACACTCTTTGAGTACTTTCTGCTGTGATGCACTGAGAAAGATTTGACATGTCCCATGTGGTATTCTTCCTCCCAAATACATAAACTGAATCCAGTCAAGAGGAAACAATCAGACGTAACCAAATTCTCCATCATTGCATGTATCAAATTCAATGACATGCCACAAACCAACTGGCCTGGATTCTTCAAAATTGTCAACATCATGAAAGAAAAAGAAATGCAAAGGGATTTCCTGGATTAAAGGAAAATAAAGAAACGTGGCAACTAAGTGGTATGTCATTTTTGATTGGATCCTGGATCCAAAAAAAAAAAAAACAAACTATGATGCTTAACTATAGATTAGACGATGTTATTGACTCAGTGTTTAATTTTGGGGATGATAACGCTATGTGACTGTGTAGGAAAATGTCCTTTTTCTTAGGAGACACATGCTGAAGCATTTAGGGGTGAATTGTCATAACACCTGCAACTTATTTTTGAATGGTTAAGCAAATATATATACATATGTGTGTATTTATACACACAAAATCTTATATACATGCGTGTCTTCAGAGAGTCAGATGGAGACTGCAAATGTGCTAAAATGGTTTTTAAAATACAGGTGAGGGGGGACAGCTCAGTTGACAGGGTCCCTGGAGGAATGCCCAAGGCTTGACAACAGCCTGGCTTCTAGAGGAGATCAGAAGGTCCACACCAGCCATTATCTTCCTCACTGACATGCCTTTCTCTAAGACACTCTACATTTTGCTCATAAAATGGGGTTCCCACAACATCTTCATCTTTCACATGCTGGTTTTCCTGAGCGCATACTCCTCTATTTCATACTGCAGCCCTGGAGGCCAGACTGCCCTGGTTTTAATCCCGGCTGTTAATTTACTAGCTGTGTGGCTTTGGGCAAGTTACTCTCTCTCTCCTGATCTCAGTATCCACACCAATAACTGGGGCATAATAGTAATAGCTATCTAACAGGGTCGTTTTGAGGAATAAAGGAGATGTAACACGATGCCTTGGCCATAGCAAAGCTCAATATATATTTGTTATTATTAACATTAGTCTGCATGCTGCTATGAGCTTGCTGATGAAAACTACGATAATAAAAGTAAACAACAAATATGTATTGGGCACCTACACGATTGGGCACTGTTATTGTTCAGTGAACAACAGTGAAAGAGCCTTTCCCTAACAGAGCTGACACTGCACCCCACGCTCACCACAGGTCAGGATGGTGAGAAGAAACTTACACGAATGAACTCATTTCATTCTCAAAACCTCTCTGAGCTGATCTCAAGCATTCTGCCAAGTAGCCTAGCTTGGTGGAAACTTCTGGGGCTTTTGAAAAATAATTGAGTCAACATTGGGAAATGTGGGAGGGAGGGAGGTTGTTTGGCTATATTTTGTTTTCGGCTTTCCAAGTCTGTGACAGTGTTTAACGACAAAAACATTTTCTGGTTGAGCCAGCAGCTGAAGATTCAATAGAAACAGAAATAATTGATGGATCACACTCATCATTTCAAGGTAAGTGGTGTTCCCTGGGGTGGGGTAGAGGCAGAAGGTCAAATGGGAAAGTGGAACAAAAGAATAAATTCAACCTCCCTTTTTTACAGACAGAATTTAAGACGCTTGGCTTGCAAGGTCCAAGACTTCTACCGGAGCTCCCCGTTCTCGCCAGTGTCACCATGATGGTATTGATTGGAGAAGAAGAGGCACTCGGCCTCTAAAGGAAGGTGGATTCGCCCCAGCTCCCCGCTGTGGGTCTCTGCTCAGCTGGCTGGTTAGACCGGCCCTGTCGTGACCCAGCATGAGTCACAGGGGAGACTCTGTAAACTTGCCGACAGTCTGTCATCATCCCCTCCCTTGCAAAGCTAGACCTGAAGATGCGTCTTTGTTGGTCATTCTTGATGTGTTAATGAGCACTGTACATCTCTAGAAACTCTCCAAGACTACCCTCAGTCGTTTGTACTGCCACAGAACCTCAAGATCCCTGTCCAAATACATTTCCTTTCATTTGATAAATCCTTGAGTATTTCCAGGAAAATATTATCCATATGTTTCTATTTTGTGTCCACTTACTTCATCCTACTGGTTCGGAAGGAAAAATTGGTATTATCCAAGCAGTGTCATCATCTTTCTTTCCTTTCCTTTGGGAGACAGGATGGCCACAGTCTTAACCAAGTTCAAGACTGGCTGGAGACTGAAAGCCACAGGTTTTAACTTTACAAAGACTATTTTCCTCTTCCTAATCAAAGAGGCCAGGCTGAGGACCCACAGAAGGCAAAACCATTTTAATAGCAGGATGGACAAAACAGAAATACCCAAATAAATTATCCATCACACAATTTATATTCTTTTGACAATGTTTTCTTGAGTACTTAAAATGTTCTTGTCCTCTAACCCCAAAATTCTACTTCTAGGAAATTGTCCTAAAGGCATGGTCAGAGATACACAAACAGATTAAATTTATTTGAAACTAAATATCCAACAATATGTTATTGTTAAACTAAATTATAGTATGTCCAAAACTTGAAATACTATGCAGCCATTAATGGATATTTTGTGACATAGGAAAATGTTAGTAACAAGGAAGCTACACAGAAGTGGCGTGAGATTTAGTTATTTAAAAATTAATGGGAGAGAATAAAGTGGTGAGTGCTTCTTCCATCCCATTTGTAGCATCTTTGCTCTAGAATGAGAGGGAATTTCCTTCCATGTCCCAAGAGTTCATTTCTGGACAGTTGGGATTCTGTGCTCAGAGGACAGTTAACAAATCTCTTTTTACTAACTGCTATGTGTAAAATATATAAACAGCAAATTTCTTCTGTATAGCACAGGGAACTATATTCAAGCTATGAAAAGGAATATGCATATATATATATATACATATATATATATATGTATGTATATGTATGACTAAAACATTTTTCAAGAATGTATTCCTTTTCATAAGCTTTTCCATTATAGGTTACCACAAGATATTGAATATACTTCCCTGTGCTCTACAGAAAAAACTTGCTGTTTATTTACTTTATATATAGTAGTACCCACAAGTCTCAAACTCCCAATTTATCTCTTCCCACCCACTTTCCTCCCTGGTAACCATAAGTTTGATTTCTACATGAGTCTGTTTCTGTTTTGTAAATAAGTTCATTGCTGTCATTTTTTTAGATTCTACGTATGAGTGATATCATATGGTATTTATCTTTCTCTTTCTGGCTTCACTTAGTATGATAATCTCTAGGTCCATCCATGTTGCTGCAAATGGGATTATTTTATTCTTTTTATGGCTGAGTAGTATTCCATTGTATATTCAACTTCTTTATTTAGTCAAATGTATGTTTATAGATGCATGTACCCACCACCATAATCAGGATGCAGAACTATTCTGTTGTGACAGAGAAAGTCCTTCATGCTGTCCTTGCATAGTCATGTCCTCCCAGCGGGGAGCTTAATCCCTGGCAACCACTCATCTGTCTTCTATCTCTGTAATTATGTCACACCTTTTGAAACTGGCTTTTATTACTCAGAGCCTCTTTCCACCTCATCTTTCAAGTATCCTGCTCTCCAAGAAAGTGATCTGCATGACCAACTAGTATTCGTGAGTGAAAATGGTATCTCAAAAGAACTAAAATAAGAATATTTTCATGTGTCAGTGACTTGGTTTACTAACCTTGAAAAATAGGTAATAGCTTCCATATTGTCTCGGAGATGGAGATCTGTCATGAAAATGTGTTTAATCATTTGGCACCTCTGGACCCTCATGGAAATATTCTCATGACATTAAAACC
The DNA here is from genome assembly GCF_048564905.1 of Vicugna pacos. Taxonomy (NCBI): domain Eukaryota; kingdom Metazoa; phylum Chordata; class Mammalia; order Artiodactyla; family Camelidae; genus Vicugna; species Vicugna pacos. The sequence continues at coordinate 18,354,110 of NC_133021.1, read as the reverse complement.
ATCTTTTGGTCTTTGTCTCTTTCCCGCACCTCCATTTCTTCCACCTTTAACTAAAGCACCAGCCCCTTTCACCTCACCACCTCCAACAAGCCTCTTAGCTCCTTCCTCTCTTTCCGTTCTTATCCTTCTGAAATCTATTCCCAGCAGCAACTCATGGCCCCTGTGATTCATGTATGGTCTCAGCTCTGGAAACATCTCTTCAGAGAGACTTTCTCTGACAATCTAATTGCCTCCTTTCTCACCCCTCTCCACCCCTCCCCAACAAGTAGCTACCAAGTCATCCTGTTTTATTTTGTTCATACACTTATGAAGAATTTCAAAGTGTTTATCTTGTTGGCCTATAGTCATTTACTGTTTATTTGTTTATGTCTTCTCCCTGGCTATAAAATCACCCTGATGAACATGAGTTCCTTCTGTCCCTAGCACCTGGGGCACTTGGCACAGTCATGACCTCGGTAAATATTTATCGATTGGGTGAATGACTAAACGAATATTCATGTGGCTGAAAAACAGCTCCCAAAATGGAATAAGCAAGATAGCTGCCCTTACTACACTCTGCAACTGCTCAGAAAATGCAGGAGAAAAGTGTGAATGGCTACAGCACACAGGGGTCTGCAGACTGGCAGAATATTGTTGATGATTTTAAAAATCCATCAACACACTGAGTTCAAAACCTCAACACTGGAAAATGCCGTTGAACCTTGCATGGTTACCATGGTCAGGATGTTGGCTTTCGCCTAGAACTGCCTGGAAAATAAAGATCTCTCTCCCCACTCTCTCATTGTTGCCAGATTTGATTTCTTTATATGTATAGCAATCAGCCACTTGTAAGCTCCTAAGCCACATGCCAGTGGAAACACATGGCAAAGACAGGCAAGTTTCGTGCCAGGGCGGAGGAGGACCGGCTCCAATCAACTCAGGTTTGTAGGTTCAGCTGAGGTACAAAATGCTAGTTGGCTCTAACATCTTGATGGTAGGATCAGCCAGCTCAACTGGATTAAATATTTCCTGCTTCAGCAAGAAATTTATGTACTGATCTATTGATGGATGGGGGAGGGGGGTGGGTATATGGCATTTGGGACCACAAAGCAAAACAAATTCGTGTTTTATAGGGAAAAGAGTTTTTTTTTCAATAAAAAAATTAAAGCTTGCTTTCTTCAAAGAAGAGAGGTGAAATGAGATTTTCTGCTCCTAACTGAGAAAAAAAAAAGGTCCTCCACATAAGATATTTCTGTGCCACCCTGAAAAGACCAGGATTCGTCTTGGGGTGCAGGAGATCTTACTAAGGAGACCTGTCTCTGTCCGCAGGGAGTCCCAGCACATGAGCAAACTGAAACGTCAGAGGAAGCCAGTTCACCTAAACAGGCATCGCCGTCATCTGGAGAACTGGGTTCGGGGGGAACTGGGTCACCAAGGCAGGGAGACTGACATCAGAGTGTGGGTTACTCCTTGATGCTGTGCATTAATTCATTCACCCATCAGGCAGTGACTGTACCTCCAATGAGGATGAAGGGGACTGGACCAGATGCCAGGGAGAATTCTGTGATGATGGAGACACAGTTCCTGTCTTCAAGAAACTCACTAAGCACAGGAGAGAAGAATGTGCATGGAACACATGTGGAAAAGCCAGAAGAAAGTTACAGGTGAGATGTTATGAAAGTCTGGGGAAGATAGACCTTGTTTTACCTGGTTGAGGTAAGAAATGACTAAAAGGGGACAGGAAGTAAGTTGGAAAATTCTTTGTAAGAGGTGATATTTGCAAGGGAATTTACAAGATGAGTAGAGTTTGGTCAGGGAGATATGAGGCCAGAGGAGTTCCTCTCAGGTGGAGGGCTCCACAGACCCGTCAACGGAGGAGCACCTTTCTTAGAAGGCAGAAGGGGACATGGAGAAAACTGGCTTGATCTGTTCTGAAAAGAGCAGAGAAGCAGCTACAGGACTCATGGACACTGCTTTCACTCCTGATCAGTAGTGACTCCAGCTTTGCAGTATACAGACCAAGAGTCCAGTCCAGCAACACACAGCTTGAGGAGACAAAGCAGTAAATACCCTGAAGAGGTTTGCATTCCAGTCTCAGAATTGCCTCAAATTAAGTGTGGGTTCCCGCCAACTTTATCGCTTCGTCTCTTGATGGCTTTTTCTCAGCTGCCTCTCTGGCTTCTCCAGAATTATGAATGAGATCAATTAAATTTTGACTTTGGGAACATCCTGGAGGCTTTAAATGCAGAAACTCACAGTGGCTTTTAGAGCCAGTTTGTCCATGTTTTGCTCGTAACTCACCCTGCTACTCACTTTGTAAACTTGGACAAATTATTTAACCTTTGTAAGTCCATTTCCTTATGTCTGAAAACAGGGATAATAACAGTATATACTTCATGGGCTTAATGTTTAAAGGTTAAATAAGAATATTTGTTCAGGACTTGAATCCAATTCTGGCACCTAATAATTTGGTTCTATTATGAATAAGTAAATAGTGGTCCCTAACCTGGGACTTGACGCTGCGTCACGCGTTGCTACAGACGAAAGCCTTGCGACGAGGGGCTCTCACGGACCCAAGAGATCCAAGATATCAAGGCATCACTCTATGACTTAGAACACGGACTAAATCAAGATAAAATAGATCTGGATCTCTTTGCCTGAGTCTTCCTGTTGAGTGAAGAGTCAGGAGAAATGCCCTCTTGAGATGAGCTGGAAAATACCATTCAATTGGAAAATTCTAAGTAGAACCCGTCCCTCTCTTTCTCTCTTCATCATCATTCTGGGGAGCGATGCCTTCCTATGCTGAAGTTTGGGGCAGTCTCTCTCTGGGAGTAATCATCTCACTCATTGTTGAAGGAGCTCTTCCAGCATCGCCAACAGAGTTCTATTACTCATGGCTTTTAAATAAAATGAAAAGTTCCCAGGGCTCATTTGCTTTAAGGTTTTTCCTGTGATATTTTTCATCCGAGGTGCCCAGTGAATAGTCAGATGGTCTGTTCATGCACTGGGCTCTTAGAACGTCCGTGCTCTTCGTACCTCCCCACACCTGGGTCACTTACTGTAATATTCTGTTTCATTGGAATTTTAACACCTTCATTTAAAACAAGAAGTTAAGCAACTTCACACAAGACATTTTAGAACCTATAAATGTCTCGCCCAACACTCCCCTTTGATTTCACTTTCTCTTGCCCATGGGAATAGGGTAAAATATACAGTTTATCCAGGGAGGGTCACGCCAAATGGAGACATAGCACTTTGTTTAAAAAGTGGGTATCTCATTACTTACAGCCCTCGCCTTCTGGCCCAGCCTAATGCCATAATGACTCTCTTAAATTTCCCTCATTTAACATCATCCATCCTGCCTTCTTCTGTTACTGTTCCTTAAACTAACTAAACAGACCAAATACAATACCAGGGGCTAAAGGAGGCATGAATCCAACTTGTGGAAACCTGCTTTTAATTTAGGATTATGGGGCCAGTTTCCTAGAAATTGCCACATTTTTAAAGAAAATGGATTTTCCTCCTTTATGTCAAGAGATGCCTGATCTAATTAAAGTCGGTTTAATCTAATAATGAGTCATGTTAGGGCTGTCTTCAAAATGAACATTTTAGTCCCAAATCCAAACTTGAATCATCAGATATGTATTCTCACTAGCCTAAATAAAAAATTAAATGATCAGATCCCCAGACTCTCTCTCACCACTCTCATGGAGACCTATTAGAAGGTATGAAGATGAACCGATAAAACAGAATTACATTTTACATAGTGGTCTACTGGTAGACGACTATGAACCATTTTCCTTCTAAAGAGATACTGAAATGTAAAAACCACTGGGAAATTAGGAAGCTCTTTGTAAGCTCCTGGAAGGTCTAGATGGCATGATTCATTTTTGCACATCGAATGCTTTACGATGCATCACACACAGAGTTGGCGCTCAGCAAATGAGTGCCACTGGATGTGAACTTCAACCCTGAAAATACTTAAAGTGAGATGATCTCAAGAGGAAAGTATCCTGTTTCGTTTTCTGTGGTACATAGCAGGTGCTCAAGGAACATGTGTGAAGTGAATGAGTGGCTGACACTGAGGACCCCTGGAGAGGTAGCTGTACCCAGTTCCTATGGAATCTTCATGCCATAGAGAAACTACAGCCACTGAGATTCTGGAGAACTAGTCATTGAGCAGGACACTAGAACTGCCTCTCTGGGCAACACCTTGGGGAACCAAGAAAATAGCAATTTTATAGTTGATCATGTTGACCGTTAGGAGGTCCACGGATTCTGCCAAGTTTGACTGGTTAGAAATGCAATTAGAAGGCTAGCTTCCCTCCCTTGTCCTGTTAATAATGAGGGATGGAAGGTGGCGTCTAGAGAACTAAAGAAATCACAGTGAACTGTAGGAAATTTCCACTGTAAAGACATCAGACGACTTTAGAACTGTCTATAAATAGTTGGTATATGCCCCAGGCCAGGACAAATTAGTAGGGAACAGCATGAACTTCTCTGGGGAGTTTCTGCAGCTCTGGTGCCTACAGACAACTGCTCTCTTGTTCTGTGTTTATCCAGAGTGAAATACATTCTTCTTTGTGTTAATAACACAGAAAATAAGAAAGGGACAAAAGTTTCAGCTACAAGAGCCATCAACACAGCTCCCCAAAGATGCCTGGTTTTCCCTTGTTGACTAGACTAACCAGAAGCCAAAGCATCTCCCACTGGAGACATCCACATGAAAAACCTCGACCTCGGATCTCTGTATTACTCCCCTGGGTCTGTAAAACACCATCTCTTTTTTTCACTGAAGTATAGTTGATTTACAGCGTTGTGTCAGTTTCTTGACTTAAGCAGTGGATACTGTGGAGAAGGGCTGGGGGCGCTGTGAAGATACATGAAATTCAGAGTCTTCCTAGATTGAAGCGGAGAGTAGCACCTACAGCCGCAAAGAGCACAAAACTCAGCCACTGTTATGGAAACGTGGTCACTAGAACTGAGTCACGGAGCTGGACTGCTCGTCGGCGACCCCGACGTTGTCTGTGGAAACTGGGCTTTCGTGATGCTAGTCCTCCTTCAAGTTCTGCAATCATGTCATAAAGATGAAAGTGGACTAGCACGTGGAGTACATATCCTGCCCCATGTTCACCCAGATCTGCGGGGAAGGGAGGCTAACCATGCTGGCCTCCTGAATGGGGCTGCGTCTGGGGAGAAACACAGCAGATGCTGGACTGAGCACATCAGAACCGCCCGAGGACCTTCCGCCGTGCCTGCGGGCGCTGGAGGCCTGCGTGTCCAGTTGGGGGCTCGGGGAGGATGTGGACGCCCCCGAGAAAGAAACGAAGCCTCCTCCTTCTCCCTTTTGCTTTTTGAGCTCCGTAATACAATTTTTCAACAGTGTTCTTTTGAAGTCTGGCGTTCGGAGGGGAATTCCTGGAGGGCGGTGAGACATCCGAAGGCATCACAGAGGAGGGCATGGAACGTCCTTTAACGCGGGTCCTTCAGAAGAGGAGAGACAGACGAATGTTTAGGTCCCTCTCCACCCTCGAATTCCAACAGCCCGGGAGAACGGATTTCAGCTCTGCCCAACTAGCACGAACAGAACAAAACCAAACCAAAACAAACACGGACATCCTGACTGTTTCTGCTCCTCCCCCCACGATATTATAAGCAAGCTCCCTAGTGGCCGGGACACTTCATCCTGTTTTGTTCCTTCTCAGCTTCTTTGCACACAGGCCTTCGCCAGCGCTCTGAATTGTCTTGCTTCTTTTTTTTGATGGGCTCATCCACCAATTTCCCAGCCTGGAGCTCGGATCACGTCCTTGTTACCTCTGGGTGGCCGCCTGGGCACAGACTTGGTCTGTCGCTGACGCTCCGTTGTGGGGCTCATCCTTGTTCAGCTGTTTCCCAGCTCCCTTCAGGTCTCCTCCACGTCCTCTCGGTCCTGCACATTTCTAGGAGTTGATACTCACTTCCGTGGGATAGCGGCACCGAGCACTAAGCCAACGTCCTGAGTGTCCACCCCTCCGGGCAGAACAACACACCTCTGGCTCCCTCCTCCCTCCCCCAGGCCATCACCTCCTACCTTTGGGGCAGATGGGCCTCTGGGTGTGAGTCCCCTTGGCTTCTGGTCCTTCTTCATCTATAGACTTGCCCACCTCCACATCAGCCTGGCCTCCTTCCAGAATCAGAACAGGAGACCTGTCTAGTCCTGTTCAAGGTCACCTGACCCCTGGACCCCAAGCCTCCTGCTGGACCTGATCAACCTTCATCTCATTTGTAGTTTCCATTTCGTTCTTCTCTTCCTCTTTCCAACCTCACCTAGTAGCCCCCTGGCTTGTAAAATTGTTTAAATCAATCTCATCTCTGTCTCTAAAAAATATCAAGTTCCAAAAAAACAAATAAAATCTTCCTCCCTGCATGTGCCTGTCATTGGGAAAACAGACTGTTCTCTTTGTAGGCTGGAGCTGATCTGGTTCCCATGTAGGTGTTAGTATTCAGGGAACACGATGAAGCTCAAGGAGGGTCTGCATTCAGGGAATCGTGAGCTGCCTTGTGATGGAATCCTCCCACAAAATCTGAAGACCCTTTCCCCAGCTGGGAAGCACCTCTGCAACCTCCCCATGACGCTTCTGGCAGAGAGAAGATGCCACCTCTATCTCTGCACATACTTAGGCTCCCAAAGGTCCCATCAAGACCATCAGCTTTGTCCCTAAAAGGAAGTCCCGAGTCCTTTATCACATGAGCGGCATTCCCCCACTTATCTAAGTGTAGAGAGCTCCCAGGGTCCTGGTGTGTTCCTCTTGAATCCGTGTGAGTATGATTTGGGAAGTTAAAATTGTAGACAGATCTCAGGCGACATATTCATTACCGTCAGCTGAAGCTCCCATGCTCACAGGCAGACCATCACAACAGACCTGCTGGGACCTGATTACTTTTAAGAAAAGAAACTTCTTTGGGTTATTATTCTCTTTCTTGTTGGACTGAACCCTTTTTCTGGAATTCTGATTTTCTGATCATTATTAAAATTCTCAAAGGAATGCCCTGGTATCACTCACAAGGCCAAATTTTTGTGGTATGTTAGAAAACTCTAATTGTGTACAACTGACTGCGTTATCACAATATTATCCAGAACCTGCAAGATAAGACACTAAGAGTGATGACTGGACATGAGTGTTAGGGCTGCTGTAACGCTTCTGCCCTCTGACCTAATTTTAAAACAAAACAAAGAGAACCATCATTTGTACGGCATCTGTCTTCGCCCCTTTTTGTTTCCTTGATTTGGTTGTTTTTCTCATTCTGATACTATTTCCCCATTTATTTTCCTCAGGGAGAGGAATTATGTATTCATCACTCAAATTACTGTCATTCTTTTTATCTTGATTCTGCAAAGTCTTGCCAGATGTCTAAGTCAAAGGAAGACTCAGATGAAGAGTTAAGGAGCTGGAGAAGAGTTTTCACCTCCCTGTTGGTGGGTACCACCTGCTCCTTTTAACCAATTATTGTGTCATTTAAAAAGAATCCTATGAAAAAATAAATAAAAAAAAAAGAATCCTATGATTGTGATCCCATAAATTGTTGGTGAGAACAGAAATTTCTGTAGCCACTTCAGAGGGTAATTTGGCAATGTATGAAAAGTTTAAATGTCTTGCCCTTTGACCCAAGAGAAATGACAGGAATGTGTCTAAAAGGATAGTCATCAATTATTGCATTTTTTATGAAAACAAGAAATCTGGAAACAACCTAAAGAGGTTATCAGTCAAAAGAAACAGCAAAGGAATTCCAGGCAGTCATTAAAAGTAATGACATTGTTATGCAAAGACTCTCATGGTGTAAGAGAATGATTACTAAATATATGTCAAATTTCCCTTTTGTTACATTGTGTGCACGCATGTTCAACAGCCCATAAGAATATTCAAAGTGTTAAGAGTGGAATGTGTGTGTGTGTGTCTGCGTATATGAATCACTCTGCTGTTTTAACACAACACTGTAAATTGACTATACTTCAATTATATGAAAAAAAAGTTAACATTTTACTGGGAAATTGAATGCTAAATCTTTTTTGAACAGTATCTTTCCACACTGTCCGAGTATTTCTCATTAGGGGTAAATTTTGACATCAGAACTTTGCCAGGTCCGTGAAAGGGCACCTCCCGAGCCCCGGAGGGAGGGCAGGACACAGGAGAGCCTCTTCCTGAACCTGCTTTTGCAGAACATTCTGTCAGTCATCGTGGCTCCACCAGCAGCTGAGATTCAGGCAGGCCACTACGGTGAATTCGTTCTGCAAGAGAAGAAGCGTCACCATCTTTGGCTCAAGGCCAGGGAGGACGGAAGGAACCCAGGCTCTGGGACTGGTGCTGCCTACCTTGCAGGTCACAGGACACGCCCATGAGTCCATGGTCATGAGCCAGCCCAGAACATTACCTAAAAAGCTGAAGTTCCACTCAAGGCTAGGCAGGCCCTAAGGACTCCAGATGAACAGGTTGATCTGTTCCCTGTCTGTTCTGGCCTCCCAAACACGCTGAAATACAAACCCTCCCCGCCAGGGACGGACAACACCGGGTTTACTGGTGTAAATATTCTGTGCATGCTAGACGGGACTTCCCAAACAAAACACAACTTGATTTGAAATAATAAACCTTCCATTCATGTTGATAATGAAGGAGATCTATTACCAGGTCTTGCCTAGTTTCACAATCTTAAAAGTAATGCTTAGCATGTGGGACTAGTTATTTTATAATAAATAAATGACTCGAGCTATTTCTCCTTAGACTCCATAACAAACGTTTTTGGTTTGGGGTTTGTTTTAACAACAGCAGCATGACACGGTTCCCTCAGATTTCCCAGGCAGCAGGAAGGAGTCGCTGACTAACTGTGGATCCAGTCCGGAGGCAGCAGCGCCTTGCTGGTTGGACCAACTCTGGACACGTGGCTCCACCCAGGGCTTTGGTTCCCTCCTCCTTGGAGATGGTCCCTGATATCCATTCCTCCCAGGGGTCTAAGTCTGAGATCCTTTGTCTCCAGTCCCTTTAGCAGAACAGAGACTGTAGCATTTCAAGTTTCCAGTGGCTTCCAGAAAGACCTCTGTGGGAGAAGATAGCCCTTCGGGGCACAGCATCAGGCCAATTCTTAGCTGCTGGGTGAGGAAGGAGGAAGAGGACTCAGTGATAAAACGACGTGTGGGACAGATGACCCTCCAGCTTGGCCTGGAACAAGATATGCCGGTCACACTGGGACAGAGTGTGGACAGGGGAGGGAAGGATAAAACTTCTTAGGTACCGCCTACAGGTAAGATGCGTTATTGGCACCAGTGAGAGCTAATGTCTCCTGAGTGCCCCCCGTATGCCCGGGGCCGTGTCCAGGGCTTTACCTACGTGACCCACCCAGTCCAGACACAGTCCTGGCCCATGAGGACCTTATGCTCATTTTACAGGAGAGAAACCTGAAGCTTAGAGGTCACCCAGCTATAAGTCATGGAACCAAGACTGCAGGGCACGTCTGAGACTGAGCTCTTGGCCTCTGAGTCACTCTGCTGAGTTGGGAACTGGGTCTGAGAGGCGTCAGCCATCTGCCCAGAGTCACACGACTCAGAAGTGGTAAAGCAAGGATATGAAAGCAGATCTGACTGACATCAAAACACGTGATCTTCAGCCACATGCGGTGCTGCCCCAGATCCCTGAAGGCGGCTTCCCAGCCCACTGAGCCGTCTGGTTGATTTATCTCCACTGGGCTCTGAGCGACTGAGTCCAGCCTTAAACCTAAGGGACAGTTGAGAAATTTTTTTTTTAAGGACGCATGGGTCTACGGGACCAGTAAGCCATTCTAATAAGCAGGACATTTTTAGACGAAGTTTTGGAGATCTTAGGACGCATGTCGTAACGTCTGTGGTATTTCCTTTTTGAGTTTCGTTTTGCCTTTTTTATGCACCTTCGTGTGGCTGACTTCACCAGTGTCCGTGCCAGCAAGGAGGGGAGCGCGTTACTGGGCCAGGAGTCAGCAAAAGCGCCGGGCCCGACGACGAATGCGAAGGCAGGATATTTTTTTTAGCTTATCGGCTTTTGCTAGACAGACCGCCTTTTCTCCCCCTCCCTACTCTGTGAAAACCAACTCCCAGGCACCCTGACCAGCCTGGGAGGGTAACTGATACCACGTTACATCAACACCCCGGCCCGCAACAACAGCCTGCGTCCATGTGTGTGAGTCTGCGTGTGAGTGTGTGCGGATGTGTGTGTGTGTGTGTGTGTTCTAGTGTGTGTGGGTTTGTGTGTATGTGTGTTTGTGTGTGTGAGAGAGTTTGTTTGTGTGAGTTTGTGTGTGAGCACCATCTCCAAGTCTCCCACTTTTCTCTCCCGTGTCTCATATGTGCCTTGTGTCAGATTTACTACCTGTTGGGAGCTTTGCTGTATCAAATGCAGGGCAGGTGCACAGTGATAGTTGCTGACTAACGTAATAGAAGTAGTGGCAGTGGCAGCAATAATGATAGTTATTATTTCTACTGACAATTATTACTACTGTTTTTATTGAAGTATAGTTGATTCACAATGCTATGTTGGTTTCTGGCAGTGTAGTGAGTCAGTTATACATAATATATATATTCTTTTTCATATTCTTTTCCTTATAGGTTACTACAAGATATTGGGTACCCTGTGCTGTACAGTAGGACCTTGTTGTTTACCTATTTTACCTATAGTAGTTTGTATCTGCAAATCCCAAACTCCTAATTTGTCACTCCCCCTCCTTTCTCCCCAGTAACCATAAGTTTGTTTTCTACGTCTGAGTCTATTTCTGTTTGGTAAATAAGTTCATTTGTGTCATTTTTTTAGATTCCACATATAAGTGATATCATATGCTGTTTGTCTTTCTCTGTCTGACTTACTTCACTTAGTATCATGATCTCCAGGTCCATCCGTGTTGCTGCAAATGGCATTATTTCATTCTTTTTTATGGCTGAGTAGTATTCCATATTGTGTGTGTGTCTGTGTGTGTCTTCATCTTTATCCAGTCATCTGTGGATGGACATTTAGGTTGCTTCCATGTTATTATTATTATTGTTGACATTTATTCTGTGCCTCCTCTTTCACCAAGGATGATACCAAATGATTTAGGTTCTTTTTATTAACCCGCACAACCACACAATGAGGTATGTAATGTTATTCCCATGCTGCAAGTGAAAAAAACTAACGCACAGAGTGAGTGGCCTTTCAGGGTTGCGCTGAGCCTGGAAGAGTGAGAGGAAGACCCGGGGCTCCGGCTCCACTGTTCTGTGTCCAGGCGGGTGGTGGGGGCCATGGGAAGGAAGGTGATGCTCTGAGGACACCCCCAAACAGCATCACAGCTGAACCTGAGTAAGTCCAGGTGGTCTGGCTCCTCCTCCTCCTCCTCCTCGACCCTAACAGCTTGTTCAGCAGTCTGCTAATGGCCTCTGTATCTGCCTAACGACTCCAAGGAACTTGCCCCTGTGTTTCTGCAGGTCCTTAACTTTCAAACAGATTCTGTCTGGTGTGCTTCCAAAGGGAATTCCTGATCTGCCTGTCAAACCCGCAGGGCATTTGGCCCTTGAGGTAAGTGGACCAGGACGTTGCAGCCGCCGGCGCCAGTGTTCCCAGCTGAGAAATCTCAATTACTTTGGGTCCTATCTACACCACTTTCCGGTGTGCAGCATATCTAGAAACACATTTAGGAAACTGAAGCACAAAAATACCTTCTTGAGATAAAGACTATTTCAGAAGGAGCCTAAAAATAAAGGGCAAGCACGATCTACATCTGCCTACGTGCCAGACTGACTTGCTAGAAGTTTGTCTGAAAAGTGTTGCTGCGTGATGTTGGGCAAGAAGTACCTTTAATCTCCAGGTCTCCATTTACTCATCTCTTACTGCCTGGTCCATTTTGGTAGGCGCAAGTCACTTGAAACATGCTGTAAGACTTCAAAGATTAAACTCCCCCAAAATGTAAATAATATCATGAACTACTTATCATTATGTAGTTCCAGACAAACCAGGGCTGCTGCTATAATTGTGGTCCATACAGTTTTGGGACAGACCCTCCACTATGAGGTTGTGCAGTGCACAACCTGCACAACGGTACACAGGGCCTAGCATATCGATGGTCATGCGAATCCTAAGTTACTTATCACCAGCTCCCATCTCATTCCTGAACAATATAGAGCAATGTAGTAAATGTCAGAAGGGTCCTATAACATTGATTTAAATACCTTGGGCTTCTTCTCAACTTATTTAAGATTAATTCACTTAACTTCCAAGTGACCTCCTCTGTGGCTTTCTTTCCTAATCTTTCTTTAGGTAAAGTAGTGAGAACTAGAAACTCACGACAAATGAAATCACTTCTGGCACTGCGATTGGAAGAGAGCCTGTGAAGTTTAAGAAGTTACAATACAAGGCGTGGGACTTGTATTTCAACATAAAAATCCCTGAACCTACACGTACAGTTAAGGTTTCCTCAGAACATATGTGTGAATTCCTTGAAAATTATTTCTGAGACTGCCTCACTTTTTGTTAACCTCAAGGATGATTAAAAATGGGGGGAGGGTATAGCTCAGGGGTAGAGCACGTGCTTAGCATATACGAGGTCCTGGGTTCAATCCCTAGTACCCTTCTGAGAAAAGAAATAAAGGAGAAAGCTATTTTTTTAATTCAAAAAAAAATAAAAAGAATGATTAAAAAAATGTTAAAGCAGTTGAGGCTGTCCTTGATTCAGGAAATCAAAATACTCGGTTTGGTAATCAAAAAAGATATTAAAATGTCAGATACTAAAAAAAGTGAGATAAGAAAATAAGGATTTTGTTTTCCCTGTGTTAGCTCAAAAACAGGCTCGTGGAAATTCTGAGAGGCATTTTAAAATATATTTTGAGGGATGACGTCATCCTGAAACAAATATTATGGTACAGAGAAATAGGTATCAGATCTATAAAAGGAAGATTTAAAAGAAATATTTCATGTCTCTTCAGTCACCTCTGTCGTGAGAGGATAACACACAGTTCTTGGCATTGCGCTCCCGATTGCATGCTGAAGTGTACAAGGTAAAAATAAATTAAAATAACTACCCCAGAATGCTAAATTGAACTCTGTGGCTTGGCATAGAATTGAAGGCTTATGTTTAAAAACTTATTTTTAAAAGAAAAGTAATTCAGAGGAGGGAGAAACCACTGAAACAGTAGTTCCTCTGCCAACTTGAGCTCCTGACCTTCGAGATGCCTGGCAACCGAATGTTCCATGAACTACGAGTGCCAAGCAGCAGGCCAGGCTGCCTGGGAGCTCAGACGCGCACACTTGCTCAGAGGATGGCTGACTGGGGTAGAGGCAAGGTTGTTTCTGTATCTGCCCTAAATGGGCTTAGAAAAGCCCAGGCTTTGGCAGAGGGGTCCCGCGTCATGCGCACTGCGGGGGCAGGGCCAGAGCTATTGCAGGGGTTGGGCTGGGTGACTCTTGCTCTGAGCAGAGTGCTGGGCCACCGTCCCCAGGAACAGGGGCAGTGCTGAGCACTCCCAGACACCTTTCCCGAATGTACCAACCAGAGAAACCACCCCACCCTCCCAGGGGCCGGGGTAGTGAAGGAGGAAGGTGACGCCCGTGGAGTCCCCTCCACCAGGATGGACACCTTGGGATGCCTCTTCCTGACTCCTCAGTGGTTCTGTGGGAAAGAGCACACAGAAACTTGAGCTTGGGTTCTCCCTGACTTGCTAGCTTTTCTTGCGAACCCCTTAACAACGTGCACGTTGCAGAGTGCTTATCCCTAACTGTTGGTTAGGTCGGTGCCATCTTGAGGTCACCGTTGCTTTCTCTGCAAAAGTGAGCTCCTCGGATTGTTTTCCTCTGAGGTCCCTCCCACTTATGGAATTTGAAAACAGCGTGCTGTTTGACTAAAGTCGTTTATACAATAGCCTCGAGTTTGACTGCATTAAACTTTTCCCCCCTAAGCCAGTTGGTTTGTGTAAACACAGCCTAGTGACCGCCCCCCGCCCCCCGCCCCCCGCCATGGCAGCAAAGTGATGGCTGGACTCCGAGAAAAAGGCTGGTCTCTCCCAATGAGGTGCTCTGTGGTGATCTGGGAGACAAGCTTCGGTGCATTTAGAAACAGAAGTAATTGTCTAGAGAGACAACAGGGGAAAAACAGTGAATGTAAGATGAAAGGGGAGAGAGGGAAGAATGAATACAGAATAAAGAAAACAAAAAGCCAGCAATCAAAACACTGCAGCAACAGCAATAATCGAATAGTAGGGCAGATCCCGTGGTGAAGATGTCCATTCAAGAACCGTCAGGTTCATACAAGGTGCCAGTCACCTGTTCAGGCTGTGCGATGTCAAAAGGTGACATTTTCCCGGCGCCAACTTACTGTCATTTTTTAAATTAGAAGTTTTGCAAAAGAAATGTGCTTGAGGGCTACAGGCCAATGAGCATGACCTTACCGTATTGATTCAAGCCAAGGGGCACCTCACTTAGACATGGGTCTAGACCTGGGATTCTCCAGTGGGTCCGGGGGATATTTGACAATGTCGGGGGAACTTTGGGGTCACTACTGGAGTTGGGGTGCTCCTGGCATTTGGTAGGTTGAGACCAGAGATGCTGTTCTACATCCTACAAGGCATAGGACAGCCCCCCAAAACAAAGAGTTATCCAACCCAAGACATTAGTAATGCAAGGTTGAGAAGCCCTGGGCTACACTGGGGCAGAACAAATGAAAGATGTAGCCTAATCCTGGTGGGTTTTTCAGGCTTTTCCATGCCGTCAAAAGCAATATTTTGTACAGTCTCAGGGGCTCTTGGAGCTGATGGCTCCCCAGTGGATCTGTTCACGAGTCTGACTTCGAGATCCTCGGGGTCAGCGCTCTGAACTGTTGGCTGGCTGCCCCACCAGGGGCAATGCCAAACCCACCAGGTCAATGCGTTTACAGGCTGAAACAGTTCAGTCCTGAAGATGCAGATATCTGATAACCATTCTCTGGAACCATTTCCCTGTAGAAAGAAGCAGCGAGAGGTGGTTGAAATAAGGAAATCAGGAGTTGCCTTGCTGTACGAGCCAGCCCGCATGAGCCTGTCCAGCAAGTGTGTGAATCCATGTCCACAGGGGCCGCCTCACTCTGCCTTGCTGGAAAGTTGGAAGAGGCCCCACATGAATACTAAGCTGCCCTGCACCAAAAGGTGAGACAAGACTGGTGATCCCTGGAGGCAAGGCCAAGATAGAAAAGGTTAGTTAGCAATGGGAGAATGGAAAGTTCTAGATAAACTCGATTTCTTTTTAAATGGTTGTGTGTAATACATTTTTTATTGAAGTGTAGTTGATTTACAATGTTAGTTTCAAGTGTACAGCAAAGCGATTCAGTTATATACATATATACACACATATATTTTCGGATTCTTTTCCATTATAGCTTATTATAAGAAATTGAATGTAGTTCTCTGTGCTTTACAGTAGGACCTTGTTGTTTACCTATTCTATATATAGTAGTGTGTATCTGTTGTTCCCAAACTCCTAATTTATCCCTCTCCTCCTTTCCCCTTTGGTAACCACAGTTTGTTTTCTAGGTCTGTGAGTCTATTTCTAGTTTGTAAATAAAATTTGTATTTTTTTTAGATTCCACATATAAGTGATATCGTATGATATTTCTTTCTCTGACTTGCTTCACTTAATATGATAATCTCCAGGTCCATCCATGTTGCTACAAATAGCATTATTTCATTCTTTTTTGTGGCTGAGTAGTATTACATTGAGTGTGTGTGTGTGTGTGTGTGTGTGTGTGTGTGTGTGTGTTTACACACAAGATCTTCTTCATCCAGTCATCTGTCAATGGACATTTAGGTTCTTTCCATGTCTTGGCGATTGTAAACAGTACTGCTATGAACATTGGGGTTCATGTCTCTTTTTGAATTATAGTTTTCTCCATATATATGCCCAGGAATGGGTTTGTTGGATCATATGGTAGTTCTACTTTTAGTTTTTTGGGGACCTTCCATACTGTTCCCCATAGTGGTTGCAGAAATTTACTTTCCCACCAATAGTGTAGGAGGGTTCCTTTTTCTCTACACTCTCTCCAGCATTTATTATTTGTAGACTTCTTAATGATGGCCATATTTTAAGATCTAGAAACTTCACTCACAGGAGCCTGAAGCATGTAGTTAGACCTTGAAATAGCAAGAGTCCAGGTTCTCCACGGAGACAATTCATCGCCACCCCAGCTTCTTTCTCGGAATATCCAGTTTCACTGGGTGTCGCTGTGTTTCCTTTGGTCTTCCCGCCTTCACCCACGACAGACTGGACAAGGGCAGGCAGCATCCGCCTCCCATGCAATGGGCAGAGATTCCCAATCATCCACCTGCTGCTGTTGAGATAGAAGCTGGGTTCAGACTGACTCCATCTTGGCCAAGGGACCTCGCTCAGGAGCGCCACCTACTGGACGAAGGGAAAAGAGAAGAAAAACAGCTGGCTTTCAAAGGGCTTTCTTTTCGTAACTCCAAATTCTGGTGAGAGCCCTGTGCGAGATGTTTCCCTTAGGCTCAGACTTCACATAGCTTGCTCTATTTTGATTTTTAAAAATTATCCTAGATCAGCGTTAAAAAAAAACCCCAAACCATTGGTACAGGACCTGACCAGTGACCTAGCCCAGAGATTAGTGCTCATCTCTGGGACCAAGCTGGTGGACTGACTGGGCTGCCTGGAGGCTGGGGAGGGAGATTCTGAGGCTGTCCCAGTGTCAGTTAGAAGGCTGGTGGCGGAACTGGCTCCAGGCCCCAGCTGGGAAGGACTGTCACTTTACGGTCCCAGTGGTCATGCCTGACCTGGGTATTGGGAGGATGACGAAGCTTTACCATATATTCCTGCATCACTGAATATCTGTCTGAAAAGATGATTTGCACCTATGATTAACTCAAATCAATTCAGGGTTTGGAAAATTAGGATTTTGGTCACCTTTATTAAAGTTTCCCTTTTCCAACGAGGACTCATTTAAAAATCCTCCGTTCAGCTGATTTTGGAACATGGGAGAGCTTGAAAACTAGTCCTTTGCAGCCCCAATTTATACCAAATAAAGAAAATAAAGTCACTAAACTGGTATGTGGCATTGAAACCTTATTCATATTTTACCTGGGGTGGGGGAAGACTCCGGCTCCCAGCTACTTCTATTAAATCAGCCGTCACCATAGGCGTTACTTAGTGAGTTTCCTCCAAGTGCAAAGCTCTCTGCCAGGCAAATTAGCTTCTTCGTGCACTCCTAGATACTGCGCCACTTTGCAGACAAAGACCCCGGGGAAGCTCACGGAAGCCAAGTGCCTTGCCCAAAGTAACACTCCAAGTAAGTAGCTGAACTCCTTACAGCCATGCTGTCTGGTCTCCTGTATGTCAAGTCAGATTTGCAGACTTGAAAGGAAGGCAATGGAGTTTCTTCAGGATCTGCTTAACTCAGTGGAGTCATAGTAAGCTGTCATTGGTGCTATTTTGTGGACCAGAATTTCCTGAGAGCAGGATGACCGAACCTCTCCAGCACACAAGATGGCTGGCCATGGAGATGAGGACTTCGGATGACCGGTAGGAGAGACCTGGAGGGTCGGGGCTGCATAGGCCATGAGGCATGGGTGGGTTCTCCTCTCCTTCTTTTCATGAGGACATATGAGTGCCGTGAATCATATATTTGAACCCCAACTAATAAATATTAAGATGGTCAGTGTCTATTTATTAATATATTGATATTTGATTATTATTCATATAAATACAAATAATTATATTTTAGTAATTAATTTAATTAATATATTAGTGTATTGATAATAACTCTCCAGGTTTGTAAGTTAAATTTCATAACTTGAACAAATGAAACTAAGATAATTAAGTCAAAAGGAGACAGCAGATGGAGGGGAGATGGGTTCTGGAACCTCATTTTAGGTTTTCTCTCCCCACAAGAGCACCCGGCCAGAATGAACTTCAAATATGAAGAAATCCCACAAATAATGCGTTTTCTGTTCTTCCCTCCATGCCTTCTTGAAAACTCCATTCACTGTTCCTCTGGTAAGTTCCTTCCTTCAACAATCAGGCCACTGTCCCTGAGCCTTGGCAGGGCGTCTGACATAACCAACAGCAAGGGAAGTGTTTTAACAGCTCCGTTAACACTGCAACAGAGGTTTATTGTTATCAAATAGACACTCGGGCAGAGCTCGGCCGGCCGCCGCCCCGCGCCCAAGGGCCGCGGATAACCAGCTCCTCCGGCTCCGGAGCGCGGGGGCCGCGGAGCGCGGGGCGTGTGGAGCCGGCAAGCGCCGGGTCAGAGTCAAGGTTCTCATGGAGCCCGTGACTCGTGGCAAATGGCTTAATATTTTTCAAGACTTATGTGCTTAGCACTTTACCTGACACGTAGTAAGCACTCCATCAAGAGCAGGGCTTTATTCTCTTTAATTTTTTAAAAATTTTAGTTATTATCTAATGGTGCATAAATATATATATTTTTGTGTAAACCTTTAAAACCTTTTTATTGCAGTATAGTTGATTTCCAGTGTTAGTTTCTGGTGTACAGCATAGTATTCAGTTACACGTATATATATTCTTTTTCCACTATAGGTTATTAAAAGAAATTGAATAAAACTGTACAGTAGGACCTTGTTGTTTATCTATTTTATCTATAGTAGTTTGAATCTGCTAATCCCAAACCCTTAATTTATCCCGCCCCCCGCCCCCCCTTTGGTAACCATAAATTTGTTTCCTGTGTCTGCGAATCTTTTTCTCTTCTGTATATAAATTCATTTGTGTCACTTCTTTAGATTCCACATGTAAGTGATACCTTAAATGCAGAATTCGATTATTTCTCCATATATAAACATCACCCAGATCAGAATCTAGACCATGTCTAGCACTCCAGAGGGAGTGGTCCTGCCCCTTCCCCATGATACAGCCCCCCTGTCCTGATGTCTGTCAACAAACACACTTTTGGACTGTTCTTGAACCTTCTGGAAGTTTCATTGTAAGTGTATACTTTTCTTGTGTCTGATTTCTCTCACTCAGCATTTTGTCTCTGTGTTGCTTTGTGTATCAGTTGTTCTGTTTTGTTGAACAATATTCTGTGGTGTGAGTACACCACGAGTTATCTATCCACTTTCCTGGTGATAGGTATTTGAGCTATTTCCAGTTTGGGGCTATTATAGACAAATCTGGTATGAACCTTCTTGAACATGTCTTAATATTTTTATAGGCGTGGAGTATGAGATCTGCTTCCCTCGTTACTGGTAGACCAACTGTTCCAAAACCATTTTTTCTTTTCTGCTTTTCCCATCTGCCTTTTCAGTGAATATATTCAAATCCTGACTGCAGCAATTTCTAATATTTTCCATTTCTGTCTCTCTACCTATATTGTGCTATTTAACTTCTGAAGAGAAAGAAGTCACATAGGTAGCTAGAGAAACCCACAGTGATGTCTGCAGAGTTGTGTGTGTGTGTGTGTGTGTGTTCTGTTTTTTTTTTTAAATATAGATGTAAAACAATTTGACCTTAAAAATCCACGACAATTTTCTGCTCTTTCTTTCAAAAAGCATTTCTTCAGACTAAAGGATAAGACAAGAAATGAGAAACATGCTGTAGGAAAAAAGCAAAGACCTGCCTGATGTGATGCTTAGTCTCCAAAGCTTACAGTTTAGGAGGAGGGACAATGTCCGTCTTCGGAACAAGGTCACAGGGCAGGACGTGCTAAGGGCCATCCGAGAGGTTCACGTGGAATCCCACCGCAGGGCACAGGGAGATCTCAGGAAATGACTTTCCCAAGTAAGTCACCTTACCCGAGCACAGAACCCTCCCTCTACCACGTCATTAGGACATGTAAGTCGTGGGGCTGAAGAGGAGGGACATTTCATTTTCTCCAAGTCCCAGGGGAAATGGAGGCACAAAGAAATTGAATGCATTTAATTAAATGTTTTATTTATTTTTATTTTCTATTGAAGTGCAGTTGATTATAATATTATATAAGTTACAGGTGTACAATATAGTGATTCACAACTTGCAAAGGTTATACTCCATTTATAGTTATTATAAAATATTGGCTATGTTCCCTGTGTTGCACAGTATATCCTTGTAGTTTATTTTACACCTAATAGTTTGCACCTCTTAATCCCTTACCCTGATACTGCTCCTCGCCTCCCCCCACTGCTAACCACTAGTCTGTTCTCTGTCTCTGTGGGTCTGCTTCTTTTTTGTTATATTCACTAGTTTGTTGTATTTTTTAGATTCCACATATAATGATATCATACAGTATTTGTCTTCCTCTGTCTGACTTATTTCACTTAGCATAATACCCCCAAGTCCATCCATGCTGCTGCAGATGGCAAAAGTTCATCCTTTCTGTGCCTGAGTAGTATTCCACTGTGCACGCGTGCGCGCGCGTGCGTGTGTGTGTGTACACAACTTCTTTATCCAGTCATCTGTTGATGGGCATTTAGGTTGCTTCTGTATCTTGGCAGTTGTAAAGGATGCTTCCATGAACACTGGGGTGCATGCATGTTTTCAAATGAGTGGTTTTGTTTTTTTTCAGATATATACCCAGGAGTGGAGTTATTGGCTCATGTTAAACTTTTAAATAAAGGATGCATTGGTTTAAAAAAAAAACAAATAAGGACACTCTCCAGGAGGCTAAGAGAAGTCTAGCAGAAGTGCTGTCCCCTGTGTCAGACCTCAGGGCTGCCTGCAGGCCAGCAGCCCGCCCGGCCCAGCGCAGGGTGGGGAGCACGCGAGGGAGGCGGCCGCAGAAGCCGGGCCGCTGGCTGCGGGCTGCTTCCTCAGACGTGTCTTCTCTGTTTACACGCACGTGTGAGTCTCAGAGACCTCTGCCTCAAAACACAGGCGGCTCTCAGGCACAGTGCAAAAGGGCTCCCTCCTCCTTCCTCCTGGCCTTTAAAAATCAGTGCTCCTGGCCCTTGTGATGCGCCAGGCAGAGGAGACCCCTCACCATTTGCCTGACCTTCCAGACGTCTGGATATTGTGTCTTTGAGATGTAAGTATTTATGTTTCAAGTTTGCATATTTTTAAGCAAATTTAGTGTCCATATATAAATAAAGAGTAAGAAAGATCTAGCCATTCTCACCCCACGGGGGAGTAGAATTCCAAAGCCTCAGACAATAAAATCCCTCTCTCGGAGCAGCTCTCGGCCCCACCCTGCTGCCGGAAGGTCCTTCCCAGTGAGGGTGTGGGCGGGACGCCCGCCCTCCGTCTGCCCACAACATTTCCATTGACGTAGGTGGGAACCCTGGGTTCCAAATATACAACCCCAAATAGGTCAGCAAAGGAGGCCTGTCACAAAAGGGAATCTGTCTCTCAAATGCCAGCGTGTGACAGCTCCCATGAGAAAAAGTCACAGGAACCCAAATATTGAATCCCCTGCTCTAATTATTTCCATGAATCGACCTTAATTAGGAAAGTCACCTAGTGTCTGGTAGTGTCTGTCTGTAGCGGTAGTGATGGCTTATCCATAAAAATCCCTTCTGCCTTGGGCTTTTAAAGATGGAGGGATGAACGCAGCATGGACATCACTTCAAGGTTAAGCAAGGATCTAGAAAGGCAAGAAAAATGCAAAGTGCATCCAGGGTCAACCCGGCTTGTGTCCCTGTGTGTCCAGGGCAGCATCTGGTCTTCAACTAACGTGTCCCAACTCATGCTATGTGCTCTGTCCCCGGCCACAGGCCAGTTCCCCCGCCCCATCATGTGCGCCACAGGTTTGAAACATCATCTTATTTGGGGACTTAAGTTGTGGTCCCAATAAAATCAAAAGACCCCAAGAAAAGGGAAAATTAAGCCTGTAGACCTACTTCAGTTGAGCGGCTGGTGAAAAGCAGGTTTCGATAGGAGAGAGGAAGGGGGGGGTGGGAATGGTGAGAAACGGAGCAAGTCAGAGGCACGGCAGGGGTTTGGGAGGGGTTCTCTTGGGGGAGGGGGTGGGGTACGTTCCCCTCCTCACAACTTGGCAGAGTGCAGGCCTTCGAGTGGCTCTCAGGTTTCCGAGGCTGCTGCTGTTCCATGTGCCGTGACACCTAGCAGGTCATGAACAATATGATGTTAGTGTCACGATCGCACTCAGTTCGCGCAACCGTCCTAGGAGACGGGTATTAGTAGCTCTTTTTGTGGGTTGGGTTTTCAGCCTACCCTGCCTGGTGTGGAACGGGCAGTGGTGGAGACCACGCGTCCTCCCTCACTCCCAGCACGGCCAGGCCGGATGCAGCCCATGACCAGGAATGCTCCGGTCCGCCGTGATGGCAGCGCCCGGCATCAGCTTCAGTCACTCAGAGGGGGTGACAAGGAGGCTTGGCGACCACTCCTGTTCTCTAGCTTTTGTGGTCCACGCTGAAATTTGTGAGCATCAGATACCCTGAAAGCAACAGTGGAATGGAAGTGCACCTTGATCCTTCCTCCAGCCCGCTGCAACCAAGCTTTCTCCCAGCCCTTTCTTCCTTCCACACCGGCTATGCCACTGAATGGATCCCAGGAATAAACTCCAGGCCACCACACCCCCAGGAAAGGTCCAAACCTGCCTCTGGAGGCAGGGACCTGTGCCAAGTTCCAATGTGAAAACCATCTGGGAAGAGTTGGAATTAGTGGATAGAGCTGTGTTCGGTGAAGTTCAGCCACAACTTGGCTGTCATGCCCGGCATCTGATCGATGTGTCTTCAGTTATCAACAGAATGGGGACATTAGAAGAGTTTCAGAAAGAAAGAATGTGAAAAAAGACAAATCTACTTATCTTGAAAAAGCAAGAACTTAATTGGGCTTTATGATACTTATTTTTATGGTTAGTAACGTTTATATGTTGGATTTTCAGGGAGCGGTGAAACTTTTGGTAAAGGACCATCCTGGCTCTCTTCCCATTACAGAGAACAGAGAATTAATTAAGAGAGTGGAATTCCAGCAAGGTGCTCAGATCCAGGGAAGGCATGTTTAGAAACTGGCAGAAGCGTGTTCTAAGGCGAGTGGACAGGATAAGGGTTCCCTCCGCACAACCTGGCCGAACACCATCCCTTCAGCTGTCTCTTTCAGAAGAGCTCGGGAGGCTGAGATTGTCCTGTTTGCTGTGACATCTATCATGTCTCTAAGTGAAGGATGTGTTGCCATCATATCACCCGACCCGCCCCCCCCTTACGAGACAGGTGTCAATAGCCCGTCTTGTGAGGAGAACAGCCTGCCTGCGAGGTCCAGGTGAGCATTGTCCCGGGAGAGCCTGTGTATTTCTCAGGAGGAGGGAATCTTAAGTGTGAGCACTGACTGTTGTCACCATGCATAAGAAGGTGGCTGAGCCTGACCTCGCCCACCCCCTTCCTAAGGCGACCCCTACTCAGAAGGCCACCGCGGTGCCCTAGGCATCCTCCCTGCCCTTGGCCGCAGCATCTGAGCTGCCTCATGTCTTGCATGTGAGCACATTGGGGTGCTGCCTCTGGGACCCTCATGCAGAGCCCCCGACTCCTGGGGAAGAAGTGAGTTGAAAGCCTGGCCCAGCGACTCAGCCATCTGGCCTGGAAAACCCACTCCAAGTCTGGACCTGTTTCAGCCAACATACTTTATACCATGCGGAGAATCTATACCAGACTGTCTTAAAAAATCCAGTCTCAAGAAGCCGTTTATTGATCTGGCAGATGATTAAAAGACAACAGAGATGAGCTCAAGCAATGCTTTGGTTTTTCCATCCTGAAAGTGAATCTGAAATTTCCTTGGGGGGTCATTAGCCTGTCTACTGCCGCAGAAGAGGCAGATGGCTACTCAGTGCGGTCAAAGGTCACGAGAGTCTCACCGTCGACAGCATCTCCGGGGCTCTCTTCTCTTCTCAGCCAGACTCCCCAGGGAACGACAGGTTTCGCCCTGGAGGTGGGCACAGCAGCATCCTGGTCCCGATCTTGCGCCTGTGGCTGAGAGAAGCCACCACGTGGTCCTTCACAGGGGCTCCGGCCTCGCCCCTCTCTGCTTCTGGGGTGAGGGATGCGATTACTGGAAGGGCTGCTCCAACAGAAGAGGAGGGAAGGCCTGGCTTGCTCACGTGGCAAAGAACTGACCGCTTCCAGGTGTCAGGAGAAGGGCTGGGATTTGGCCTGGTGTGTACGAAGTCACCTGGAGTTGTCATCTGAGACAGACGTCATCGCCGCTGCAAAACCTTGGGTGACCTAACGTCCTGCCCAGCACATGGCTAAGCAGATAGGCTGTGGCTCAGGGGGAGATTACAGGAGGTTCAGTGCTCAGGCAGCAGATTATTTACAACCTGTTCCTAACGTGAGAGCTTTTATAGCAGTGGTTTCGTGGACCAAAGTACATATTAAAAGGCTAATGTAATCGCTCGTGTTGGCAGTGAAATATAACCAGGTTGGGTTTCAGCAGAACACCTATAGCAGTGAAGCATGCTTCAATCTGATTAAAGAGTGAGCAGCTCTTGGCTGGAGCAAATTACACACCGCCCAGGCCAGCAATGGGACAGCCTGAATAGCAAATGGATTCTGACAATGAACTTCTTCAAAGCAGACTTCCCTGTCCTCCTCTCACACCCACTCTGATCCCACGGCTGGAACTGTGCGTGTCCACTCTTTCTTACAAATCACAGGACACCAGCTCCCGTGCTCCAGGAGAAAGCCAATTCTGCTTGGGAAACCTGGAACCACAGCCGCAAAAAAGACCTACATTCCTCTTCTTGCCTCAAAATTCTTTGCAAAGCTTGCCTATGGTAAAAATGCATCATCCCAGAAGAGCACTCACACAGACAATTAGAAAGGAACTTCCTTCGACATTTTTATGGGGGGACTTTTTTTAGATAAAATGCGCCCCCTTGACCCTCTCCTCCCTCACCCCCCGCCAGCTTTTGCAGCCCACTGGGTTTTGTCAACGATGGTTGTAGTTACAGCTCATTAATCATCCATCACTCAGACAGACGCTGCCAAGAATGCTGATAGCATCACGGCTCCGGGGAGCAGCCTGCAGAGGCAGGACGGGAAGTGGGGGGGGCGACCCTCGCTCCAGCCTAGTCTGTAAGGTCACCAGCCCGAGGGCCTCTGTTTTCTCATTTCTTTTTCATCGACCGAACATTCATGCACTAACGGGCTCAGATCAGCTGGCAAGCGCTCAGACAGTGGAATCTTCAGTATCTGAATAGTAACAGGCACTCCTGGGCCATCGAAGATGCTGGCGTAACTAGAAGCACTCAGGAGCAGTCAGCATCCTTGGGTAAAGGCGGTCACCGTGCTGTCTTGTGCTCTGGGTAGGCAGATGAGTTTTGCTGTATCATTACATCACCAGTGCGATTCTGTTTCTGGATACAGCCAGAACCATTGGTGATCCGAACAGTGTGTTCCACACACACACACTCTTATATTCAGAGGAGGACATGCCAGTGTTTCCAACTTTGGGACATCTGGTGTAGGAAGCAAGAGTGATATTATTTTATCATTGAGTAATAAATTGAAATCCCAGGTTCTCCAGATCAAGGCATTTCAACAAGCAAGTATTTGCTTCTCTCCTAAAGAGATAGACTGATAGCAACAGGTTAAAATCCAACAGCAGTTTCAAGGAGATGAGACAACTTGTTCACAAATATCTTTACGTGGTCTAGAGACTGCAGACCACGTAAAGTTACTGCATTTTGGAGGAGAGAATTTGGAAGCCAGAAAGATGAGATGCCCCCCCAATACCACTCAGGGAAGTTCATTCCGCGACACCCCGTTTAATACGCATTCCATTAACCACCCTGTCAGAGACCGTCATTTCCTTCCTCAGACACTGACGTTAATGGGCTTCGAGTCAAATTCTGGCATGTGGCAAACCTTACTTCCTTACCCGTCGTCTCTTCCAGGGAGATGGAGGGGGCAGTGGGAGAGAGCCCAGACAGTGGGGGTGGGGGGTGAGGCTGCAGAGCGGTGTTTAATGTGTTAGGTTGGGGGCTGCGGCGGCGGCGGGGTTGGGGGGCAGTCAGAGCTTGCTACCTGAAATGCAAGTTTGCTGGGATCCTGTGGATATGCAGAATCAGACTCAGAGGAGGGGTGGTGTGAGTCCTGGGATTTTTAAATTTTCAATTAAAGAAAAGATTTCAAGGACGCATGTAGCACAACTCCTTTTTTTTAAACCTCAGACGTTTCACATTAGTCACTGGGAGGTATTCATTCAAACAGCCTGATTCTAAGACCACCACCCTTACTCACCCTCCCGTGACCCCACAGCTGAACGCCACAGAAGGTCACATCAGAGGGGACTGGAGTCAGCCCACTCCAAGGTCTGATCCAAGGTTTGGCGTCTGTGGATTCAACCAGTCACAGATCGAAAATAATTCCGGAAAGTTCCAAAAAGCAAAATTTGAACTTGCCTCTTGCTGGTAGCTATTTACGTAACATTTACTTTGTATTTACAACTATTTCCATAGCATTTGCATTGTATTAGGTGTTATAAGTAATCCAGTGATAATTTAAAGTATACGGGAGGATGTGGTAATTTATATGCAAATACTGCACTATTTTGCACAAGGGACTTCAGCATCTGCGGGTTTTATGATACCTACAGGGGTCCTGGAACCAGGCCTGTGGAGACCGAGGGACGAGGGACGGCCATATAAATAAGAATTTTCAAATGGAGAGGCAATATTTCTTCAAGTATTCCAGTTCCAACCTCAAGTACCAACTTCAAGAAAGCTTCAAGTTGGTAAGTGAGACATTTTTGCTGAGAGTTTCAGACAAGAAACTTTCATTAGTGTTAATGTAAGTTGTCCTGCCTTCTAAAAGAAAGAAAGAAAGAAAGAAAGAAAGAAAGAAAGAAAGAAAGGAAGGAAGGAAGGAAGGAAGGAAGGAAGGAAGGAAGGAAGAAAGAAAGGAAGGATGGAAGAAAGAAAGGAAGGATGGAAGAAAGAAAGGAAGGAAGGGAGGAAGAAAAGAAAGAAAGAAAGAAAGAAAGAAAGAAAGAAAGAAAGAAAGAAAGAAAGAAAGAAAGAAAGAAAGAAAGGAAGGAAGGAAAGGAAGGAAGGGAGGAAGAAAAGAAAGAAAGAAAGAAAGAAAGAAAGAAAGAAAGAAAGAAAGAAAGAAAGAAAGAAAGGAAGAAAGAAAGAAAGGAAGGAAGGAAGGAAGAAAGGAAGGAAGGGAGGAAGGGAGGAAGAAAAGAAAGAAAGAGAAAGAAAGAAAGAAAGGAAGGAAGGAAGGAAGGGAGGAAGAAAAGAAAGAAAGAAAGAAAGAAAGAAAGAAAGAAAGAAAGAAAGAGAAGAAAGAAAGAAAGAAAGAAAGAAAGGAAGAAAGAAAGGAAGGAAGGAAGGGAGGAAGAAAAGAAAGAAAGAAAGAAAGAAAGAAAGAAAGAAAGAAAGAAAGAAAGAAAGAAAGAGAAAGAAAGAAAGAAAGAAAGAAAGAAAGAAAGAGAAAGAAAGAAAGAAAGAAAGAGAAAGAAAGAAAGAAAGAAAGAAAGAAAGAAAGAAAGAAAGAAAGAAAGAAAGAAAGAAAGAAAGAAAGAAAGAAAGAAAGAACTCAACAGCAGGGGCCAGACATGCCACAAGACTTTCTCCATAAGTAAAACATCTTACTTAAGAGATAAGGTGAACTCTGGGCCTCTGTAATAGTCTTTCTCTGGAAGATAAGTGCTTCAGCATTTATAGAAAATAAAACTCACAGAGAAGCCAAGACTTTTCTTGTCGAAACAAGGAGATTACTTTCTAGCAACCAAGTTCAGTCTCTTTGACCTCGCCTGCCATTTGGGTAAATGCGATCATGAGAGGGGGCACTGGAGACTGAGTGAGATAGCTCACGTGTGAAGAGATATTTAAATAGTAGTGGAGAGCTCCTTTCCGTCCAGCCGCTTTTCTTAAAAAGATGCAGTCCCCACTGCTCCCAGCAGCGTTGCAGCTACAGAACGAGATGCTGTGGAAGCGTGTTTGAGTTTCATTTATGGCCTCAAGGTGGTGGCTGTGGCATCACGGATAACTCCTAAGTCCACCGGGCCACTGGCTCTGGTTCTGGAGCTGCAGCATGGCTGCACCGGGGGAGTGGGGGACAGAGCTGGGAGCTCCTGGCAGGCTTTTCTCAGATGTGCTGGCAAAGCAGGGGCCCTGGCTCGCCTTGTAAAAGTAGCTCCGAAGCAAATCATTAGCACATCTAACCTCAATATTTTGAAATCCAAAAACAACATTGAGTCATGCTGGTCATACTGTAAAGTTTTATTGCATTAAAAACAACAACAACAAAAAAAAAAAACCAGAGTCAAAAACAAGCTTTGGATCATGTGAATTATCTCCTTACATGTGTCAAGCCAGGGAATTTGGCACACGGCTCATGGCGACAGAATGGAGCACGGAAGCCACTGGGAATGTGTCTTTAGACAAAAATCACCCTGGCCTGCCGGGGGACGGCACTTCATCAGGAGGCTTCCCTACCGTCTGAACCACATACCTGGCACGGGGTGTCTGATCTTTGAAAAACGAGCTATAAATACCCTTCGTCCTGGACTGAAAATAGAGACTCACTTAAAGCAAAAGAATCCACAGGGGGAAAGTACTGACCATCAGTTTGTGTCCCCCAGTATCCGTTCTGTCCCGGTCATGCTCTCTGTGAGCCTGTGAAGTCAGGCGTCTTAGAAGTTGCCGGAGAAAAATGAATGAATTAATGAATTAACCCTCTTCTGGGGAAAGCTCATTATGTGTTGATGACTGAAACTACACATTGACATTTCCTAGACGCTTTCATTTGTCTCCAGGTCAGCCTTCTCAGGAAACAGCCCACCAATTTCACCTTAAGGGTCAACTCTGTAAAAATGCTCAGTTAGAAAGCGTCCAAGAATGGTTCCTTAGCCCACAGCATCCGAGGCCATGAGAGAAGACTACTTTCCACAGTTCCCAGGCTACTCAGGGGGGACTTAACTAAACTGACCATAATGCAAGCTTGAGAAACACTAAACAGATGAGAAAATCCAATAAAGCATTTCAGAAGACAAATGAGGAGACTTGCAGTGCAGGCAATGTAATAGATTACGTGTAAATACATGTGTGGAAATGTCAGAGACTCCATGTGAGTGCCTGCTGGTGTCTACCACACAGGTAAAGACAGAGAGGTCGACAGTTTGCGCTGAGGACACAGCTCTCCCCTGGGAACACCTGGGCTCGGTGCAGCCAGGGCAAGCCCGCTGGCGTGGGGTCGTCCTGACTTCCTTACAGCCTCAAGAGAGAGGGAGCCGCCCTGCCCATGTCATGTGCTGAAATACTGGGGAACGTAGGGGCACGTGTTTTGCACCCTGTTGTGAAAAGCATCTGTAACTTTGCACCCAAGACAGGGATGGGGGTCCTCCCGGGTGCCACATTCAAGCATCTGTCCTCATTTTTGCATCTGCACACATGCGATTTAGATTCATTTGAAGCATATTCCAGGCGAGGATGGGAGAACACAGACACACGAGAGGACAAAGGGGCAAATTTCAGCCAATGAAAGGAAGCAAGGAGAGTGCTCAGAGTACAAGTAGTCTAATTGGAGTGAACCCCCCACCTCGCTTTGCCTTGGAGGCAATCTGGAGTCTTGGCCATTTGGTTTGCCAAGTGAAATGTTTTTTGTTTTTTTTTCTGCTCTGCTATTGACCCAGCGAATTACATGGGGAAGTTTTATTGAAAAAACATGTGTGAAGAAGCATCTCTGAAGCAGCAAGGAGGAGGCTACTTTCTTGTTCCCCTCTCTCTGAAATGACCAACAGTGGGGAGCATGTGCCAGCGAACTGACGAAATGGCGAAAAGTCTCGGCTCCTAATCACCAATTTTCAAAGCAGCAAAACAGCACTTGTAAACCACTGCCGTAAGCCGAGCCCAGTGTGTAGCCTGGCTCACCCTCGTGTGTGTGCGTATGTGTGTGCGCGCGCACGGCTTGTTTTGTTCTCTGGTCCTGGGACACATCTTCATTCCTGACCTTGTTTTGTTTATATTTCCAAAATGCAAATGGTGAGTTTCTGCCTGGGAACACTACAAAGTCCTCCCTCACAAACACTGAGGAGACTGGAAACTCACAGATTTCCCACAAAGTGGCTTTTCACTCCTAGCAGATACAAGGATGTTCATTAACTGGTTCCCAGAAAGTAAAATACATTTTTTTTTTGCAAAGTGAAATAGAAGACTCTGAGATTCATTTGTAAGAACAGGAGAAGCAGGGCTTATGAGTCTCTTTAGTGAATTTTTTTTAATGCCATATAAAGCCTCTTGAGTTGTAACAGAACTTTATAGAATTGTCTAGAACCTTTTGTAAGATACACAGAGTTGTGGTATCTTTGATGACACAGAACATGATGATTCTATGGATATGTCCTTTTGTCCACAAGACATACTGGGACCACTTTTTCACAGTGCTTCCTTCTTAAATCGGCTTCATAAAAAGCTGGTACAAGAGTTACATCGGCAGAGGTTATGTATCAGGAATCGACGGAAACTTCCCAGACTTGACCATCTTTCTCCCCATTCCCCAGAACCTCTGGCTAGCACATTCGTCAACCTAGATATGATGGGCACACCAGCTCTCTGATCCTGCACACATGAAGTGCTTCACTGTGGCACTAGGGGCGGGTACTATCTGTCCATCACCCCAGATCCTTCATGTCCAAGAGAATCTTCATCCTTAGTTGCTGGACTCTGTGTATCCGCTATAATCACTGTCTCCCAGTGCTTCACATACTCAGCTTGCTTTTCAGCTAAAAGGAATTTTTGGCTGACTTCCAATCACGACGAAGAAAACGTGGATCAGCAGGGTGGGTCACCATCAGCCCTACGAGTGGCCTTCTTTCTGTAGGTGGAGTCACATGAGTTCCTTTGTATTCAAAGTCTCTTCCAGGCTGCTCCAGCCGGAAGCAGTGATTCAC
Organism: Vicugna pacos; assembly: GCF_048564905.1. Classification (NCBI taxonomy): domain Eukaryota; kingdom Metazoa; phylum Chordata; class Mammalia; order Artiodactyla; family Camelidae; genus Vicugna; species Vicugna pacos. The sequence continues at coordinate 18,323,355 of NC_133021.1, read as the reverse complement.
AGCACTGGTCTTCCCTTTCAGAAATCACAGAAGACTCATTTTAAAATGCAGATCCTTTAAGTGAAGTAAGCCATAAAGAGAAAGAAAATGCCATATGATATCACTTATATGTGGAATCTGAAAAAATGAGACAAATGAACTTATTTACAAAACAGAAACAGACTCACCAGACATAGAAAACCAACTTGTGGTTACCAAAGGGAGAGGAGGGTGGAGGGAGAAATCGAGAGTTTTGGATTTGCATATAAAATAAACAGCAGGTTCTACTGTAGAGCATAGGGAACTATTTCAATACCTTGTAATAGCCTATAATGAAAAAGAATATATATATGTATGACTGAATCACTGTGCTGTTGACCAGAAATTAACACAACATTGTAAATCAACCATACTTCAATTTAAAAAATAAATTAAATGGTTTAAATGGCAAAATAAATTAATTAATTAAATGCAGATCCGTTATTTGAGAGGGACCGAGACCTGTGAACTATGATTAACTTTGAGCACAAGGAATAAAGAACAGACCTTCAGGAAAGGACAGAGGACAGTCCGATGTCAATACAGTATAAGCAAAGGCAAAGATTCCAACGACGTGGCTCTGCTGAGGCTTGCGGGCTGGACAGGACGCCACAGCAAAGGCTGTCGGGGCAGCAAGAGTGTTACGAGGCTGCTGCATCCTTCCGGTCAGGAGGACGGAATAAGGATGACCCTGGAGGAGGAGGTGGGTGGCGGGACAGCAGGAAAGCTGCCTGCTAGATAGATAATTCCACCTGGGAGCAGGTCCCTGTGGTCCAGATAAGGACATTGTCTTGAGATTGTTATAAATTATGACTGTCTATCTCCAGAATTGGGGACATCTGACTCCGGAAGACGAATAGGACACTGCCACTTTTTTTATACCAGCATTTATCACAAATACGGTGGTCAGTTTTCTGAGCCTCCTCTCCAGATAGCATGATAGAGCAAGAGAAATGAAAGGAATGATGTACCATCCGTCTGCTCTTTGCTCAAGTTGTTTTTCAAAATAATGAGTTCCTCCAGAAATACGTATTGCTGTAAAACACTGGGAGGAAAGCATCTGAGATGAAAATGACTTTATGCTTCTAGGAAAAACAATATTCCTGGCAACGGGTCAAAATCTACCCATTTAGAAGAAAATATTGACAAAAGAACATCAAATATTAACCAAACGATGGCCTTTTGAAGGAAAAGAAGGAAAGGACACAGAAAGAGGCCTCTCACATATTTTTGGTGGGGATGTTGTAATCAGTCTGGGTTTCTCTTTAAAATGATAGAGCCCATCGATGGAGCCGTGTTAAGTTCAGCACATTTCTCTGTTAGTGGGTGAGAGAGTCCTTGAGAAGTGAGGTGACAAATACACTTCCAGTCTCATAAAATCTCCTTCTGGCTGTCTGCAGTTGGTATTTAATTGGCAGTGAAACATTTTCCACAGATTCAAATAGACACTTCAGGATCTTATTTATAACCCACGGGGACAGGAGAGTACACGGAGAATGATTCCACCTTCCTTGGAAATGCACGATGAACCGAGATTTGTCGAGTAAGAAGTGTTTTGACAGCCAAGTAACGTGAGGATTCTCGAGGCAGGTCTACGGCCAGCTTGAGCGCGAATTCCCCGTGTGTGCTGGCTTGTGCAGGTGTGAACGTACGAGCTTCCAGGGCCATTGTTTTCATCCCATTCTGAGGAGACCATTCCAAGGAGGGTAAGAATCATTGGTGCAACGTAAAATAGAAGTGAAAGAGACAGAAACAGACGTGTGTTTTGGAAAGAATAAATACTGAGCAACGGAATAAACCCACAGGTCTGGGGAAAGGTCGAGGCAGCCGCTGAGCAGCCTTTACGTCCCCCAAACAACATTTACTTTTAGGATTTGACAAACATAGGTCAGGTTAAAGGACCCTCGCACTTCCAGTCTGAAAGGAGGTGACAGAAGAGTGTGGATCACACACAAAGTGACCCCTTTGTAATCGTGTTGAACTCCACGTCTGCAGGAGGATTCCGTCCGGCCTACAGATATTGAAGTGAACATCCTTTAACCTCATCGGGGTCAAAACCCAAGACTGAAGTGAATGCCAGACACATCCTTATGCATCCTACAGCACACAGACCAGCTAGAAGAGGAAGAATGTGGGAGTCAGTGTTCCCCATAGAAACAGAACCAATAGGATGTGCATGCAAATCTGTTATAAGAAATTGGCCTGTGCAGTGAAGGAAGCTGACAAGTTTCAAGATCCACAGACTGGAGACCCAAGAGAGGTAATGGTGTAACTCCTGGTCCAAAGGCTGGCAGGCTTGAGACCCAAGAAGAACTGATGGGTCTGAAGGCAGGAAAAGACCAATGTCCCAGCTCAAGGCAGTCAGGCAGGCAGAATGGTCTCTTATTCAGTCTTTGCTTCTAGTCAGGTCTTCAACTGATTGGATGAGGCCCACCCCCATTGGGGAGGGACATCTGCTTTACTCAGTTACTGATTCAAATGTTAATCCCACCCAGAGACACCCTCACAGACACCCCCAGAATGTCTGACCAAAGATCTGGGCACCCAGTGGCTCAGTCAGGTTGGCATAGAAAATTAACCATCACAAGGAGGCTGATTCTTTAGAACAAACACACTGGGTCCTACTTGTAAACTTGGCAGCTTACAATAACACATTTTTTTTTAATCTTACAGTTTCTCTGGGTCAGGGGTTGGACAGGGCTCAGCTGGGCTCTCTGTGAGGGTGCCATCCAGGTGTCAGCTGGGGAGGAGGAGCGGGTGTGGGAGGGAGAAGAAAGGGCTGAAAGAGGCAGAGTGCTGAGACTGAGTGAGCAGAGGAGACGGGAGAGAGAGCAGAGCACAGCAGAGAAGGGGAGGGGAGAGCAGAGAGGCCTGGCTCCGCTGCGGCTGTGTTGTTGCTCCCCAGGCTCCCCAGCCCCGGGGGTTCGGCCCAGGATGCTCTACAGTCATTGTTTCGGCCGCAGCAAAGATGAAAGTCAGACAGAATCACCCCAAAGTGCTGAGCTCTGCCGGCTAAGTCCTCAGGACTTTATTAGACTTGACTTTCCTCCGATGTGAAAGAAAATGGTCAGCTGAAGTCCATTAAGCAAATTAAAAACCAGGAGAAAAATAAACAGAGATTGATGCAGATAGCAGTTTTATGAGGCAAAGGAGGCAGTTTGTTCTGACAAAGCTCCCGGCCGTTACTTACGCTCTTGGATCCCCCAGCTCTTAAAACTCTTAAGATCGCCTTCTCTCCAAGAAGCCCTGCTGGCGGTCATAAAAGAAAGCTAATAGATTTTTTTTTTCCCCTACAAAGACAAGGGCTGGTACAAGCTAAAGCAAAAAATACTATCCACATTGTTTCTCAAGACAATTCCTGACACCAAGCCTTTTGGCCTTTTATCCCCAAGCAGAGGACAAAAAGTGACACATCCAGTAGTGCTACATACACACGTCTCATGCTGCTTGGACCTGAAATGAAGCCAAGCCGCATTAGCATTAATATACATCCCCACCCCCCAGCAGACATGCGCATGCTAAAGAATCACTGCAAGCTCATACTCTTTTGCGATTATTATGAGCACTTGGAAAATAAGACATTTTATAAATGTTCCAAATCTTTAATAATGCAAGTCAAAAAAAATAGACGCATGGCACACCCATAGTGCATGAGGTTCCCCGCTTGGGCCTGTGCCCCGTGCAAAGAGGATGAACAAAAGATCTACATTCAGATCCTCTTCCTTGCGTATGACTTTGTGAACTTCTTTTAGACACAAAAATAGAGTCACCCTTGGAGTTTGTCTCCAAGGCAAGGAATATTCCCACGGGGCAACAACTCTCTGCACTTGGCTCATATTTGCCTCAGGGGCAGGGGTGAAACTTGCGTTAGATTTTCTATTTCATGTTCTGTGGCAGAATCGGAGGCCACCCTTGCTCACCTGGCCCTGAGGTTACGGGTTATGGAGACCCAGCCTGGTTCCAGCCCCGCCCCCCCCCCCCCCACTACAGCAGTTTCATGTGCACCCACTGTTTCTTCTCTGGGACCCAGGGCTGCAGAAGGTGGAAAGGGTGATGTCTAAGTACAAATTTAGTCCTTGGATTTTCTAAGCCAAGGAAATTATGCATTTCAAAACATTCTTACATTTTAAAAGGCGCAGGCTTTCCAAATACTGCAAAATTCTTGGTATTTAAATATCTTCAGTCTTTGCTTTATACTGAAATATACATAATCACAGAAATCATATATTTCCAAACAATTCTTTGGGGGGAAGAACAAATCTTCGTCATCAAAACCCATCAAATATGGGAAGTATTGATTTGCCAATCGGTTACAGTACTTTTTAAAAGGGAAAAAAAATTAAATGGTAACAATTTTTTAAGATAAAAGCATCTATTCATATTTTATGTGCAATTAGATACAAAGAAGAGTGTCTTTAAAACAGAAAGGACCTGATTCTCCCTTGGCCCAAGCAGTTTTCAGTTAATCTCCCCAAAGAACCCATAATCATCCTAGTTGCTGGCCTCTCAACTCCAAAAATCAAATTAAATACGATTATTCTTTCTAGCAGGACACAGGAAAGACATAACTAGTTTAAATCCGCAGAAACCCAAACCTCGTTTTTACCAATCATTTTAGCACCTCCTCCTTTGAAATCGTTTACAAGAGCTACCTTAACAATAACATGGGCCGATCAGGCTGCTCCTGTGCCCACCTTCTCCCGCTAGCTGGTGGAGACGTGAATGACTAGGAAAACACATGGACTGTGTGCAGAAACCGGAGACAGGAGGTTCAAGGACTCCACCACCAGGTTACCAGTCAAAGGAAAAACATAAAGGATCAAGAGTTTCCCCAAGTCCCCAAGTGAAATTAGAAATAATAACCCCCTGGAAGTGCCCATGATTTTTAACATCCGTGGAATGCTCGCTTGAGTTAATACCAAATATTGTGACCACATCTGGTTTAGCAAGTGGAGTTTTCATGCAAGCTTGGATCTTCGACTTTTCTTACGCAACCTCATTCGTGGCGCAAACTCTGCTGAGAAAAGCCATCCAGATTTGCGGGCAGCATTATCTTTTCATCAAAAACATTAAGCTGTGGAAGGCAAAGTGTAAAATCCTGGGCCATGTACCTAACGGGGAGTGGCCATAAAGTGAGGCGCTGGCCAGGTGGGAGGACCTTCTGGCATCAGGCTGTTGACCCACTGAAGGGAGTTGAGGAGAGATGGGGGCTGGCCTTCTGAGCAAGCAGGGATTGGGAGGAGGAGGGCAAAGGGTTCTAAAAGATGGTGCAAGAAATGACAATTTCTAAGGGGTACAGAACGCCCTGAATCAAAGTCAACCACCAGGAACAGAAGCATACGCCCCAGTGAACCATATGAAGGCTGTTCACAGAAGCAATAATTAAATAGCTGTTGCTTAGAATTCTGCTAGATGCTGGCTCTGTTCAGAAATGGGGTTGATGACCTGACTGTCATCATCCAGTGATAGGAGCTGGTGTGCGGGGAGTAGGGGGTTGCATCTCTGGATTAAACAGTAGTTTATCTCGATTACTTTTTACACGGAGCTTGCATAGATATGTCCTATTAAAAGTCAAGATTTATTAAGCTCTGACTAGGTGCCTGGCACCAGGAGACTTTTTCTTATGTCAAGTTGAGTAATCACAAATATTCACTCAACAAGCGTACTTACTGAATGTATACTTGGAGTGAAACTTTGTGCTCCACCTTAAAATGCAACAAGGTTAACACTTCAGGTCCCATCCTGTTAATCTGTAACAGAAGGTTCTAGATGATGGCATGTCTAGAGTTTCTTCCTAGTTGAAAAATAAAATCTCATTTTGATTGGTTTTATTATTTGTTTATAAATAGTTTGTCTCTCATTTGTAAACTTCAAGAATCCAGATTCGTTATTGTGAGTTTTTCTTTTCCTGAATCTAAATCATACACCGGAAGGGTCACCAGACGGTTCCGTTCTCACCATCGGAGCTGGCCAGCTTTGAGAATGGGGATAAATGTTAACTGGAATTTTAAACACAAGCTTAGGAGTTATTGCAAACCTCAGATACAATAAATAAATGACAGCAAAGAAATCAAGATCCTTAGGATTATTCCCGTAAAACTTCTTTCCCACTTAAAAGTGGTAACATAGTTGGGATTCCAGCCAAGTTGGGGCCCTCCTTTGGGAGCATAGATTCAAAGCTAGAGGTAGTTGGGTTGGGACCTCATGCACCAGTCATCTGGCTCCCACTACCACCATTTGTCTGCTGACAGGAGCCAGCAGTTGTAGGCCTGCTGGGGTTTTGATTTTTCTCATTCTGGAAGTGCACAGTTGGATTAAAGGATGGAAAAAGTCATGCCACACCGACAGTTTCCTTTCAAGAAGTGAAGGAGGGTTCAGCCACAGGGCAAGTTCTTTCTGCATTTATCTTGGCCTTAAAAAAAATTAGAAATGGCGATAACGTGACATTCTGACATGTGAGAGTGAAAATGGGGAAGGTTTGCAAAGGTGGTGGCAAAGAAAAAGACCTACCAACAGGTGGACGTTTGTGGGGGAAAGTAGCATAAATTTGATGGGAAGAACTGAACATTAACACACACACACACACAGATTCTCCCAGAACTAGTACACGAATGACTAGAGGAATTCTGGGAGTGCCACCCACAAAGGTTAGTTAATGTGTGTTTCATGGAGTAATTGATGTTATCTGACGGTTCTGAACCATGCCTGGAGGATTTTGGCATGTTTGAAACACTGGAGAATTGTCATTATGCATTCAGCAAATGTCAAAGATGTCAAGGAGTGAAAACATTAAAAAGAGCCAGGGCAAGATTAGTGCGACATGAAAGACACATGGAACTTCGTACTCTGTCCACACAGGTGTCTCCAGGCAGGGCAGAGGGCTCTGGGAGAAAGCCGTCTAACAACTGAACAGGCTCAGAAGTAGCGGGTCCTAACATTTTGGAATTCCCAGATTCTTTTGAGAATTTGGTCAAATTTAGAGTCTACCCCTAAAAAAAATGCAAGTGAATATCTTCACTCTGCAATTAATTGCAGGAGATTTTCCCATCTCCCAACGCTTTGGACTAAAAACTCTAATGAGAAAATATCTCTGGACCTTGCTGATAGATGAATCTTTATTTAGAATGGTCTCATGTTTCTTCATCAAAATAGCTACCACACCTGCCTGCTGCTTTTGCCTAAGACTCTGTTTTCCACAACAGAAAAAGGTAATAAATATAACTATAATTTAATAAAAAGAATGATAGTAAGGAACACCATAGCAGTCATCTCTGCAAAGGATGATAAATCCATGTATGTCGAGCTCTCGTTAGGTATCCGGCATCGTTCTAACAGCTTACTTGTGTCACCTGCATTTGGTCTTCATAGCTCCTATCAAAGGAAATACTGTTACCATCCCATTTTCCAGGTGAAACCACCGAGGCACTGAGTAATTAACATAACCATTGGTAGCTGGCAAGGGTGTAAGTTCAGATCCTGGCAGTCTGATCCCAGACCTCGCATTCTTAACCTTCCAATTTCTTCTCCTCTTAAAAATATTTCTCTCCTATACATGGCAGAGAAAAGTGTAAAAATAAACACACATAGCAAAAAAAGATGAATCAAATTTTTTTTTCATTTTTTTACCCTTTTTCCTTATTATTTCAGGGGAAGCTGTCTAGGTGGTAGTCTAGAACCCTCTATGAGGATGGGTTCCTCTCCAGTTCCAGCCACCACCCATCACGTCCCTGAGCCGTGTGGTGCTTGAGCCCTTTGCCTTACTTCACGTGGCCCCGGGTAAGTGAACTGGGGAGAAGGCACCATTTATTTCTTTCAGCTTATTGTGATATGCGGCTGTTTAGACAGCACAGGATATCACCAATGTAGCCCTGTTTTCTTAAAACTTAAGTAAGATCAGACTATATTAGTTCGGCTAACTATGCTAGTAGTTAATATGGTTAATTTTATAGCAATGGGGCCTTTAACTAATAGAATCTTCACAATAATTTGTAATGAGACATGTGATTTTGCAAATCTTTGGTGCCATGTTTCCTAGGTTTATCACTGGCAAAGTGGTTAAAAGTGTTGTCAGATTCAGAGATTAATCATTTTTGTTTTGCAGTGAACAAGTACAATATGTGTGTGTGTGTGTGTGTGTGTGTGTGTGTGTGTCTGTGCGTCTGTATGTCTGTGCGCACGCGTTTTCCCACCACCACCAAGCAGTTCTCTAATTCTCAGTAGACTGTCTCCCTGGAGAAGGCATCAGGTCCTGCAGGGTAAGGGCTGGGTCCCACAAGACTGCCCTCCACTCCAGGCGCCAATCTCCTCCTTATGTTTGATTAATTTGCTAGAGTGGCTCCCAAAATTCAGCAAGTCAGTTTACTTACTAGACGACTGGTTTATTACAACGGATATTAAAGGATACAAATGAACAATCAGTTGGAGAGATACACACAGGGCCAGCTCTAAAAGCATTCTAAGCACAGGCGCTTCTGCCCATGTGGAGTTTAGGGTGCACCACTCCCCCAGCATGTGAATATGTTCTGGTTCACCAACCTCGAGTCTCTCTGAGCCCCTTCCTTTTGGGTTTTTATGGAGGCTGCATTGCATAGGCATGATTGATTAAATCATTGGCCACTGGGGTTTGGACTCAACCTCCAGCCCCATCTCCTCCCTGAAAGCCGGGAGCGGGAGTGGGGTGGGAGGATGGGACTGAAAATTCCAACCCTCTAATCACACAGTTGGTTCCCTTGGCAACAAGCTCCTATCCTTAGACACTTTCCAAAAGCCACATCAGTAACATAAACTCAGGTGTGGCTGAAAGGGGTTTATTGTGAATATCCAGATACCTTTATCACTCTTATCCATTATGAAATTTCAAAAACAGAGATGAAGGCCAAATATATATTTCCTATTATAAGCACAATATCACACAAGTATTTTCAATTTGCTCAAGTTTTCTGTTGTAAGTGGCTATCAGTGGTAGGCAAACTAGCAGATTTTTCTTTTAGATTTATCTATTTAGAATAATTTTGGATTAAATTTACATTTATCTCCAGATCCCCTTTGCTCAGCTCCCTAACGCTAACATCTGATATATCCACAGCACACTTGTCAGAACCAAGACGTCAGCACTGGTACAACGCGTTAACTACAGGCTCTATGCAGATTTCATCAGCTTTACTAATATTGTGCTTTTTCTATTTCAGGATCCAGTCCGGGATGCCATATCAGACGTCACCACTGTATCTTCTTCATCTCTTCTGCTCTGTAACGGTTTCTCAGTCTAGTTTTTCGTGACTTTGATACGCTTAAAAAGTACTGGTCAGCTATTTTGTAGAATGCCTTCCTTGGGAGGGGTGCTGACATATTCTCCTGATTAGACTGGGCTGTGGAAGTTGGGGAAATGACCACAGGTGTAAGTGACCTTCTCATCACATCTTATCAGGGGCTCTGACTTAACATCACTGGTGAGGTTAACCTTCATCCCTGGCTAGGGTGGGGTCCACCGGGTTTCTCCACTCTAAAGTTTCTGTTTGCCCCTACCCTTACCCATCTGTTGGAAGCAAGCTACTAAATCCAGCCCCCACTCAAAGTGGGGAGAATTAAGCCCCATTTCCTGGAAGGGGGATTATCGACATAGATTATTTAGAATTCTTCTGTAAGAAAGATGTCCCTTCTCTCCATATATTTATTTATTCAATCATTTATTTGTATCAGTGTGCACCATAGATATTTATTTTATTCCCTGAGCTATAATCTAACCCTATAGCTGTTTACTCAAACATCCCAGCTTTGGTCACTGGAAGCGCTTTCAGTTCAGCTCCTCTGTCTCTTCCATATATTAACACCTCCCTGTTTCTCTCTCTCCTTGAGAACTTCTTTAATTTTTAACACTAACAAAATGCTCCAGGCTCATCTTGCATTCTCCCTGCTCCATCCTGAATGAACCAATTTTCCAAGGAGTCCCGGTCTACTTTCTTGGAGATTTGTGCTGCAAGCAAGGTCTAAGCATGCTCCTTGCTACTGAGTGTTACATTGTTTAAGTCCTCTCAGAAGATGGAGTCAAGCAAACGCTGGAGAGGCTGTGGAGAAAAGGGAACCCTCCTACACTGCTGGTGGTAATGCAGTTTGGTGCAGCCACTGTGGATAACAGTATGGAGATTCCTCAAAAGACTAGGAATAGACTTACCATATGACCCAGGAATCCCACTCCTGGGCTTATATCCAGAAGGAAGTCTACTTCAGGATTACACCTGCACCCCAATGTTCATAGCAGCATTATTTACAATAGCCAAGACATGGCAACAGCCTAATGTCCATCAACAGATGACTGGATAAAGAAGATGTGGTATATTTATACAATGGAATACTACTCAGCCATTAAAAACTGACAACATAATGCCATTTGCAGCAACATGGATGCTCCTGCAGAATGTCATTCTAGATGAAGTAAGCCAGAAAGAGAAAGAAAAAGACCATATGAGATCGCTCATTTGTGGAATCTAAAAAAAAAAAGCATAAATACAAAACAGAAATAGACTCATAGATATAGAATACAAACTTGTGGTTGCCAAGGGGGCGGTGGGTGGGAAGAGACAGACTGGGATTTCAAAATTGCAGAATAGATAAACAAGATTATACTGTATAGCACAGGGAAATATATATAAGATCTTATGGTAGCTCACAGAGAAAAAAATGTGACAATGAATATATATATGTTCATGTATAACTGAAAAATTGTGCTCTACACTGGAATTTGACACAACATTGTAAAATGTTTATAAATCAATAAAAAATGTTAAAAAAAAGATGGAGTCAAGGAATACGTGTCTATATACTGACCCATGTAGACTCACATACGTATATTTACTTCTCTATCAAAGATAGAAGATATATATGTACACATATTTGATAGATGTATGGAACATCGGGACAAATATACCTATGTATGTATACATGTGTGTATCTGTCTGAAGATAGATAGATAGATAGATAGATAGATAGATAGATAGATAGATAGATAGATAATCTGATCCTAATCCAGCACCACAGGGTTTATTCTAGACTTCTTCTTTCACTTATTTGTAAATTCTTCCTCTGAGAGTATAAAATATGGCTCCCATTACCTGTATTTTATTTACTCATTCTTTTAACCCTAACATACATGTGAAGTCATTTTAGAATTGCTAACTCTTACACCTGTGAGAAACTAATTTACTAACTGAAGTGCAGTGTTGATATGTGGACCTTTAGACTTAAATATCCAGTCAAAACACTGTTTTCCAAAATTACCTAGATCAATTTCCCCACTCCTTTCAATGAGGTTACGTCATATATTTGTAATACAGTTAGTTTTCTGTATCACAGTCTGCATTCCATCCCGGGATCCCCGAACATCTTGGTTGATTTTTTTTTTGATTTGCATGCAACAAAGTTTTTACAAATTCAAAGTTTTAACAAATTCATAGAGTCATATATCCACCACCTCAGTCCCACAGAGAATTGTTCCATGTTATTCTAAAATCCACCTTGTGCAGTCCTTGGTAGTCAACTCTTCCCTTAACCCCTGGCAACCACTGATCTCTTTTCCGTCCCATAGTTTTGCCTTTGTCATATTGTCATAGAAATGGAGGCATGTAATTTATAGTCTCTGGGTTGCTTCTTTCACTTTAGCGAAATGTACTTGCAGGTCATCTGTGTTGTGGGAATCAACAGCTATTCCTCGCATTGCTGAGTCGTATTCCACTGGCTGGATACGCCGAGGCTCTTGACACAGTCTCCTGTTGCAGGACATCTGGTGGCCTCCAGTTTTCAGTGATTGCGAGTAAAGTTGCTGTGAGCATTGGTTAACTTGCTTTTTTGCGATCCTCTTGGTATTTTCTTCCATCACAGTTGTCAGCATACAGGTCCCACACGTATTTTGTTAGAGTTAAACCTGAGTTCTTTGTTCTTTGTGCTATTTTAAAAAGTCTTTTTTTAATTTCAAATTCTATTTTTTATTACTGGTATAGAAGATGATGGATGACTTTCCTATATGTGCATTACATCTTTCAAACTTGCTAAACATGTGTCTTTGGAAAAAAAAAAAGGATATCATCTGTCTGTATTTTCCCACTTTTCAGTAAAATCCTTAATTCAAAGGAATTTGGAAAAGATGTTTGAAGAATAAACCTATAAAAAAAATTTTCACATTAGAGACAGTTCACAGAAAAAGATCCACAAAGTGTTCCCAAATATGTGAAAGATGCTCAACCAGCTTGATGTGAGAGAAGTAAAAACTGAAACTGGGTTAAGAAAGCATCTCTCAGACTGGCAAAATGAAAAAGCTTAGTAACACCATTGCTGGCCAGGCAGAGGGAAAAAGCCTCATCTTCTGATACAAACTCATGTGGAAGACTTTTGGCCATATCTAGCAAAACGACAAAAACACTCTAGGACTCAGTACTTCCACTTCTAGGAATTTATCCCTCAGATATTCTTGCAAATATACAAATGACATATGTACGAAATTATTCAGTGTAGAATGAATAGAAGAATGAAAGAACTTAAGTGTGTGTATCCCCACGTTGGCTGAATGTTACATCACACAATGCAATGTGGCACGGTCATAAAAGCAGATCCTTAAAATACATTATAAAGTTTTTAAAAATAATGTACAGGAACAGTTAAAGAAGAAAAATAAAAGAATATCTGTGTGTGTGTATGTATCATATCTCTGAAAGATACAGTAGTATTGTTGGTTGCCTATGGGAATGACCACTAGTGTTTGTTTGAACGGGTGGGAAAGAGAATTTTTTATTGTCCTATTTATGTTTCTGGAATTTTGAGATTTGGTATTAAAAATAGAGTCTTATATCTATACACTTCTAAAATCTTAGAAATAGTTTCCCAACCCCTTTTAAAATCTTCCAAAAGAAAATGGTAGGTTTCAAAGCTTGTATTACAAACAAACCTGTGATCATTTCTAACTAAGTTGCAAAAGTCAAGACTGAAAACTGGAAAGGTAAAAATGTATTAGGCAAATTAAATTTCAACCAAATCTTTTATTAATTGAGATACAGAATTTAAGAAAAGAATATAATGGTTGTTCTGTGCAGCCAACAAGAACTTCTTTTCCTTAAATCTGCATATCACAGTGAGAATTAATTTCAAAGGTCCATTAAATCTGAGCATGGAAATTAATGGATCTTGAAAGTATCCCTTTAATTGTTGATTCACAAAGTGTTAAAGTTTTCAGAACTAATGAATCCTCTACAATCATTTTGATCTCACTGAAAACGTTATTAATAATAACAATTCAATAATAGCAAGACATTTTGTGCTATTTAATATAACTTTTGAATGTTAATTTCACCTCTATCTCACTCTTTTTCAAATTTTAGTTTTGTATATGTTTGTAATTTATGTAACCTGTTTGTATAGAAGAATGTGAGCGTGATTTATAATTTAACATATACCTACTGGGGATACATACTTAATTTTCTTTATTGATGGATTTGTGATAAACTTGGGAGACTGTTGATTTAGAGAAGAGCTCATGCTTGGATGGGAGGCCCTAGAGGTGTTGAGCAGGGAGGAGGGCTGTTGAGGAAGAAGAAAAAGGAGAGGTAGAAAGGCCCAGAAAATAGTTCTCCCCCACGTCCCAAGAAATAGAATTCTAGAATCTCTAGGCAGTTGGAGACAAAAGAGTTAAGAATTCCTCATTCTCTAAAGCTCTAAAGAAAGCTTCTTGGTTGAGGCCAAGATCACTGTGCCTTGTAAGAATCAGGGGTGGCTTCATGGGATGCGGGAAGCTGGTGTGAGCTGCCAATCACTGCCTGAGTAAGTAGAGCTGTGCTTCTCCCCCACAGTCACCTGTGGGATGTCTGTGGGTCAGGTGTTGGGAATCTGCATTCTTAATATGACCTCAGATACTCTAATAAAGCCACCTGTCACAAAGAACCAGCAGGGGAAACCTCTGGCACGAAGAAGGTTGTTCTTGGGGCCACCACTGCTGTGGGGTTTTGTTTTATTTTGATTTGTTTGAGACCAGTATGAGTCTAAGATAAGGGATGAAAACCAAGTGAATTTGTAAGCTGTGTATCATCAACCTGGTTGGTCTCCGTCTCAGTGCCTGGCATGACGCTGGGGTTTCGCTCTCTGCCGTACACCAGGGGCTTTTGCTATAAAGGGCCAGATGATAAATATTTCAGGCTTTGTGATCTACACTTCTATTCTCTGGATGAAGCAAAGTTGTCTGACCTGGTCTCTGATCTTTGACAGGTTCTGCCTTCGACAGGTCTGGGGATGAAGGCTGCCAGCATTTTGACCCTGATTGGCTGCCTGGCCATGGCCGCTGAGCCCAAAGTCTACACTCGCTGTAAACTGGCAAAAATATTTGCGAGGGCTAACCTGGACAATTACCAGGGCTTTACCCTTGGAAACTGTGAGATTTCTCCTTTCCTATTATCTTTCTTCCCTTGATCTCCCTAGAGACGTCAAAGGCCCCATCCACACTCACATCCAGCTTGTAAATGCTCCGCCTCACCAGGGACAGCTGCTGGATGTCAACTTGTCATCCACTACTGCTGTCCAGGGCTCCTCTCCTCCCCCCTGTCCTTCCTGTCCTCACTCCCAGAGTCCGGCAAGGGAAGGAAAAAGCAGTGCCACTCTTGCTGGCCCTGTAGGGGGTGGACCTGACATTTAGTCTAGACCAGGCTCAGCCACTGACTAGGTGTGCCACCCTGCCCGCCCTGTGCCCCTCGGGTGCACTGCCCACCCTGACCCTCTCCCAGGGGCTTGTCCGGAGCAGAGCATTGGTGTAGTGTGTTTAAGGGAGCTCTCCCTTAAGAGCAGGTTGGAGAAAATGCATTTTTTTTTCCTGGCATTTCTGGCTTTTTCCTCCTCTAGGGATCTGCATGGCGTACTATGAGAGCCGCTACAACACCACGGCTCAGACCGACCTAGAGGACGGAAGCACCGACTATGGCATTTTTCAGATAAACAGTTACACGTGGTGCCGGCGTGGGACGCTACAAGAGAGAAACTACTGTCACGTAGCCTGCTCAGGTGCACTTTTGATTTTCCAAACACCCCATCCTTGAGGACAAAAACAGGAGAGCTAATCATGGAATAGCCACCCGCCTTTGCTTTTGACTAAAACGTGGAGTCCAGATGTGCAAGCAGGTCTGTACCAGGCCAACAATTATTCAGCAGTTCCCCGCGGCAACACTCACCATCCTGCAGCCAACTGGTCCAGAGGTGGCTTATTCCTTCTAGGGTGACTTATTCCTTCCAGAGGTGACTTATTCCTTTCATGAAGGCCTGCCTATTATAAAAATAGGGGGTTTCACAAATGACCTTACTACCCTTTCATGCATAGAGGCATTAAATATATTCAAAAACTGAGAAGCTGTTTGCTAACTGCTTTCCATAATCAATTCCTCAAAGGAGGCAGTTTATGTCTCTTTGTACAGAATGAAACAAATAAATATACTTCATACAGCATTTCTCTCTCTCTCTTTTTAACTTGAAGTATAGTCAGTTTACAATGTGTCCATTTCTGGTGTACAGTGTAATGTTTCAGTCATACATATACACACACCTATGGGTTTTCATATTCTTTTTCATTATAGGTTACCATGGATATTGAATATATAGTTCCCTGTGCTCTACGGAAGAAGCTCGTTTATCTGTTACATATATAGTAGTTACTGTTTCCAAATCTCGATCTCCCAGTTTATACCTTTCCATCTCCTTCCCCCTCAGAAACCATAAGTTTGTTTTCTGTGTCTGCGTTTCTTAAACAGTAGAAACGATAATAGAATTTGCTTCTAAATCTTCTACTTTAGTCTTTAAGAAATATATGAATTGAGCATGGCAGAATGCGTCAGACATGAGCTCTGGTGTTAAGGATGAGAACACGGGCTTTCACAGAGCACACAGCACATCTGAAAACGTCTGTATTTCATTTTCTTCTTTGAGGGATATTCTTTCTATATATAAAACCCTGGGCTGACAGGTGTTTTTCTCTTATCTTGTTAAACATGTCCTTTATCGTCTGCTTGACTTCTATATTATTGAGAAATCAATGATTTTCTTCTCTGAACTCCCAGGGCTTAACGTGTCCTTTCTCCTCAAGCTCATTTTACCGTTTCCTCTTTATCACCAATTTTCAGCAATTTGATGACAGTGTCTGTTTTGTGTATGTGTGTATGTGTGTTTATCATGCTTGATATTCACTAACACTTTGGATCTCTGAGTGGATAATTTTTCACTCTTTCTCCTTCTAGGAATCTAATAACACATGTGTTAGATCATTTGATGTTTCCCATGGGTCACTGAGGCTCTTCATTTTTTTTCCAGCCTCCTTCCCTTTCTGTGTTTTGTTTTCAGTCATTTCCATTGCTGCTGCTTCAAGTTCTCCGGTCCTTTTTTCTGAAGAGCCTAATGTATTAAATTCACCACTTGAATGTTTCATTTCAGATGTATTTTTCAGTGCTAGGTAATCGTTTATTTCTCTCATTTGATTCGTGTTTTCCTGTATGTCCTTGACATTGATAAACATACTACTAAGCACTGCTTTAAATGTTGCGTCTGCTAATTCAGTCGGTGCTGTGACTTCTGGGTCTGATCTTTCTCCTGGTTGTGGGTCATATTTTTGTGCCTCTTCGTACATGTGATCCCTTTTCACTGGATACTAGACGTCATGCATGTGACATTGTTGAGTGCGTTATGTTGTCTTCCTATAAAGATGGTTGAATTTCATCTTGACAAGCAGTTAATTCTGGTCAGGGAAGTTCTAGACTGTCTTTTCGGGAAATTGTTTAGCCTTATTGTCAAGGCTTGTAACTTTTAGTATCTCTTGAGTATCCCAGGCTTCAGCAAAGTCTCTCTCCTCTGGCCAGTCAGAAATTAAATGTCTCCAAGCCCCGTAGTTGCTCAGGTCCCTGGTAATTGCACTCTGGCTAGCCTCGTGGAGCTTTATTCTTTACATGCCCAGCTTGGCCAAAGACTCCGGGCATCTCTGTTCATATTTCTGGTGCTGTCCTGCGTGGCTGCCACCTCTGATCGCTGTCTCCTCCACTTCCATTCTACCTGGGTTGTACCTCTGTGGTCTGGAAAGCGCCCCTGGGCAGAAGGGCAGAGAGCATCACAAGTTTACCTCACTTCTCTTCCTCAAGGATCGTGTTCCTGCGTTGCCTGATGTCTGGTGTCTGAAAATAATGTTCCCATATGTTGTGTCTAGTTGTTTACAGTTGGGGAGGAAATCCGTTCCTCCATCGCGGCCATGCTTGACTTTAACATGCAGTTTACTAATTTCATATTGCCCAATGTAGTTCCAATTCAGGAAGTCCGGGGCCAATGTCTGTCTGCAAGACAACCATGGATTGGTTCTTGGAAGTTAGAATGTTAGATGGGTCATGGTTAGAGGTGAAGGAGCACTCATCTCCGTTTTCTCATCATAAAAAGCATGGGATTTTTTGAGGCAGCTTTAAAATAGAAAACAGGATGTTGGTTTTAATATCCTAATCACCCCTCAATGACTGTCCTCCCTCAGCCTCGGGCCAGAGAGACTGTAATTATGGACATTATCACTCTGTCTGACGTATTGCAGAAGTAGGGACTTTCATCATGGGAACTTGGGAACAAGTTAGCATCAGGCCGTGTTTGCAAGGTCCGCGACATCTCATGTGTTACAGTGCACACACACCCCGTGCTCCTCGGCTGAAGCTATGCCTTCCTGTTCCCATACCAAATCAGCGTCCTAAAATTGCTGCCAACCTTCCCAAACTATTTGGACAAAATATTTGTTATATATACATATATATATAAGCATGTCTATGTATACACAAACACATATGCATATAATAATATAATAGCAATCTTTATTTCCCTCCAGTAACACACTCCTCACTAAGAGATGCTTACGAAAAAGATTATTGCTTCCGGCATCTAGTCTTGCCCATGTATCTCTGTTTCTCACATCAGCCTGGTCTCTGCGTTGGCTGCTGTCACTCTGGAGAAGTTAAGGAGATGTAAATTGCGGGCATGGTCGTGACATTTTCCTTGGGGGTAGAAGGATGCTGGGCAGAGACAGACTTTGCATAGAACTAACTTAACTGGAAAAAACTAGTTCTTTTTTGTGTAGATTGTTGCTGTTTTCTGTTGTGGGATGTGGGAGAACCAACGATTCAATTGAATAAGGCTTTGATGTTGAACAGAACCCTTTCCTGATTCATGTCTGACTAGACGGAGTCGTCTATTTAAAGTCAGTTGAGCAGAAGCTGTTCTTGGCATGGCTCCTAATACATACTTGCTCTCTGAACTCATTTCTGCCCCTCTGCTGTCCCCGTGTGGCGGTTTCACTGTGTTGCTCACATCTCAGCCCTCCCCCAGATTCTTCTCCCACCCCCCCCACCTCCCTGAACAGATTTTCCGAAGGAAAAGCAAAGTCACGTCCAGCTTGCATGTTCACAGCATTTCAGTTGTGCAACAAAATGCCAGCAAAGCGGGACATGGACAAGCACCTCACACCCACTCCATGGCCTGGGCCTGCAGCACCCACCGCAAAGTCAACAGGCTGCGCACCTGCTGTGTGAGTGAAAGCAAACTAAGGCAGCACATGCAGTCACTAGCACTTGATTTACAGTGAGAAGTAAAGCTTTGTTAGCTTATAAAAATCTTTTGCTTTGTTTCTAGAGAGGTAATTGTTTATAATAATAATGGCTATTACTGTTAGCTGACCTTTGTGAAAAATGTGCCCTATGTCAGGCACATAGTAAGTCTCTTCATGCATTGCCTGCCTCCTGTATATTATTACCATGATTCCGACCATTATTATCCCTATAAACTGAGGTCACACACCCAGTAAATGAGTCTGCTTTCAAACCTAGGGCTACTTCCTTCCAGAGCACTTAAGCTAAGATTCCCACTAACAGAAAACTGTATGCTAATGAAGTCGATAATAAAATTATAACTACTTCATTAATTTTTCAAGTAGTTATTTATTTATTAGGAGATTATCCAAATGTAAGTGCTTGGTATCTAAGGCATGTTCACATTACTGAGAAACACTTTGTTCTCTGTGCGTAAATGCTTGATAAGTGCTAAGATACTCTGGTTTGTGATTGAAAGTGGTTGGGGCCTGGTTCCTAGGAGTAGTGGGTTCAGTGGGGTCTCCAGGGATGGAAGGACACAGATTACACACAGTGGGGAAGAGGCAATCCTATTATACCTGGATTGGCGTGTATCAGGGGCCTAAACACAGAGAGCAAGGCAGGTGTTTAGGGAGAGGAGGTTGCCTGGCTGGAGATGCTGCATGCTGACTGGTGGGAGGAGCGTCAAGCACTGACTCTTCTAAGGTTCTGCTCTTGTGTGGCAGCCCACACTCGGGGACTGAGTGAGCCAGGAGGATAAAAACCAGGCCACAGGGGTCCAACCTGGGCAGCTCTGATGAGCGACATCCGCCCCCAGGCTCCAGGCCAGATGGTGGATCAACGGATCTGGTCCTGCCTGGTCCTGCTTCTGCCCATATCTTCCACAACCTGCAACAGGAGTGATGCTAGACTTTTTGCTTTGTTTCTTTGCCTTTTCTGTCATGTTTGTGCTGAGAAGGATTTTGAGGCCACTTCAGGCGAAGTGATATCGATGAACACATTTTCAGTCGAAAGATTTATTACATCTGAAAGCCACAAAGCAACAAAGGCAAAGATTGATGTATTTGACACAAAACTTAAAAATGTCTGCATGTGAAAAACATCTTGGGCAAAAAAAAAAAATTTAATGCACAAGCCAGAAAGTTATAATCTTCAAAAGTTTACTAATTCCCTAAAAGGAGGCCTTACATGTAAAATTAACAAGAATAAAGAAAACACTGTGGAGGAGGGAGGGATAAATTAGGAGTTTGGGATTAATGGATACAAACTACTGTATATAAAGATAGGTAAATAACAAGGACCTGCTGTAGAGCACAGGGAACTATATTCAATATCTTGTAATAATCTATAATGGAAAAGAATCTGAAAAAGAACACACACACACACACACACACACACAACCGAATCACATTGCTGTACACCTGAAACTAACACAACATTGTAAATCAATTATACTTTAATTTAAACAAATTACAAACACAAGGGATAAAAAACACTGTACTTGTGCATTTCTTTAGGACATAAAAAACATTATTCTGTTGCCTTTCCCCTAAACACATTTCCAAAAACTCTTCAGGAATGATCTATTCCTCTGAAATGTCAAAGAGTCTGAAACTCTAAGATGTGGATGGTCTAGAAACAAAAACAATCCTTTGATTCGTGAACGAGCGTAACAAAAAATCAGGATGTGGCTCACAGTTCTTCCAACCCTCCTGTTCCAAAGAGCAGTGAAGAAAATCCGATTTGGGCCCCCTCTCTCCCCCCACTGAACAGCGAAGTCTCAGCTAGGCTTTCACTCCCTCTTTTGCAGCCTTGATCACTGACGACCTCACAGATGCGATTGTCTGTGCCAAGAAAATTGTTAAAGAGACAGAAGGGATGAACTACTGGTAAGAGCCTTTCCCTGGGAGACTCAGGCAGACGTGGGTGAAACCTGCAGTCTGTCCGTGCATCACAGCTGCGGGGAAGTGGACCAGCTCACCTCTGCAGAGTGGGCCAGCGATGTTCACATGGCCTTGTCTGTAGCCTCTGCCGCTGGTGTGCGGATGTGCGGTGACCCTGATAGAAGGGCTCAGTATGGGGAGGAGAGGTGGATAGGGAGTCATGATCATTTACAATTGCTTTTCACGTTAAGGTGTTCCAAACAGTGGAGAGGTGCTTTCTCATGTGATTTGGAAAGCATCAATGAACACAGTACACTCGAGGGGAAAAAAAACCTTGAGAATGCTCTAGATTTGGGTAAGAGTTTGGAGGGCTATGGTAACATTTGGTGGGGAGAAAGAGCAAGCAGTGGGGAGAGGTTACAAGAGAAACTGACCGGAAACCTCCCTAGTTTGTGTGTGAGACATGCTCAGCGGGCACTTACCAGCATCTCTGCGGCTGTGTTTCTTGTGAACACAATCAGGTCACCTGCCTGGGGAACCTGACTTTGCAGAGATGTGGACATTTAACTACCTTATTTAGCATCCTTATAAAAGTTGTTTACTTGTTGCTGAGGCTAGTATGGACCAGGAGGAAACCAGGGAAAGTCTTCATAAGGCAAAAGGACGGAGTCTTAGATCGCAAGTAAACTAAACCCTGGGCACCACTGATTATTTGGGTCAACTGTTTACGGAGTTTGAACCTCTCAATCTTTGGCTTTTCATGCTCCTTTCTAATGTTCCTGCTCCCCTCTCCTCCTTAGGCAAGGCTGGAAGAAAAACTGTGAGGGCAGAGACCTCTCTGAGTGGAAAAGGGGGTGCAATGTTTCATGAATTGGAATTGCTCCAAGGACATGCCGTGACTCCCTAGGGTTCGTGAGAACGTCACAACGGTCGTGTCATCTTGCCTCCCTTCCCCTAATATTCCTTCTCAGAGCTGGAGAGGGAAAACCAAGCTATGCTTTTTTAGGAAATAAAGACTTCCATTTGAGTGTCTTGACTTTGCCCTGAGTCCGTTTCAATGATGTTTTAATAGCACAAGGTTATACTGGGTTCAGGAGGCATCAAGAACCCAATGGTAGACCAGACAGAAAATGTCAAGGACTAACAGGGAGCCAGCTGGGAAGTAAGGGGACAGATTCTAGAGGGGGGAGCCCCAAGAGTCAGGCAGAGCTGAGCCCCCAAAGAATGAAGAACCCACATAAGCAGCTCTACACCCTAATGTCCCACTGTCCACTCAGTGAACCTGGTAAGGCACTGATAATGTTGTGAGAAGAAACTGAAAACCTATTTCCAAAGGTCTTGGAAACTGTAAAAGGGAATATAAATCCTAGTTGCTTATTTTAATACACTTTTGTTGAATGAAGATAACTCAGGAATAGGAATAATATTTTCCTCTTGAATTTCTGAGGGCCTTGATTGTGGAAAATTATCCAGGACAAGGCTTTTTTTAATCTCAAATGATTATTTGCAGAAATACTAAAGCAAACGTCTGGGGAGGGAAGCAGTAGGGTTGCATGCTTAGAACTCTGATGAGTTTTGCAAAAAGATCAATCAAATTAGAGGGCCAGACAGCTTTCCTTCCCCTTGGACTTCAAAGCGTTCTTTGGATTTGGATTTTTTGTTTTGTTAAAATTTTTCCTCCTAGTCTTTGAATGGCTGGCACTGGGTTCCATGCCCACCTGGGTCATAAACATGGTCCCATCGGTTTTAATGAAGCAGGAGGTTTGGCTGAGAATGGGGGCTGCCAGGTAGATGAATGGCAGGATAATAATAATGAAAATGCATACTTATGGACATCTCTGTGTGCTTATTGTTGACTTAGTAGCGCTTAATGGATTCTGAAATTTTCAGATTTTCTTCAGCCGCCTGAAAGAATGATGTTTTGATTCTTACATCAGATGTTTCAAAAGCTTTTTCCCTTGCTTTGTAATGCCTGTTAAATTGTCACAGGATTCTGTCTGTTTAGACATGTATAAAATGTTTATATTCTTTTGGCAAGGAGCAGTTCAGATTTTTTAAAGCCTATGTCTGCAAGGGAAACCAGTGGATGTGAAATGACCCAACAGGAAGGCCCGGGCAGCTGGCCCCTAGGGAGTGTTTATGGCTGCTTAGGTGCTATCGCAAAACCATCAGTCTGCCCAGGAGGGACCTTCTTCTAAGGGGGCAACTTACCTGCAAGCATAACCGTTTTCCTAACAAACCTCAATTACGTGCATTCTCCGGGTCAAATGGCATTCAACGTGACCCTGCTCCATCCACCTAAAGTTACGGCAGGGCAGCCCCACC
This sequence comes from Vicugna pacos, assembly GCF_048564905.1. Taxonomy (NCBI): domain Eukaryota; kingdom Metazoa; phylum Chordata; class Mammalia; order Artiodactyla; family Camelidae; genus Vicugna; species Vicugna pacos. Next base: position 18,300,509 of record NC_133021.1, on the reverse strand, counting down.
CACTTCTAACCCCAGCAGGACAGAGAATGAACAAGAGAAAACTCAGAGAGCAGAGCCGCCCTGGAGAGAAGCCATCCCTGCGTGGAGCAGAGGGCATCCTGGGAATATCTCTTTGGGATCTGAGCTGCCCAGCCCCAACGTTCCATGTAATGAAATGCCCTTTAGATAGTCAGGTCAGTTTCCTGACCAGGCTAATGCAATCTGTAGGCCTAAGTCTGGAAACAGTTTTGTTATGAGGATATAAGCATGGTTTTTGTGTTTAATAGATTTAATGTAAATGGATGCTGGAGTAACGTGGGGAGCGCTGGGGATAAGAGCTGCAATTTCGTCTCTATTTGGCCCCATTAGAATGCTCATCAAAACTGCCTGGAGGAAGCGGGAACATTCTCTCCGGCAGAGATGAGCTGAGGAAGGACTGTGTGTCGATGACCAGGGGCAGAAGGATTTACACTCCAGACCAGAGGTCAGCGAACTGCACTCATTCATCTGCTGCCCCCCTTGACTTGGGAGTCGTATTTTTAATGAGGAGCCATTTGGGGGCCGCAGGAGCCAGGACTCCTTACAGTAAAGGCAGGGAAGCGTGCTCCTTCCAGGGCTAGAGCGTTTTATGGGTGTCTGTGCTTCTGGTTGTCCTCAGACCTGGAAGATGGTGGCGCTTCCCTAGAGCCCCACCTGCCTGAGGTCCCTGTGGCCCTCCCGCCCCCAGCGCCGTCCCCCCTACGGTCTTCCCCAGGCCTAGCTGTGTGCTGTGTAAGGACGGCGTGTGCTCCACGAGGGACTACCCAGGACTGGTGGCCTCACCCAGTATGGAAGCTCCCTGAGGCCTGGACCAAGGATTGGAATTGCGGAGTTTTAATTCTGTAGCCTGCTGTTTTCACTCGCTCTCCTACAAGACTTCCCCCAATTAATGTTTTCTGAAATACATACGCTGCATAAGAGCAGCGCCATAGTTAGCGGCCTGTCCCAGAATGCATTTCCTCTTTCCCCCGTGAGTGTGCATTTGGGTTAACCAGCAGTCTTTTTAGGCTTGGACTCCAGGCCAAGTTTGCAAAGGGCTCTTTCTTTTCTTGCTGCTTACGCTCGCTTCCAAACTTCACCAGAAGCCCTCAATCCATAATTTTATGGGGTTCTTGTTTCCACAGACTCCTTGACTGCTTTGGGGGTGACTTCAATAGGGACTAGACATAGACTATTGGGTCACATTTTCCAAACAATTAGGATTTGCCATTTGGTCCCACATCGAGAGAAAAGACTTAAAGTTGGTACTGCCCTGAAAAACCCAAACCTTGCTGTTACCATGCTGTTTCACGTCCCGTAAAATGGGGATAATAACACCGGCTGTAGACAGTTGAGGTCAGGATTAGCATCACTCTCAGAAGTACATGGCACAAAACATCTTTTTTAATAAAAACTGGTGACTGTTCATCTATTTCTACGTTTTTCTTTCTCCAGGATGTTTTCTAACAGGTGGCTTCAGACACTCCCATAAGATGAACTACATTTCGTGTGAAATAATGACATTTCCTGGAGGGAAAGCGGAAGATCTTGCCCAAAAGAAACCACCCGTGAAACCAAGGCTGAGTTGGTTTTGCTAGATCCGTGCCGCTGAGATTTCCAGGCTACAGGGCAAAAAGTGGAAGTCTAGGTTCTCCCACCCGCCCGCCACTGCGCCCCCACTGGCAACATAATTCTTGGCAAGGAAGAAAAAAATAAATCTATAGTTGCCTTGAAAAGCCTTCATGCAGAATAAAGCCAGGATTCATAAGTAATCGGACTTCTGCATCACTTTTCAAAACAGTATCCTGTTACTAGCTAAAGCAAACAGAGCGGTTTCAACCCCGGGAACTGACAGGCAGTGCAGAGGGCAGATTGGAAAAGATTAAATATTTGTGCAAGACCCTACACACGTCCCTTCACAAAGAGCCGCCTTAGTCGGGACTAAAAGGAAACAGGAATCAGGGGAAGGGGATGCAGGGACTAGGAGCCTTATCTTTCCAGAGGAAGGACTGGCTTTGGAGGAGGAGATGAAGGGGAGAGAAGGGAAGCAGGCGGTGCAGGTGGAGCCTCTGGTCACTGCAGGCTCCTGAGGCTGCACTTTTGACCCGGGCGGTGGAGTCAGCCCACAAGGGCTTGGGGAAAACGGAAGCAGGATGGTGAGAGCTCTGAAGCTGCCAGGCTGTGATGACAGCGAGGCCAGACAGAGGCATGTGCGGAGAAACCCAGACTCTCAGCAGTGCTACAGTAACTTGTAGGCGCTGGAGAAGGGGAGATGGGCTGGGGCGGAGTCTGGGGAAGTGCACTGTGCAAATCAGATCTGCAGGCTGTCCAGAGGCCTGTTAGTGGGAGCAGAGGACAGACTAGAAAAGTGAGATTTTTCAAAAATTGTTGAAAATTGCAGTTTTCAACTCCACTGATCGTCTATCCAAGGCAGCTCCTGCCTCTGAGACATTTTAGTGGCTGCCAGAAACTTAGAATCAAAAAAAGAAGAAGAAAGAAAAACCTCAGACAATACTGTTCTGTGCTGGCAGTAGGGAGATTGCTGATAAGATGAGAATCTTTCAGAAATTGGGATTTTCCTGCGGCCTTTGGAGCTCCTTGTGGCCCTACCAGGAGGACTAACACAGGATGCTCTGCATAAAAAACAGCCCCTGGGGCTTGAGGGGAGCCTTTGAACACAGCTCAAATGACCTGCCTGTGAGGAGGAGGAGGAGGCCCCAGGGGGAAGGACAGCCCGTGGCCCTGTGGGCTGGCTTAGGGACTGCGCCAGAGCGGTGGTCCTCCACCCCAGCTGCACAGAAGCATCACTGAAAGGTTTTTGAAATGCTGATGCCCAGGCCTGGCTCACTTGCATTAAATCAAGCTCCCTGAAGATGGAGCCCTGATGTGGGTCTATTTTTAACTCCCCAGCTAATTCTTATGTGTGGTCAGGGCCATGAACCCCAAGCAAGAGACTTAAAGGAATCCTGCTGGAGGAAGGCCTTTTTGTAACCAAGTCTCCTCATTGGGAGAAGAGCATCAAATACCCTCCACTTCCTGGATGCATCCTGGGTCCTCAGGAAGCCATTATGCTCAGAAGGCTTAGAGCCAATCCCTGGATCTGAGACACTGAACCCAGTCATCCAAGCAAACAGGTGAGATGGAAAATAAGTTTTTGGGGGTGGTAAGCACGCTGCAGTGTATACAGAAGTAGAAATATAATACTGTACACAGGAAACATATAATCTTATAAACCAATGTTATCTCATTAAAAAACTATAAAGTTTTTAAAAAAAGCAGACTGGGCAAGGGGGATAGAAATCAGACAACAGTCAACAAATATTCAAGCAACTACTACGCAGCAAGAGCTAGGCTGGGCAAATGTTGCAGTGAAGCAGTGGCAAGCGATTCCAGTGCTCAGAGCTCCAAGTGTTCTGTGCAGGGAGGGGAGGAAAACCACCCACGGGCTGACCTACAGGTGCAGAGAAGCCTAAAGTGCAACTTTCAGAAAGGTAAACGCATAGTTCTTCATGCAATATGAAATAAACACGTGTCGAAGATTTTATTCAGCTCAATAAATGAGGGAACCAGTAAGACGTTATGACCAGTTAAATGAGATTTTAAAAGCTATATAACGATAGATAATTAACAAAAGGAATGAAAGGGTACGATTAATGGGTTAGATAAAAAACTGATTAAGGTCTTAGAGGAAATAAACTATGTTCTTTGGATCATTTTTTTTTCCAGCTGGACAGAAATTATTTGCATCTCTACCAAAGAAAAATCTATAACTTAATATTGTAACTTCTCCGAGTCTAAGAATGCTAAGCAGCAAGAGACTAAGTTGAAGAAAGTGCATTAGATAATCCTTAGTGGGCTTTGGACCCCATGTGGCATTGAAAGGACATGCTGTGCACCTACTTGTCTTATTTCTAGGTTTTTGATGATTTTTCTTCACAGCGAGGAGACTGTTGGGCTGGAGAAGAAACAGCTACATAGTCACACAGGGCCCAGTGTCCACACAACTACAAGCCAGTAACATCCAGATGCTGCCCGGCGTGCTGTGTAGCCGTGCTAAGTCACCACCCCCACATCCAGTGTGGCCTCTTAAGCTTCTGGGAAGACGGAGTCAACCCTTTACAAGTATTGGAACATGTAAGGCCTCCCACGAGACTCCTGGGAATTCCCAAAGAGTTTCATGCTCGTGCACCCCTCTGGCTCTGAGCTCCTGGTCCATTGAAGGAGACTCTCATTTCCTTGCTGCCTCGTCACTGACAGAAAATGCATCCCTTTCTGTCATTTGCACAACCCCGTGTTTTGCATTAAACCCCCTCACGTAAGACATGTCTATAGACTTTACTAGGAGGCTCAGGATGTGGGAAAGAATAGGTTTCAAATGCAAACACCTCAGACACTAGCAACTCCTGCTCCCCCCAAAGATGCTTTTCCTCCTTTTCTTTCTGAACAAACTAGTGGTCATCTTTTTTTTTCCAAATCATCTTGGCTACTAATAACAGATGCTCAGGGTTTTATCTTCTCTTTAAGCAGTGGATTAATGAGTCGTCTTACGTGAAGTCTGGTCTCTCCTTTAGGGAAAACTTTGGTGCCAGCTGATAGGAAAGGGATATTTCTGTCCACTTTTATATGAAGTATCTCTGTCTTCCCACCCACAGCACTGTATCTTGTGTCCCAGCTCCCGCCCCTGCGGCTTGACCCATCCCCATCACGGCCAACAGCTTTGATCTGCCCCCACCCCACCGTCCCCACTGATTGGATGCAGGCCCCATGGCTGGGCCTGGGGCCAGACAAGTGAGGGGCGCCCTGACAGCCTTCAAGGTCAATAATATCTTCACGCACTAAACTAATGGGGAAATAAAACCCTGTGATGAACAAAATGTCAGATTTTTAAATACAGGCAGGATCAATACCACTGATTCTTTTCCTTTGGCCTCAGGCTTTAATACAGCTCTTCACGGCACTGAGTGATTTTTGACTTCATCTTTAAATTTTTGTATTTTCGTTCATTATGGGACTTTTTTGCATTCATTTTGATTTTTAGAAAGTAGTGCTTTTGAATACTGGTACTCTCAGTCACAGAATTTTTGCCTCCCCCTTAAATTCTGAGCTGAGGCCTCACCTTGGTCCTGGCCCTGGAAGTTTTCTAATCAAGGAAGATGATAAAGCTAGTGGGAGATGTTTCTGAGACATAAGTAAATAAAGAGAGAGAGATCTATCTGAGAAATACAAGAAGACAGAGAGGTCAGTGGGGCAGTTAGGAATGGCAATGAAAGAGGGTCATTGGACTGGCAGAGCCGGGGAGCAACGGATAATTAACAGGACTCGTGGTCCAGGGGCAGAGAAGCTGATGGAGACAGCCAGCTGAGCCTCAGTCTCCCCTTCTGGAAACTAAGCCGGTCTCGCTAGACCTCAGTTTCTAACCTCTGGCTGCTCCTCCGAGGAGCTTTTCTAAAATGCGATCCCCCATCCCTCCCACAGATGATAAAGCAAAACCTCTGAGCCCATGGCCCTGGCATCAGCATTTCCAGCCGCCCCCAGGTCACTGTCACTTGCCCCCCAGGTCGGGAACCCCTGGCCGCCTCCAGCTCTGACGTCCTGGACTCTCTTTGTTCCGCTGCTGTTCTTAGAATCATCAATAAGGTAACTTTTTAAGCTTTTTAACTTTGTCTGAATTACAGAAACCTTTGAGAAATCTTGGAAGACAGCAGTGTGCCCCTCATTGGAGAAATGCTCATGTGACATATACCCAGTTCTGTCTTGGGGATCCCAGAACACCTCCCCCACCCTCGGGAAGCCATCAGTTGGCGCTGGATTACAGGTTCCTCATCTATTGTAAGCAGCAACCAGAAAAAATGGATTCCTTGTGCCCATCACTGTGCTAATTGCTGTATGAAACGATTTATGTGGACCCATCGCTCCTTCTGAAAGGCTGGCTGAGATACATGTGGGAACCAAGATGGTGTGCCATTCCCGCGGCCCCCTTCTGATTTCCCATCCAGCCTCCTTCAGGGCTCACACTCTGAGGCCTGAGCCCATGGTTCCCCGTCCTGGCTGCCGTGAGATTCACCTGAAAGTCTCTAGAAAATACTCGTGCCTGGACCACATCCACCCCAGAGACCCTTATTTCTGTCAACTGCAGAGGGCATCGGCATCACTTACAAAGCTGCATCCCGGCTGGGCAGCCCGGGTGGAGATGTTGCCCGAGGGGACAGAGGGAGGGGACAGAGGGAGGGCAGAGCTGGCCCTGCTGTGCTGCGTGAGCTGACCGGGGAGGGCGCGTCCCCGCTAATCACTCCCAGCTGCAGGGTAAGCAAAACTGAACGGGTTTATAAGCTGCTTAAAGTTTAATAATCCAAAATATAGAGTGCCTTTAGCACCATGTAACAGGAAGAGGACCAGCTAGGGAAGGAGAACTCTGAGGTTTGTTCCTGGTGGTGCCAAGGCTCCCACTCCCCAGAGCCTGCCTGCTGCGTGGAGGTGATGGGCACAGCTACGGGGCTGGGCAGACCTCAGCTCAAACTTAGATCCTTTTAGCCTCTGTTCGACCTTCAAATAGTGTACGGGTGCTACTCACGGGCTGTGGTGGACACTGAGGTGCCGCGTGTGAATTCTAGCACAGAGCAAGCGCGCGAGAAGCCTTTACTGTGATTACCACGAGCTTGCCCAGCACACCCCAGGGCCACCGGGAGGACGGGTGCAGACATGAATGCTCGGCCTCCCGCGAACCATGAAACACCATAAGGTGGTGTTACTGCCACCAACCTCCGGGCTTTAATTAGGCTGAAGCCAGGACACCAGTTGGGCTGATTCCAGAGCTCCTGGGAACAGACCTCAAAGTCTCTCGGTCGCACTCCTCAACACTTTCAGAAGGGCCTTCGGAGTCCAGAATTGAGAAAGTTTTGGAACAGCCCCAGCCTAGTTAAATGGGGACCACGGTCAGGTTAACCAAGCCATCTTGTCATCCCTCTTAGCAACTTTCTCATGTGAGGCTGAGTGAAAACCAAGCCCTTAGGGTGAAGCCTGCATGTAAAGCGGCAACAGCGATTGGCTGAACTGGTCAAAATAGGGAAAAAAATCAGGTGAGCACTACTTCATTCTGGGTATTTTAAATGCCCCTGCAGTGGGCCTTAGAAGAGTTTAGAGGCATCTGAAAACTTAGGCAGCCTCGCTCAGAAACTGCAGGCATTTCCCAAACTTTCTCTTTTGTGTTTTTCCAAAGAGAGTTGCCAAATGTGCCCTGAAAAGCGACCGAGTTCCCCAAATTCCTGGACATGGGTGAACAGAAAGTTCAGGGCATGTAATTCCAGGACTAGCTATAAATGCGTGTGTCAATTCAATCTGAAATTGCCTTCATCCACTTCCAGAAATTGTGCTATGTCTAATGGCATAGCGTATGGATTGTACCCCAAAACTCGGGCATCCAAGGAGCAACCCACTACCTGTTTGAACAAAGGAAAGGAAAGAGGAAGAGAGAAAAGCATCAGCTAAATTCTCATAAATAGCTCGCTACACTGAACATAAAGTGTTGGGCACACGGGGTCACAGTTTGCCAGCTGAACCATTAGTTTCCCGTGTGTAGTAGATTCACGGGATATTGCAGAGAATAATAATAATGATAATAATAATGGTACTGAGTCCAAGCTCATACTGCTTGCAGCACAACAGGCCAATAAATCAAGAGGTGAGTTGTTGGGGCAAAGAATAGCAAATTTATTTAGAAAGTCAGCAGACCTAGGAGATGGTGGGCTAGTGTCCCAAAGAACCATCTTGCCCGAGTGAGAATTCAGGCTTCTTACATACTCGAAGGGGACAGGCTGTGGTTTGTTGTTGCAGACTTCTTGGTGCCGGAATCCTTTGTTCCTGCAGCCGTCCACTGGGTCCAGTCACAATGTTCCTATAAACCTCCAGCAAGACAAATGTGATTCTCTGTTCTGCAAATTTTTATCTCTATATGAATGCAAAGGGGTGATGCCTCTAAGGTCAGAGCTTTGAGAATGGACTGTCCTGTATATTTCAGGCTATAGGCAACATTCTTAACGTGAAGCAAAAGCAGTAGAACATAAAGGTTAAAGTGAAAGGAACAGATCCAACGTGGAGTCAGGGTCGCTCTTCCCTATTACGTCACACTGAACAAACACTCCTTCACGCTGGGAACATAGCTAAGGACTTTTCATACGTTAGCGAACTGAACTCCCTTAACAACTTTATGAAATGAGTATGATTCCCTTTTTACAAATGAGAAAAATAAACCGAGTCTAATGATTCTGTCCAAGGGCGTATACGGTTAGTTTAATTAATTAAATTTAGTTAATTAAAATAATTCAAGTCTAGGTTTCCTTAGACTGCTCTTAACCATTACACTACACTACCTGAATACACACCTCCAAACACATTTTACCCAGAATTTTAGTCTCCTAGTCTCAGGAAAATGTTAACAGATTCCAAAATAGAAAGAATATAGAGTTGTATTTTTCTGTCTCCTTCTCTGTGGGACCCCTCCCTCACTGAGTCAGGGAATAAGTAACAAAGAGACCCAAAGACCAGGCAACAGGAAGAAGGGACCAAGGAAGAAATCTGAATTGATCAGGAGACCACTGGACGAAATGTCTTCAACCAAATTCACAGATTTTTCAGGATGTTTAGAGACGTAAAATCTCCATCCAATTACAAAACAACAGATTTGTGAGCAAATTGTCTCACTGAATGAAGAACACATTTCTCAACTATATCCCTGACTCCCCCACCAGTAACTTGCCCTGGTAACTTCAAGACTCAGTATCGTCATGGGACTCATACCACATGTCTCCGAAACCTTCTTAGTAATTTCTGTCTTACTGACCAGCCGTGTAATACTTTAAACTACTAAAAAAGTCTGAAGCTAGGCAAAAGAGAGCAGGAAGAAAAAAGAGACAGTAGTTCTGACTCATTCACTGTCAAGATTACCAAAAAGACATACGACAGATAAGGGCCAGGTGCAAGGCTGGTTAAAGTGGGAACAAAGCATCTAAAAGTTCCATCAAGAAGGAATCAGCTACCATAGGATCCAGCAATCCCATTCCTGGGTGTATATCTGGAAGGAACTCTAATTTGACAAGATACGTATACCCCAATGTTCACAGCAGCACTATCTACAATAGCCAAGATATGGAAGCAATCTGAATGTCCATTGACAGCTGACTGGGTAAAGAAGATGTGGTACATATATACTCTGGAATACTACTCAGCCATAAAAAAGAATAAAATAATGCCATTCGCAGTAACATGGATGAATCTGGAGATTGTCATACTAAGTGAAGTAAGTCAGACAGAGAAAGAAAAATACCATATGATATCACTTATATGTGGAATCTTTTTAAAAAAAAAAGGACACAAATGAATTTATTTACAAAACAGAAACAGATTCACAGACATAGAAAACAAACTTATGGTTACCAGGGGAGAAAAGGGGGGAAGAGGGATAAATTGGGAGTTTGGGATTTGCAAACACTAACTACTGCATATAAAATAGACAAATAATAACATCCTGCTGTAGAGCACAGGGAACTGTATTCAATAGCTTCTAATAACCTATGATGAGAAAGAATATTGAAAGGAATATATATATGTGTGTGTGTGTGTGTGTAACTGAAAATTACGCTGTACAACAGAAATTAACACATTATAAACCGACCAGACTTCAATTTAAAAAAATAGAAATTAAAAAAAGTATCAGTAGCATTTATGTGCTTTGCAGAAAAACCCCAGACTTGTGATCTCCTGCTCACGGAGAGCAGAGCTCTTCCCCACCTAGGACTCGGGACCCCCCAGTACCAGAAGCCGATTAGAATGTGAGTTACATCCTGCCTTCGGCCATTCCCTCCACATTTTCCCGTGAGTTAATCATCTGACCCCTCCGAGAGGTCTGGCTGCGTGTACTGAAGCTGTCTGTTAGCTCTTCTGTGGACTGCTGGGTTCGGTATTTCATCTCCAGCAGGAATTCCAGACGGTCAAGGTCCCCACCTGTGAGGAATGGCGTGTGAGTAATGGAACAGGGCAGACAAGTTCAGCCTCAAGGAGATGGACGTCTCTAAGAGCGGCAGACAAGAGACCCTTAGACTCTAGACATTTGGGGCCTGGGGTGGAGTGAACAGAGAAGAAAATTAGCTCAGGGAGAGCAATTCCTAAATCAGCGGGAAAAATAAAAACACATGATACGCGAAGTTGTGAGCTACTGGGACATTCGGTTTCCATTAACTGTACAAGCAACGGTTTGTGTTATTATTACTGATGTTGTGTGAGCCTGTGTGTTGTGTTTCCTGGACACCCGGAGCAGAGGCAGTAATAAAAAGTCAGTGCAGTAAGTATGTGAAGGAATTAAAGCTAGAACTTATCAGCGTGTGGAAGAAACAAACCCAGATCTTTCCAGGTCCTGGGCTCTCTGAAGCCTGTGGTTTCCCACGCTTCCAGGGAGTGCCCCAGACAGTGTCAGCTTTCCCATTTGAAACTCTAAAGCATCTTAGAGCAAACACAAGGCTCACAGACAAATGGCTTCTCTCTGATTTACACGTCAGTGTTTCTCTGACTGTTGATTCAGCCCGATCACCCCTGAGAGCACCTTGCAGATGGAGGCATCTTTGTTTTCTCCCCAACGACACTGTCGGGGCCGTGGGTGGGACAGTGGCTGAAACACCCCGTGCTAAATCTGAGGGCACTGGAAATCTCCTCCCACCTTCCCAAACTGCAGTTTTGTAACCTCAAGCCCAATACTGCCACGTAAATAGTTTTCTTCTTTGAATTGGGAATAGATTATGTAGTTTGTTGACCACAGGTATCCTCAGGCCTCTCCTTACAGAAAAGGAACAGGGGAAACCAAGGTGTTGGTTTCCATTGGCAAGTTCTGTGTTGGCATTTCTGTAATTGGAGGTCGGCTCGTCTAAGCTACATGAACTTCTGAGAGTTCTAGAGCAGTGAGAGGTTTCTGCAGCGACCAGCACATTGCTGTCTGGAAAATTTATAAAATAATAACAGTAATGGCTGTCTTTCATTAAGTGGAGAATGAGGGACACTGAGAATGTAGACACTGGCGGGGGCGGTGCTGGGAGGGTCTCACCGATAGGGGAAGAACAGAACTTGGGCGCAGGTCTCCATCTGACCTGGATGCCCACATCCATCCCCGTGTGCTTTGCTGCCCCTTCAGACAAGGCTGACCCACACCTGGGCAGGTTTCGGATAAGATGCCCATCTTCTGTCCTCATCTTTCCTCTCACGGTCTTTCTTTTCTTACTCTTTTCTCTCAAAGATCTGATGTGCCTTCAAAGGAAAACATCCCTGAAGAGTTTCTGAGCAGTTGCTTAGCAGATGTGGGACCTACGTAACATCCGTGGTGAGACGATTTGTTTGTTGGATTTTTAGCACAGGACGGAAGGATGGTTTGGAACAGGGATTATCATAATGTTTCTCAGGAAAGCAGTCAGGATGTAAAACTTCAGAAACGACCATTCCACTTGGTGTGTTTTCCAAATGTGAAGAGTGATGCCGGGAGCAGAGGAAATGCCTGGGGTTGGCTCCCAGCGCTCCCGAGCTAGCCGCCATGTGTACGATGTGTCATCCTGAGACTGGCTCTGCAGGGCTTGTCCAGCGTCTTCTACCCGCCAGAGCGAATCCCCACCCACATTTTGTTGGCTCCCCACCTCCTCTCGTTTTTGGCAAGCCCCTGGTCTCTCATGTACTCTGAACCACAGAGGTGCTTATCAACTTGACCTAAGAGGAGACACAGTGCCCTTTCGGGTAATGATTGTATGATTGCTCTGTTCTCAGGCGACCCTCCGTGTTTGAATAAGTTTGAGCATTGAGTAAGAACATGGTTTGTTGATTCGGGACTTGACGAGGGTGTGAGTCGGGGTATGTGTATGTGGGTCTGGGGGTGTGTGTGTGAGAAACAACAAGGAGTCAGCAGTGACGGCAGGCACTAAGGAGTGCAAAGAATTCCATCATCTCCATAATCAGAGTTGTTTACTATTCGTTACCAAGAGCAAATACAACTGCAATGGAGGATTCTTTATGGCTAGAGGAAATGGGAGACTGTGTTCCAGATTTTCTTTTTCTTTCTTTCTTTCTTCTTGTTTTTTCTTCTGGCATCGTAACATTCAGACACCGTTGCACTGACATTTCTTGCCTCTAGACACATTCATGTTGTGGGTATTCTGCAAACGCCGATGAGGATGACGATACACAGTGGGTGGTCAAGGCATGAAGGATTTTCATTGTTGAACTTCTGAGCACTAATGACAGCTTGTGTCTATACAGGACTTTATAAAGCATCCCATTCTCAGTAAACTCAATGAGATCGATGTTACCCTGTTACAGCTGAGGAAACCGAGCTTCAAAGAGCTTGTAAGTGCCCAGTGACTTGCTGCAAAGCACACAAGTAGTCAATGTCAAGAGCAGGCTCCAGACCTGAGCTTGGGGACTCCGGACACGGTCATTTCCCAGCATACCCTGCTGCTCCTGGCAGCAGGGGCCAGTAGGGCAGGAGGTGGGTCTCCAGGCTTCTCCGTCAGCCAGTGTGGCTGAGTGAGGAGTAGGCTCTTAGGGCTCACATCACGGACAGATCAACACAGTTTTGCTTTGGGTTCGTAGTGTCCAGGGTAGGAAAATGAGAGGTGGTTGGGTGCCTCGGGGCATCCCAGCTCTGGAAGGGAGATGATGGGTATCGCTGAGATCCTGGGAGGATGTGGAGGTGGGTGAATTATTGATGGAGTGTAGGCCACCCCCCTGCGAAAGTGCTGGAACTGTTAAGACTCTGGGATGAGGGTTCCTCTCCAAAGGAGGGAGGTGTCATTCTTTGAGAAAACCCTGTGAGTCTATAGATGAATTTAGGGACTAGGAAAGAGAATGAAGATCGGATCTAATTTCTGTGTAGTTTTAGACTTGAAATCCTGATAACAAGAACTTGGAGAGGAAAGGGAGGGGAGCTGAAGTGGTCCAGGTGCAAGAGAATTCCTCCACTGGCTTCCCTTTTACCCACATGTGCCCCAGAGACAAGTCTCCTCGAAGACCCGCCAACAACACAGCAAACTGGTGAGACTTTCAGTGCCTCTTGACTCAGCTCATGCTGTTTCCCAGAGACCCATGATTGGAAAGCTTCTTGGCATCTCTCATGATGCCTGCCTAGGATGCCCCATGCTTCTGAACACACCAGAATCCCAGCTTGAGAAGGATTCGGGTAGTCACCCCTCTGTCTTCAGGCATGAATGGCTCAGTGGTGAAGTATCTCAGCTTCCAATACCAACTACAGATGTCAGCGAATGCCCTCGGGTCTCCTTTCAAGCCAGTTCTTATCCCAAATGGTATCAAGAGCAAGCACACAGAATCACTGGGATAACGGGTTTGTTACTATATTGCTAGAGATGTTGCGACTGTGTCGTTGTTGGGCGTCTCGGGCCAAACTGTCATCTTTGTATTTCCAAGGCTTTCATTTCCCTCAATTCCATTCTACTCTGTAATCGTTGGCCTATTCACTGGGACTGTTTCTACAGTAGAAAAAGTCGAGATGGGATGCCAAGGATGTTATTTTTTTCTCTCCACATGCTCAGTTTCCCACTTAGCAAAAGCTGGCTCCTAGCTGACTTGCAGAAGGCGATGCCCCAGAGACATCCGCTCTTAAGTACGGAGTTAGCCAAGGCACATTTCCTGGGAGGTTCCCCTGTTACCTGACAGAGCAGGGAGGGGCGCCCACCTTCCAGGGTCCCTCTTTGCTTGGAAGGCCTTTCTGATCATTTACTTACAAGTATGCTCAGACCGCACTTGAAAGAGTTGTGTTTTTTCATTCCCACTTCCTGTGGCCTGAAAAAAAAAACAGAAAAAAAACCTGACAGCTCCTGACGGTTTGAATTTTATCTTTCCACTCTGGGAGCCAGCCACATAGCAGAATTATATTCCTTAGTCAAACAGACGAGCTACAGAGGCTTCATTGTGTTGCCCGCTCCAACACAGGAAGCTGGGGTTAGGGATGGAGGAGGGCTGGTTCCACATAATGAGGGGTGCTTGGGGCCGTAATCACCACCCTGTGCGTTACAGGCTGGGCCTCGGGAAGAAGGCACCACTGAGGGTGCTGCTCCTTCCAACCCGGGAGTCTTTGTTCGGCTTGGACAGCCACCCCCTTGAACCTGAATGACCAGGCTCCTCTCCCTGGAGAAGCACCAGCCCCCGCGTCTGGCATGGAGTCTACCGGCAACTCAGAGGGCTGACGGAGTCTTGGGGGAAGTTTTCCAAATCCGCTCCCCACTTATCCACTCTCCGCTGTGCCTCTAGGGTGAGTCTGCCTCCGGGCCCCACGTAGGTGGGCCCGACCACAGAGGGAAGCCTCAGTGACCTTTTCTGAAACCACCAAAGGAAGGAGGGAGCATCCAAAGGGCCCAGATGTGAGCAATCAGGACGAGCAGAGGGAGAATGGTACCCGCCATCTTCCTTCACCTCCGCGGGCCCCCTCCCTGGATGAAGCTAGTACTTCCCTCTGTAACTGTGGCTCCAAGGACTACAAAGAGCCTTCCAGAAGGCCACCGGGAGGTCTCCATTTGAAAAAGCTATCATTTCCCTGCCGTGGGGAAGCGGCCAGAGCAACCTAACCTCAGCTTCACCTTGGGTAGCTGGACTTGGCTTGCAGTACTTTGAAAGAGCAAACTCCTGCCGGCCCCCGAGAGAGCCCTGTGCTGCACGTTGAGGAAGCTTGCAAACAATCGCACGTCCTCTGCAAAAGGCCTTCAGGGGCCACCCACACGGACATGAATCACTGGCATGTGCATCGTGTTCACCTCCCCACAATGCCACCCACAGGCTGCAGGACCCGGGGGCTTTCAAGGGAAGTTGCAGGCCGGGAGAGGAGGCCAATTTAGGGCCAAGTTCACGAGCGCACTGGAGGGTGTGTATCCTTCAGGCCCTGGAGGAATCAGATTGGACCTCCTTTGAAATCCTTCCTAGTGACCAAGACAGGGTTAGTTAAACCAGCAGGAACTGGATTTCCCTCTCTCCCACCCCAGATTTCCTAACCAAAGACCAAGGCCCCCCAGGAAAGGAAGAGAATTAGGACCAAGATCTTAGAATCCACATTTACATGTGAAATTTTCCCATCAAAGCTTATTAAGAATACAACTTTATAATACGGCATGTGGACAAATTTTTATTTTTACTTTTAAAAGTGTCCATATATTCAAAATAGTTGGCATCTCTGGTCAAAATTCACCAAGAGAAATCAGAAATCCATTCTTTCCTTAAGCAATTGTAGTAGCTGAGCTGTTCCAGGGTCCTAACCCCCCCACCCAGTCCAGTGTGTCCGAGTCCTGTGCCCAAGCAAAAATCTGTTGCTTCATTGGTTGAAAAAAAAAACAAACCAGGCAGGAGGATTCTTTCAAGCCCCAGAAATGCAGACCCCAAGCTATGGGGACAACTGATTTATTCCATCTTCCTTCCCACCTAAAGAATGTTAAAATATGCTTAATTTGATTATAAAGAGACTTCTATGCCCACCAGGCAGAGGTTATGAATAATTCAGGGACAAGATTTGCTTTCAATACTGGGAAATAAACTTTAATCTGTCAGATTAATAAAAAAGTTCCTGTTAATTAATACTGCAAAGAGCACCATGTTTTCTGAGTGTGGCTGCAAAAGATGGAAGTTACCTCCTGCTGTGTACAAGCTGTGGGTTAATTTCAATTTTCAGAAGATCCCAGGATCCGAGAGTCAGGGTTTGAACTCCTGAGAAAAAAAACAAAGGCTGAACCCTAACTTACCCCTGTGGGAGGAACCTCATTGTCTCACTGCATAGCAACCATCCCCAGAAGAGGGAGAGCCTACTTTGAGCAAAATGAAGTGCCGGGAAGGTTTAATACTGAGACTAGTTGATGGAAAACTGTATGAATATTTAAAATGCTTGGTTATCTGATCAAAAGGGGATTGGCTGTCAGCTTTGGGCAGATAGTGCAGTAGCCATGACACTTCATAATCATTTTTGGAGTAAACAGATTCAGGCAAAATTCAACTGGGGAGAATATTTTAATTAACATGAGCCATCGGGTCACCATTTGGGAACTCCATTTGGCCTGGTTGGGCCGACGAGGAAGCCCTGGTTACTCGGGGTTGTCACACGGTACCATCTTATATGGTAGAGGCAACCCTCGGTGTGAGAGCAGAGGCCCCAGACTTGGGAATTTGGTGGCAAGAATTATCCAGTGGGTCACGGAGCTGAAAGAGAGGGACTCAGTCATGACCCGTGTGGATGTTACGGAAAACAGTGGTGCACCAAGGCACCAGAGTCTTCACCCCGGGCCGCTGTGGAGGGTCTCTTAAACTTAGAAAGAACTTCCCAAAACAAAATAAGGAAATTAATCTTGGGGAGAGGGCATCTCCCCAAGGCCCTTGGCCTCACCAGGTCTCCATGCCCACATTCCCAGAAGGCAGATGCCCACCTCTTTGATGGGATTTCTCAAAGGCTCCTGCCAGGAGCTGGTAAACTTGTAGTGGAAATCTGAGATGGATTTTGAACACAACAGGTCGGTACCTGCTTCAGAAAGTGCCCTCCTACAAGGTATCTCATTGGCTCCTCCGACAGCCTCAGGAGGTGGGGATCTCTAGCGCCTGCAGAAGGAAGGGGGCACGCCTCTGCTGCTTGTTGGTAAGTTGCACGCCTCCTCTTCCTAAGGGTGAAATCAAACAGGAAAAAATGAAACCGAGGGATGTGGGAAGGCTGGGAGTGATGCAAAGGAAACCAACTTTGTTTGCAAAATAAGAAGGTGAGGGCAGGGAGCCCTCCTCCGGATCTCCCAGTGACCGCCTCTGTCCTCACTAACCACAGGATGTTTGCACGCCCTTCCCTCCACAGGGGTGAGGCTGCTGGGTGCACAGGCCACGACCTCAGTGTTTTGGGTTCCCAGTGCCTTACTCATGCCTGGGACACAGTCGGAACATAAGTGCTCCTCAATTATCAGGTACTAAAGGAAACAAGTCAGAGTAGACTTAACTAAAAAGATGGTTAAAGGAAAAGTGTGCACCACCTTCACCCTGATAAGTCCGCAGAAAGTGATTCAAATTAGGGTAACTGTGAAGGCAAGGATTTCTGGGGAACAGGCCTGGCAGACAAAGGAGGTAGGATTCTAGGTTGTTCCTGCAGTCTCTTCAATGATCTTTTCAGATACAAACTCCATCTTCACTTAGGATGTGCAGAGATTTACTTAGAGGTCAAGCTTGGGACCGTGGTTGCTGGCAGCCTCTTTCACTCAGTTAGATGAGAGTTCAGGAGGACGGTTGAGGCTGCTGTTCTAGAGACCCTCCTTGAAATCTCTACTTTGGGGACTGAGAATATTGGCCAGGAGAATTCTTCCAAATACACTGTGTATGTTCACTAAACATTTTTACTGATGTATAGTTGGTTTCCAGTGTTGTGCTAATTTCTAGTGTACAGCATAGTGATTCAGTTATACATATATATATTCCTTTTCATATTCTTTTTCATTATAAGCTATTACAAGATATTGAATACAGATCCCTGTGCTATACAGTAGGACCTTATGTTTTATTAATTTTATATATAGTAGTTTGTATCTGCTAATCCCAAACTCTGAATTTATCCCTCCCCTCTTCCCCTTTGGTAACTATAAGTTTGTTTTCTATGTCTGTGTCTCTTTCTGTTTTGTAAATAAGTTCATTTCTGTCATTTTTTTAGATTCCACATACAAGTGATGTTACATGTTATTTGTCTTTCTCTATCTGACTTCCTTCATTTAGGTCCATCTTTCTTGCTGCAAATGGCATTATTTCATTCTTTTTTATGGCTGCATAGCATTCCATTGTGTATATACACCACAACTTCCCTATCCAGTCATCTGTCAGTGGACATTTAGGTTGCTTTCATGTCTTGGCTATTGTAAATAGGGCTGCTATGAATTTTGGAGTGCATGTATCTTTTCAAATTAGAGTTTCCTCCAGACGTATGCCCAGGAGTGGGATGGCTGCATCATATGGTAAGTCTATTTTTTGTTTTTTAAGGAAACTTCATACTGTTTTCCATAATGACTACACCAAACTACATTCCCACCAACAATGTAGGAGGGTTCCCTTTTCTCCACATCCTCTCCAAAACTTATTGTTTATACTAAATATTTAGTATACACTAAATATATATACACACACACATATGTATATATGTATGCATATTTTTTTGACTTCGAGATTCAGCCTGTGAAAAGCTAATAAAGTACAATTGGAGAAATGCAATGGTCAAAACAAAGCCAGTTCCTGGGGCTGCTGTGGAACTGGACCAAAATTGAGAAAAGTAGAGAAATGGGATCTGGAAGCAGAAACTTCATAGCAGAGAGCTCACACTATAATTTTATTTTTGTGTCAGGGAATCTGCTAAGGGGTTTAGTTAAGGTTCTACTGTACTGTACTTGCATCTTTAATTTTTTAAAACCATGTTGCTCTGGTCACTCCCACTGTAAACATTAAAAGCAGGGGCTTGTTCTGCATCCTTGAATTCTAGGCACACGGGATGTCATTTTTATTTCCTGATATTTAGACAGGTTTACAGAGGCATCGTCCATGTTATGGTTGGAGAAGATGCACCTGAGGCTGAGACGGAGGTTGCTGGTTTGATGGTGGATTGGATGGTGTGTAGCCGGGTCTGCTGATGAGTTGACTCCTTCAGCTTCTTTTGTCCTTTTGGGAGGAACGGCTGGTTGGAGACGGGGAAAGAGGACACTGCAGACTCTGACTCGTGTTTGCATGTGTGAACAAAGATGGGAGCACTGAGAGAAGAAAGCAACGCACCTGAGTCAACCCTGGAAGCCCACCGCTGCCTTGGAAGCAATTGCAAAACTGCTCACCAAGTGTGGTCCAAGTAACTTAAACCTTTTGTCATTTCTGGAAACTTGGATTTTCAGCACTATTCCACTTCCCAGTATTATGGGTTCAATTGTGTCCCCCTAAAATTCATGTGTTGAAGTCCTAGCCCCCAGTACCTTAGAATTACTTGAAGTAAGTAGATATATGAAAGATGAGGTCCTGTAATATGACTAGTGTCCTTATAAAAAGGGAAAATTTGAAGACACACCCACAAGCACAGGGAAGAATGCCACTGGAGGTGATGCTTCTAGAGGCCAATGAACACCAAAGAGTGCCAGCAACCTATGAGGCACTAGGAGTCATGGAACAGATTCTCCCTCAGAGCGCTGAGAAGGAAGCAACCCTTCTGAGAACTTGATCTCAGACTTTCATCTTCCAGGGCTGTGAAGCAATACACTGCCGTCGTTTAAGTCACCCAGCTGGTGGTAGCTTGTGTTGGCAGCCCTAGCGAACCTATACAGCAGGTGTTAAGATTTCAATCATCCAGTACAAATCATGGGCTCACTCTTCTTCCAGCGATGCACAAGGGCATATGTATCTGAATGTTGACACTTCAGAAAGCACTGTTTCACCTTTGAAAACAAACCAAATATTTTGCCAGTTCCTGCCCAAAAGAGTCTTCAAAGTTAATGGGACCTCAATGATCACCTTAGGTCCGAACCCTCATTTTAAAGATGGTATGAGGACCAGGGGTGGGATGCGACCTGCCCACGGTCAGCTAGCTTGCTGGAGACAGACCTGAGGGTTCTGGCTTCCAGCTCCCGGGTTTGAGATTTTTCTACTAGATTGCACACGAATAAAAAGAGATGTGCGCTCTTCCTGTGAGATGTAGCTGTTCGCAAAGTGGCAGGAATCCCACCCAAGGCCCTGGAGAAACTTCAGTTGTAGAGGTTAAAAAACAAAAGCAGCAAAATGCTCCGATATTCCCAGTCCAACAGAGTCCAAAGGAAAATAGACGAGGCCAAACATCTAATTATGTCTCTGAATCTTTGCTGAATCCTACAGGGTACGTGGCATTCCTGTTTCAACATTTTTTGGGGATTCCAATATGGAATTCAACATATTGGGTACATTTCATTTCAGACCTGCAGCAAATCAGATGTGCCAAACCACACAGCTCCACCTCAAGATAATTTTCCCCAGTGGGAGAAAATGTAATACGGCAGCAGCCAAAATGTGTGTGTTTGTTGAAAACACCACATTCCCAGCCTGAGTCTTAAGCCACTGTCATCTCCCCCTCCCTCCCCCTTCCCCACTCTCTTTGAATCCTTTCCAGCTCTTTGATTCTACCAGAAGAAGAAAGGAGACTTTCGTGCCAAAAGCTAGATGATGGATCAATTGACCTTGGAACCAAGTTCGGTTAATTCATGCCTGTGAGGGAGTGAACCGGAGGAGCAGAGATAGCTGTTGGAAAAAGGCTTTTCATCCTGAAGGAGAGAAAAGCAAGTGTAAGAGTAAGTTTTACTTTTTCAGCCTATACAACCTTGATATGCCTCCCAGTCTAGGAAAAAAATGCATTTTTGGATCATAGATGCCAACTTTTTAGCACTCTGATAGCAAATTCAAGTGGCAGACAAATAGCTACATTAATCACTCTAAAATGGGATTCTCAGAAAGAAAAAATACTGTCCTAATTACAAAGGGGGGGAAGGGCCTTTTCAAAAAGCATAATGGTTAGGAAAAGCGCTGACAGGGTGGCTTTTCAAAGCTGTTAATATAGCCAGTCTACAGAGCATCTTCATAAATTATATCCAGAGTAATTATTTGACTGTGAGCCGGCAACCTTGGGTGATAGCGTATTATAAATGTTTTATTAGCAATTTCATATTTATTATTTTGCCTGTCTTTGTGTTTCCCTCTGAAATGAAATGGTGGTAAATTGGCACAAATTAGCGCATATTTGAAACATGCCCGCTTAAGCTTGTATCCCTGTCCAGGTCAACGCCTCTAGCAAATACTTTTGTGGCACCAGGACCAGCGTGAGGAGTGAAATCCCTGGGGACCTGCTTTCGTCCCTGGGTCGTGGACCAAGCCAGCCCCTGCCCTGGGGCTGAATCCACAGCTCAGCTGCGGCAACAGATGCAAAATACATATTCAACAAACAGTCACAGAGAGTCTCTTTGTCAACATGATAGTTTGATAGAAAATGTGTTTGTAAATAAATTTTCAGGAAAGAAAGTTTCCCATGCACCCCCAAACCTGGATGCTCAATACATCTGAAACGTTTGGAACTGCATCCTTCAAAAGGATTTTAGACGTCAGCCTGACAGTAGGGGCCAGCAGGTAGATAATTCTCCACAATCATTTTAGGGCAGAATTGAACAAAAAGCTAGAAGACTGCTGTTCAAGACGTGAGTGGTCAGTGGATGGGGCAGAAGGAAAGAAGGAGAGAGACCATCCCAAATATTGAACTTGAGGCCCAGATAAATAACAGGAGGAAAAAAGGTTATAGGAGTGAGCTGTTCTTAAGAAACAGAAGTGGACAACGGCTGGTGACTATGATTTGAAGCTGAGGAGAGATGGACATGGAGTGTGTGTCATCAGATAATACTCAGCAGTGCAGTCCCTGTGTCGCCCAGGTTTCTGAATTTGACCTATTCCACTTCCATTCAGGACAAAAGGCATAAAGTGGTTTTAAAACCCCGTAGTAAAATCCAGGCTTAGAAAGAAATGAATGGGGTGGTAATTCACTCATATAAAAATTTATGCTAAGGTTCCATCAATTATGGAAGCTAAATCTTAACTGTTAAGATTTATAATCTTCCTCTTAAGAGCTAAAAGAAAAATCTCCAGTTGGTGGGAGTATTCAGAGCCTAGACCTCAATACTTCCAGTTAATCGTCCGTGTCGGGAAAAGAAAATAGTGTTTCCACAACAGGCAGTTTTCACAAGTGTGTTTTTAGCGGGAGCACGGCTGACTTCGTGTTTCAGGTGTACAGCAAAGCGAGGGGGTGGTCAGAAGTTAGAAGAGGCGGCGGTGAGGCGCAACTAAGATTGCAGGTGTCACTGTCCTTCTGCAGGTCCGCCAAGTTTAGATCCTCTGAGTAATCTCTGAAACCCATCATTTTGTTTTTCAGAAATTGTGCTTTGAGGTGTGACAAGTAACCTGCAAGGGCTTTCTGTGAAACTCACTGGCTGGGCCAGGGAAGGGGGAGCTACCAGGAAACGGATCTCTGTGAACGTTTCCCAGGGAAAGCACATCAGCCCGGGGATTCGCACCTCTCCTGAAAGAGCGAACACGTTTGCTTTCCACGTCATCCGAATGTTTGCGGCTTTGTTGCCAAACCTGACAGGCTCAGCGTGGGCCAGCGAGTCAGGCTCCAGCCCGGCCGCGTGGGTTGTGTGATCTGAAGTTCAGGGGCCCTCGTGCGCATAAATCACGCCAGTTCCGCACTTGGTGGAGGAAATTAGCTCAGAGAAACGCCACGTGTGATCAAACGTGAAACAGATTGACATTCCAATAAAAATCAGCTCTTCTACCCTCTGTACTCCCCCCGGGCCCCTGGAGGGGTATATATTCCAGAAATAGCATTGCAGTCACATCATCATCTTGGTTCAGGCCTGCCAGACCCGGGCTCTGCTCCCCGACCGCTGCCGGGGCGGCCACGTGATGTGGCTTGTTATTACTACCGATGGTGACAGATCATTACCAGGGGAATGTTTTCACAGAACGCACAGCCTTGAAAACACAAAGGGAAACAAACTCATTAAATGATGTAAAAAGCGTGAGGCTCAGGCAGCAGGATGTGACACTGGCCCTGTTCAGCACAGGAGCAGACGGCAAGGATGGGGACAGAGGAGGTTTTCACTTGCCGTTAGGAGATCTGGGTTCCACCCCTTTTTAACGCCGATTCATCCCGTGGTCCAGGGCTCATTGCTGTGTGGCTCTGTCCAAGTGTCCTGCAGGCGTTAAGGGTAGAAGAGCTGTGTGATATTTGGAGATAAGAGGTCATGGAGTCACACAGGGCAATCTCTGGGTTTCTCAAAGAAGAGTTGCCCATGTGGAAAAAGTACAGTTTCCTGACAGGACGCAGGCTGCCCTGCTTCCCACATCCTGCCTGTGACACTCATGGTCACGTGCTCTCTTCTTCCTGCCCCTGTGTTTAAATGGCCGAGAAGGGGTGAAGAGGGCAGGCAGGGAATCACATCTTCGAGAAACTTTACACTAGTATTTGAGGTGAGAGTCCAAATCCAGGCAGATAGCTCAGGATGTAAGATGTCTACCTACTTCAACTACGGGTCCAGGAAAGGGGGTCTGGCAAAGCCCTTTAACTGATGCTGGGAGGAAAGGTGGAGGGAGGGGAATCGGGGAAACATTTCTGATTTATGTGTTCAAAAGCACTCTTGTTAATGTAAAACAAAAACAAAAACAAACTATGTGACAGACCTTTACTTTATGCCTCTGCCTTGGAATCCCGTCCCCTTTCAATCTAGTTGAATGCCCCCTCCTCCTATTGTAAGCTGTTCTTTACATTATTTTACAGAAGTAAGGTGTGCTGATTATTAGAGGTATAAACCACGTGATGTGGAGGATAGAACTGAAGATCTCTGGTCACACCTCCCAACTTATCCCTCCTTTAGCCGAAGGTAGATTACTGCAGTGGCATGTCAGTGACATCAGAAATGTGTTTGTGTTCATGCCCCTAGTGGGCGAGCTTTTTAAAAAACCATTATTGGGATCATAGTGTAAGCTTGGGGTGGCACTGCACTGTCTTGTGCATCCGGATTCTGTCTTTCCCTTAGTGGCATATGAGACATCTTTCCATCTATTTATCTTTATTCCTTTAACATCCGGATCTAGCCCTGGCTCTTCCATGCACTTTTTTTCCTGCCAACTCCAACCCTTCTTTTTTTGAAATAAGAGGTGCACTAGCACCGAGGGTCCCATGAGCATCTGGGCTCATGCAAAGCACTTTGTACTTGTCGTCTTAAATCTTCACAACTGCCTTGCAGTGTTGACATTATGAGGCCCATTTTGAGGAGGAAACTGAAGCTAAATGAAATTCATCACCCCGCCCACAGTCAGGCAGCTCTTTAGTCCATGGAAGAGCCAGATCCTGACCCACGGCCTTCCCATCACCAGTGCCATGCTTTCACTCTTCCACTCCACCCACTCATTGAGCGAATGGTTTTTGAGTACCTACTATGTTTCTGCGTCATTCTGGGTGCTAGGATTCGAGGGTGGGCAAAAGCACTTCTCTCGACCTTGTGTTACTTCCTTATTTCCCGCCTTGTACTGTGTCCAGCCCTGTTGATAGAGTGCAGTTGGCCATTGGCACAGATATAATGAAGGTTTTCTATTGAACCAAACCAAGACTCGGTGGAAATGCAAGACATCTTGCCTTACCAACCGACCCCGAAGGGGGAAAAACACACTATGTTTTTAAAAAGCCAAAATGCCATGTTTACCTCATGTGTTTAAAAGTCACTGGAAAAAAACAACCAGTAACCCTCTTCTTCATCATATTTGTATCAGTCTGCTCGGGCTGCTGTAAAACAAAATTCCACCGACAGGGAGGCATAAACAGCAGGCACTTGTTTCTCACAGGCCTGGAGGCTGGACGTCCAAGGTCAAAGTGTCCGAGGATTTGGTTCTTGGTGAGAACCCTCTTGCTGGCTTTCAGAGGGTCACCTCCCGGCTGGGTCCTCACACAGTCTCACCCTCTTCCTCTTCTTAAAAGCTTCTAATAATCTCCCAGCGTCCCCATCTCCAAACACCGTCGCATTGGGGGTTAAGGTTTCAACATAAGAACTTAGTGGGAAATGGAGAGTGACTCGGGCCCTAACAATAGTCTTCTCTCATCTAATCCTTGCGATAAAACTATTCACTATTAAAAAAAAAAAGCAGATCTTCACATAGTTAGGCAAGTAAAATCTAAAAACATTTGTGTGTGTGTTCTCAGGTGCTCTTTCCAGTTAAAAGCTACGCAGAGATGCATGTCCCAGACACGTACCTCAGGCAACCAGAGGTACACGGTCGGTTCAGGTCTGTTGCCTTTTGGAAGCTTGTGGAATCCTGCCGCTGTCAGAAAGTGAGATGGATGTAAGAAGCGAAAATGATTCCATTTAGAAAATGTAAATGAATCAGAGTAGACACATTTCAATTATGTATAAATATTGGGTCCATGGAAATTACATCTCAGGGTGAGGGGCCAAGGATGACTAATAGGAGAAAACACAAAAGATGTATAGTGTAAACCTTGACGAGTTGCGGTCAGAGGGGAACGATCTTGACTTAATACTCAGCCAACATGTGAATGGAAGCATTGATCTTTGGAAGCACAGGCTTTTTAAACTGTTTCAGTTCAAAAAGTTAAAATTTACAGCCCAAGTTTTGTTTTGCTGCATCACATGTTGACCGAGTATCTCGGAACGTCCCCTTTATTTATGAACCTTCACAAATGGCCCTGTTACAAAGGACAATTTCTACTAAACATACCCCCCCCCCTTTTTATTTAAAGGTTTTCCTTCCATTTAGAGTCTTTTAAAGTAGACATGCTGTCTGAAACCGCTCTGCTTGGTACCTGTAACATAAAAGCCTCCTAAACAAGAGAACCTGTATCGAGACACCTGTGGCCCTTTGAGCATCTTCCCTGTGTTGTTCGTCCTGCTGGAGTTGAAGAGCCTGACTCTGGAGCAGCTGCAGGGAGTCAGTGAGACGACATCCGGGAAATACCAGAACGTTGCATCCCGTCCTGTTGTTGCTCTGATTAGTACCATTGGTTTAACTACTTTACTGCTAGAATGTCTCTTGCACAGTCTAGGACACCAGTCAATTGACTGCTCCTGCTCCTCCATGGATGAGCTAAAATAAAAACAGCTAAATAACACAGAGAAAAAAATAACCATCTTCCGCAGCTGAGTGGTGAGGGCTGGTGTTGGGGACTGAGGTGCGTGAACTCAGGCAAGTTCCTTAAACTTCCTACGATGTAGTTGGCTCACCTGTAAAATGAGGGAGAGAATACCTACCTCACTGTGGAGATTAAATGCCATTTATGCCAAATGTATGGTCAGTGCTCTTACAGTGCAAACCTAACGGCGTTGTCATTTTAAATCAAGGGCGTGCTGCGTGACCGGGGATGTCCACCAGGTGGTGCTAAAAACAGCGCCCAGAGAGGAAGCGGTCCTCTCGGAGACCTGGCCTCTCACAGGGCTTCAGGAAGGAAGGCTTCTGATAAACACTCCAAGCCACGCTCCTTGCCTCGCTTGGGAACTTTCATCTGCTCTTGAAGTTCTCAAACACTTCTGCCCTACTCTGCCTTCAGAGTAAGATCCTCATCAGCCAACAAACAATTATTGAGTGCCTCTGGTATGCACAGGGCTGGCTCTACAGAGATGCACTCATTGCAGCCCCTGCCCGATCGTGAACTCCACTTCCAGCACGCTGATCCGGAACATAGATTCTGCCTGGGAGACATCACACCTGTCGGTAGTTGATCACGAGCGTGGAGCCCACGGCCCAGGACTGGGTTAGAAGAGCTGTGAGCTGAACAGAAGCTGTGGGATGGGGACGCCCGGCAAGAAGAGAGGGCCTCAGGGTCCCCAGGAAAGTTCAAGGGAGCCATGCTCAAAACCAGGATAGGGTTGTGTCCAAAGAGCCAGAAGCAGGAAGAGACAAAGCAAGAAAGTCACCAAGATGACACAAAAATGCCCCTAGACTTGGAACAGGAAGACGCCCCTTGACAGTTGCCTGGAGACAGACGGGGAGACGTGCCAGGGGAGATGGCGAGACACAGGCACCTTCTCAAGGAGTAGGGGCGGGTAGGGGATAACCAGAGGGGCTCCAGGTGCCTGGGGAGGAGGGCTCTGGGCTTTTACTTTTGATAGTTAGTTTTTTTTAACCTTGGGAGAAAGAGATCTGACAGTGCGTCCAGGTGGAGGGGACGCAGCCAGCAGGGAGGGACAGGTTGACTTTAAGCACACGTGGGAGAGATTGGCTTCCCGCTTCCCTTGTCTCAGACAAGCATGAGCCCTAGACGACTCCCTGGCCTGCCCAGCCTCAAAACTGTCGCCCACGCAGCTGCACAGGGTAAAAGGGGCCGCTGTATGTCAGGATCCTGCCAGCGCCAGCCAAAAACCTCCATTCCCCAATTTCAGCTTCTCAGCTATTGGAACAACAAAGGGAGGATGTGTACAGGCTACGTGCCTTTAAGTAACTTTCTTTGAAAGGAAAACCAGCTTACAATCTTACGTCACCAGACAGATGCATCTGATGAAATGCAAATCAGCCCGTTCGAAGCAGTCGGTCACGAGTGTGCGGCTGACTTGCAAGCGGCCGGTGCCTTCTTCCTCCGTCTTCTGATGGAGGCTGCTTCTAGTTCCAGTTTTGAACCCTGGGTCATGTGCTTCTGGTCCAGGCTTCTTCCAAACACAAAGTTAATGCTTGAACAATAAATCATTTATAATTGGACTGGCTAATTATAATAGAGAATTCATATGCGTGTGAAGACATTCAGGCATAGAGAAAATGAAAGCCTCTATGTTTCCATCTCGCAAATGGCAGGAAACGTATTCAGGTGACTTTGTTAAGGCCCAGGCCGTGTTTATTTTAGGTATTTTAGCACCCAACAGAAAGCCACAGTTTTCTTATTTGTGAATATCGTAAACCTGGTGGCCATGAAGCCCATGACAGGCTTGGTTGCGCCCCAGCAATGGAAGGGAAGTGGTAACTTGATTGCCTCGATGGAGATATATCTTGAATTATCTTTATACATGTTTCCAGTAGCCCCCGTGCCCTGCATCTAGATTCTTTGATTGTCAGTCCCACAGGCACTTAAGAAATGTCTTTGAATTGAGTGACACAAACAAGCAGAGAGCAAAGTCCACTACCCTCCCTGACCTAATGAGTAGTCAGGGCGCAGATTCTTGCTGGTCATTCCAGACTTGATAGCACGCAGGGGTCAGCCTGTGACAGAGGACCGGGCATCCGTTTGGGCACGACATTGAAGTTCCTTGATTAGTCATGACACTTGCCTGGTTCAGAGATTGTTCAGAACCTCTGCTTTCCTTTGTGTGCCCTTCCCCGTACAGGACAGAGGAAATGCTGAAATCAAATTGGTCATTTGGTTTCCACGGCTAGTCTGCAGGTTGAGAGATTTGCTGGTAGGAGAGCCTGGGGCGCTGGGCCAGAAGGAGCTGCTGCCGTCCGTCTATCTCCTCCACCCCACTGCCCGCCCCTCCTGCATCTCTGCTCCCCCAAGGGCCGCTGTCTGCCTGTCTGACACCCGCGTGCTGGCAGCGATGTGCCCCGATGTGTTCAAACACTCAGCAATTTTAATTAACCGATCGCTGTTCCAGGAACCAACATCAAATACTCTTGTGATCTTTCATGATGAAGCAGGAACCACTGGGTAGAGGAGACAGGAAATGGCCCTGCCCCCAGCTCCTGCTGGTTACACTGAGCTGGGGCCAGAAACACCCCATAAACCCTCAGGCTGTCATTTATTAGAAATAATGTCATTGGGGAGTTGCCATGGCGCGGTGGCCTCCAGCTGAGCCCAGACTCCCAGGGAGGAAGGGGGGAAATTGCCTGCCGGCTCCGGCTGATTGACCGTTAACCTCGGTCCCCACAGTACAGATAAAGCCCAACAAAAGGGAAGTTGATGACGATTTTATTAAAAAGGCGATTCCGATGAGGTTTCTTTTTAACTCGATGGAATGAATGTTGCTAAAGGATTGGGGGCAGAGAAATGAAATCAGAAGCTGAATAAATGACTTAATTGCTTTGCCATAGCCATGCATTTTTTAAAAATGAGAGGCATGACAGGGAAGATTGCATCACCGAGATTTTAAATCCTTGGTTACTGCGAGCAAACACAGCCACAACCCTGGATGGAAAGCCCGTCCAAGTTGAAATGAAGGTGATACTGGTTTTATTACAGACGGGTCGCGGGAGGGTTCGCGAGGCAGACAGCTTATGAATTCCTTTGGCCTGATGTCGTTTTGAAGAGACGTGTGGCCAGGCATTCTGAGCCACAGGACACGGATTCAGATCAAACCAAGCCTATGGCTCTGCTTCTCAGCTGCTCTAGAGGGCCTGTTGCCTGACGACCCGCCCTCTGGTGTGTGCAGAGGAGCAGCATCTTCCCAATTAGATTAAGTGAACGCTCTTCCTCCCGTACTATGACCTTCCCCCCGGACGTACAGAAAGTGCAGAACTTGACGTGATCTGTGGGGCCAAGTGGACTCTGGCCCCTCTGGAGAGTGAAACCCTGCCTGCCACCCCTGAGGTGCCCAAACTTAGGTAAGTCAGTGTCTGTGAGTTTCAGGTTCATGATCTCTAAAATCAACACCTACACTATTCGTTGTCTACGTGGGGCCAAGTGGACTCTGGCCCCTCTGGAGAGTGAAACCCTGCCTGCCACCCCTGAGGTGCCCAAACTTAGGTAAGTCAGTGTCTGTGAGTTTCAGGTTCATGATCTCTAAAATCAACACCTACACTATTCGTTGTCTACGTGGGGCCAAGTGGACTCTGGCCCCTCTGGAGAGTGAAACCCTGCCTGCCACCCCTGAGGTGCCCAAACTTAGGTAAGTCAGTGTCTGTGAGTTTCAGGTTCATGATCTCTAAAATCAACACCTACACTATTCGTTGTCTACTGCTGTCCAACAAATTACCCCAAACTTAGGTATTTAAAACCACAGACATGTGCAGTGTCACACATTTTCTGAGGGCTGGGCATCCGAGAGCAGCTGGGCTGGGAGGTGCTGGTTCAGTACCACCCACGAGGCAGGTGTCAGCTGGAGCTGCCATCCTTTGAAGACTCGACCGGGGCTGAAGGATCCGCTCTGGCCGAGAGGCTCCCTCACGAGGCTGTGGGCCCGAGGCCTCCATTCCTCCCTCCGTGGGCCCCTCCTCAGACACTTTGACATCTTCCTGATGTGGCAACTCGCTTCCCCCAGAGTCAGTGATCCTGGGGACAGAGAGGCAGACGGCACCATGTTTTTATGGTGTAGCCTTGGAGGTGACTTAGCATCGCTGCTGCTGTCTCACCGGGGCCATGATGGGGGCTGCTCACACACCCGCTGAAAGATGCGGGGAGGTGAGTGACCACCTGTGCGCAGGGATGGCAGCTGATAGAGGCTCCTAATAGAAGTGAGAGAGAACTGATGGAGATACAGATACAAAAAGGGTCAGAGAAAAGCAGCGCTCATGCATTCAACAAAGATTTATAGGTTCTCCCACATGCCAGACAGTGCTCTAGTTATTGGTTTATATTAGGACATAGAACCAAGGTCGCTGCTCATCCAGCTGACACTCCTGGGAGGGAGACCATTAAAACAGACGGAGTAAGTCAGTAGATTACACAGCCTCTTAGAAACAAGGAAGGAAGCACAGGTTGTGGCATTAAGAATGCAGGTGTAGACGATGCAGATAGGAATATAAAATACGGCGTCAAGCCTGGCCTTGGGAGAAGACGGAGAAAGAGGGGGTGGTGGACACTAGCTGAGCGAATGCTTGGAGGAAGCAACCCAGGCTCGGGAAGCGGCAGGCTGTGGGCCCGAAGGCGAGCTCACACCGCCCAGGTGGGAGGGAGCCCTGAGGCTTGGGGTGGGTGGACTAGGAGGCCCCTGAGGCTTGGATACGACTTGGGCGAGAAAGTCAGAGAGAGAGAGACCCCGGGTGGGGGGACAAGGTCACACGGGACCTTGGTTGGTGGCAGTATCACAAGCTCCAGGGAGGGAAACTGACCAGGTCCCGCTGCGGAGATACGACACCCCGGCTTCCCCAGCCCACCCACCCAGTGATGGGCAGAGAAGGGCTCTGATGCACACGCTCGCCAGGGAGACACGGGCTCCCCTGCGGGGATTCCAGAGACGTGCCCAGCCTCCCGAGACCACACCCAGCCTCCCCACCAACCTGTCCTCCGCCTCTGTCACCAGGAGGCCGACTCGCGGGGCAGCCTGCTGGCTCTCCCAGCCTCCTGCACGCCTTTCTAATTTTTTCTCATGGGCAGATCCTCTGTTGAAATCCTTCTTTGATTCTTTTCTGTTTTAATTGAAGTAGAGTTGATTTATAATGTTGTGTTAGTCCCTGGTGTACAGCATAGTGATTCAGGTATAAATTTTTTTTTCAGATTTTTTTCCTTATAGGTTATTACAGGATGTTGGATACAGTTCCGTGTGCTCTACAGTAGGACCTTATTGTTTATCTATTTTATACATAGTAGTGTGTATCTGCTCTCCCTTCCCCTTTGGTAACCATAAGTTTGTTTTCTAGGTCTGTGAGACTATTTCTGTTTTGTAAGTAAGTTCATCTGCGTCCTTTTTTTGGATTCCACAGATAAATGCTCTCACATGGTATTTGTCTTTCTCTGTCGGACTCACTTCGCTCAGTATGACCATCTCTGGACCTAAAATCCTTCCTCATTTGATTCCACCTTGGTGTCTGCATCTCAGGGCACAGATTAACACCCCCAGGCCAAGAAGGTAAGGAGGTCAGCTTTTGCATCAAATGAAGAGGCGGCTGTTGCTGCTCTGGACTTGAGGCTGAGGGACTGTCTGAAACTGCCAGCTTTATCAAAGTGAGAGAAGGCAGAGCAGAGCGTAGAAAGACCATTTAGACTTTCAACCTCAGAATCGAAATATTTGTGAAGACACAGACGCATATGAGCATTCCACAGAAAGTAAAGCAGGAGAGAAGAATCCATTCCTTCTGCTCACCCCACCACCCCTTCCTTCTCCCAGCTCTCCGCATGTCATTACCCCAATAAGCCTCTAGATGGCAGTCAAGGAAAGGAAAGACAAAATTCCCCCTTTAACAGGGAGCCCAGAAGAAACACAAAAGCGCCAGATTCAAGCTACAAGAACAAATCATTAAAAAAAAAAAAATACGGCATCATAAGAGCAAATAAGCAAAATATGAATTAAAAAATAAGATAGGGAATTCTTGCATATAAATACATAACCAATCCTTTAAGAGAAATCCCTTCCAAATTTTACTTAAAATTCTAAAACCATATCAAATTCATAGCTTGCTCAGGATACATTTTTGGTAGAATACAATGGCTACAACACCATTTTTATGCAGTAAGTGCTACTGTCCTAGGGAACTTCTTAAGTTCCTCTAGATTCTAAAATTCCTGATTCCTGGAGAGTGGTGCAAATTCAGCTTTTGCAACCTGAATCATATTTGCTGATGGATTTCGACCTAGTGTTCATTTTGATGGTTCTGCTCTGCCTAGCAGTTCCTAACCCTTTGGAACTAATATCTGAAATCAGTCGGGGATATTTCCTGGAGCTGTCCATTAGTGGGAGACCCCTGCATGGGTGGGTATCCCCTCCCCTGGGCTACAGCTCCTCCCAGCACTGTTGACACCTTAAGGGCCTGGGGCCTGACACAGAGTAGGTGTTCAGCAGGTGACCTGTGCATCATGGATCCTTAAATGAGGCCGCAGATCTTGTGGGATGGGCGGAGGATGCTGGCCCGCTGAGGGCTTCTCCCCTAGCGCGGGCCTGTAGTCTGGTAACAGGGAGCTGGACCCCCTGTGTCCGCTTCCCCAGAGAGACCTGAGGGCACAGTTTCACGACAAGGCAGTGGGGCCCAAAGGCTCTTGGAACCGATTTCCCAAAAGAAAAAGCAGACCTCACATCCAAGGTTGGCCAAAATTGAGGCCAGCCAGCTCCCCAACTTCAGTGAAGGAATCTGGTCAAACCGGGGCCAAGTATCCAAATGACAAACTTCCGATTTCATGGATGAATGTCCTCCTGGTGGTTTGCCCACTTAAATCCTTATTAAGATGCAGTTCAGAGAAAAAAAATTGTACTCGACCATCCAAAGTATTTACTATGGAAAACTCTTTTTTAAAAAAACTCAGAATTTCACAAAAAGGGAAATTCATAGAGTTAGGGTGGACCCCAAGAAGTCACCTGGTCAATTCCATCCCTCCAGGCAGAGCAGCTTTTAAGCCACATCAAGAACAAAAAACAAGCAAGACTCCTTCCTTCTCAATGAGCTTCCAGAGGTCTGACCGCATCCTCTGCCTCTGCCTCTGCACCAGCAGCGCGTTGCAGTTCACGTCCGGTTGTGGATTGAGACAGAGCCGCGCTCAGGCCCCTCTGCTTACTGGCTGTGTGACTTTGAGCAAACTGCCTACCCTCTCAGAACCTCACTTTCTCCATCTGTAAAACAACCATTAGAATATGCCCCGATTAGAGGTGTTTCGAGGCTTGAATAAAGAAAACTAGTGAATATAACCAAAAAAAGAAACAGACTCACAGATGCAGAGAACAAAGTAGTGGTTCCCGGTGGTGAGAGGGAAGCGGAGAGGGGCGACGTAGGGGAAGGGGATTAAGAGGTACAAACTATTAGGTATAAAATAAGCTACAACGAACTCTTCGTGTGAGTTACTGCGCTTCAGCTACCTTGGCCATGTTGGCTCCTGCCTCAGGGCCTTTGCATCAGTTCTGTCCTTGACAGGCATGTTTCCCTTTCTCGGAGAAGCCATCCCCAACCACTGTATCTGCCTAGTTCTCTTTCCAGTGCCTCGGTCACTCTCTGTCCCTTTACCCCGGGTGCAGTTCTTCACGGCCGGCATCACAATTTCAAATCATCCTATGTGAGTATTTCATAGGGCAGGCACCTTGTTCATTGCTGCGTCCCTAGCAAATGATAGTACATGGGACACGTGTACAGGGGATACTCATGCATTTACTGGATGAACAGTAAACTTTTACATAAAAATCTCATTTAAACAAAAGACTTTACTTCAAAAAAAATTTTTTTAATTATGGGACATGGGGATGAAAGTCAAGGGGTCCTTAAGCTTTGTCTGTAAGATTTAAATTTTTTCCCATCTGACAAACCCATCCTCTCACACTACGGGGTCATAAAAGCAAGTGTGAGCCACAGATGCCACTGGAAGCAAGCATCTCTGACCTCCCTGTACGTCTTCCGGCTCCAACCCCACCTGTGTAACTGCTCATGGACCCTTCGTTTTGTTAATGCTCTGGATAGTCCTACCTTCTAGATTCTTGCCTCTGGCTTCTGTGCCCCCTCTAGCCCAGATAAGACTCCCCTTCTAGGCAGAGATGGCGTTTACAGACCCCTAGGAGGATAGGGGTATGCTGAAATTCACTAGAGTTTCAGAAACTAGAGAGAGTTCCCCGGTCCACCCAGAAGCTTCCATGAGACCACCAGGAGAATAAATCCAGAACCTTCCAAGCTTTCTTTCTACTCATCTTCAGAAGGATTCCCAGCGCCACGGGAAGAGGAACATGGAGGGGAAATGAAAGGAATTCTTTAGTTTTGAGTTTCTTCCCAAAGACCTATTAGGGTGAGCAGGTGTCCATGCTAAGAGGTCGCAGTCGTGCGAGCAGATAATAAACAGCTGGGTAGCAAGGACCCCATGTCAAAAGAAAAAGAATCTAGTTGCTCAAAAGCATTAGCAAGTGATGAAGACTTGCCTGGCATTTTCGGTAGAATCCCAGAAGGTGCCGATGCCTCGATCAGCTCACGTTAAACCAAAATTCCTTCCCAGATCCTTCAGCTTCAAGGGTTTTTCTTATCTCCCCATCCCTTGTGCCATGTCCACCTCTCTTGATCCTGTTTTCCTTCCCCTAGTCTGGCATCTTGCCCCTCCCCAAAATGGACCTCAAAATCCTCCCCCCTCTCTTACAAAGAAAGATTCAGCTTGACCCCTACTCTGGTCCTCAAATTGCAGACCCCATTCATTACAACCCACAGCACAAAATGGCCCCACAGCTCCCACAGAACTTGCCTTTTACAGGCATCCAGCTGATGGGATTTTTTTATTTGAGTTTATCATTTACCGCCTCCACCTACGGAACGTCAGTATATGCCTTCCAGGCACAGACCATGCTCATCCCACAACAAACCTGCCAGTGCTGCTCCCTTCACCCTGGAGGTGAGGAAAGAAAACCAAAAAGCGACTGTTAACCGGGCTTATCTCAGACTGGAGAAATTGTGAGAGATTTGCATTGCCTTCTTTTACTTGTCTGTATCGTTTAAACGTTCTAGAATATGAAAGGAACATCTGTTGAAAACATTTTACCTCTTTTAAAAGATTGCATTAAGTATGCAAAATTAATATATGTAATAATGTCAGGAAAGCCCACTTTTTAACCTAAAAATTATATTTTAAAGAGAAAGGGGTATACTATTTTTCCTTTGTCTCAAAGCAAAGAAGCCTAAAAGCTTCTCTGTTCATTTTGTTTTTCCCTGTCTGTTAACCACTTGTAGGCGCCTTTGTTTGACTTTTCTCACATCACTTTTGGGAAAATGTTATTTAAAGAGGATTCTTGTAAATGCAGTAGAAATGGCCAAGGAGCGGTCTGTGATCAGCACGTCGCTAGTATAATCAGGAAGGTTTTGATCATTCAGGAAGGAACTTCTTGACCTTTGTTCAATTAAAACAGCTTCTCTTGGGGGGAGGGGCTCTTTCCTGACGGGCTTTTACATGAAGAACTGCCTGCTTAAAAATGCAGCAACCTGTGAAACGAAATCATTAAGCCAATCACATAATGCACCGTGTCGGTGACCACAATGAGAGGCAGGAGAGAAGCCTGCCTTGGCCAGGCGCCCCCACACCTGTGTCTGGTGACTGTGTGTCTCAGCTCGTGTGCCCCGACTTCAACACCCGGCTCACAGCCCGCTCGCGTCTCGTGACTGACTCCTACTTTAATGTACAGCCTAATCCAGGATCTCCTTCGTCAGGTCTTTCCTGATTCGCAGCCACCCCCAAACATGCACCCAGGGACCTCTGAATTCCTGTAATGCCTTCTGCAGGTCTATTATTACATTTTTAGCATATTAAAGTAATATTGTTTTTCCATCATCATGTTTTCTCTCTTGAAGGCAGAGTTTTGTATTCATCTTTATGTCTCCATGACTGAGCCAAGTATACAGAAAGTGTTTAATGAAGGTTTAGTTGACTAAATGCATGAACGTCAAAGAAGAGCTACAATGATATTAAAGATTTGGCTGAAAGATATGACTTTTCAGAGAGAAAGGAAGACTCTTTCATGAGGGATGCATTCTAATGATGAGATTTAAGAGTAAGTGGCTCATGGCTCACAACTTTCCCTATCATGTGATTCTGATCTTTTTGTGTGTGTGAAGGGCCAATTCCTGTTGTACAGAAGACAGTGTTCTGTATTGAGATTTATATAAAGAATATTGATCATTTCAAACGGTTATAATATAAAGATTATGTATTTAATTCTTGGGAGAAAAATCAAGGAAAACATTAAGAAATGTAAAAAATGTTCTTCTTTCCTAATTCCTATCTTCAAGAAATTGAAAAAAGGAAGCCACAAAGCTGCATGTGGAGGAACCAAAGAATGTCCACAAAGCAAAGGAAATTTCAACATTATGGTATTACCCCAAGTAGAGAGAGGAATTTCTGCAGAGTTAAAGTATCTAAAAAGCAGATGTTTCTTTTAGAGAAACTAAAAAATAAGAGAAGGGACAAAATAGAAGGATAAGAAATATCAGAAACCAAAGTGACTAAAGGAAATTACTTTCATTCAATTTTATAGAAAAAAGAATCCATATGTTCAAAGAGAATATTAGTAGCTTCTCTGTTAAGTCTTTGAATAAATGGAGAGGGGGGTTGTTCTCATTTTACTGCTGATTTCTTCTATACTGGCATCAACTATGATCTTCTCAACAGTGGGATACCTCATTAGTTGTATCAGTTATCTATGGCCGTGTAACAAAATGCCCCAGAACTTAGTGGGTTACTGTTCATGATTCTCGGGTTGGCAACCAGGGCTGGGCTCAGCCAGGCAGGTCTTCTGCTGGTCTCACCTGGGGTCACACAAGGTCCCCGATCACCTGATGGATTACTTGGGATACTGATCCAAGATGGCTTCATATGTCCTGAAGTTGGTGCTGACTGCCCTTCTCCATATGTTCTTTCCTTCTTAAGGAGATCAGCCCAGCCTTCTTTACATGGAGGTCTCAGGAGGCAAGAGAGACCAAACTCCAATGCACACAT
The DNA here is from genome assembly GCF_048564905.1 of Vicugna pacos. NCBI lineage: Eukaryota > Metazoa > Chordata > Mammalia > Artiodactyla > Camelidae > Vicugna > Vicugna pacos. Next base: position 18,263,686 of record NC_133021.1, on the reverse strand, counting down.
GCTTTTTGAGCCAACATGTCTCATGTCTGCTAATGTCCCATGAGACAAAGCAAGTCATATAGCCGTGCCTCTGTTTCATGGGGGCAGCAAACATACTCCATTTCTCAAAGGAAGGAGTAGAAGAGCCACATGGCACAGAGTATACATGGAGGAGGAGGAGGAGAAATTTGTGATTGTTAAACAACCCATCTCAAACACCCTCTAGTTTATTTCCGAGGGTTCTGCAGGTGCTCAGGATGCCAGTAGAATTTATACCTTGCACTTCCAAAAGTTGGTTCAATCTACTGGAGGTGGACAAAAGAAAACAAAATGAGCCAAGGTCTCAGACCTGTGGTCCCTCCCAAGCTCCAACCATTAAACGCCTGTGGACCCTTCAAGCAGGTTCCTGGTCCCTTTCAGAGGATCAGGTGCATCTGCCTGGCTCAGAAGTCTGACCACACTGAGACTTACTGCTCTGCCGCCACAGGCCTGGCTGGAAGAAGACCATTCCAGGTGGGTGGCCTCACTTCCACGGCAGGAAGAGGCAGTAAGGATTCCTTTCTTTAGAAGAACTAGAGAGGAGATGGGTGAGTTTTCCAAACATCTATGCTGGCAAAAGCAGGCTTGCTCCAGCCAAAGTCATTAAATTCTGGTAAACTGAATGCTTCAGTCTAGGAGCTGGGACATCCCGCTTCCTGCCCAAGCAGAGCTGATGACAAACTCAGAAAAGAGCACACGTTCACAAAGCTTTGTAAAACCCCCCAAACCAGGACTTAAGGTTGTATTTTTCCCAAAGAGTCCATGAGAGAAGCCCAAAGTAGACAGAAAATGCAACGCCCAGCAGGGGCAGCAAAGGGTTTCATTCTGAGTTCCAGCTGGAGGAGAGAACAGGCAGCCACACCACCGGTGAAACTCCTGGGATTTTCTGATCTTGGGGAACACGTTGCACCTGAAACTGTCTGTGTGTTCTCGTTAGCTGGCCATTGCAAAATGCTCAGAACTTAAAATGGGAAGTTCCTGTAGCTCTTTGGGTCAGAAATGGGACTGCACTGGGAATGAGTAATAACTCTCGAAGTTCTGACCTCTGGGACACTAAAGAGGACACTAAGGATTGTGAAAAGGCAGCACTGGGGAAAGAGTCAGCATTTTGACCACAACGTGGGGCAAAGGCCATGGCCACGCTGAGTGAACATTGATGTCAGCTTACCAGAGAGCAGGTGGTGACTCATCAGCACCTCTGATGAGCACAGGCCCTTCTAAAACCAATACAGTTCTGTTTTACTCATCAGGCTAAACCTAGAAGTCAATATCATAGTGTCCAATGTGATACTGAAGATGGAGAAACACAGAGCAATGGAGAGTTGTCGGAGCATCACATTCTGTCCCAGGCTATTTGCTCAGCTGGCAACAGGTGCCTTCAAGGATGGCTCTCATGGCTGGTTAAGTAACAAGCAAACAAGAACACCTAAATGGATGTGGTGCAATGCAAGGCTGACGTGTAGGGTGAACTCATCCCACAAAGACAAGAAAAGGTGGGAATGGAAAGGAAAAGTACGTCCGGTTTGTGGTTTGGGTCCAAACTAGTCCTATGATGTTCAGAACCAGATCCTCTTTGCATCCAAAGGGAAACGAGCAGGGCTTGGAACATCACACCAGCGACTGCTGAAAGCTGTGCCGATGTCCTGTCTGGAGAAGAGAAGGCTTAGGCGGGACAGAATTAAGTTAACGTTCGAAGATCAGGGATCAATGTGAAATGATGACGGGAGGTTGTAGCTTCCTAAATTTTCTAACAATTTTTAGAACTCTCAGAAATGGGAGGGGCTGCCTGGAGAATAAAGCATTTTTGTTGGCGGTGGGGAGGGGTGTTTTAGCAGAAGCTCGTGGCGATTGCAAAGGCCCCATTCAATCCCAGCTGAAGCCAGAACTGGGATTCAGCCTGTGCCTTCCTGGACGTCAGGCATCACACCAAGGCTGTGGAGTATATAAATGGAATCCTCACAGCCCAGGTTTTGTGATGATTCCATGTTACAGAGGAAGAAACGGAGGGTCAGAGAGGCTAAAACACCTGCCTAAACTTGTCCAACTGTGATGTGCCTGCATTCAAACATGGTATGCTCTCCATCGTGCTAAATGAGGCTTTAATCTCCAAGCACTAAAGAAAGGAAGGATTTTTTTTAAAAAATCTTATCAAAAGTCTGCATTCCTAGGGCCATACATAAAATTCTCCCAAGCATAAAATCTAATGATTCCCCAAGCATGGCAGTGGGCCTCTCTGCTGAAAACCTATTGGTTTCATAATTAATGGAAGGAAATAGAATCAGGAAGCTCTTTCTGAAACTTCTACTAGGAACCCCAGAAATTAAACGTGGGTTATTCATACCATAAAATCAGCACAGCACATTTTCCTAAACCAGTCGTTCATATGTCAATGTTGCCAGACTTGTTTTAAGTTGTCACTGTACTGTCTCTACATCAGTCATTCTCAAAGTATGACCTTGTGACCCTTGGGTGTCCTCGAGAGCCTCTTAGGGAGTCCTCAAGTCAAAGCTATTTTCATGCAAATATGAGTACATGGTTTGCCTTTTTCCTCCATATCCTCTCATTCTTATCTCTCAGTGATTTTGTTTCCAGAGGGTACACGACTTGCGACACCACAGAAAACTTGTGACACCACGTGAAGAAGCAGATACAAGACTCCAGATGTCTTCTCTGAAGCCAGACTTTAAAGTGATTTTCAAAAATCGTAAAATAATGCCACTGCTTGCAGAAATTTTTTTGTTTTTTGGAAAATAGTTATTCTCATAAAAATACGCCAACTTTGTAATTGTTTTATTATTATTATTCTAAGTACATTAATAAATAGGCTGAGAAATGTTTCCAACCAGTTTATTCTGGACACTCTTCCCAAACAGTCTTGAAAATGCAGACAGACCTCCCCAGTACCGGGTGTCTGGAAGTGAAGAATGTTGTCTTCGTATTCAAGACAGCTGTGCTATGAACTTCAGATGACCTTTTAGAGAGAATTCAGCCGGTATTCGGACAGTCCTTCAAGGCTGAAGGAGAAACTTCCCACCAAAGTCTAGGCTTGTCCATCTTTATTCTCTCCTGTAAATTGGCAGTGCACTGTCGTGGGGAAAAAACTGCCATGGGGAGTTGGTAACAGCTGTGTTTACAAACAAATTCGTCATTAACTAGCTGGGTGACCATGGGCAAGTGACTTAACCTCTCTGAGTTTCAGTCACTCACATGAACAATGGGGATAAGTCCACCTCATTGGACTGCTGTGTGCCAGGCAAGAGCCTGGCACACAGCCTGACACACAGTGCGTGTTCAGCAAGATGTCACTGAGTTTACGGGCAGAAATCACAACTCACCTGTTTCCCACCATGTCAGTCACACGGAGTCATCAGTACAAGTTTGCCGATGACAATTTGTGCCCCAAATTGGATGCCCACTGAGAGCACAATGCAGAGCTGGTTGCTCAGAGCCTGGACTCTGGAGTCTTGCTGCCTGCTTTCAAATCCCGAGGCCACCATTTCTAGCTGATGGTCCCAGACACATTCATAACTTCTCTCTGCTTCAGTCTCCCGCCTGTGAAGTAGAGCAGAAAACCAGCCTCACACTGGAAAATGTGAGTGTGCCTGCCACCTGGCACTGAATAATTACACAGATAACGCTATTAACTTGTACTCTGAGAAGGGGAGTCAAGCAGGATCATTCTCCAAGCCTGGAATTTGAAACTCAGCAGGCAACCCCAGCTGTCCTTACTGCTGGAGGGACCATGTCTGCATTACCCGTGTCTTTATGCCTCAGGTCCTGCGCGCCGCTGTCAAATTACAGCCCCTGCTTCTGACGTATGTTTTGAGGCTCAAAGCACATAGATCTGTGGTCAGAGCCCCCCCCCATCACCCTCCAGTTTAAAATGTGCACCCCAGTGAAAGCGCCATTTACCACCTGATGGTTACTTCCAACAAGTAATAACACAAAGATCACACAAATCTGCAAATCTCACAGTACGACTAATCCCGTTTGTTGGAACAGCTCATCTGTCCCAGGTTCTCACATTATTTCCAATCTCGCCAGCGGAGCTCGAAGATTATTACCATCTTCATTTCAAAGAAAAGGCAATTGAAGGGCAGGAAGACGAATCACCTGTCAGGGGTCGCCCAGCTGGAACAACGGACCCGGGGCTGCCAGCTCTGCAGCCCTGCCCCGCTCTGGGCCACCCGACCTTCCCATGAGCCTCCACTCTGCCACCTGCGCAGAACACCTGCCAGAACACCTGCTGGAAGCCCCGGCCAGGGACGCACGGGCGCACACTGGCCTGGTCCGGAGGAGCCCAGCCTGACGAGCTGCCACTTGCTTTTTCTAACTCCTAATTCCCCAGTGACGCAGGGGATTGAGTTTCTCATATTCTTGGGCCGCACACGGTAGGCTTTTGTTTGCCTCCTAAGCTGGTGTCCTGCAAGATGTGTGACCCGCTGCCAGGATGCACTGCACAAGGGCGCACGGTGTGGGTCAAGGAATAGGCCTCACTGGAGGGAAAAAGACAGGTAAAAAGGCCAAGGGTCAGTAAGAGCAGTGAAGGCATAAGACTTTGGAGAAATAGGTACAAGGAAATAGAACACATACAGCAGATTTCATAGAGAACATAGTGGGGAAATTGGAAGTTTTTGGAGGACCAGACTTCCAAGAGCTTATTAAAGATACAAATCATTAAATTCAGTGCACCTCCACATCAGCTCTATTCCAGAAGTGCTCCAAATCAGTGGTTTTTACCAATGGGACCAAGAGTAAAAAATTTCCTCTACTTGAAATCCTAAGTCTCCCTGTGGAAATCACCTCGCCCCGCCGGCTGAGTAGCGCCACCTCTGCTCACGCATCTGAGTTCTGACCTTCCTTGGTGACTCAGGGCTTGTCTCCTCGGCTCATTCTCTTTGCCAAAAGTAAATCCGTTTTATTCTCACTTTCAACTGGCCTCACTTTCCCGGGATTAACCATGATGCTTTTGCTCTTTCCTCACATCCCTGTGTAAGGCCATGTTTTTGTGTCCTGTCCTCCTTCGTTTTTCCCAATCAACCTCATTATTTCACAACCCACTCTTTCAAACAAACAAACAACAACAACAAAAAAAGTGTTTCTTGTAGGAAAGCAAGGATCATGTCCATCTCATTCTTCATCACACCCCTAGAGTTGCAGGGTATGCACGTGTTGAATAAATGAATGAATAATCAAATGAGTCAAAACCACACAAGGTCCTCTTAAACTTTAAATGCCAAGGAGAAGGCAAATTTCACGACTGTGTGGAGTAGAGGTGGGCGTTGGAGTAGAGAGGGGCTAATTTTTCATCTGTTAACGTTAAAAATGAAGGAATAAGTGTTGATTTGGGTTTTTTCTTGGAAAGAGTTTTTGGTGGAGAATTGGGGTCAGTAATCACAACTTCACCCATCTCAAAACAGAAGTAGGTCAGTCAGCGTCCACTTTTGGGGGGGCATCAGACGAAATACAAAATAAATTATAGCTTCCAAGTAGAGTTATTTGGGATCCTCGTCTGCCTGGGCTGGTTAAGATGTGGACAAAGCATGAAACAGGTGTGTACACACGACCTTCCCAGGGGCTCCTGGTCTGCGATGCTCTTCAGCATGGGTTCTGCATGGCTTTGGCTGAGATGGCTTCTTATGTTGTGAGGCTTGTGTCGGCCTTGGAGAGAGAGAGACCCACAAAGTGAGACAGTGAGCCTGAATTTTGAAAAGTCGTCACTAGATGGCATCACGTATTCATCAAGTCACCCAGGGAACTGACTCCTGTGTGTTCTTAACTCGTCTCCAATTAGTGAAATGCCATTGGATCTTTTGGTACAATATTCTCCTTAGTGGTTGGTGACTTTCTTGAGGATTTCTATAACCAGCAACACCTAATCCTGAATCAGAGGCACGAGAGTCCTATGAGAGTCTGGGATGCTAAATATGATCTCCATGGATGACTGGGCCAAGAAACAGCTCTCTGTAAACCATGGTTATCAAATTTCTACACAGTCCACTTTCACAGGCAGACTTCCAAGACGGAGATCAGAAGGGTGTATGCAAACCAAAAAGTAAACAAAATTCAGGTCAGAGTAACACCGTACAGGGTTCAGAATTTGTGACATTCTCAGTGTCCAGTCTGTGCCTTTTCATGACCATAGGAAAAAGTCAGGGTTTCAATCAGGTCACAATATAATATTTGGGTTATTGTTTCTGTTGTAATTTCTCTGCCTCCTCTTCCCCACAAACCTATCCTAAATGGAGAATTCTGTGTCCGTGAAAACTGTATACAGCACTGTTATACCATAGGGAATTAATTTTATTCAATATCTTGTAATAACCTATAATGAAAAAGAATATATACATGTGTAACTGGATCACTATGCGGTACACCAGAAACTAATGCAACACTGTAAATCAACTCTACTTCAATAAAAAGTAAAATAAAACAAAAGCATGGTGTCTAGTGGCCAATGCTTCATCTACTTTGGGTGCTAGAAATGATATTCATCACATAAGCATCCAGCCCAAGCTGTCTACTGTTCTTCAAGCCTCTTGTGTGAGCCTAAACAACCTTCAGGTTAAAAATGATCGTCTCTAACATTTACCAAGCACCTACTTCCTGCCTGCCTGGTCGCACGACGAGTCCTCTGCGTGTGCATTTCATCCTACAAGAAGCCTTTGGGGAAGGCAGTGTTAATGTCACATCCATTTCACAGGAAATGGAGAGGCTTATTTAGAGAACACTCCCAGTCGCCGTAGATCTGGGTTCAAATCCGAGGCTAATTAACCACTCCATGATGTCACTCCCACCACCAAGACCAATTAACTCCCAAGAACAGATTGTAAAACACTCTTAGGAGTTTTCCTGGAACACGACAAGGAGTTGTTTTACAGGGGCTGGTGGGCAAGGCCCATCTTGAAGCTTTTCTGCCGTCCATCTGCCACGTGACCTCCAAGAGGCCCAGTTACGAGGCTTCTTTATAAAAGACCATGATGGCACCTTACATAAGCTGGTTCCACAGAGTTGGGAAGTGGAATATTTTCTGCTGGACACGAAGCCCCTTACACATGCCTGTGGCTCATGTGAAGCCAACATAATGTTAGATGTAAGAAACCGGGCTTAGGTAAGGAAGTGCCTATGTCTGTACGTACATACAGCACTTGACACTTTTCAAAATACTTCTTCTAGCTCCTTTCTTAGTTCTAACAACAGAGCTGTGAGGCAGGAGAGAGGTACTCTTAGCCCTTTATAATGCAAGTTAATAGCTCCGCGCAGGGCCAGCTTGGTCAGTAGACAACCAAGGTGGTCATGCAGGGTTCCACACTCCAAGGCCTCAGAACCTGAGGCTTAGTTCATTATTAATTAAAGTTCTCACTATTTGGGTCTTTGACTTCTTGTTTTTGTCAGTGAAGTCGAATAGGACAATGACACATGTTTGGAGGGTTGGAGTCGGGGCTCACCTACGTCCCGCCCTGGCTGCCTCCCTGCCTCCAAGTTCTTGGCCACTCCTTCTCAGCAACCACTGCTGCCCGCCACCCCCAGCAGAGGCTTGGACGCGGGCCTGGAGAGGACCAGGCTGGATGCACGTGCTTCATACACTTGAGTTGCACAGTGGGGCCCTGGGTGTCTGAGGGTCCGAATTCACCCTCCAAGTACCCCCGTGCTTAAGGGAGTGAGATCTTAAAGAGAAAATCAAAAGCACAAAGGCAGGTGGAGAGAGAGGCTGAAGAAAGGAAACAGTTCTTTTCCTGTGTTTAGAGCCAGAAGTCCTGCAGTTTCGTTTTGCACCGGGCTAGGCCAGTTACAAGCCTGGCCCTGGTTCTGTGGGTTGCTCAAGATTCCAAAATCACTGCAGAACCATGAAGGTCCCCCACGATGCTCTCAGTTGCGGCTGGCTAGGAAAGAGACAGCGTCTGAGAAAAGAATGCAGTCAGGTTTCCTCAAGCAGCCGGCCGCCCTCAGGGCATGCAAAAACCAGATTCTGAGAATAAAAATGCATTTGGGCACACCCAGAGTGGACAGTCTGCAGGGCAGGGGTCTTTGTTTTGGTCTGTGCCCCACACACCAGCATCAGGACCTGTCCGCTAGTTGGCGCTCAAAAGCTCTTTGTTGAATAAATGAATGAATTACCATTCAGAAACCCATCCCTAGAGAGGCTTTCTCCAGAAGGCAGGGCCTGTGTCCAGTTTCCTCTTCCCCTCAGAACTAAGGACGGAACTGAGCCCCGTGGAGGAACCAGGTTCATTCTGGCTACTCGGTCCATGGTTATCTGACAGAACAGGCAAAAGTCAATAGGCCATTTTTTTTTAATTGAAGTGTAGTTAATTTACAATGTTAGTTTCAGGTGTTTGGTTACACATATACATATATGTATTTTTTTTTCTTTTTGGATTCTTTTCCATTATATGTTATTACAAGAAGTTGAATATAGTTCCCTGTGCTCTATAGTAGGTCCTTGTTGTTTATCTATTTTATATACAGTAGCGTATATCTGTTAATCCTAAACTCCTAATTTATCCTTCCCCCGCTCTTTCCCCTTCGGGAACCATAGTTTGTTTTCTATGTCTGTGAGTTTGTAATAGACCATATTTTCATCCAGTGAAGTCTTTGCATGTTTCTGCCCACTTGATAGCTACCAGGGGCCCCCAATAATGCTATGAGTATTGGTCTGATGTTCACTGACGAATGACCATGAAGTGAGTGGCCAGGGTGAAGCCTCCCCAGGAAGGAACAGGAAGATCTGGCTCATTGCTCAGCCTCTGTCTGACCACGTTCCTGTTTCTGGGGTGGAGGGCTCAGGGGCCAGGCACACCCGGCCACCAGGGACCTCAGAGAAAAGTGTTAGGGCAGGAAGGCAGGGAGGCAGGAAGTGGCAGCGGTGAGCCACGGTACTTCCAGTCAGCAGCATCTCTCAGGTTTCACAGAAGGTGGATGCTACTCCCGTCAAGGGCTGACCACAGAGCGCCAGAGGCTGGGTGCTCTGCCCAGGTTACCTGAAACGTCAGGCCCAGGGGTCCGTGACGCACAGCGAATTTCAGAGAGAAAGCCTGGCAGGCAAGCCACCTGTCCAAGCCCTTATTAAGTATATATTTCTACTGACACACAGTCAGTTACACAGAACTGTCAGCATGAAGCCTTAACCGTGCCGCGCTCAGCTCCACAAAGAGAAGTGATTTCTCCCCAGTGGAGGCAATGACGTGGTTTACCCCGGGAACGGGACTTTAAACAGCTATGCTAAGGTCAGCTGGGAATCTAAAAACTTTATGGATTTTTTTAAATGAGAAAATTGCCATCAACTGTTCTCCATATTTACAAAGAAGGAAATAGATTAACGTTTATGAAAAGAGATTTTGAGCAGACTGAGTGAGAGCTTTTTAATGTTAAGGATGACTGATTTATGAAACACTTTTAAAAACTCATTCACTAGAGAGACAAGACACTTGTATATTCATTCAGCAAGCATTATAATGGGCCCTAAACAAGTGCATTGCACTAAGCTAGACACTGGGGCAGACTTAAAAGAAATGGGGAGCAGGGTATATAGCTCAGTGGTAGAGCGCCTGCTTAGCATGCACGAGGTCCTGGGTTCAATCTCCAGTAGCTCCATTTAAAAATAAAAATTAAAAAAAAATTTTAACTAAAAAAAAGAAATGCCAAACAGGGACTCACAGGAGAGATGGAATTCACATGCGATACAGCAAGTAGCAGCAGTCATACCTATATCCGACATACATAAAAGCACTGTCTCTGCCAGAAAAAAAGCTGACTATAAATTTTCTATGGGTATGCATTTAAAACTACTCTGCTTGGAATTTGCTGGACTTATTGAATGTGTTATATTGATTCTGGAAATTCTCAGACTTACCTTTTCCAATACTGCCTTCAGTTTATAGTAATTAAATCTTTTGTTCATTGCAATGTCAAAGTCCTTTTGGAGATATTCCTACTGTTTCTTCTGTTTGCTCATTCTTGCTTCTGTATGGTGTCTTGTTTCCATGTGCATTTTATAATTTTTGAATGTGAGCCCATGCTGTTTATCATTTTGCTATGGGAAAGATTTAAGGCCTAGTTGGTGTGAGTGTACTCAGGAAGGATTTTCTTTTGCTTCTTCCTGGCACTGAAGACGGTGCCAACCACGTCCAGTTTAAATCAGAACTCTCCACGTGTGGCTTTCCAGGCTGTGCAAACCCAGCTGATATGAGGGCTGGCTAGTGGCTAGGAATATTCAGGAAGAATTTTGAAATTTTATCCCAGAGCCAAGGCAGGACTAGTCCTATCCTTTGTTCTCTGCTTCTGTGATGTGGGTTTTTGGTGTTATTTTTTTTGTTTTTTGTTTTTTTTCCTTACTTCACTCTTTCCTGAGTGGCTAGTCTTTCCTGGGTCTGGGCTGTGTGTCTGTGTTTTTAGGTTATGAGGGGTGTGTTCATTGATTTGACTCCCTTTCAAATGGTGCAGAAGACTTGTCTCCTGTGTCCATCAATGAGGCTGTTTAAACAGAGCTTAGATCATCTGCAGTAATAGATATTTCTGGTTCAGCCACAGAGTCCGTGTGGGCTGGCCTCCCTGAACTCGTGCTTAATTCTTATGCGAGATTCCTTAGTCTCTTGTAAGCTTATCCATTCACCTAAAACATTGAATTTTACCTAAAATTTTTAGATTTTATAGCAGAAGGGTTTCAGGATTTGTAGTTCACCTTCCTAGAAGCAGAACTCTTACTCAGTTTTATAACGTGCTCTCAAGGGGTGATGCATGCTTGCTCTCTATGAGTTTTGGTGTGTGAGTATTTTTATTATTTGAAATGCACACAGGCATCATTAATATTGTTCTAAAATCTGAAGTGTGTCTGGACTTAAATTAGCTTGCTATTACACCAAAACTCAGTGGTTTTAAACAAGAATCATTAATAACCACTCATGCATCTGCAGATTCTCTGGGGTTCAGCGAATCTAAGCTGGTTTGAGAAGGGACAGAAAATAAATATGCTCTGTCGCTTGGGAGGAACCGTTAAGTCAGACGGCAAAAGTTATGAATAAAGAGAGAAGTGAAAGCTTGAGGTCACTAATATACTGTATTACAGCTTTTAGGGGATTAGTTCAATAAATCAACACATTTATTTCCTTTTTTATTGTGGTGCAATGCACATAACCTAAAATTGACCATCTTAACCATTTTTAAGTATGCATTTGTGTTACTAACTCTGTTTATATTGCTGTGCAACCATCCCCACCATCCATCTCCAGGACTCCTTTCATCTTGAAAAACTGAAACTCTTTACCCATTAAAGCAGTAATTCCTCATTTTTTTCACTCGTCCAGCCCCTGAAGACCACCATTCTACTTTCTGCTGTTATGCCTTGCCCGCTCTAGTACCTCATATGAGTGGCATCATATGGTATTTTCCCTTTAGTGACTGGCTCATTTCACTTAGTATTATGTCCCCCAGGTTTCTCTGTGTTGTAGCAGGTTCCAAAATTTACTGCCGTTTCAAGGTTGAGTGATATTCCATTGTGTCTCTAAACACATTCTGTTTACTCATTCATGTGTTGATGGACATTTTGTTACCAGGAAAAGGGAAATAGGAATGACCTTGGTTCTTAGTCATCCAAAAAAAAAAAAAGAATTTTTGACGAGAGACAAAAAGCGTCATAAAAGCAAGAATTTTATTAGTGAAGTAAAAGAAATAGTGAAAGATGGTGCACTCCCGAGAACTGGGAGTGGGCCGATCCAAGAGAGGAAAAGTGGCACTGTTCCTTTGTTTTTCCTGTTTTTATATCCTGGTTTCATGATTGATTGATTGATTGCCAGCTCAGGTTCCCTGCGCTCTGGCTGATTGACAGCTCAGGTTCCCTGCGCTCTGGATTCTTCCTTTCCCCTTCCTCTCCCCTGCCCAGTGCTCATTTCAAATGAGTTGCTTCCACCTTTTGGCTGTTCTGAATAATGCTGCTGTGTCCGAGGTGTACAAATGCCTCTTCAATTTCCTGCTTTCAATTCTTTTGGGTATGTACCCAGACACGGACTTGCTGGATCAGACAGTAATTCTATTTTTAATTTTTAGAGGAACCACCATGTTGTTTTTCATTGCAGCTATACCATTTTACATTTCTTCCAATAGTACACGAGGGTTCCAATTTCTCCACATACTCACCAATGCTTGTTATTTTCTGGGTGTTTAAAAAATATATATATATATGGTATATATATATATTATGTAAATGTAAATGTTTATTATGTAAATATATTTATATATAATAACACATACATTTATTAATATGTTTTTATTATTATTATATTTAAATATCTATATATTCACCACCCTAATGAGTGTGAAGTGGCGTCTCATTGTGGTTTTAACTTGCGTGTATGCAATGATGAGTGATTTTGAGATCTTTTCTTGTGCTTATTGGACATTTGTATATCTTCTTTGGAGAAATATCTATTCAAATCCTTTGCTCATTTTTTAATCAGGTGATTTGTTTTGTTGTTGTTGAGCTGCAGTTCTTTATATCTTCTGGAGATTAATCTCTGATCAGAAAAGTTATTTACAGTATCGTCTCCTATTCTGTGGGTTACCTTTCTTCACTGCATTGTGTCCTTTGATGCACAGAAGGTTTTGATTGTGATGCGCTTGATTTACCTCTTTCTTTTGCTGCTTGTGCTTTTGATGTTTTTTCAAAGAAACTATTGCCAAATCCAGTGCCATGAAGACTTTTCACCATGTTTCTTCTAAGAGTTTAATAGTTTTAGCTCTTATACCTAGGTCTTTAATTTCTGTATATGGTATAAGGTAAAGGTCCAACTTCAATCTTTGCTTGGAGATATCCAGTTTTCCCAACATCATCTGCAGAAAAGACTGACCTCCGCATTGAATGGTCTTGGCATCACTGTCATCAGCAATTGGACCATGTACGTAACGGTTTGTTTCTGGGCTTTCTATTCCATTCCATTGGTCCCTGTGTCTGTCGGTAAGCCGGTACCACAGTTTTGATTAACTGTTGCTTTTGTGGTTTAAGTTTTGAAATCAGGAAGTATGAGGCCTCCAAGTTTACTCTTCTTTTTTAAGGTTACTATCTGGAGATTGGCCAAACTCTCTCTTGAAATTTCATATAAACCTTAGGATCGATTTTTCTATCCTAAACACAGTTACCACACCATTAGTTCAAGGTATGAGAAACAGGGGCAGATGGTGGCTCTCTTATTCTCAGGACGCATGCGATGCTTATCTGTGGCTTGATTTGTATCTTTGAATTCTGTGCAGAGCAGCTTTTGTTTCCTTGTGCTCAGAGAGAAGCAACCTCAAAGCCAGCTTAGCCATGACAGGCAGGGCCTGAGGGAGGTGGCTTGCCCTCCCTAAGGCTGTTCCCTCACTTGAAAAGCGGAAGAAGATGAAGTCAGGGGTAGAAAGGACTTCATCTCACTTGCCATCCCTGGGCAGAGGCTGCCTGGCACCCTGAACAAGGAAGATCTCTGACTCGGCTGTTGGCTCCGTGAAAGAGGAGGGCCTGACCAGTTCGTGTCTGATCCATGGGCCAGGGTCAAAGATGGTGGCCTGCCCTCTTCCACAGTCCAGTGACGTCAGAGGCAAAGTGAAGCAGCTGGTCTGCTGTGTGGACAGTCTAATAACCAAGGGTAGGGTGAGCTCCCTGGCCACCAGGCATTTCTTTAACCTAAGTAAACAAGTCAGTTTATGGTCTAGGCTGATTTCAACCTTCAAATGAATGTCACCAAAGAGCCAAGTGTATTTTTAGGGAACATCCCCTTTAAAGCTCCTAGCTAGGGTGACATCAATTCAGAAGCTTCCAGATGGAAAAGAATCTTCTCTGGAGGAAAGTTCTGACCTTTAAAGAGGGCTGTCAAGTGAGGGCTCTCCTCACTTCAGTCAGGGTTCCAACCTTGATAATCAATGCCCACAACTGTTAGATGTGAAACTTTGATTTGGCGTATGAGTCACTGCAGGCCAGCGTGGGACAGGAGAATACCCTGTCCACTAGCCAGAAACCTCACTGCGGCCCCCGGGGAGGGGGCTGGGATGAGTCAGAAAACAGCTGCTCCTGAGAATTCCGGGCTGATGTTTCCCCCACTCAGCTCAAGTACCTGAGGGGCTTTTTCCTTTGTTTGAGGAAAAAAAAAAAACCACCAACACACCAAATGGGATTCCAGAAGCTGGTTTCCAAATTGTTACCTCCTGAGTCCCTTTGGAGGGCTCTTTCGTTTGTTTGTTTTTACTGTTTATTAATGGGACCTTTCAAAATCAGGCAGAAGCTGAGAGACCAACAGACTGAACTGCCCGGTCCTGGGCACTCAGCTTCTGCCGCTGTGAACCCGCAGACCACTGGCGCCTCTCCTCCTCTCCACCCTCCCCTCCTCCTCCCACCCCATCCCCTGGGTTATTCTGAAGTAAATCCCACATAGCATATCAGCTCATCAGTAAAGTCAGTGGGGTTTTTCAACTCCTGCCTCGGAAATTAAACAAGCTATGGCCAAGCAAGTAGGCTCTGGCAGCTGTAAGCACCCATCAGTGACCACGTCCCTCTTAGATGGCAGCTTGTCCTAGGCCCCGTGGGTGGCAAGTGACTGAGCCGGGGATGCACCCAGGCCGTCCAGCTCAAGCCAGAAGATAAATGGTTGACACTTGGAGCCCTGGTCAAACTGCAAGTGACTCTCCAGTAAGAAATACTGAGTGTGGAAGGTGGATGCTGGCTTGCATAATAGGCTCAACTCTTTTTTTTTTCAAGCACCTGCTACGTTCAGAATGAACACTTCTAGATAAGTAATGTTTTGCAATGTGCAAAGTGCTTTGAACTTCCTGATAGCCCCCTGAGAGTCATCACTAAGCATGCTTTATGAAAGAATAAACTAACCTTTTGAGTAGCCAACCAAATCTCTCAGACATTCGTCAGTAAGAAGCCAATTCTCCTTCCAATGCAGGCCAGGTGTTGCTATCAGAAAACACACCTGGAAAAGTAAAAAGCTTTGCACAGTGTGAGTTGTGTGTCTTCTTCTCCACCCACCCCCCCAAAAAAAACAAAGAAGCAAGCAAAGAATGAGCAGTTTTTCTTGAAGGCGAGTAAACAGGATCTTGACTCCTGAAGTCACTACGATTATCTTGTGGATGACTGTACCCGCAGTTCATGCCATGGTAATAAACTGAAGTCTGAAAACATGAAATGTCCTCTGGAGAAGAAAAAAGAGAGCTCTTACAGGAAATCCTGAATTACTAAAAGCCACTGTCTCCAGCTTAGCCACTGTCCCCCCACCCAGCCTCATGCCCCGTGGTCCAGGTCCAGCCCATACCCCCAAAAGGAAGGGGTGTGTTTGGATGTTAGACAGAAGGCAAAGCCACACAGAGAAAGTCCATCAGAAGAACGACCTTAAGAGGGGGAAAAAAACGCAATAGATAAAGGAATCTCAAGAGGCCACAGGAAAAAAAAAATACAAGCACTGAAATTACATTTCCTGTAGTTTCAGGGAAAACATTCACTGTCATCATTCTATGAATCGTGTCCACAGCTCTGCCTGTGCGCAGGGAAGGAGAAGAGACTGGGCGTCTTCGCTTCCTGCCGTCTTCACTCCTGGGAACTGTTACAAATACACCCATCCGGGTCTCATATCTTGAAACCTCTCAACCAAAATATTTGTCACCCTTTCAATTAAGTGTTCTTTTTACACCCTGAAAAATGGCATATGTATTATTTCAGTGTACCAAAAAGAAAAAAAGTCTACTTGACTTATGCTAATGAAGACGTGCTTCCTTGCATTACTTTTGCATGAAGTGCTTAAAATTTACTTCTAAACAAACATCTTATGACATTTTGAAGCAATTTAGGGTTTAGTTTGTTCTAGGAAACGATTTCCTATAGTGTAGATTCAACCAGAGTCCATTAAAAAGTCATGGTTATTTTTTAAAACAAGAGCTAAGTAGTCAACTTTCTAAGCATCTTTGCCAAGTCATGGTTTTTAGTATTTGTTTTTTTGACTTGGCTCTTTTCCAGATAGAAACCAAAGAAAATCTGCTTACTCGGAGATACTTTTTAAGCTACAGTAAAGTTACCAATTCCATGGAGGCAGTTCCTCCCCTGTGAAGGGGCTAAGATATGTGTCTTCTATTCCAGCAGCCCGGGGTGGGTGAGGAATCAGAGCAGAAAGGCATTATGGGAAAGTCTTTAATGATAATGGACATTGTTTTTAAGCGGTATGACCTTGTTCACATCATTGATCCTTGCTTCCAGTCCTCAGAGAGTCATCCCTGGCTGATTTCCTTAAAATGGAATGTCAGAGCCATCCCAACTTCTCCCTCCTCATCCTCAAAAAAACCAGTAACCTCGATTCGGTTTAGTGGTGGTGGTTGTTCTAAAGAATCTAAGGAGACATTTTTTTTCTCACACGGGCTTTGTAAACACTCAGTCGCTGCTGTCCTCTGGTTCCCCTGAGCTATGGAACCGGCTGGGGCCCTCTTGTCTAGCGGGTCTCTTAAGGGCCAGTGAGCAGTTAATGCAGATTTGGAGTTTAGATTCTATCCTGAAGTTGAAATGATGCTGACCACGAATTTATTTTCAAAATACGCCCTTGAGTAACAGTCTAGCTCTTGTTTATTTTGACGAGCAGAGCTCTGATGACTACACAGAAACATCTCTACCAGCTGCACCTCTGCTCTGAAGGAACCAGGATAAATTTTCCGACCGCATCTCCTTAAAGCCCCAAACCAGGAAACGAAGGAGTGACCCGGTGATCCAGTGCACCGTCTGCAATGCTGATACCTAACTGGGAGTGAGGTCAGGCCACATTCACAGCATTTTATGTGCGTTACCTCATTGAAGCCTCACAACTCTCTGAGGTCGCAATGCTAGAATCCCCATTTCACAGAGAAGTAAAACCAACGCATAGAGAGATTAAGTAACTTCCCAAGTCACAGAGTGGCCGTGAATGGTGGGGTCAGGATTCAAACCCAAAGCTGTCCACCCCAGAGCCCATGTTGTTACCCACTCTTCCATGACAGCTGGAATTGAGGTGGGAAGCCCCATAAAAAAGACAAGCAGGACCCCCCGGCAGGGCCACTACTCTCCTGCCAACACCATCCGGTTCCCTGGCCCAGAGGCTCTATCTCACATTTTGCCTCTGAAACGGCTTACTTCTAGGAAAGTGGAACTTACCCCTAAAATTCTATTGGTTCCCTGAGCTCACTCCTGATTGGTTATTTCTCTCCCTCCTGATTGGTCCATTTCTACAAAGCTTGTTCCTAGACAACTTTTGTTATACCTTATTTGCATATGATGTTGCAAAGTGTAAACTGGAAGCTTATAAAAGCCTGTGTAAACCTGCAGCCGGGGTCCAGAGCTTGGAGTGTTAACTCCTCTGGGTCTGCTGGTGTAATAAACCTGAGTTCTCCAACTCTATGAGTGCTGCTTGGTCTCTCACTCGGATCCAGGTTGCTGTCATAACTGAGTTGTAACACTGAGCAGCAGAATCATCCAGCACTTTCCCTGCACAGGGGTACGTGGAGCACCGGATGTGGCAGCCCCCAATCATCCCTACTCTCCCCATGAGATGCTGATCCACACAGCACAGGGAGCTCAGCTAAGTCAGCTTTAGAAGCCGACTCCATCCCATTATAAACCCCAGCTCTAACCAAAGCTCACAGCACTACACACTGGGCTTTGAGTCCTTGAGGCACGTGGGGAACCTAACCCCCTCATGCACATAGATTGTGCTGGTGACATTTGTCTGGTGTCCACTTAAAAACCAAAACAAGAAGAGACAGCATATGAGGACACGTGGGAATATGGAACTTTTACTTTTCATTGCCATTGAGAAGGATTACAGACTGAAAATGAAATTGCTGTGAATAAGTGTTCACTGAATCATCGGTGTGTTCAGCAAGGCATAGCATGAAGAGTGAGCCCTTAGTAGCAGGTGGATAATAAATTCAGCAGCCTCTGCATGCTGCAGTGGTGGTTCTCAGCCTTACACCACACACTTCCTTTACTACCGTGAGATGAAATTGCTAGACAATAAGAGCTACACACATGTCCAAAAAAAATGTTAGTGCATAAGGATTTATTTGGGATTTAAGAGAAATATAGAGTTTTGTCTTCATACAAAGGAGAGGTGCCCTGTGCTCTTATGGCTGACTTCCAGTTAGAGGTGGTGAGCTGAGGGTATGTTTTAGCCTCCGTGTTCTCCTGAAGCACCACTAATATAACAGCAAAGGATTTTTTGAAAGGCATAAATCATAAAGACCAGGGAAAAATAGAGGGAATTGGAAAGCAGAAAGATAGCTGGTAATGGACATAGCAGAACCAAGAAACTGAACCCTAACCCAATGCTGGGAAAAGTCAAGAAAGAATCTTACAGAAACTACCAAGTTCAAAGGCTGAAGAAATGCAACCACTGATGCTTCCAAGGAGCTGAAAACTAGAGATTTGGTTTAAAATCTGTTTAAGTACAATGAAACCAGAACATCTTCCCACTTACTCCTGAAACTCCCCTCCCTGCCCTGGCACAAGACTGGAGGTTGATTTTCTGGAAAGAGGAGGAAGTTTTCCTGAGAACGACATTGTGCTTTAAAATTAAAATATAATAGGAGAAAATATATATATTTTTTTATTTCTGGAAGGTTTTGAAGTAAAATTGAGAAAATATCTCAGAAATTAAAAAAGGAAAATAGGATGGAAAAAACCACAAGAAATTTCTAGGATCTAATTAAGGGTCCAGAAAAAAGCTAACTGAGCAAATAAATGAGAGGATAACATTAAACAAATTATGCATATAAGTTGCCGAAGTCTGAAAAATGAGTTTCCAAATGAAGAATCCCAGGATGTCACAATAATGAACTAGGACCCATCAGCACAAAGTTTCAGAATCTTGGAGACAAGGATGAAGCATCTGAATAGGTAGAGAAAATAGAAAAAAATTCTGCAGAATCTTGAAGGGAAATTATTACTTATGTAGATGTCTATACTCAGCCAGCTATCAATTCATCATGAGAGTCGTCTGGGAGAAAGGAGCTTCCCCTCCCCTCTAGGTTCTTCTGGCTGGTCCAGGAATTAAACTGACATGATGTTCCTGGAACACTGGGTTCACATCTTGGTGTGTGTGTGTGCATGTGTGTGTATACGTATGTGTGTACATGTGCACACAGTCACACTGGAAGCCCCGTGAAAATTCTCTTTGAAGCATAATTCAGATTATCAAATAGGATTCTCTCCTGATGACTGGAGTCTGGCCCTGCAGAGAGGGAGCCTTGAATGTAGACAAACGTGAAACAAATATCAGGCTGAGCTAAAGGCAGAGGCAGAGGGGAAAGAGGATGGAGTCCCCAGCAGGTGTGCACCAAGAAGGCATGATGCTGGTCTCAAAAGCTGGGGCTCAGGGAGAAGGCGCAAGTGATGAAGAAAAGTAAAAGACAACAAGAGAAAAAAAAAGCTATTGTGACAAACTAGAAATTAGCTAAATTTTCCGGAGTTTGGAGACTTGTATTCATAGGTGAAAAACTGTTGTAACTAACAGATTTATAAGAAACTGTTCGGTGCAGGAACACCAGATTGTGTGATTTCTTTGGCTTTTCATCATTCATTTGGGCAGATTGATGCAAATTCATACATGTTAACCATAGCCACTGGCATGCGTCATTTCTGGACGGTTCTGCCTCTCATTGGGTGGCCTGGGGTATGTATTGTCAGAACCTCCGTCCTGCCAAGGTCTGCTTATCACAGTCTTAGGTCTTTCCAGGTGCCAAAACCACTTCCTAAGTATGAGAAATGAGTTGTTTTTCTACTTCAGGTAAAATGCACATTATAAACACAAGCCCTCTTGAAAGGGAAACTGAATAAAAGCAGGCCAAACTGGAATGTCTAATTTAAAAGTCTAAAGATAACAACCCCTTTGTCAAAATGGTCTTATCAATTACTATGTTTCCTCAAAGCACTGTCTTAATAAAAACAACATCAAAAAACCTAACTGGAAGGCGTTACAATTTTTTTTAACTTAAAAAAAATTTGTTTTTGTTTTTGTTTTTGTTTTCTTTTGCGGATGGTAAGTAGGTTTATTTATTTATTTGTTTGTTTATTTTTGATGGAGGTACGGGGGATTGATCCCAGGACCTCGTGCACAAGTAAGCATGTGCTAAACCCTCCCCCCAGGTAGAGGCAGAGGCAGAGGGAAAAGAGGATGGAGTCCCCACCAGGTGTGCGCCAAGAAGGCGTGATGCTGGTCTCAAAAGCTGGGGCTCAGGGAGAAGGCGCAAGTGATGAAGAAAAGTAAAAGACAACAAGAGAAAAAAAAGCTATTGTGACAAACTAGAAGTTAGCTAAGTTTTCCGGCATTGTAACTTTTTACTTTAGCAAAGAAATAAATACTTAAGGCTTAGTGTACACAAGTTCCTAGTCTCCAGAAGGGCCCCATAGATATTTTCTGCATATATTCTGAATTTTATCTTCTTTGCTGTAAATGCTAAATAAATAGTCTATGTCTCAGGAGAAGAATGTTTAATGCTAAGAAGTGCTAACTTGTAGGAGTCAAAATAGGGCATCAGAAAAATCACAGAACAGTGGTTTTGACCACACAGGCCATGGTTTGTATGGTCACGGCTGCAATAAAGAAATGCTTACTTTTTGTGTTTTTTTCCTGTGATGAAACAACGTTAAGCAATGCTTTAGGAACAAACACCTTAAAAATATATATACGTTCTCTTTTTTCTATTTCTTTTTTCAAATTTTATTGAAGTATAGTTGATTTACAATATTAGTTTTGATTGTAAGACAGAGTGATTCAATATTTTTATAGATTATACTCCATTTAAAGTTATTATAAGATATTGGCTATCTTCCCTGTGCTGTTCAGTACATCGCTGTAGCTTATTTATTTTATACAGAGCAGTTTGTCTCTCTTACGTCTATTTCTTTACTTCTTTATTTGCTTCCGTATATTTTGGTTGCTTGAAAGAAAACTTAGGCTAAGGGGATGGGTGAATCACATCCAAGTTCAGCTCTAAGGAAGATCTGTGTGTTTCGGACAGAGTTCTTGGTGGTGTCCTTGGACACGAGAGTGTCCTAGACAAGGGGGCATCATGGCCACTGCTCTTTGAGCACCCATGGTCCAGGTTCCCATGGTGGGCACTGCACACAGGTCCCCGGGTGACAGTTTCTGTCCTCCGAGAATGCATACTCTCCGCCCTAATGGGCTTCTATAAAAGCGTTCTGCTGAATTCTGAAGATAAACCCGCCAGGTTGAAATCTTCCTGGTTTTCCAGTTACTGTCACATTAAACATCATATATCTCACTTTCAAAACTACGTGTCATTTGAATCCATCCATCCTCCTCCTCCCATCCTAAACTGCGATATAACAGGCTTTCCTTCAGTGTGTTTGGAACCCTGTTGTTCTAGAAATACGACGGGGCCTGACACCAGGAACACCTGGGCTCTTGTTCTGGTTTTGACTCTTGGTGGCTTCTGTTCTTTCAGACCATCAGCCTACCTGCTTGGGAGGTCACCTCTGCAGCTCTGACTGAACAAACTCCTACTAAATCTACCCTCAGGTCTCCTTTGGCTTTGAAATCCAAGCAACCATTTCACCTTCTGGCATATTCTCGATTCATTGTTCAGGGTCTTGTAGCCACAAAACAAAACAATAAATGAAACGATGCTAAGCTCTTCCACTGAGTTCTGAATAGCTATTAGTTCTAAATGGCTGGTTCCAAACGCAGCACCAGTTTAGATGGGGTGCTGTTTTCTAGATTAGGGTAACTCATTCCACCAGGGCTGAGGGGTTAATGCTGCCGTGTGTCTCGATCAGCAGAGAAAGTGAGGGAAGGCGTGGGGAGGAAGTGGTGAGGGCTCGGTGCCTGGAGCCCTCAGAGGGGTGAGCGGTGGTCAGCGCAGGCCCGGGGAAATTTCCCTCTCTGGCCCCGCAAACAGGACAGCACGCTAGAGGGATTCCCCAATACCCCTTCCGAGAGTGCCCGGGGGACCCTCTGCCGGGACTGTTTGTGCCTTTGACTGACCAGGTGGTTTGCCTCACGTTGCCAGTAAGCTGCTCGCTCTCTCTCCCTCCTTCTCTCCTGGTGAAATGGAATTGCAGCTTTTCAAGAGGAAAAACTTTGAACAAAGTTTGGTACAAATTCCCAAGCTCATCTACAGACACACTTTCAACTTTTAAAAAAAGCGAGCAGATTAGACTTCCAGGGCAGCAGGGGGTCGACAGGCTGGCATCTCTTGTAACTGTTCCGGAGACCTTTCCATGTACTTCAGCTAATCAAACAAAACCATTCCCAAGTTACACCCAAGTTCAACATTTTATACTCTGAGGAAGTCTGAGGATATAGACTAGCGAGCAAGATGCAGAAAAGGGGAATCCGTAGGACCCGGACAGGAGCTCCGAGCCAGCCAAGTGCCAGCCCCAGCCAGAGTGGCAGGTGCCTGTAAGCAGTTTTTGCCAACCCGCACTGGGGCTGGCAGAGGTCTGAGATGCAAAAACACCATGGCAACTTTTTCATCCAGCACCAGCCTTACAGATGGACGGGGACACAGTCGCCCACACAGGGCTTGGAAAGGATAATGGTTACTCTGTTTCCCCCACAGAACACCTTCCCTACGATGCCTGAGGTTTCACCACCCATCCCTTGCCCATCCCCTCTAGGCCAGCACTGCCCTCTCTCTAGTTTTCACTCAGATGTTACTCTTGGGAAATATCCGACTCCCCCTCCCGTCCTCCTCTCTGAAAAAGTCTTCTAAGTGGTGCCAGGAAGCGGGACAGATCAGCGAGGACAGAGACCAGACAGGAGGGGTCACGGTCTCTCGGGAGGGGAACCCTTTTCCTGCGGCACAGATCTGCTGGGCCCAGCCCCCGCCCGTATCTTCCTTTTCATATTCTTTTTCATTATAGGTTACTGCAAGTTACTAAATATAATTTCCTGCACTTATAGTTTAATAGGAGGCGGGAATTTAAAAAAGCCCACAACTCGAAGAGGTTAAGGGATGCCGGCGTCACGCAAACGGCCCGAGAGCAGGGCTCCTGCCCTGTTACGTCGTCTGTTACGCACTATTGGCAGGTGTTTTGGGTATTTCACTTATAAGTGCTCTCACCGCACAAGGCCAATTACATAATATAATATGGTAATCGTGCCTTAATTTTGTATGGTAGTTTGTGCTTTTAAAAGGAAAGAGATGTTTCTTCTTCCCTTTTCCTCCATGTGGAATGGAGATGCGATCTTCATCAATCTCAGCAAACAAAACAAGTCCTCACCATCTGAGTCTTTCGCATTCCTGCTACTCAATCAATGACAACTTTTGTTCTTTTTTGGTACTGCCTCCCGGGTCTTCTGTCCCTGCAAACTGTGCCTCGAGCTTTCATAGCCCTGTTTTCAGTTCCCTTTCTTTTCACCACTTCCTCAGGGTCTTTCTTTCTTTCTTTCTTTCTTTCTTTCTTTCTTTCTTTCTTTCACTCAGGTTTTGGCTTCATTTTTCTGTTTCAATGTTACTCCCCATATTCCTGCTTTTTTCTCTTGATTTTCCCCCCTCAGTTCTGAGATATTTATTTCTTTATCAATTCGCTGCAGACACATTGCGTACTTGGCACAGTAATACGGCAGGCACGTCCTTTCCTTAAAGGCCTGACAGTTGCAGGCAGGCGATGAGTAAGCCGATCCTGTCACACGGTGGGCGTAGACATTTATTACACTAACAACAGCTCCTGGTAGGTAAGGAGGCACCCTTCGCCCCAGGGAAATTGGGTGTGTTCTAAGCAGCCAAGAACCACATGGATCGCCTCACCAAAGTATGTTCTTAGATGTGCCTGGAAAAAGGAATTCCATGTTATATGAGAAAAACAGTATCATAATCAAATTTACTCAGAAAATCCTGGGTTAAATTGATTTTTCACTTCCAGGTTTCTGAAGCCCTTTACCGTTCTGCTTGACATGGCTCATTCCCAAAAGGAAGGGCTTCTGGGAGCATCTCACGGACCACTGTGATCTTTACAATGCACTGAGAGCCGCCCTGAGAGCCAAGCCACCCCGCGTCTTCAGCAGACGTGCCACCGCCTGGCTGTGTGGACCTAGCAAAGCCACTCGGCCCCCCTGGATCTCATTTCCTTGTCTGCCCAAGTTAAGGGGTTAAAGTAAGTTGATCGTATTTTTAGAATTTGATGTCTGTCCCAGAGTCAGAGTTGATGGTGACGTTGAATTTCTCAGGATCGAAAGCATGAATCCTTGGGAGGACCTCAGACAGCAGCTTCCTCAGAGGGTCCACTGTGTCCGTCTTCTCCCGTTGACCCAGACCTGAGACCCGAGCTCGTTCATCGTCAGCTCTGCCCGGCTCTGGTCCCTGGGGATGACGCCTGCTGACCTGAGTGCCTGCAGCAAGTCACTCAGCCCTGGAATCTGCCCGGTCTGGCTCAACCTCTGTGACTCACCCCTCTGCATCCGTGACACCTCGATATTCTCCACAGTCTTCCCCGCTGTGCCGGGGACCACACATCCCTGAGGGCCTGAGCTCACCAGGCTTCGCCAGCAGCTCTACCCACCATCCTCAGCAGTTTTCTTCTGGCTGCTGATTTTGTTTTCCATATCATTTTGTTTATTCCTTATATCTTCCTCTTTTGCTACCACATGGGACAGCAGTTTCATTTTTTTTCTCTTTCTTCCCCAAACTGCCTCTTCCCTCCTTCCTGCCTTCTCATGGCTCTCTGCGGCTTCCCTGTACTTTTTCCGGGCAGAGGTTACCATTTTCCCTCCGTGCTGGGACCTTGAAACCCCTCTCTCCCTTTGACCGTGACGCAGTGGCAGGTTAGCTGCTCACTGGGGTGACCGTGGAACTGACCACCCAAACTCAGATAGCTGTGAGTGGGAAAGAGGGTGCTGTTAACAATCACAGTGAAACAATGGGTGTAAATCAGGGCTGTTGCGAGCGGGGTTTTATGGCCACCCTATTGTTTGCAGACACATGATTTACTATAAGGCCGACAGTTCATATAATTTTCTTTTATGAGTTGCGTTTGCATCCTAATCCTGCAGATCTGAAGCACTATTGCTGATGCATGGCATCTTGACTCACATGTATTGCCTGTCTCTGTCCTCAGATCAGCCAAGTTCATCCTCTAAATGACAAGCTCCCTACCTGGGTGGGTAAACCTACTGTCGTACTCATGGTCGTGGTCACTGAAGTTGGCATTCTGGTAACCACAGCATCTGCGTCCCTGCCGTGCCCCTGCCAGCCCTCCCTAGCCTTCTCTGGTACCTCCTTCATCCACCCTGTCCCCGCTTTCCAGCTTCATCTGCTTGTCGTTCTTTCACAGCACCTACAGCAGTGCTCCCCGGGATATCCCCTCGGTCAAGAGCAAGAACATCTGGGCCGTCAACACCCAAACTCCGACGAGCCTGCTTCCTCAGCAGCTAGGTTCTCTCTGGCCAGTGCCCGCGCTGATTTCACCAGCCTCTGCGTGTTGTTTTGATGGTAAAGGATAGAACCGCAGCTCAAGCTAGTTTAGCTCCAGAGGGGAACTCACTGACTCAAGGATCGAAGAAAAATGTTCACAAAGGGACATGCAGGAATGCAGCTGAGCCTGAAGAAAGACTGGAGCCAGAGACCTGAGCACCCAGACTCCGCACATCCTGTCTGGGGGGCATCAGCTTGAGGCTCCCTCCTTGACGGCTGGCATCACCACATGCCAGGAAACATGGTTTCTAAGCTTCCAAGCTCCCCACCTTAGTGTTGCGTGTGTGTGCGTGCACACGTACGTGTGCATGTGCGCTCACGCGTGTGCAGCCACAGCTCTGTGTCCTTCCATCCCTACGTGTGAACTTGGGGCATGACAGCCAGGAGCCCCCAAGGTCGCACTTGGCTGGGAGGGCACAGCGGGTCTGGGCATACCTCCCGGTGCTGCCGAGTGGTGGTGAGACCTCTGCTCAGATACAGGCCAGGGGTCGCCCAGCTGCTTGGTTATTAAGGCAGGAAACAGATTTACTGGTGGATTATGTACCCTGGTGCCTTCTGTTGCCCTTTCAGATGCTGCTGCCGGGTTTTGTTGATGCCTGGGTAAGGGAGAATTCACTTTGTTTCACTGACATGCTTGGTGAATGTCTGATGTACCTTGGTCCTTTTGCACTGAGATAACTGACTTCACGGCATTGGGTCCCCAGTCAAAAAATCCAGGCAGGAACCAGCTTGGATTGACTCTCCGGCCCAAAGTGGACAGCCAGAGCCGGAGCGAGAAGGGCCGGGCTAGGTTCCGGGAGGGTGGATGTCCTGGCTCAGAGTTCCTCCCTACGCCCTGGGGTTCCTGGACCCTGCACTGCCCACCTGAGGAGGGGGGCAGCCCATCCAGCATCTTCCACCTCTCACCTCCTAACCCCTGGGGGGTGTGCCTTCTCCTGCCGAGCGCACAGCACTCTATTAGTAAAAATCGCTCTAGTTTCCTGTTCTGTTATTGTTTTGTTCGTGATTATCAGCTGCTGGTGACGTGATGTTATTTTAGGAAGGTCCTTGGGAGTTGTCATTACATGACTGCCCAGCCACCGCCCAACAGGCCAGAAATTGTTGGGGACACTCACCTCCACCCAGTTATTCTGGCACAACAAGCAACTGCTCATCGTCCCCGGGCCCGTTTCCCCAGTTCCTCCCTCACTAAGCTGAGTCCCTGGCTGGCTGGCTGCGTTAGTCACGTGTGTGTCAGCTCCCAGCTAAGTTTCACCACGTGGGGAGGTTTATTTATCGTGGTTGAACTCCCAAGTTTCCTTCACCTTTGACACCTTTCTTTTTGGGCACCTTAAACTTTCTTCCAGATGAGATATGTTGCTCCTTTAGCCAAGCTGAGTGTCGCCTTCTATGAATTTCTCTTGGGGTCTTTTTCTAAGACTTTGTTGCCCCTGTGCGCTAGATCCACAGACCCGCACACACACGCACCCACCACCTCCACCTCCGTCACCTCCGTCACCTCCATCACCTCCACTTGGT
The DNA here is from genome assembly GCF_048564905.1 of Vicugna pacos. Classification (NCBI taxonomy): domain Eukaryota; kingdom Metazoa; phylum Chordata; class Mammalia; order Artiodactyla; family Camelidae; genus Vicugna; species Vicugna pacos. Next base: position 18,236,737 of record NC_133021.1, on the reverse strand, counting down.
CGACTTCCCCTCTGTCCCCCTCCCTCCTTTGCTTTACGGATCTAAACCAGGCAACCCCATCCTTGTCCCGGCAGAGACCATCTGCTCCTGCCTGTCCCTCATTCCTCGCACGGTTTTTCCCGGCCCCTTCTTCGGCACCCCTTCAGTTCCTTCAACATCCACTGATCCACCCCTGTTCCTGCCCCAAACCTGTCTTGCAAGCTTTGCCCTCTGATCCACAGAGTGGTCCCCTGCCCGCCTCTGGGCAGGTGCTACCAGGCCTGAGTTTCATTTCCCCTCTTGCCCTGGGCCCACCTCCACTGTGGCCGGCATGTGGGTAGTTTATATAAATGTCACTTCCCTCCACCAAAAGATTACCCTAAGCTTTTTTTTTTCCTTTAAACTCAAATCACAGACACAGGCACCATGCTTGAAACACCATTCTTAACTGCACAATTGAATTCAGACAGTTTCCTCTTTTCGGTTGCATTTTTTTAGTTTTAAATTTTTATTTCTTGCCAGGAAAGGTAATTAGGTTTTATTCATTTATTTTAAGTGGAGGTACTGGGGATTGAATCCAGGACCTCGACCACGTTAAGCATGCGCTCTACCACTGAGCTATACCCTCCCTGCACATTTTTTAAATAAAACTTACCCTTTGTCATTGTATAGATAATACATGGTTGCAACAGAAAATTGGCAAATAAAATATTAACACTCAGTAGGTTCTTTCTGTTGTTTTAAAAGGTATGGTTTCTTAGAAATATTTGCAATCATATCACACATACAGTTGTGGATTTTCCTATTTTCACTTAATATTAAAACTCATTCATTGACTCACTGAGTGTTTGTATGTGTGAAAGATTGTATCAAGCCGTGGGGATGCAGTGTCTTCCACCCTCCTGGAGCTTGATCCAGTGTCAGAAGTAATGGGGCAGTCATGAGACTGTGCAGAGAGCACACATTTCTAGGTCCCCAGTCCAGCTTTGGAGGGGGTGATCATGGAAGGTTCCCCCGGTGAAGTGAAGTTCAAGTGAAAGGTCTAAAGAATTAGCAGGAGTTCCCTGGCAGTGGGGAAGGGAACAGCAGGCACGCAGGGCAGAGGCAAAGCGGGCAAGAGAAGCTGAAAGGCTGATTCTAGACAAGCAGCAAAGGACCATGTAAGCCGGGCCATTGAGTGTGTATTTTTATCCTAAGAGGAACAAAGACTTCCTTTCGAGCATAATTAGGTTTTCCCGTAAGACAGCTGTAGCTACAGTAATGAAGTAGGGATTAACTCCTTTGTCTAATTATTGGCTCTTCACAATATATTTTTTTATCGATAGCATGAGATTCATAAGTAGAGTTCCCATGACTGACTTAATCACCTGCTGGCTGTTACTGGTCTTTCACAGCTATAAATACCGTTGCAGTAAACCTGCTTCTCCTGGGCTCTCCTCTGCACGAGCTAAAACCCTCTCCGGGTCCTAATTCTATGTAATTAATCCTGTGTTTTCCTTGTTCCAATTCTAGTTCATATTTCATGCCTCCAATCCAAGCCCTCAACTGGTCTACAAATAGAGCAGGGTCTGTTGGGACTAGCAGCTAAATAGGAGCCCCCCCCCCCGACCCCGGGCATGACTGCCTGTGTTCACCTGCCCCATCCGCTCCCAGACTCCCCCAGGAGCACTCAGCATCGCAGCAGGGACACTCGGCATCGCAGCAGGGACACTCGGCGCCACACACGTCATCAAGAAAGCCCCCTGGACCGAACTGTGAGCCGGGAGTCCGACTGGGGAGACACCGTAGTGATAAACTGACAGGGTACCCGCTAACCGAAAATGTACTGAAAACTCACATCAACCATTTTCATACACTTCTTCTTTTTTCTCGGACCTTTTTTTAGTTTTCCCAGCCAAGTTCTTAATTACCATCAGCGAGTGTAGAAGAGGAAGGAAGCGAATACCGCCCTTTGTGACTTGTTGGGCTATTTTAGGTCAGATGCGATGGGTCCACCATGGAAGCTTTGAACAGAATGTTCTGTTAAGCTTCGCACCAGGGTCATAACTTACTAAGGCTCATTTCTCTGGTTTGGGCATCAAAGAGCCAAAACTCATGCTGGCGGTGCTGTAGCTGACTAGGGACCGTGGCGCCCCTCCTCCTCTGTGTCATCCCCTCCTCCTAGCAGCAAGTTGTGTTACTCTGTCAGCTTTCTCGACCTCATAGCTTCCTCTCAATTTTAATTTTATTTGTTAAGGAAACACCCTGTTTTCATGGTTCACAATTTCTTGCTAAATAGTCTGTGTACCGCTGAGACATTGAAAGCCATGCCAACGTTTATAAATCCTCTGGAAACCTTATACCCATACACTACACCATCCTTGAGATGTCTTCTGGGTGTATTTATAAATCATGCTAAGATCCCACGTGCTCCTTTGTGCAGAAAGGGAATTACCAGATAGAAGAGGCTTGCTTTCACTTATTCATCTGTTTGTTTGTTCAAAAAATGTGTCTTGCAACATTGTAAACTGACTACACCTCAATTAAAAAAATATGTCTTAAAGAGCCCACTGTGAGTGAGTGTGGGGATCCACACTCTGGTCTGCCAGCATCTGGATACCCTGAGGCAGGACCCCGGTCCCAGCTCTCATCTCCAACTTCGAACGAGAGTTAGGAAGTTTATTCAGTGTTCTGAGCAACTTAATGAAAAAGGTCCCCTTTGGATGACTGGCAGAGGTGTGACTCTGTCACAGGGGCGCATCTAACATAACCTCCAGAGCAGATCACTTTTTAACTCCTTTTCTCTATACAGCAAGATTCTTTTCAGTCATGATCATGAAATAAAATAAGTTACAGTTACGACCAGAAAAGAAGCAGAGACAAGTGAAAACGTTCTTCTATTGAACTTCAACCACATAGTAGCCATGTCAGTAGGAAAAAATAAAATTGAAGTGAACATGGTAGCTCAAAAGAGAAAACTGTCACAGACGTCTCTCCTTCAAATCTGAATGAAAGCCGAGCCAGGTAGGGTATTCTTGGTTGCAGGTTTCTCCTGTCATCGTTTTAAATACATCATGCCACTCCCCTCTGGCCTTCAAAATTTCTGCCGAAAACTTAGGTGACACTCTTAGTGTGGCTGAGTTCTCCATGGGGCTCACTTTATAATTAGCTCCCTAAGTCGACTCCCATGCCTTTATTCATAAGTAATGACTCCATTTTTATGTGGTACTTACAACAGTCAGTTCATAGAGACAGAAAGTAAAAGGGTGGTCACCAGGGGCTGGGGGGAGGGGGGACAACAGGAAGTTACTGTTTAATGAGGACAGAGTTTCAGTTTTGCAAGATGAATAGCGTTCTGTGGCTGCGTGGTGGTGATGGCTGCACAATAGTGTGAATGGACATAATGCCGCCGAGCTGCACACTTAAACATGATCAGAATGGTCAATTGTATAGTTTACCACCACTTTTAAAAACAGCTAATTTTTTAAAAAAGATAAATAGTTAAAATATGCTAACTTTCAGCTTGCATGTGTTATGAAAAGTCAGCAGTCACCACAGCAATTGTTTAGAACTCAGACCAACAAAAGATTTTATTCGAGGAGGAGCATTTTATCACTGACCAGGGCATCGTAGTAACGAAAAGCACATCAACTTTCGTTGATCTCATTACTATCTGTGAGTGCTCTGTAGACAGTGCCCTGCTATTCCCTGCCCCGTGGAGGGCAGCCCCCACCTCCCCATCCTCGGTCACACGTGTCAGGATCAGGATCGAAAGAGACAAGTGTTCTCCGTCCCACCCTGTCTCAACCCCAGCTCATCACCACCGCGGTCCCCACCCCTGCCCTGGATGACCGGGCGTCTCACCTTCCCTCTGTCAACTCATCCCCTCTCTCCAGTCACCAGAGGTTAAAACTCGTGTTTACCACTAGCCCGTTTCTCTCACTTCCACACCCAGCAAATAAAGTCCTGCCAGTCCTCTACCAGGTTCAAATCCAGGCTCCATCCTCCTGTCCTGCACTCACTTCAGGGTTTCCCAGCTGGGCTCCCTGAACCCCATTTCCCCTTTTCTCAGTGGATTTATTGTTCTGCTGGGGCTGGTCTTCCTCAGTGCCGCTTTCATCTCAAGACCTCCTGTCGCAACCTCTTCCCTGCCCCACCAGCGGGAAATGCACCTGCTGGCCCTTCCTAGCATGACCCCACCCCTTGACCAGCATTTCTCATAATCCCTCAGGTTCTGCTGGGTCAGGAAGACCCCTCAAGGCTCCACAGACTTGCCTTGCTCATTCCTGCCCCTGGGGTTTGTTTGTTCCTCTTTCCCTGCATGTGACAGTCTTCCATCCGCCCGGCCATGTCCTACTCTCCCTGCGAGGTCGCTCTTGGTGCTAGGATCTTGAGCACCTGTGTCATCTCTCATCTAATTTAAAAAAACAAAAAACCAAAATAAACAGCAGGGTAAGAGACCCAGGACAAGGTGCTCTCTGAGACCAAATGCCCGTCCAGATCCGCCCCTCCTTCCCCATTGGCTCTCAACCCGGTGGGGGCTGACCTGCTCCGACAACCCCAGTGGACCCTTCCTCTCTGGTCTCTGACTGGAGGTCCTCTAACTCCTTTGTGAGATTGCCCTGGGGTTGGCCATGTCCCCTTGACCAAAAGGTCCTTGTTCCTTCCGAAGTGACCTCTTCTGCACAGCTCTCGCTCCGAGTCTAGTAGTCACTTGCTCCCCTTGGTCCCTCCAGCCTGGAGTTGGTGACGGTCTGCTGCTACGAGCCCAGCCCAGAGCCACCCGCTCATCCTGCGGTTCCCCTAGACTCCTGCCTCTGGAGGGAGTGTCTCCATGAGCACGTTTCTCTCAGGTTGCCTTGTCACCTGGAAGGGATGCTGCAGGATTTCCAGTGTCTGCAGTGCCCAGTGCTTTTCTCCTGGAACTGTGCGTCTAACACAAGTTGCACACCTCCCAGGGTCACTGGACCGCATGTGTCTCCTGTCCTTGGTTGCTGACTCCTGTCTCCCTCCAAATACGATTGCTCTTCTGCAGACACTGCCTTCTGTCACTGCTGGGACACAGTGTCAACAATACAAGACATCAGACGATGCACTGATCTCCGTGACTTGTTGTCATTTCACAGAGAAGGTGCTAGATAATCTCGTGTGTGTTGGTGGAGACTCTCTGAGCAGCGATTGTTTCTGGAGACTGGGCTGGGGACTGGTCGGGGCCAAGGAGGAGACTGAAGAAGGCATTTGCCAGATCTTTCTGTTCATTCCTGCCCCGCTGGCCAGGCAGCAAATGGAACTTGGGGTTTCGGTGAGAAAAGCCGAATTAATGACCTTGTGTGTGCTCTCTTTCTTTCCTGTGTTAGTTAATTAAGATAGGAACAATAGGGGCTTTCTTGCTCGCTGGTCCTGTGAGGGTTCAGAGATGAGTCCACATGGGGGGCTGTGAGGGATTCAGGGAGTCCCCACCCAGTCCTCGGTTCTACTGGGAGCAAAACTTTGGCAAGACCTGAATTTCCACGCAGAAGAAATACCTGGGGATGGGGAGGTTATACCATTTCCTTCCCACATGATCCCGGAAGTTGGCAGAACACCTTGTTGGCACCAGCTCTTGCCATCCTGTAACTTCTGTCATCCTCACTGCCTGCGGGCTCATGGCCCTGCCGTTCACACACGTGCTCTGGTGAAAAGAAATCTTGAGCTGGAAATCAGCTCCACTCCCAGGGTGCCTGACTCTCCTGTCCCTGAAAACATCCTTCTTCCTTCTCATCTCCTTGATCCCTCGGCAGAATGTTAATTAGGCTCAGAAAAACCAAGTCTGCCGGAGTTTATCCATGGACCACTACAGAGACGGGTTCCATGAAACTCAGGGCGATTCCTGCTCTCTGAAGTGCTACATTCACCCGGGAAAAGTAGACCTGAAGTCCACGGAGCTTCCTGGAGAGAGAATGCAGCATGCATTAGTGAAAGGGAAGAATAACCGTGGCCCGTATTCATAGAGCAGCCCCTGACTCTTCCAATCGTCAGTGCTAGTCCTGGGACGGCACCGCTACGCTACCGGGCACCTCCGGCTGGGCGCGGGGCTGTAATGAGAGGAAGCTGAGCTCCCGTGCTCGCCCCTCACTTGCTGCCAGTGGGCTCCCCTTGTATAGTCCCCGGAACTAACAGGATCTCATGAAAGCAGCTACTGCGCTCTGGGCAGCCAGACAAGCCAGCTTCGTCACTCCTTCTCTGTAATCTCTGATGAAATGGATGTCTGAGTGGGTAAAGCACTCAGTCCCAAACTCCCCTGGCTGTTCTGATCACAGTCTCAGCCCCTGCCCCGCCGCCCCGATCACCTCAGCAAACAAACATCCCCAGATCTTCCCACGAGGGCCCCAGTTTATTTAAAAGGAATGTTCTTCTGCAAGTGGAATTGGTTAACTGGAACTCAGTTCACAGGGTCTGTTTAGGTTTTTCACGGAAATCATCAGTTGTGCACACTGACCCCAGTGCAGGCCCAGGTGTGTTGGGCCTGGTCTGCAAGAACAGGAAAGTAGGGGCCTGGGTAGGTGAGGAGCCAGGGCTGAAGCTGCATTAGCTTCGTGGTGAATCCACCTGTGCCCTTAGAGAAGCACACCTTAGCGGACGCTGGGCTTTCTCTGCACTGAGACGCCCCATCGCTTATGATGGTGTCTGTCACTTTCAAGCAGCACAACACAAGGAAGAAAATAATCGTGGGCACCACGAAGGTCTGGGTTCAAACACCACTCGTCTCTCACTTACTGACCTTGAGCGTTAAGTTACCTAACCTCACTACGTTTCAGTTTCTTCCTCTGAAAAACACCAGAGGTGGCAATGCATCCTTCACGCGTGTGCTGTTGAGAATTACAGGGATGGCGTGTCTTATGAAACACACGTACGGGTGTTTCAGACTATCTGCTCAGTGAACAGTGGATCGGACTCCCACTCGTCAGTTCTCAATGAGAGTTCGTTCATGTGACTGAAATCTGCCTTCTGCAAAGGCAAGCTGGTTATTAGCTTGACAAGAAGAGGCACGGAGGATGCGAGATCTACTCAGAGGAAGCCTAAGTGTATAAAAGCAAGATGCAAAATCGAACAACACAGACTGAACCAGCGGCCAAGAATTATTTTCCGACCACTATGTACTGAAGGGATGAAACACAGTGCTTAACACAGCAGCAGAAGAGGAGACATACAGTTTGCAAAGCTCTCAGATGTTGTCTGCCTCCTCCTGGCTCATGTTCTCCTCCAACCTATTTCCCAGCCCCCGTGACCCATCCCAGTCCCAGCTGAGAATCACACTCTTTACTATAATTAAGGCAAAATACTAAATTTATTCAGTTGATTTGACCAGGCACGTCGGATAAAAGTGTTGTTTTCATTTGCATGATGTAAAAACTTACTTTAAGTAGGAATGCTCACATACTTTACAGTGTTAAAACTACGTACATACAGATGTGAAAGATTCATGAAGGCATTTGATAGAAAACATACACAGTATGCTATTTTCATATACAAATGCTTTAAAGAAAAGAGCCTTAATTATAAAAGTAGCATCATTAATAATTTATAAACGTTTCTATTTTTCTTAAAGGTCACAATCTCATCCTTTGGGATGTACAGAAATTATGTGGTTTAACACAGTTTTATCCACATTCAAAACATCATGTTTTAAATGTTTTAAGCATAGCATGTACAATACAAAATGTTTCCATAGGAACATAACAGAACCCGTGACTCGTGGCCTGTTGTCAGATGGCCCCCCGTTAACCAGTTGGCCATTTTTAAGACACTAGTTCAGCTTATTGCTACAATATTCAAGTTGTTCTCTTCACCCAAAATATAGATTTTAATATATATTGGAATTTACTGACAAAGGCTCAGAGGGTTATCATATAATGTACACCAATATACACACAACTGTTTTGAGTTACACGAAGTTCCCAGATTTAAGTTAGAACCCAAGAATAGTCATTTCAGGCTAATATATTATCCTTGTGATTGGCATCTTTTAAAAATTTCGAGCAAAGTGCACAGTGAATGAAATCAGTCACCAGAAGCCATCCTTCCGTGTTAGTCCCAGCATCCTGTGCGTCAGACGTACCACCTGAGAGGTGAGTCCCTTCCAGCCTGGTGGGTCCCAGGGCAGCTTCACCAACCAGAGCACGCCGGAGCCACGTGGAGTCACAACCGTGAGTCCACGGGAGCCCGGCTAAGGAATGCACGATTCCCTCGGCAGAGCCCCGGTGCAGAGTCAGCAGAACCAGCTTCCCAGAGAGAGAGAAACGCTGAGTCATAACGGAGGGCAAAGGACGCCATCAGTCAGCCGTATTCCAGGGTCGGTGGACCCCGGACGAGGTTGAAATAGCCAGCCAGGGCCCCCAGGTCTATGTAGAGAGAACGCTGTCTCTTTAGCACCTCTGACTCCTCAGTGCTTCCTGTGCATGAAGAATCTGAAAAGGGAAACATTGAAAAAAAATAAATGACCAGGGGACACGTTCAAAAATACATGTGTGTTCCTTTGGCAAAGTAAGTACTTTGAACCTCATGAAGCAGCATCAGGCTGTGGTGGTATTAAAGAGCTGGCGAGTCGAATACTGTGGGCTAGTTGATGCGATGCGACATACAGCAAAGAATTCAAAAACAGAGTGAGCAACCACAAGCAGCCTGAACTCCTGGCCTGTGTTCCCACACCCCAGGTGGCTCTCTTCCAATGCAGAAAAGTCAGACAAGAAGCGGAGAAACACAAACCAGCGTCCCAGGCGTGACGTCTGGGTTTGGTCCCACATGGATTAAGAATGCCACAATTTCATCATAAAAATAGAAACTTCTCTCCGTGTGTATTCAGTGCTCCCGGAATGCGTCCCTGACTTTCCTAAGTGGGAAAGCTTCACAGCTGGCCATGAGAGTTTAAGCAGAGGGAGACAGAAACGCCAGCTGACTTCAAACTCAGTGTTTTACTAGTGCCGTGATGCTTCCAACCAAGGGCTGGCGTGGCTTACCACGACTGCACTGACCAGAACCCCTCTCTGCCAGCAGCCAAACCGTCATGCCTGATCTGTTTTTTTTAAGGCAAATGCTCTTCTCTGTTGCAAAAAAGCAAGGCAGAGGTGATTCTCAGTGTCTGCTCTACCTCCATGTGCACCAGAAACCTGCCAGACTTTGCTGGTAAATGAGCCAGTTTTTAAAAATACACTCTTGCTAACATTCTGGCTGAAATTTCTCAAACAACTTATAGCACGCAAGGAGTCACTTCATTTTTTTTTTCCCCAAGTGTTTTTATGAGCTCCACGGGAAGCTGGATGAAGACAGAGAAGGAGGGGCAGCCAGGGCCCCGCACACAGCAGGGCGTCCGTACCCGCGATGTTCTCCGGAAGCTCCAGCTCCTTCCGGCTCAGCAGCCTTTTCCGCTCAAAGAGGGCAGAGTCCAGGCTCTGACAGCGGGGCTGGTCCTCCCTGGGGGGGTTCAGGGCCTCGTGCTTCAGGAGGGCGGCCGCCCCGGGGCGGTGGTGGGGGTTCCTCTCCAGGGCGGCCTCCATCAGCTCTCTCATGGCGGGGCTGCAGTCTTCAGAGATATCTTCCAGAGGGGGTGCTTGCTTGTGGATCTAGCGACAGACAGACAGCTCTCTCAGCATCGAGGGCAGGCAAAGAGACCCTCAGGCATTCTGGTTACAGGACCTGGCAAGTCCTTGGCTTCCCACCACATGCCCTGAAGCAAATATAGTTCCTACCTTGAACAAATTTTCCTTTCATTTCCAAAGGACACCAAGTTAAACCCATCTTTTGATTTACAGCAGTCAAAGATGGGTGTTAGGTCTGGATAAACAGGGGCGGTTTTGAATGGGAGCAGCCAAGGTCACTGTGCGGTCACGGGGAAGTACCTGCCTCGACATACTCAGTGTTCACCATGCTTCACCACGTGCCAGGCTGCCACAGGGATCTATAATCTAGTATCTTTGGGGCGGGGGGAAGTGTTCAAAGAACATCTACAAGTTCCTTGACTCAATGACCTATGCCACTCTGATGCTTCTAAGTGGTGTCCTGTATAATGGAACAGCATATTATTCCGTGCAATGCACATTTTCGTAGCTTCCCGCTGAAACAGTGATGTCTTTGTAAGACTGGACCATCCCTCAGTGTGGGAGGAACTTGCAGCTCCCTCCCCTGGGTCCCTCATTCAGCATTATCCCCCTGAGGGTGAGTGTTCCCGGAGAAAGGACAGCTCTCTCCCTCTGCCCTCGCGCCAGCTGCCCCACTCACTATGTACAGGTAGGAGGGGTAGGCGGAGCGCGGGTAGCGCTTCACCCAGGGCGGGGTGCCCGTCTGCATGTGGATGAGCGTGGCTCCCAGGCTGTAGATGTCCGCTTTGGTTGAATGACCTCTGCAGAGGATCACCTCTGGGCTCATGTAAATCTGAAAGAGAAGCAGGACACATCAGCGTGACTCCCCTCATCTGTCTGGGTACCAGTTCCCTCATCTGGTTCTGGAAGCTGGCTCATCCCCCTTCACCATATTCATCCTTTCAGAAGAGCATGTCACTGCTACGTTCCCTTAAGTGAAGAAGCACAGACCCTCGGGGAGCCAGGCAGCTCTGGCCGAGGTGCCCCTGCAGCCAAAGAACACCTTTCCCCACAGAATGAACACGTGATGGGACTGGCAGCAAAGGACCCACCTGGGACTCCCCCTCATCAAAGTTCTGCAAAGCCTGGATCAACATTTAATGCCTCTAATTCGAAAAGATACATGCACCCTGATGTCCCTCACAGCACTGTTTACAATAGCCAAGACATGGAAGCAACCTAAGTGTCCATCAACAGATGACTGGATAAACAAGTTGTGGTATATTTATACAATGGAATACTACCCAGCCATAAAAAAGAACAAAATCATGCCATTTGCAGCAACATAGATGGATGCAGAGATTATCATAAAAAGAGAAAAATAAAGTAATAAGTGAAGTAGGTCAGACAGAAAGAAAAATATCACATGATATATGGAATCTAAAAAAATGACACAAATGAACTTATTTACAAAACAGAAACAGACTCACAGGTATAGAAAACCAACTTATGGTTGGGGCAGGGTGGAAGGATAAATTGGGAGTTCAGGATTTGCAGATACTAACTACTGTGTGTAAAATAGATAAACAGCAAGGTCCCCCTGTAGAGCACAGGGAACTATATTCAATGTCTTGTAATAACCTATAATGAAAAAGACTAGGAGCAGGACTCTATGTATGTACATGTATCACTGAATCACTGTGCTGTACACCAGAAAGTAATACAACATTGTAAACTGACTCTACTTCAATTTAAAAAAATGTTTCTATTAAAACACCAATTCCTTTTATATTTAAATGGACCCTACAAATACATGTCCTCCTTTCATGTTGGTCATTAAAACACCAAACCTCTAGTTATCTGCAGTAGTAAGAGGCAGAAGTGCACAGGGCAGTAGCACCGAGTATGTGGAAAAGAACTCAAAAGTGTAATGTTGGAAAAGGGGTCCTAAGTGGTCATTTCTATGAACTGCTTCTTAGTTCCACCTACCAGGTAGCCCAGCGGGTAAATATTAAAAGTCGTGCCAGTAACACTGCCTGCGTGCTCTTTGGCTCTGTGAGCCAGCGCTGGCAAAGGGGGGTTCGTTTTAGAAAGAGTTTCTCTAAGGAGTGTTTGTTTCTAAATATAAAGCAGGAGAGAAAGAGCAAATGCTGGTGACCCCTGACCCGTCGTCATGGCCGGTGCAGACACAGTCATTACCCTCACTGTCAGTATTTGGCTTTAAGAAGTTTTCATACTGCCTGTCATTTGTGGAGAAGGAGGTGAGTGTTCCCAGAATACATTTCAGAGTAAAGAACCGGCTTACAAAAACTGGGGAAATTGCCCAGTTTCCCCTCCTAACGCGGTTCCAGTCCTTCCTATAACACACTTCCGGCTGGCTGGCTTTGGTTCCCGGCCTCATTCCTCCTCCCTCCCTCCCACCCTTCCTCTCTCTCTCTGCCTGTCTGTCTGTCTCTGTCTCAGCAAACAGGCTAAACCAAGCTCCCTGTTCTCAAACTTCCCCTACAGCAACGACAGAGTATTTGGATCTTGAGGGACTTTCTTACTAAATAAAATCACCAAGTTTGGCAGCACACGCAGTGGGTGGGACGGCAGTCAACTGAGGCCGCCCCCTCCCCCGCCCCCCCCAAGGAAGGATTAGACAGCGCGTTACTGTTGGTGTCACCAGTGGCCACTGTGCCCGTGGGCCCCGGAGGTGCTGTGTGATGGTGCATTTGGGGACGGCGGCATCCTCTCCACCTGGTAGCCTGGTGGCTAACCCCCAGGCAGATTCCCACCCCCAGCCTCTGCCCAGAGTTCTTTGGCTCACAGCTCCTACTTCCTCAAACTCCACAGCAGCCAGAGCAGCAGGGCGTGGGGTTAAGGACTGCAGGCCAGCTGACTGCAGGCATGAAACAAGCCTGGTGGGACCCCCGCTGGCTCTCTGGGAGTTGTGCACCCTCAGGTGTGGGCACTGAAGCAAAGGTCAAGGAGGTCAAGGCCTTGACCTTTCCACACATCTATTACAAAAGGCAAGACTGTGTGTGTGTGTGTGTGTGTGTGTGTGTGTGTGTGTGTGTGTGCACGTGCTGTGACTTGTTAACTTACATAAGAACTGAAAAGATTGAACCATGCTAAAAGTGATTCTAATTAGTTATTCACGTTCATTCTTTATTCTTTTTCTGTACCAGGTAATTCAAAAACAATAGATTAAAGATATGCCGGGGGAGGGGATAGAGCTCAGTGGCAGAGCACATGCTTAGCATGCACAAGGTCCTGGGTTCAGTCCCTGGTACCTCCATTAACAAACAGACAAACAAACCAAACACACACACACACACAAGATATGCCAGATAAGCCTTGTGTGTGTGTATCACATGGTTACAAGATCATGTTCATACAGTTGCTGCAGGGGACCAGTGTTTGGATTCGTGAGCCATGTTGGGGGGATCGGAAATCATTGACAGCTACGTGGTGGCCAAGTGATCAGTCAAGTTCTAATGTAAAGCGAGTCTGCAAGGTTGACTTTGACTAACTACATCTTCTTGGCTGTCTAAGTATGAGGAGGCAAAACAAGCTTGCTGAGAGCGTTCACTAGCAGCTTCACACTTCATCTCCTGAGTGCTTCACGGACAGTAAACAAAGGCAGGCTGCTTACAAGGGTTTGGAACTAGGAGCACCAAAGCTGGTTCAACACTTCATAAGCAGCAATGTACATTTGGAGGAAAGACCTCAGTGCAGACACTGCTCAGGGCTAGACACCGTGTTCCTATCTCATACTCCAGCATCCACCCTCCTTCTGCAAGAAAATCCCAGAAAGGGGATGTCTCTCTCCAGCTATTGCAAAATGTTCAATTTGATCACACTTCTGGGAAGAGAAAGGTATTTTCCATCTTTAATACCATAAATAGTTTGTTTCTCAAACTGGCTCCAGGAAAAAGGGTAGACTGTCCCATATCTGAACGTCTGACTACTGCCAAAATATGCTGAAATATTTTCCAAAAAAAACCATGTCGTAAGCATTAAGTCTTATTAAATTTTGTGCTTTGGTGAAGGGTTCTTAAGATCTGGAGACTAAAACGTTCTTTAAAAAAATAAGTCTACGGTTTTATCTTCTGAATATCACTCTGCTCAGAGACAACTCTCAACAATCCTCTCCCAAGTATTTTCCAGAATAACTTCGGTAATAACAGCAAAACCAAGGACTTCTTCTCCTGTCCAGGAGAGTCTTTCCTTTGAGAGAGTTAAGAAAAGGCTTACAGAATCTTGGTTTGAAATGCACACATTTTTTTTTTTTTGTACTGCAGCAGGGTTCAGTGCAATACATCTTCTAGCTAAACTGAAGGTTACCATTTGGTTGAACACCAGGACTGACCTGGTAATCTTGAGGTAAAGGTGCAGCCAACCGCACCCTCTCCATTTCCTGCGGGCACTTTCAACAGACAGAAGGGCCCGGGCTGGGAGGCTGGTTGAGCATCCCATAGTAATGGAGGTGGGTCAGGAAGACAACTTCTACTCCCATTTACCTTCCCAGGTAATTCCAAAGCCATGCCTACCGTAACCTACTGTGAGCTCAACTGTCGGTCCTTCATAATTCGGGTAAATTTAAAACGGTTCCTTTCCCGCAAGTAGAAAGTCCACTGTGGGCTTGTCCAGTGCTCCGTCCCTGGTACCCACGACAGCCTGAGCACACCAGATGCTCAACAGACACTACACGAATTGACTACTCATTCTAATATTGAAAGCCCATGAATGCATTTCCCTGAATCCCATTTAGAATCAGGAACATTTTGTGTTTGTTGTTTTTGCTTCACAAATGAGTTAAATGTTATAGCAAGCTCCTATCTTCAAATAAGATATATTTCTACTAAAATAAAGGAGGTTTATTATAAGACTTCCAGGATTAAAGAGAGACCAGAAATGTTGTCAGTTCTCAATAAATGTTATTAATGACCATGACAGTTCTGGCTGTAATTGAACCCAAAATATTGGTTATGCCAGAAACATATTCATTATATTAAAAAGTTACACAGAAATTAAACCTTAGACTTAAGACTCAGAAAAAAACTAGTTTCAAGTCTCTGATGTATTGGTGGCTGAGGAACTTTGGGCACTTTATATTAACCTCTTCAAGCTTATTTTCTTATTTTAAAATGGGAATGATAGTATCTGCCTGTGATAACAGTGTTTACCAATAACAAGGCTGTTGTGAAGGTTAAATAATGTAATTTATTGTAAAGCGCTAAAATATGAAAACAAATGTATGTGTGTATATGCATGACTGGGACATTGTGCTGGACACCAGAGATCAACACATCGTAACTGACTGTACTTCAATAAAAAAAATAAAGTGCTGGATTGAATATTTGGCAGAGAGAGAATGCGCGTTTAATATGTTCCATCGATAGTAATGATTTAATCCAATGGTTTTCCTTCCCTTCTTTGTCCTTTTTGCAGTAAAGCTAGAACATTTTATTTTTCCTCTTAATAAGATTTTTGCCCATTCTTGTTGACTATAATTACCTCTGTTCCTCGGAGGTCCTTAGGAAAATAGATCTCTTCAGTCATTTGAACACTGAGACCAAAATCCACCAAAACAGCTTTTGTGGACATGAAAACAATGTTGCTAGCTATAGAGAGAGAAGAATGTTCAGTCAAAAATTGTGTAGACATGCATACATAAAATGAAAATATTATTTAAAACAATGAGTTCTAAATATAGATCAAAATGCTTCCCCTACTAAAATAGGTGTATTATTGTATTCAATAAAGAAGGATGAACCTGGGTAAGAGTTTAGGTAAAAATCACTTCAGATTTGTCAAGAATTCAGCCAAGGTGGATATAAATGATTGCAGCCATTAATAATTCTCAAAATACAACAGCCAAGACATGGAAACAACCTAAGTGCCCATCAATGGACAAATGGATAAAGAAGATGAGAGATACATATATAAATTTTGTGATATGTCATATATATAGATTATGTGAGATATACATATAATGGAATATTATTTAGTCATAAAAAGGCAGGAAATCCTGCTATTTGTGAGAACACTGATGAACTTTGAGGGCATTATGCTAAGCAATGTAAGACAAATACCATATGATCTCACTTACGTGAGGAATTTTTTAAAAAACAGCAAGAACAACAAACTCATAGGAACAGAGAACAGAGTGGTTGCCAGGGGTGGTGGGGCAGGGGGCCAAAACACGGGAGTACAAACTTCCAGTAGTAAGAAAAATAAGTCCTGGGGATGTAATGTACAGCATGGTGACTCTGTTTACCAATACTGTATTGTACATCTGCAAATTGCTAAGACAGTAGATTTTAAAAGTTCTCACCACAAAAAAAAATATAAACATGTGAAGTGATAGATGCTTTAACTAACTTTATTGTGGTGATCACTTTGCAGTCTATACATGTATTAAGTCATTACATCGTACACCTTAAACTCACATGTTGTGTGTCAACTATATCTCAGTAAAGCTGGAAGAATATTTTTAAATATTTGATACATTGTTTCAAAGTCTAAGATATAAGCCTACTATTATCAAGCCACTTTCTAAAACAAAAAAGTAAAAGACCCACTTTTTGTCAGCACAAGTTGTGCGAGTCCGATTGCTCATTAGATATTAGGGGTTCGTGGTGGGTCTCTCTCAAGTATTTCTCCACAGTCTCTCACTCCTAGAATGCAGTTAGTGAAGGCTTCTTTAATGGACTGTTGACAAATTAGCATTCAGACTTAGAAAACTACTTGTTTTCCAAAAATATTGACTGTGTTTTTAAGGAAGTAACTGCTTTAAAAGCCTCATTAACAAGGGCATAAGCAGTCGTTACTGACGTGTAGCTATCATCTTTTCCACAACAATTGGAAAATCGTTCTTCCTATGACTTGGAAAGCTTTACTGACCCCACTTGACTCTACAGTGTGTTTCCAGAGCCCAAGGGAGGACAGTGGAAAGTGCTCCCAGGGTGGGGGTCGGGTTGGGATGGGGGTCCTCCCTGCCGCTGAGGACCTTCAGATTGAAGGGAGGAGCCTGTCTGCCTGCGGTCTAACTAGTTTCTTTAAGCCAAAAAGGGACCCATCCAAAGATAAACTCACGTTTAATATCATGGTGAATCACTTTCTTCGAGTGTAGAAAATCAAGTCCCTTGAGAACATGCTTTGTCACCCAGATAATTTCAAATTCTCTCATTGGTCCACAGCTCTCCAGTTTCTCCAGAACAGACCCTCCCTCGCCTGCTTCCATGAAGAGATGGACGGTTTCGCCCCACAGAACCGCGCCATACAACTCAGCGATGTTCTCGTGCCGGAAGCAAGCCTGGATTTCCACGTCAGATGGCTTAAACTGGTCTACTGGGATCTGGAACACAATAATACAAGGAAGATTCTAAACAACCACAGGATAATGAAAAAAATGTATACACAATATAGGTCAACCTGCCAACCAGAAGGCAAATACACCCCCTCGAGGACTGCATGTGTTATCAAGCTGTCCTGCCAAGTTAAGATGATGTTTACTTAGATCTGCCTTTGTGTCTGCTTCAGGTAAAATACTCAAAATAAGGAAATTAAAAACAAAATAATGAAATACTACTTCATTTAGAATATAGACATCCAACCAAAGAATGATTCATGATCAAATCAAAAGAAATAATTTCCCACGTGTAATTTCTGTGGCACCTAGATTTGAGGTCATATTTTCAGTATTCCTTGTCATGAAATAAGACATGTTTGGCCTCACAGTTCATGGTCTAACAGTGCACCTGAATAGCACTGGTCGTCTATTCTATGGAAGATTGGAAGGCATTAATAAGGAAGGAATTCAGTATAGATAGATATGGAATGTCTCCAAAATACAGTGTTAGACTGGAATAAGCAAGATGCAGAAGGCCATATGTTATGTTCCCATTTGAAAAATAATTTTCAGCATATATATAAATGTCCATAGAAATTTTCTTGAAGGACATGTAAGAACCCATGAACAGTAGTTGCCTCAAGGAAAGAGATCTCATTTTTCAGCCTGCATCCTTTTGAACCTGTGTGGGATTGTTAATCATCTTGTATGTTTCTCTTTTTTAAGGAAAAAATTCTACTTAAAAATTAAATATAAGCACTTCAAGGAAAACAAACCCACAAAGCCATTTTTCTGTAATGAAACTGAAAAATGGGCCACTTTGGTTCTAAGAGCTTTATAAAATATCTCCAGATTTTTTTAAAAACTTAGGCATATCTCCTTCCAAATGCAATCTTCAAATGACTTACTACAGTAAGTTAGTAGTAAGTACGTCCTTTTTTTCCTTTTAATAAAAGATGCTCTAGCCAGCCTTAATGGAGCAAAAAATGAGGCCAAAATATTGTTGCTCTTTCTATGATGATAACAGAGATTAAGATAATATTCAGTAATTATTTTCCATTTTGGTTTTTGTTAAATCAGAAGTGAGTTTATTTTATTGCATTAAAAAAAACTTTAAAACAGACATACATAAAAGTGGAAAACTGGTTAAGTATCAAACTCAGTGAATTTTCAACTGAACAAACCCACATAACCACCATCAAGACAGGAAACAGACTGCTACCAGCACCCCAGAAACCCCCTCCTGACCCCTGTCTGCCGCCACTCCTCACAGGCACCTGCTCACCTGACTTCCAGCAGCACCGGTTTGTTCAGCCTTTGTTTTGGGCCGTTGTAGACATGGAATCTTGCGACAGCAGATCTTATTTTCATTTTAATTATAATTAAATGCCTGGTCGTTTGGCCTAACCTCATGTAGCTGTATCTACATCAGTACAGCTGTGAATCATCTCTTTTCTGTACCGCATCCCACTGTGTAAACATACTACCTTTCAGCATCTGGAAACATTCCAGTTCGGGGCTATTACAAATACTGCTATGAACATCCTGGCACATAGCTCCCGGTGACCACGTGAGCAAGCCTGTCGGGTGTACGCCCGCAGGAGCGGGACTGCTGGTCACCGGGCGTGTGTGCGTTCCCTGTGGTAGGTCCTGCCAAACAGTCTTCCAAAGTGGGGGCAGCTCAGTAATGACTGCTCAGTGAGAAGAGACGACGTCTTTCCAGTACTTGGTCTATTTAAACTCAGCCCTTTAATCTGCAGTCCTGAGAAGCCTGGCAGCTTTCCCAGCATCTGCTTCGCCGCCTGGTCCCCTCTCCAGGGGGTGGGATTAAAGGAGCAGCAAAATTTGCTCCTGCAGGACAGCTCCCTTCCCCCTGCCACCGGGCCATGGGAGGGATGCAGTTTCCCACACTGATGCCAAATAAGCCAGTGCTTTCTTTTTAATCAAAGCAAACGAAAATCAACTGTGCACTTCAGCAGAGTTAGGGGCAGGTAGCAAACAGATCTAGAAACATAGATGCTTTTTTGGACAGAGCATCCTTAGATAAGATCCAGTCCAAGGGTAGCCAGCTGTGAGGAAAGCAAATAAACACACAAGAGCCACAATGCCCAACACGCAGGGCACGCTGTCTGGTTATGAAGTACATACCAATTTACACGCCATTCTTTTCTTCGTCTTTATGTCCTGGGCTAAGTACACTTTTCCAAAGGCCCCCCGAGGAATGAAATCGGAGCCAATGTTCCTGTACGTCAGCTTCCAAGGGATGAGCAGGACATCAGAGTCTATCTGATAACGTCCATTCCGGGGAGTGATCACCTGCAACAGAGTGAAAATGTGGGAGGGTGAGAATTTCAGCAAAGTCCTTTTTCTAAGACCCACCTTTTGGAAACTGGTTACATTAGACTGCACCCTACACGCTCTGTTGGAAACTAATGTCACTGTATGTAACCATAACAGTGTGCAGGGACTATATTTAGAGCTTCGGCATGACAGAGAAAGCATGTAACAGAGACACGTCCCTGGTCAGACCTGCTCGTATTTCTAGCTCCTGGTGAGTAATTCATTGCCAAATAGAACCTGAAAAATGATTTATCTATGGGAGCATGACTGCCATGACCAAAAGGCTGAAAATAAAGATTGCATAAATGTAAGCTGGGCACGCAAGCTGACTTGTTTCCAGTTAGAATGTGCTAACCTGTTAGTCTGCATAATTCTTACTCAGAGATGATGCATACAGAGAGAGTGTAGAAATTGACTGATGAACACGGAGGAGTCTGGAAAACAATGTGTTATGGCAGAGCTGTGAGTCGCCAGTGCTACATGAGTGAAAGAATTGTTTCTCACTTGCTTACTCATTTAATACTTATTGAGGGCATGATACATGCCAGGCACTGTGTTTGGTGCTGAGGAGGCATCTAAGGACAAGAGACAGACGACCCTTGACCTCTGAGGGTTCATGAGTCAGCAAACACTTCAAATAAGAGGTTTCAACCAGTTGAGTCGGAAATTGAGAGATATCCTGATGGCAGCATGGGCTACCAGGGTATGTGCCCTTGTCAAAACTCATCAAACTGGACAGCAGAGAGCTGTGTGCTTTACTGCATGTAATGGCTATCACAATTTTTAAGAAGTGAAAAATTGTAAGGAGAAGTAATTATAATTAAAATGAAAACAAATGAAGAAGACAGTCCATGGAAGATGTGACCCAGAGCACGTGCCTAAAAAAAAGGTGTGGAGTGTTCTTTCAAGGGCTGGACTCTGAAAAATACAGGTTTTCACCGACATGTTAATTAGCACTATTGTGACTTCACACTATGAATCCGGGAATTATGAATCTATCAAAGTGACACAAAGTTATCTCAAGAATGGAAGAAGCAGAAGAGGACTGCAGATCACGTGGGGCAGGAAGGAACACCCGATTCATCTGTGGATGCCCGGGGCTCTGCGTGCTGTCACGGCTCCGGGAAAAATCCTGGTGACCGTAAGCGTTATTCACTTGGATCCATTATTGCTAATCTTGGCTACACCCCACCTACAGACGTGCTCACGCTTAGTCAGGGAATGAAGCAGAGAACCACTCAAATACTTAGAAATGTGAAGTCACTACACTGAAAGATGAAGTATTTACGGAGCACGCCCTCCGTGCGGGACCCAAGAGGGAACACGATGAAGCAGAGGCCCCGGTCTGGCTGAGTGTGAAATATGACCTGCTTTCAAGAAGCGTGTCATCTGAGTTACGGGAGGCTGCATTTCCAGCACGCCAGGAACGTGATGCATTTAGGCTCTTCCCACATTCAGATGAGGCCCCGCTCATGGCACTCAGGGGACTCAATTTCACCTGATTCTCCAGGAATCGACTTCCATGCTTAGCTCGCCTTCGTGAAAGTTCTGCTTTTGTCCAACCCAAATCTGCTGTCACCCACTTTGACCCGGTGTCCTCTTACTCTAGCCAAGATGAGAAGTAATGATAACAGCCGTCTGCCACGGCTAATTCTGGGCCAGGCACTGCGCCGAGTATCTCATACCTTCACTCAGCTAAGTCTCACAACAGTGCTTGGGGGGTAAGGATCGTGTTTTAGCTCCATTTACAGACAAGGAAACTGGCTTCAAGTGGTGACCTAACTTTTAGGTGCAGACAGAGCCAGGATTCAAACTCAGGTCTGTCTGACCCCAAAGCCACAGTCCCTGTTCTTTGGACAAAAGGCTTTGATCTTCCAGAGGCTGTAATTAAGGCTGAGCCATGATTAAAACCCAGTTATTAGAAGCCTCCACTTACCCATCACTGAGCACACCTTGGCCGTCTCCTCTTCAGATCAAATACTGCAAGTTCCTTCGTCTGGTTTTACAGTCCCCTCCCCGTTCTGTGGACCTGCCTCTGAACACCCACAAGTTCTCCACGCCACCTCTGATGACAGTCCCTGAACGTGCAATGTGACACACAAGTGTTGGCCAGTCTGTGGTTCTGCAACGTCCCTGGATCTTCCCCGAGACCTTGACCTTCCCTATTTGGGTCTGGAAAGGCTTTTTCCCCTTCTTCTTCTTCTTTCTAGGGGCCCCACCAAATAATCTTATGGAAATGCATGCTGTTCATTCTCTCTGCTAACTCCTCAGTGTTTCAAAGCCACTGTCAAGTGCAGAGCCTGTAAGCAAGCTTTCCATCTCCTCGCCTAGATCACTGTCGCGGCAGCCCTTGAGAAAAGGCCTTAGGTGTGCCCGCAAGAATAATTCCACAAGGGACCTGCGTGACCTCAGGCTGCACTCAGGCCTGGAACCTAGAACAAAGGCCAGCCTGGCTCTGTCCTGCTCTGCTGGTCCCACAGCAAAGGGATGGCCATGTTCAAGTTCTGGGCTGTAAGAGGGCACTGGCACAAGCTCAAGGCCAGAGGCCACCACTCGGAGGAAGAGGAAGGTCACCCCACAGCGCGCGAGAACTAGCCGGAATGACTAGAAGTGTCGGTGAGAGAGGAGGGAAGACATGGGGACCGTGCAGGTCTTAGACACTGGGAGGACTGTCGTAGGAAGGAGAGTGACAACCACCACTGCAACGCCTCACATCCTTTCAACACTCACTCTGTGTCACCAGGTCACGTGTGTTCATTATCTGTTCCACACAGCAACTATATAGAGCAAATGTGGTCATCTTACCTATTGTTACCCATTTTACAGATGAGTAAACTGAGGCATAGAGGGCTGTCATAGCCCAATGTCACACAACTAGTCCATTTCAGAGCTGAGATACCTTCAAGGGCCTACAATCTTCACCACAACTCATCAGATATACACATTTTTTATCACCAAAAAGCAGGACCAGGATTAAGGCATGTCGGAGATGGATTTTAGTGCTGTCTAAGGAAGGACTTTCCTACGATCAGCACGGGCCCGATGTGACATTAAATGCCCTAGTACATGATGAACGCTTCATCACCAACATTGAAGCACAGACCAAAATGCTCCAGCAATTATTGGCGATGATGAATGGGGTGATTCAAGCACCAGACAGAGGCTTTGACTCAAGTACATGTTTAAGTTTTTTTTTTTTTGAGACCTGGGCTCCATGACTAACCCTTGCATCTATGAGCGAGCTCTCTGGAGCTCCTCCACTTCCCAAGTGATCAGCAAAGAGCTGAGTGTTCAGAGCCCGTGTTAGGCTGTGCACCCCCAGATGAGGGCACGTGTGGGTCTGGATTATAAGTAACCTGTGGCACTTGCACACAAAGCGACCCTGAGGGTGGGCCTCTTCAAGTGTCCTCCCAGACCCTGCAGGATACTGCTGGAAGCTTTGCAAATTTTATTTTAAAGAGAATAGCATTCACGTGCACCCCCACGCAGACCACCCTTTAAGATGCCTGTGCTGCAGGATTTTCTTGTCGTCCTGGTCCTCCACCCCATCTAATCAACTCCATGGGCGTCGTGGTTGTTGGTTGCCTGGAACACACCAGGCATCTGTGCCTCCCATTCTCTCCATCTGGAACATTCTCTGCTGTCTGTCCTCCTCATCTGACTGGCTCCAACTCAGTAACTTGCACATCATTTCCTCTTGGAAGACTCAGACATTCTCCCTTCCTCCTACCCATGCTCATAGTTATGTGAAGCATCCCGTCTGACCGTTTCCATAGCGATCAGGGTGTAGCTCACTGGGAAGTACCACACTGGACTATAATTGCCTGTTTACTTGCCTCCTGATTCTGCAGGCCAAAAACTACCAGGGAACATAGACTGTTCCACACTGAATCTCTAGCACCTGGAGCAGTCCTCCTACCCTGCAGGTGTCCGAGCTCTGACTAGCACATGAGTGGATGAGTACTGGAAGGAAAGCATTTGGTCCCTAGGCAGATACACTTTTGGGCCAACTTTACCTTGGAACCAATCTGTTTGGTAGATAATTAGCTGTCATCTTGTAAAACAGAGAAACAGAGACCAGCGAGGCCACAAGAGAAAAGTTTTCATAGAGTCTTAGGGGAAGGACCACGGGAAGAGGAAGGTCTTGGCTGTGGGATAGTTCCAAGGAGAGCACAGTGTGAGGATGAAGGAAGCTGGAAGCGAACATCACTGCCTCCAACATCTTGTCTCAGACTTGCTGTGATGTGGGATGGCAAGTCGCTCCTATGCTGTTATTTATAAATCACAGAGCTGTGACAGGTTACTAGCTGTCACCAGCATGTATCCAGCCCTTAAGGGCAGTGACAGGAAAGCCAACCACGGCCCCCAGAACTCTCATCCACGGAATGATTTACCCAATGAGGCATGGGCCACATTCCTATGCAATTCTCCCTTCTCTTGTTATTCCATTCCATTTTAAGACCTCTTGTGTTGTTTTATGTTCTTGATCATTTTTTAAACTGAAAAGCTTTCTGAAAGTTTTAAAGATCCCTGCTTTTATGATACGTCCAGTGTTAAATTTTCTCCGGAGTGTGCACTGGTTCATTTCTGGAGTGCAGGCCCCATGGCAGGGACTGGCAATATTTCACTCTTACCCTTGGCTGATAAAATTTTTGCCTCTTTCAGTGTCTTTATTTCTGTCTTTTGCTGCATCAGCCTTTTTTTTCTTCCCACACCAAAACCTTCAGGAAGCTATGCTTTGTACTCTTTATAATTTTCCTGCATTCCCTTCCAATCATCCCCAACCCCGTGGCCCATCTCTCATCAGTCTGATGAACTAGATGAAATAAATTCTATGTATTTACAAGCAAAAATAACGTGTTTACTCTGCAGAGTTTCCTTTTAAAACACCCATTTTAACAAATGTGAAAAAATGAGCAAGAGAGAGAAATACATAAACATTTGGTGTCTGATCGTGGACACCTATGCCACTTTGAACCAGAGTTCTCCAGGTATGTTTCAGCTAAGAGAATCAGGTATCGCTCCTAATTCAAACTGTCACTTCCTATGTATCAAAAGAAGTACTCTTCTCAAGGTGAAGTCAACTATCAAACACAGTTTGGTGTACCCAGACCAAGGCAAGCCATACAGTTATGCAAAATGTAATTTTTATTTTGCAAAATGTAATTTTTCCATCTTGCTGCAAATTGAGCAATAGCTCAACACAGCTGGCTTCTAACAAAACAATTCACTACAAAGCTGACCTAAATTGCTGCGTTGTTTTTAACTGAACGAATGTGGTGCACAAAAAAAACAAAGTAATTAAGTACTTTGTTCAGACTCTTTAGTTGTCCAGTCCTGACCTCCACACGAGCCATCTTGCCATTTAGACCAAAGGAGAGGGAGGCACTTTCATCAATATGCAGATTTTGCAAGTTACCACCTACTCCTTTGTGAATTGTTTTATTTGAAAAATTAGATCACCTGTAGCCAGCACCTGTGTTCACCTTTGACACACTAAGAGACGGACGGAATCCTGGGCACACCTAAAAACATCACCTGATCTTCTACTGTGGCAACTGAGTGTTGTCACAATATTTTGGATGATTTGCATACTTGGGATAACTAAACAAACATATCATTTGTCATTCACACTTTGCCAATTAAAGAGAGTGAATCTGTGGATAACTATCTACTGCCCACAAACTACATTTCTGTAAGAACCGAATTTAGCCAACAGTAATATTGTGACATTTCAAGATGTGACAAGAGAGGAGCAAAAAAATTCAGCCTTCAAAAATAGTAATTAAATAGCAATATATATATATTTTTTGGGTCTGTCTCCTAAAGCAAAGGAAATAAAAGCAAAAATAAACTAGTGGGACCTAATTAAACTTCAAAGATTTTGCACAGCAAAGGAAACCACTGACAAAACAAAACACCAGCTAGGAGAAAATATGTGCAAGTGATATGGCCAATAAAGGGTTAATGTCCAAACTATATAAACAGCTCGACATCAAAAAACAAGCAGCCCAACTAAAAAGTGAGCAGAAGACCTGAACAGACATTTTTCCAAAGATGACATGCAGATAGCACATAGGCATGAAAAGATGCTCGAGGTGACATCAGAAAGAACACAGATAACAAGCTTTGGCGAGGATGTGGAGAAAAGGGAGCCCTCATACACTGTCGGTGGGAATGTAAATTGGTACAGCCACTGTGGAAAACAGTACAGATGTTTCTCAAAAAACTAAAAACACAACTACCATAAAACCCAGCAGTTCCACTCCTGGGTGTATATCTGAAAAAACAAAACAAAACAAAACACTAATTCCAAAAGATATATGCAACCAGTGTTCATAGCAGCACTATTTTACAATAGCCAAGACATGGAAGCAACCTCGGTGTCCATCAACAGATGACTGGCTAAAGAAGATGTGCTGTATATAGATATATATACACAATGCATTACTACTCAGCCATAGAAAAGAAGAAAATTTTGCCGTCTGCAGCAACATGGATGGACTTGGGAGGTTATTAATCCTAAGTGAAGTAAGTCAGACAGAGAAAGATAAATACTATATGATACCATTTTTTTGTGGAATCTAAAAATAAACTAGTGAGGATAACCAAAAGCAGACTCACAGATACAAAGAACAAACCAGTGGTCCCCAGTGAGAAGGGGGGAGGGGCAATATCGGGGTAGAGGATTAAGAGGTGCAAACTGTTATGTATAAATAAGCTAAAAGGATGTACTGTACAACACAGAGAATGGAGCCAATATTTTATAACCATAAATGGAGTATAACCTTTAAAAATTGTGACTCGCTACACTGTACACCTGTAACTTATATAAAATTGTACAGCAACTATACTTCAATAAAATATACATATATTAATTAAAAATGGAGTCTTTATTCCTTTCTCAAATGGAGCCTCAATAAGCCTTTCCCTTCTGCCTAACTGACAAATGAGCTCCTGAATGAATCATTAAATTAAAACTCATTCTTCTTCACTGCCTATTTGTAGAACTACTCCTAAAATACAGAAAAGATTCTTTAAATGGAACTTTTAAAGAAGACTTTTTTTTTGCATCTTGAACATGGAAGTGATTCTTATAGATACTACATTTTAATAAAACATACCTGGCAGCCAGTCTAAACCAAGTTCAGACCTCACTCCACATTAAATGAAAGTTGCAGCAGTCAGCTGAATGCACAGCACTCAACTGATCAGGGAAAAAAACATACCATATTTAATAAAATTCCCGATTCTTGTGGTCGGTGTCCATATAGACGCTTTGCGGTGTTGGATATGTGGTTCGCAAAAGCAAGCAAATCCTCCACGGTTCCATATCTGACCGACGACAACCACGGCACCTCCTGGCCACTGAGCAGCAGAGACTCGGACCGCTCCTCGTTCTGATTACTGTCCTGACACATGGTCATCAGGCTGGGTTCGTAAACCGCTGGCTCTTCGCTCGCGTAAATATTTTCCATAATGTCTATTACATCAGACACGTTCAAATGCTTCATTAATAGGTCGATTTCATCGTTATTGTCACTTCCGGTGCTCATGTACTCCATCACTCTCGGGCTCTCCAGAGAGTCTGCAAAAGAGAAGACAACAACTTGGTTTACTATATTCCTACTGCATTTGAAATCAACAGGAAACTGACAGAAGAACGGGGAGAAGGCTGCTTGCATGCCTTGTTTATAAAATAAGGGCTCTGTGTCAACAGTGTGTGTGAAGTCAAGTGAAGAAGGGGACCTCAGATGACCTTCAATCCACCGCTCATGTGACAGAGGGGAAACCTGAGGTCCAGAGATCTCACTTGTCACTCACTCATGGAGCTGGTGGCATTAGTTAGAGCCACTGAAAACAAACTTTCACCAGACATAAGCATGAACTAGAGCAGTGCAGGAATTTGACGAGCTGAGGCTCCTGGCCCTTGACAGCTTCCAACCCTGCAGCTCTGCCAAGGGGACAATCCTTCCTGCACGATTTCTGTGGCTTTCATGCCTTGAGTGATTTAAAAAAAAAAAAAAGAAGAAAGAAAGAAAGAAACTACAATATCAAATTCAGTGAGCTAACTTTGCAAATAAAATTCGGGCCCTGAAGCCAGAAGCTTGTGAAATGGATTTTGATTTAAGCAAATATAATGATGGTAATAAGTCAAGTTTCAGGAATAATTCTTATGCAAGTAAGTTAAACAGCTTATTTAGAAGGGAGACAGATCTCAAATCCTCTTTCTGCCAAAGATGGTATGAGAAAGGAGAAGGTTCATTTAACCTGTCAATCAGTGCTCCCTCCTGAAACCAGGGTTCTTTAATAGTACATCTCAAAGGCCCAAGAAGATTAATTTAATGTCTAGCTCGGTGATTCTCTAGAGGCCAAGGAAGCCCAGTCTATCATAAGCAAGGAGTGGGCAAGGCCAAGTAAACTCTGATTAGCCAGAACTGTATTTCAGCTCTTATCTACAAATCAGGAACCACACTTGGGGTTACTCAAGATTTTGGAACAACTCCATTCCACAGGATTAAAGATAAAAGGACTTATGAGATCTAAGAGAATTTAAAGGTGCATGTGTCTGCTTAAACTACTGTGCTCCTGAAAGCACAGCCTCTCTCTGCAAGACATTTCAGGTTCCTCAAAGCACAAGCCTTCAAGGCATTCAGCACGCAGCGCTCAAAGCCACAGGAGCACAAGCACAAAGCTCTGGGAAATATTCCATCTTGGGACCACCTGCCTCCAGGACCAGTCAGAGGCCCTTTGGTGAATTTCATTTGGGAAAAGAACCAGGCAATTTAGTGTCATTATAAAGTTACTGGATGATCTGATGTACAAAATTGTGTCTGTGGAAAGCAGTCTAACATCCTATAGTCTGACTCACTGCTGGCGATCAAATCTCAACTCCTCCCTCCTTTACTGTCTGCACCATCTTGGGCACGTCCTTTAACTTCAGGGCACCTGAGCATCCCCCATCTGAAAAATGGAAGTGGTAACAGCATGTCCTTCACAGGTGGTTGTGAGGATTAAAGGAGTTCACGAGCATAAGATGCTTGGTGCAGTGTCTGGCACACGGTAAATAAACTGTGTCATTTGAGGTTGCTAATCCGTGCACCAAAGAGAGGTGTGCAGTCAGATTCCTGGCTTTGCAGAGACTGCTTCAGGCCTCCTTTCTTATCTGCAAATGGGATGTGACTACCTATTCCCCTGCTTCTTCACCGCAAGGTTTTAAAGACTATCTAAAATAAGACGTGAAGAAAAAAAGGCAGAAACTTATGAAGTGCTTTGATGGCTGTTATCAGCATGGTTACATCTACAGAGTGAAGGAAGCTCCGTCTCTGACGCCTTGCACGTCTCTGAGGAAGACTCTGATTCAGGCTCTTGGAGTCTGTTGAGTTATGAAAGGAATTTCTTAGGTCAGTGGAGGAACATTCGACTTGGGTTTCATGGGGT
The DNA here is from genome assembly GCF_048564905.1 of Vicugna pacos. Lineage (NCBI taxonomy): Eukaryota > Metazoa > Chordata > Mammalia > Artiodactyla > Camelidae > Vicugna > Vicugna pacos. The sequence continues at coordinate 18,208,105 of NC_133021.1, read as the reverse complement.
CATTTAGTTGCAGTTTCTACTTGGAGAATTTGCTGAGAAAAAAAAAAAAGGAATTAAAACAAAAGCAGCCCAATTTGGAACCCCATTGGATGAAAAGTTCCAAGGCCCCTGGGTTTAATCAAATGGTTAATCAGAGAGAAAGTAAAGTTTCTGGTGGTAACATGTCTATAGAAAGAGAGGGAAAGGTCCATACAGTTTACAGGTCAGAGAAGAAAGGCAGGTTTTGGTTTTTACATGCAGCAAAAAGTCTGGAGCATTTACATGTAAAACCTAAGAGGTGAAATACATACATCTCTCATCTGGCACTGGGGGAGGGAAGGAGGGAAGGAGGGAAGGGAGGAAGGGCAAGGAGGTGGAGGGGTGTGTGACACCAGAACTGTCTTCAGTGCCACTAATTCCTTAGCAGTGCCAGCCTCAGCTCACTCAAATCTGCCTGCTCCCAAGATGACCCTGACGATCGGTCCACCCGCTAAATGCCCCCCCCCACACACACACACACAAAAAGTCTCAGCACTTTCAGGCCTTAACTAAGCAGACAGGAGGCTAGTTTCCGAGTTAATTCAAGATCAGGAGCCATCCAGAAAGAGTATGAATGGTGAAGGTATCTGTATTCTACTTTAGCAAAAAGGTTCCTTCCCCACACGGTTTACAGTAAGAATTTGCACTAAATCCCTGCTTGTTATCAATTTTAGAGATGGACAAATGGGCAGATACAGTTAAAATGATCTGCTCTGAATTATTTCTGAAATAGTCAACAAAATCAAGAGAAAATACTACTAAATATGAATGTCATACTCTCGGCCACTTCCATCCACATAAACAAAAGTTGAGTGTTTCCTGGTAAATGTGAATGAAAATGGTCAAGATTACTGGCATAAACTTCCACCTAACAAAGGATGATTTTACCTCGTGCCACTTCCCATTTAAAAGATTTTTTTTTCTGCCAAAATTGTACATTGCCCCTGAAGGCACATCTTCTGTAAGGGTTTTTTTTTTCCCCTCAATAATATTTTTGTTCTCCCAAAGCCCTAGAATGACACCATTCTAGCTGTATTAGAGGGACAGCCACTCTGCTTCAAAACCTCTAGATGCCTCAACTATCCGATTTTCCTCATAGGACATCTGCAGAAATACTGCACACAAACCTCAATCCATCAGATTTGGGGGCGTTTGCTGATTCAGGTTACGTTCTACTCGGCAAATACTGAAGACTCAGGCCACAGACACGGAAAGCAACTACCTCAGTGCTTCTTTCCCTGTTTTTATCCGGAGCAGTCCTTTATTCTGGGCCAGAACATGTCTTTTCCAAAACTGAAACAGACAGTGCGATGTTTCACCAAAAGACAGCTAGCGGTCTTCCCTGGTCATGTCTGGGACAATCTGTACTCTGCTTCCTTCTCAGCGCGGTTCCCCACCTAGAACTAGAACTCCGGAGTCCCGATACCGTATTGCCACCGGGAAACATCTGCGAAATAACTTTTCCCCCTTAATATTCTTTCTTAGGCCGAAAGCCCAGCGTTCGTGTTCGGCTCTATTATTAGTCACAGAATAGAGTCCAGGAGCAAGCATGAAATTAAGTTTCAGCTCTTCGAAAGCTCTCAGCCCCGCCAACCCCCACCCCCACTCCGGTGCCTCACGGCGAGGGGAGCCTTAAAGGGCTTGCAAATTAAAAAGCACCCATCCACCGTAAGGGCGAGCGGCAGCGGGGCCCCAGCCTCCGGGGTGCACTCACCAGGTCTGGCCAGGGAGAGTGCAGCCATGCGGGTGGCGCGCGCGGCGGGAGGCACGGTGACAGCGGGTGGCTGCCTCCCCGCGCACTGCCGGGACCCGCGCCGCTCGCGCGCTAGGGATCCAGGAAGGAGGAGGAAGGGGGAGGAGTCGCGAGGCGCGCCCGGTGAGACCCTTGCGCAAGGTGCTTTCCAGCCTTGCCAGCTGCAGCGGCGACCTGCGCGTAGGACCGCAGCGCGGCAGCGGGAGGCGGGCAAGCTCCCACCTTCCCGGAGCCCTGGACTCCACTCCGATGCCGGGGCTTCCCGGATTCCCGGGTGGGAACCGCCGGGGCACCCAGCAGGGCTGCGATCGTAACGACACCCCCAAGCCCCCGACTATGCATTACCTGCGGCCTCCTCGCGCCCCGGCTGGCCGAGCGCTCCAGCCGCTGTCCCCCGACGGCTCGCCGCGCAGCTGGCGGGAGGCCCCCGGGAGCCGGGCGCGCTGGGGCCCCGAGGTCCGGCGGCGGCAGAAACGGGAGCCAGGGTGACCGGCCTCAGAGCGTGGTGCGTCGTCCGGGCCCGAGCAGCAGACTGAGCCCCGCGCCGCCCGCGCGCCCGGGCCGCCCTCGTCGGCCCCTGACTCACGGCGTCTGAGCCGGCCGAGGGGCGGCGCAGCGGACTCCAGCCGCCGCCTCCCCGCCTTTTCCATTTCCCCTTTTTCTTCGTAAACAGAAAGAGCCCGCCGGGTTGCGGGGCAGCCCGAGCCCCCGCGCTGGGAAATTCCGTCCTCCCCCCTCTTGCCCTCGGGGCGCCGGGGGGAGCTGGAGGCGGGACCGGGGAGGAGCGCGCGCCGCGCGCTGGATGGACCTCGCCACGCCTCCCCTCCCCGGGGCCGGGACCGCGGCGTGGCCCCGGCCGGCCGCCTGGGAAAACACCTACGAGTTTTCCCTCCGATGGTAGAGGGCGCCCCGATGCGCAGTTGGAAAGGGCGACCGTCCCTCCGCACCCCTTACTCGCCCCCGAAGGAAGATCGTATTTCCTAACGTGCTGGCGCCCACGGCGCTCCTCGGGTGTCCCCGGCACTTTCCCGCGTCCCCATCCCCCCACGCCAGAGGAGTGGGGGGGGGTGCTGGGCGTGGGGGCGGGGGAACAGAGGAGCCCAGCGCTGCAAGGAGGCGCAGGGAGCTTCCCAGAACCGCGGCCCGCCCCGCTCAGATTTCACTTCTGGTCACGCACACAGAGTTCGGTGATCTGTGCTCCGCACGCACCAACTCCAGTTTACGTGCTTGGGACGGGCGGCGTCTGGGTGGGCGGAGGGCGAGCACTTGGACCGGGGCCGGGGTACTTAGACAGCGAAACCTGGTTTCGCTCTTTACAGCTTTTATTGGAACTGGTTATTTTGCGGCACCGCCCAATTACGCAGTGTATCTGCACTGATCTCCTCCTAATCCCAGTCTGAGAGTCTCTGTCTTGCTTGGGAAGAAAATCGAAGTTCGTCTAGAGTGTTCTTCCTTCTCGAGTGGAAAGCGTTTACTCTCGGTGAAGCCAGAAGAAAGTTCGAGGGAAATAGCGCCTTTCTCCACGAAATCCGCTCTGCGGGATATTCCCAATACCTCCTGAGTTACAGTGCACTTTCCCCACCTCTTCCCCAACCCCGTATCCCCGCCAGCATTTCCTGAGACAGCCCGGAGAAGGAGAGGTCCTGGGTGTCCCCGGCACTTTACCGCGTCCCCATCCCCCCACGCCAGAGGAGTAGGGAGGCGGGGCTGGGCGTGGGGGCGGGGGAACAGAGGCGCCCAGCGCTGCAAGGAGGCGCAGGGAGCTTCCCAGAACCACCGCCCGCCCCGCTCAGATTTCACTTCAGGTCCTGTAAGGCAGACCCAAATTATTTGAAACACTAGAGTGCTTCGGCATGAATGACCGGGGACGCGTACCAGGTCCAGGCGGTCCCAGGCCTGCACCACCCGCCTGGTCCAGGGGGACTGGGCTTTATTCTGGCCTTAGAGGAGGGAGTGCGGCTTGGACCAACCCTGCCGCCCTGTCTCGCCCAGCCTGGGAGAAGCCTGGCTGTCTTGGACGCGGACTCCGCTGAATTTGGCCTGGGTTCAAGGGCAGATTAACCGGGTCTCTAAGCTGAAACTGAAATATCAAGTCCCTTAGCCTTTTCTCTGGGAACCAGATTGGCCGGGTTGTTGCCTCTAATTGTAAGCTGAGTGACAACGTTTCTGTTGTCTTTGAACAATAAAGGATGGTCTTTATAAGCATTTTAAAAATAGAAACATGGAAACACTCCTGCCCCACCCCCTTGATGAGCTCATTAAAACCACACCTAGTCTTCTGGGAACTAAATTTTAGCCTTACTTCCTACATAGAGGTCTTCCAAATATAGCTGCGTTTTAGGGAGCTGGGGAAATGGCTGCTGCAGCAGGGTGCTCTCTGGCTATTAATTGCTTGTGCAAGAGCGGATTTCACCTGGTGGGGTAAATTAGAGGAGGTTTTACTCAAACACGTTTTTAAAGTCTAGCAAAAACTCGATCTGGTGACCCGGATTACTGGATAGAGAGAGGATAACTGGAAAGAAATAAAAAGTTTGCAAAGTTTTCATTTCTCTTGGTCAAAACTTGGTTACACAGGCTTGCAAAAGCAATCCCTGTCTTTCAGGAGAGTGCTAGAAAAGTGAGAATTTAAACTTGCAAGGGGAAGCCACCAGAGGGTGATGTGATTCAGGAAGTCTCGCTCTCTCTCTTGTTTTTTTTTGTACGGGAGGAAGGTAATGAGGTTTATTTATTTACTTTTTTTTATTATTATTTTTAAGCAGAGGTACTGGAATTTGAGCCCAGGACCTCCTCCATGCTAGGCATGGGTTTTACCACTGAGTTATACCCCCACTCGGGAGACCATTATTAAAGTACATTACAAAGCAGATTTTGAAGCTGTTTGCAGCCAACAAAAGGCACTTTAAAACTGAGTTGCAACGTTGCAGTTTCCTTGAAGAGGCTTTCTCCACTTGCAAATTGGGACAATGATAGATTTGTCACCTGTAGTTTGGAAATCAGAACTCCTTGGCTTACAGAAACCAATTAACAACGGAAGGTTACCCGCTCAGTGCATCAGCCTGTGTAACCCTAACTGGCTCTGGGTTAATAAATATAATACAGGACACTGCTTTCCAGTCTTATTCATATTCATAAAATATTTTTAGAGATTACTGGGATAAACTGGAATAAATTGGGGGATACCTATATGTGGCTTGGCGAAAAAAATGCATTTCATTTTCTTAAATTATAATAACAATAAAATACAAAGAGTTCGAGGAAGATCACGTACTGAATTTCGGCAAAGCTTTCAATATTTTTAAAGAGGAACTTGAGCCCAATTTCATGAGCGTAACTTCTTTTTATCTGGTTTCTGTTGTAGCAATTGTACCTACTTACCAATAAAGATGTTTAAAAAATGACGTCTTCAAAATTCTGATAATAACCTTCAGATGAGAAATTGTACAGACACATGAGTAATGAAGTTAAAACCATTACTGTCATCTTTAAATTTTTCACAGTTGAAATGGTATTTTATATAATCAGTCTGGTAGGACTTATTTTTCATTGGCATACGTTAAGTTTCTTACGATAATGTGATTGGATTTAATTTAGAATTGAACCTGTTCATATTAAGTCCTCTTAAGTGACAAAGCTGTAATTTACAAAACTTGTACGCACTGTCAGAGCATTTAGCTTGGATGGCACTAAAAAGACACAGCAGACCCAAGGATGAAGCATCCAAGGGAGGAGATGCAAGGCCACCTCCCCCAGCTCTGGGCCACCAGCCGCACCCCATGCCCCGCCCCCACTGCCCATGCTCCCTGGGCTTTGGCCTTGCTCCTCTGGTACTGGAAACACAAACTGATTCTTCCAGCCCAGCCTGGACGCCTGCAGCTGCTGGCTGACGGACCTGCTGGCCTCACTCAGCATCTTGCAGTGGATTAGAGGTGTCCATCAGACCTGAGGGGACCACTTGTGCATCCCAGATAAGACCACATAGGCAGCTGGCTGCCTTAAGGAGTAAAGGGGTATCTACATTCCTGCCACATCGGGATTTCCCCTTCAGGTCCCCCTAGGACTCAGGGAGGAGGGCAGACAAGGATGAAAGGGGCACTCTTCTCTGTCCTCCTCCCTCCTTGTGGGACATCACTGTACCCGCCCACTTTCATGAGCACTGTGCAAAGTGGGAACAGCAACTGAAGGAGGGAAATGGGGCCTGGGGCAGAGATGGAGCCCTCATGTGGTGGGGTGGGGTGAGAAATCCCCGGATTCCTAATGCTCTCAGCTGTGGCTGTTGTTTCTCTATGGAGGCCGTGGGTAAAATGAGCCCGTGTGTCAACCAGAGATCTTCTGTTCTCCTGTACAGAAAGCTAAAACTCAGGTCTCGCAAAGTTCCTGAATCGCACCGTTCTGTGTGATGTGTGTCATGTTTTTGTTCACTGCTTTGTGCTGTGACTTCCCCAAATGTGAGGTCCCTGAATCACACTTTGAAAACAGAAACTACTGAGTGGTGCTTCTCCCTTCCACCTCCCGGATGGAAACTCCTGGTACAGCATTTCTTAACCTCAGGCTTCCGAGATTACCACATGGCCCGGGATGCCCCTAGGAACTGCAAGGTTCTGTCCTCTGGGCGATGCAATAGCTTTCATTTTTCACATTTGGGGCGGGGGAGGAGACAGGCTCAGCAGTGAGGCTCCCCCAAACTCTGGGGACAAATGTCGCAGCATCCCGGGTGTGTTTGTGGAAGTTATCTCTGTGCAGTTTCAGGCCCGGCCCATGACTCCTTATTCACCTGAATCCCCTACCCCGGTACCCCGGTTCTATGCATCACCTGCAAACACAGTGTAAAAAGAGTGCTGGCTGTGGTGTGAGGGACTCTTGGCAACATGTTGCCTGGGAGAGGCAAGGAATGGGTTGAAAAAAGTAAGTATAATCTGATCTGCAAATGTAAATGCAGACCCAGAAAAAACCACTAGGGTAGCATCCTCTCCAAAAACAGTCCTTCCTGACCTCCTTTGAAATGGTATTCTTCAGACGGTCCACGTTAGGAAATTGGCCAGATTACTATTTCCACAGCCTGAATAAAAAGGTGTTGGCTGCTTATTCTCTTGTGACTTGTTGATCCAAGTGAGTTTTACACATTTCAGTTTTTGCCCTTGCAATTTACGTTACAGCCCTGAAAACAATTGCCAACAGATTCCACTCAGTGTGGATTGGGGAAACTTCTTTCCTTTCTGAAATAAAGCCAAGGGTCATGTTCATTAGAACTTTTTTTTTTCCTAGGCATCAAGTTGCTTTGATGGATGGATTTCAAACTAATGACGCATCAGAATACATCTCGACCATATTAAAAATCACGTTGATAGCCATTGTATTTTAAGTACTTACTGCACCCAGGGACTCTGCTTATTTCTCTCCTGAAGCAGGCACTAGTCTCTCCCTTTGCAAGTAGGATATACTTGACTTTAAAGAGGTTAAATAACGTCCAAGGAAACTGGATTCTAATCCAGGTCACTCTGATCCCAAACCGCAAAAAAGCCAACTTTCTGCATCGACCAGCACGTGGTTGCCTCCCACAGCAGAGACACCTGGGTGCAAGCTGATCATTGTTGGTACCACTTGGAGGAAACAGGACCGACCACTGGCCAGCTGTGGAGACCTCCCATTGCTTTCCCATCCCGGCCTCAGCCTTGTTTTTGCACGAGGTTGGTTTTTCTTTTCAGGGTCTATCCTCAAGGCGAATGAATTTCAGCTACACCTCCACCAGGACTTTGTATTTGTAATCTTTTCTCTCTGACCGCAGGAGGAGAAGTTCTGAAGGTATTTCAGCTGTCACCAGGAGGGCAGAGATGTGAAAGAGGGCTAAGCCCAGGAAACCTCAGAGATGGAGCACCAATTTTGCTTATGTTTAAAGTAAGCCAGCTTTAATTCTTCTTGGGGTCTGCGGGAACCCAGAGAGACTTCCTGCCCCATCTCTGCGCCCCTGGTGCTGGGAGGGATGACGGGTGTGTGGAGGTGCTGCAGGGGCTTAAGAACATCTCAAGATGCGGTGGGCGGATTCACAGGCTGTTTTTCCCACTCGCCCACCCAGCTCTAGTCCTCCAGGCCAACACTCTCCCCAAACGAGTCCTCTGCCCAGACCCCAGGGGATGGATGCAGCCTATTTTTCCCAGCTCACAGAGCCAGTGTTAAACTCTCCAGGTTCTGTGGGAGCTGGTGGTTAAATCTAGTCATTACTAAAAATAAAATTATAAGTAAATGAAATACACATGAAAAGATAAGGTAATAAATACTAAAAAAAATTACCACTTCCTGATTATTTTATTGTGCTGTGTTGTTTTCTAAGCTCCTGAGGTCCCTCATGTCTATTACACCACAGTGGTGGAAATACTATCATAGCATGTCTCTTTCCGCCCTGCATTCAGTGGCCTCGCATTAGCAGCTTAAAATAGGCCATCGTGGGAGTATTGACACCACAGAAGCCAGCAAATGCTACAGACCAGGGCAGAGCTTTCACAAAGCTGCTTGTTAAATATTTACCAGCACACCGCTGCGTCCAGGTACTTGTGCCATACTTTTTAGTTCTCTCTGACACACTTGAGGTTGTTTTTGTAGTCTACCCTTCCTTTTCCAATAGTCAGTAATTCATCGGAATATCTCTCATGGCTACCCAAGTAGCAATATCTCCAACAATGAAGGGTTGGAGATATTGCTCTGTCATCCCTGGACTTCATCTCTATTCTAACAGCAGACCCACAGGAAGGGGAGCAGGTCACCAGAAACCTGTCCCGAGAGCCAGGCTGTGGCCTGGGATGCCCCCTCGGGGCTCAGGGAGCCGGGCCACCAGCAGTGGGGCGGACACGTTCATTAATAATCTGAACTCCCAAGCTGATGCTGGCGGGGCTTAGGGTCAGAATTGCCCCTTGCCTCATAGGAATTGCCTGGGGAATTCTTGTTCTGTGCAAAGGGCTTGAGATCTGAATTTCAGAAAGCTTCCAGAGAATGGAGCTAGGAAATATGGGACAAGTGAAAAAAGCACTTTTTTTATTCAAACCTCCGCTTTGCCACTTTCTGTCCACATGATAGTAGGCGAACCACTAAATTCATGGAGCTTTGGTTTCTTTACTTATAGAAAGAGAAAAAAATAGAAGCTACTTTGTTTTCATTTTACTCTTTACACTTTCCTTTCCTTTTTTTTTTAATATCAACTGCTATCTGTCAATAACCCACAGGTTTGACATTACAAGAGAAGTGAAATCAATTATTATGTGTATTTACACTGTACTAAAATACTATTGAAAAACATAATGCTTTTCTTTCTTTGTTAGTTATTATCACTAATACAAAAACCTTGAAAGTTACTGTAATTAAGCTGTTTTACATTTAAGCAATCTAAAATGCAGGGATAGGTAACATGTCTGAGATCACTTAGATAATACACAGAGCCAAACTTCTAGCCCAAATTTGCTGCTTTCAAAACCAGGCAGCCATTAGGTTATGATGTTCTTGGACTCAGCAGGTGCTAAATTTCATTCCATTCAAGAGCCATTCATGGGGATCAGTAGGCTCTAGAGATACGACCCTCATTGTCCGTCTGCTGCTGCTTATTGTCCGTGAAGCCACTAGCCTGTCATCCCCACTTCCTCTGCAGCCCTTCTGTCAGAGTCCACGCCAGCTTGGTCCCCCCCCCCACCTCCTTTCTCACTTGAAAGCTGCCACCATGGGGGGTTCTAGCTAGCTGAACTGCTGCAGAATCAGCTTCCCCGCTCCACCCACCAGATCCAAGATTCATGTGTAGTCTGGGGCACAGACTTCCAAACAGGACTGGAGTAGTAAGAAGCATCTTCTTAGCTGTAGTTAATTTAAGATGGAGGAGCATTGGACCCACCACAGAGCTCCTGTGAGCGCCTAGTCCCGATGTCCAAGCCGTAGCTGTAACTGCTCCCAGAAGAACACCAAATTAGCACAGGAAGAGTCTGTACTTTTAAAAAACTTAAATCTGATTGTGAAACTATTTATGTTCGGGAAAGACCTTTGCGAAAACAGAGATCATGAAATTTTTACCCCCAGTCCCAACACTCAGATCGGTGATAACTGCTGTCCACCTTGTTGTGAACATCATTCTGATTCTCTTTGTAATGCACAGAAATTAACATTTCGTTGCCTTTACCCCCGGTGACTGCTTCCAAAATGAGCTTTGAGGGGGGAGGGTATAGCTCAAGAGGTAGAGCGCATGCCTAGCATACACAGGGTCCTGGGTTCAGTCCCTGATAATTCCTCCAAAAATAAATAAGTAAACCTAATTATCTCCCCCTTAAAAAACAAACAAACAAAAAATTAAAAGTAAAATAAAAGAAAATGAACTTTGCAAGTGAGAAGCAAAGAATAACCACCACACCATTTAAAAAGCAATTTGCTTTTTATTTTGTTTTAATTTGTTTGTTCACCGAACACGTGAGTGGGAGTTCTATGGCAGGCAGAGCTCCACGTGCTGGGAAACAGCAGCGAGCAAACACGGTGGCCTTTAGGGAGCCCACAGCTTGGGGAACCGTGAGCCACTGGACAGATAAACAAATACAGAAGAGTTCAGTTTATGACCAGTGCCCCGAAGGAAATGAACAAGGTGGAGGAAGTAAAGGGAAGTGAAAGATGCTATGGACTGAATCTTGCTAAGCTCAGAGAGGACCTTTCTGAGCATGTGCCCCTCGTACGGATGATGGTGTAGAGTATAGCTACCTGGACCGGGTCGAAAGTCGCTGTGCAGGAGTAGCCGTTGGTCACTTTAATCCATGCTTCAGTTTTTCTATAAGTTGATGTGGGTTGATTCTCAAAGGAAGCAAAGATCTTAAGAGGTGACTTAATTCAATACTGCACTTTGTAAATATGAAGATGACATCAGAGGGTGACTTAGCCAGAGTTGTGTTATGAGCAGAGAGCAGAATCATGTCTAAAAGTTAACTTTTTTAACCCACAGACCCCCATCTATTATTACTGTAACACACAACTCCTTTCAGAGAGGAGGAATACAAGGAAACAACGCTCTCTGCGGCTCCCGTAAACACAATGTAACCAAATATAGTCAGCTGCATTCTATCTGCATCATTTTTGTTTCCCTCTGATGCAAAGTCTGGGGTGAAAGAAAGAATAAAGATTTTACATAACATCCAGATGCCTTTTTTTTTTTTTGCCTTTCCCTAGCTGTGTGATTTGGAAAAGCTACTTAATCCTTTATGAAACCAGGATGCCTAGTAAATAGGTTATTATTCCAATGTTTAAATGGAGAAAACAGTAAGTGGTTATGGGGGGGTGGAAATGGCATACATAGAGTGATAAAATTTAATGTCTTCAATGCAAGAGAAACAGAGTTGAACTTGCTGGTGGCTGGATTTTTCTTTCAACTGAATAGGGCCCTGGTTAGTAACAGAAACCCCAAGTCCGTGCGTGGAGAAACCTGGTAACCAATCCAGCAAGTCTAAGCCGTGTCACTGTGGTTTTTCTTTTTAAGATACCAAACCTTCCGGTTTTCTTTAGGGCCTCTTTTATTACACTCGCATTATTTACTGCATTGTAAGCTGTGTGGTAGTGGTTTCATTTTTACCAGTGCCCTGGATTACCCCACGGCAAATCTCCCTGGGGTTCTTGGAAAAATATCTGAAATTGATAAGAACTAGGACATTTTTAAGGAAATACCCAACTAAGCTGTTGAATGTTCTACACCATTTGCAGAGGTTTTAGGGAAATATTAACAGCCTGTTTAGAAAGGTCGATTTAAAGGCCGATGTTTCTGTCTCGGAGACCTCCATTGAGTGCTCACTTTTTAGAACACTGAAACAGACAGGAATTGGCCTCAGTCTTCAGCTCTGAGGCCCCTGAGGCAGGCTGCTCTTTTCCTAACACAGCTGGGTTGCTGCGGACCCAGCAAAAGTGGTTTGACCCAGGGAGAAAACATGGGCTTTGTCTCAAGGTTCCCAGACACCGGACCCCTCCAACCAGAGGCTGCTTCCCTTCACTTTGCCGCCCCTGGCAGGCATTTCTGCCTGGAAAAGACATTTTCACCGCAGCTTGGTGGCGGCAGCATTTCCAGAGGGATGGGTGAGGGCGCCAGGGACAGATGGCTCCACCAGAGGAGCCGGACAGCAGCCCACAGAAGAGAGAAAGCTGGTGTGGCAACCTCGCTTCCTTCCTGCTCTTCAAAGGAGTCTCCTTTCTTCTTTCTTCCTTTCCTTTTTAAAAAAGAAAACAAGATATGCATTAGCACCAAATGTGACAGGAACAGAAATGAGTATTTCTGTACTGGTGACTATGTGGCTGAGTTCGTGAGCTTGTTTGTGTGGAAGGTCATAGATTTTGCCAATAACGTGGGATCACGATTGAAAATCACATACAAATGAACCAGTAAAACTCTAAAATCCAAGTAAAAAATTCATGTAAGCAAATTCAGCAAATATAGCTATTATTATTGAAAGGGAGCAGAATATGCCACCTCAAAATATACCACTTTAGTATATTGATTATTTTGAATTAAAGTCACTGGAGAATACTACTCAGCCATAAAAAAGAATGAAATAATGCCATTTGCAGCAACATGGATGGACCTAGAGATTATCATATTAAGTGAAGTAAGTCAGAGAAAGACCGATATCATATGATATCATTTATATGTGGAATCTTTAAAAAAATGCAAATTCTATTTACAAACCAAAAACAGGTTCATGGACATGAAAAACAAACTATGGTTACCAAAGGGGAAAGGGCAGGGGAAGGATAAATTAGGAGTTTGGGATTAATAGACACACATGACTATATATAAAATAAACCAAGGATCTGCTGTATAGCATAGGGAACTATACTCAATTTCTTGTGATAACACACAAGGGAAAAGAATCTGAAAAGAAAAAAAATATATGTATGTATATGTGTAACTGAGTTGCTTTGCTGTACACCTGAAACTAACATTATAAATCAATTACACTTCAATAAAAAAATAAAATTAAAAAAGTCACTTGAGAAACAGCTGGTACAAGATGGACACACTGACCCTCCTTTGTCCCCCTGAAAGGAGGAAGTAAATCTCCCATGTGAGGTTACCCTCCCTGTACCAGGAGGGTAGAGAGACATCCTTATCACCAGAGATAGGGAATTCAAGGCTGAGAAGGCTGTGTAAACAAATCTTATTGCTTCCTCCCTAATTTACAATCCCAAGTCCAAACTTCTTTGTGTTGTCAGTTCTTCACACATTTATTGTTAGTTGTTGTTGTTGTTGTCGTCTTGGAGGGCTTGTCTAAAAGGTATAAAAGTTGCTTGCTTTAGTGGCTTCTTTGAGTCTCATGTTTTTATGGACTCCCCTAAGTACAAAATTAAATTTCTTTTTCTCCTGTTTAATCCGTCATATGTCAATTTAATTATTAGACCAGCCAAAGAACTTAGAAGGAAAGAAGAAAAGTTTTCCTCCCCTACATTACAAAGATGGAGAAAAAAAAAGTAGCAACTTATTCTCCATGGAGAAAAATGCTTAACTCTAGCAATAATTAGATAAGGTGAGGTGTTTTCCATGGGGTAAACAACTAACTTCTTTAGAAAAGTGTAAAATTCCACGGGATTACGCACACACACACACACACACAGCACTGGTTCTGAAGCTTTTGCATACCTAACGCTAACAGCTTGTAAAAAAAAAAAAGTGTATTCCTGAATCCCACCCCTAGACAGCCTGATTAAATAAGTCTGGGGTACAACCCAGAACTCTATGTTAGTAAGCTCACCAAATGCTTCTGATGCAAGAATCAGGTCCCTGTACCAACGTCAGAAACCCTAGCCTCCCAACCGGATAAAGAACACTTATTGTGAAATATACAAAGTTAAACTGCAAGAACATTGGTGTCACCTTCCCAAAGTCAGTGTTCACATTTTAAAACATTTGCTTATACACATTTGTACAGAACTTTCAATCTAATGTTCAATCTTTATTTTCCATGAATAGTAGCAATCACTTAGAAAAAAATCCCAGGAGAAAGAGAGAAGTTATTAGTGCTACTTGTTCACATAAAGCATCTCAGATGGTAGTGAAGAAAATATAAAACTTTTTTTTAGTTGAAGTATAGTCAGTTACAATGTGTCAATTTCTGGTATATAGCACAATGTCCCAGTCATGTATATACATACATATATTCGCAAAACTCTTTCAATTAAGGCAACTTTGTAGCTCAGAGCTCTGTTGAATTTACTGAATGGAAGAGATTCTTGGGCTCCTAATAGCAACGTTTCCTATGATTTGACGTCTGTGCAAAAACCCTCCATGTGTTCTGAGTTGCCTGAATTACTCTTTCCTTCAGGGTCTTTTGTTAGTTTTTTTTTAATCATTAAAATATCATATTTTTTCTTGAGAAAGAAAGAGAAAAGAGACATTGACCAACCTGGGACTTTTGGCCACCTTAATTATTATTCTACCTTTATTTACAGCCTTTTTTTTTTTTAATCTTGGGCAAATTATTTAATCTCTCTATGCCTCAGTTTATTCACTCATAAAGTGAGGGATGGTAATAGTTTATTTTATCCATTCTAAGATGAACATTTCCCCCTTATTGTAATATCTCTGAAATCAGAATGCACCTCACCACTGACAACGTAGAAAAAAGCATTGTGACCTAGGTTAATTGGCACCATTTTTCTTAGTGGTGCGTAAAATAATGGAGTGTCTTATAATAATGGTGTTTTAGATGAGATGAAATGTAATAATATGTATATCCTAAGGTTTTGTCAGGGTTAACTTAGCCAAGAAACAAAATGCTTAGAACTGTGACTCAACATTAATCGCTCAATAAATGTAATCTATTAGTATTCTCGCCTGTGGTTGGATTATAAATTAGTGCTTCCTTGGTGGCCCTGTAGATTGTCCCCGATATTTCTACCATTATATACTGCATCATGCATCTCTGTGTGTAAGCCTTGATGTGCACTTCTGACTACCATAGATTTCCAGAAGTGGAAATACTGGGTCAGGAAGCAGGGACATATTGAAAGAATGGACTTACAATCATGGTGACTAGAAAGTCAGTCAAACCTGGGTCCACATCACCAAACGATCTTAGTCACTTCACTTAACTTTTCTACATCTCAATTTTTTCATCTATCAAATGGGGAGACTAATAAAATTCACAGGTGTTACAGAGAAAAACCAGAGGCCCAGAATGGCATCACTTGTGCTAACGTCCAAGGTATCAAACCCAGACTTAACCCCTAACCTATCTACAGTTTCAACCTCCCCTAGAAATGAAATCTTAATCAACCAGTCTGAAATTTTCTGGTCAGCAGCAATGATGTCGTCTGTCATGTGGACCCTTTTCATTCCCCCACCCCCAGAGTCAGAAGAGGCATCTGGACGATAAAACCCCTGCCATCATTCCCTTACCTGCACCCCACCTGAAAAAAAAAAAGGTGTCTTGACTTGAAAATAAGCCTTTTCTTTTGCTAATAGCTCCCTGCACCACCCTTCTGGCTATAAAACCCCTCCATTTTGTACAACCCCTTGGAGTGCCCTTATAGTTACTAGATGGGGTACTTCCCAATTCATGAGCCATTGAATAGAACTATTTGGATCTTCAAACTGACTTGGTCAAATTTTGTTTTTTGATGCAGGCATATTGTGAGCTTTAAATAATACGATGCAATTAGACACAGTACAATACTGGCCCATAGTAAGTTCAAAATAAATGTAAGCTATTTTACTAGGACCTTGAGATGCCAGCAGGACACCTGGCTTCCCGTTGGCTTCACGGCAGCCTGCATCGCACTACGTGAAATCACCAGTTTTCAATGGTGACCCCGTGTGGCCGTAATGGGAACAGCACCCGCAGATAGTAGGCTTGTGTTGTCAGAAATGATGAGATTCCTCAGTTCTTTCTCCCCGTGCTGGTTGAGCAGACTGTCCATCAGGAAGACAGAAGCCTGCGCTTGGATTCTTGAACGATCTGAGGTAGACAGACTCAGGAAGGGGACAGCGCTGCCCATCTGAATCGGAGGGCCTCAGCGATTGCTTTAAATGTCGATGGCTGATGACTTCATTAAGATCTCAGAGACACATGTGAGCTGGGGAAATGGTTCAGCGTCATTTCTACGGAAACTGTGTAAGAACAGTCGATCTCCCTGCTCATACAACCATGAGAAATCACTCCGGCAATTTTATTTGACCCTTGTAAATCCCGAAAAATTCTAAGACTGAATACTGGTGAGTGGTTGGGACTGACACCTGATGCCAGGCTGTAATTCATAAGAAGCCTCCTGGGTTGAACTTCTGGAGACGCTGGGAACCGGAGTTTGGAAATACAACTAGAAGGGATTCTATAATGAGCACATTGAATGTATTAAACACCTGACTTGTCAGATGATCAATCTACGTATTTCATTGATTCTGTTTCATGGAACATCATGTCAGCCTTCATTCCATGGTTTCTACAATCGACTCAGAAGGAGTAAATGAAAGAGAACATGATTTTAAAATAAGCTTTTACTTTCTTAAGTAGATAGTGTTTATAACTACACTAAAAGTCTCTCTGTCTATGCATCTCAGCCCCTAAACCACCGCCTCGTAAAGTATCACCATGTAACAGAAGTTTATGGTCTCACCATTTTGAAGGCTAGAAATCCAAAATCAAGTTGTTAGCAAGGCTATATGGGAGAGGCCGGTGGGAGAATTCCTTCTTGTCCCTTCCTAGCTTCTGTAGTCTGCTGGCAATCTTTGGTGTTCCCTGTCTTGTAGCTCCAGTCTCTGCCTCTTCATCGGAGGGCACTCTCCCCCTGTGTTTCTGACTTCTCACAGCTGTCTTCTTGTAAGGACACCAGTCACAGCCCTCTGCCGCAGGATGACTTCAACTTAACTGACTGCATCTGCAGTAAGTATTTCCAAACAAGGTCATATTCTGAGGTCGTGGGTTAGGACTTCAATATACCTTTTTTTGGGGGAGGGGCACAATTCAATCCATAATAGTAGGTAAACTTTGTAAGCCAATAAATTAAGGTTACCATCTGTACTCAGTACTCAAATACTCAGTAATCCCTGGAAGTTTGGTTCTTTTCCCCCATGTTTGAGAATCTATGTGAGTCCTTATTGATGGACATAGAGAAACCTGAATGAACCGACCTCAGCTAACCAGAACCTCCAACTTATTGACAAAAATGTATTTGCATTGGCCTTTCCAAAGGAGAAATCACAAACAAGAAAATAATCGGATACCATGAGTGTAACTTTTTATTAAATATTGAGTGGAAACAAAATAATATTTATAAATATATATGTGGTAAGAAGGATTCTAATAAAATGAACAACTGTAGCCACATCACACAGTTTAAAAAATAAAACACCACCATTATCCTTCAAGAATCCTATATGGAATTTTTGAATGGCTAAATTAGTATGTTGACACATGCTTATTATAAAAACTTTTCATAACTAGAATTCTATTGCATAAAAAGTTTGAAATCTTCCCATATCAAGGGTACCCTGTAGAAATAGTACCTCACTCTCTGGAATAGAATTCCATTATATATCCATGCCTTTGTTGATGTAACCAATGATTGATGTTGAACTTACTTCCATTTCTCTGCTATTTCAATTAATGCACCTTGTACATATAAACTTGCACACTTGTGCAAATCAATCTATAAGGTAAATTCCTAGAAGTGAAAATGTTGGATAAAAGTCATGAATATGCTTTTGAAACATACATGAATTTGAGTAGGTTTCCTGATACATTACATTAAAAATGCTTTCAGGTAAAAGAATGGTTGAGCCAGTCTTAAGGAAATGATAACAAGTGAGTATTTGGACCCACATTTTAATGTTATAACATACAAAATGACCTTGGTTCACAAAGAAGATCAGGGAAAACCCCATGATACCAGGCCAACAGGTGGAATTTCCTGGAGCAAGTACTTTACCATTATGACCAAGTCAGTCATTCATTGAACAAACCTACTGCCCACCTACATCAGCTCCATGTAGTCCATATTCCTAAATCTAGTCCCTCCACTCGGGAACTAGATGCCATCCACCCTCTCTCAAGAACTACTCGAAGACATTGCTCAGCAATTTCCCTTCTCTCCCTCATAATATCTATTTTGTATCTCTACTGGATCATTTTGATCAACATATAAATGTGCTATTTCTCCATGCCCCATTTCTCTATTCACCTGTATAGTAATCGCTAAAATAATCTTCTATACTCTCTGTTTTAATTTCTCTCCTCTTGTTTGCACTTGAACCCATTCCAATCAGGTTTTCATCTTTATCATCCATTAAAACCGCTCTTTTCATGAACATCAGTTCCATAGATAACAAATACGTGGCTATTTAGGGCTGGGGGCAGTGTGGTGATTAGGGGTGATAGCTAGTGGCACAAGGTTTCTTTTGGAGGTGATTACAATGTTCTAAAAATGATAATGATTATTGCAAATCTTTGTGAATATACTAAAAACCATTGAATGGTACACCTAAAGGGGTGAATTATATAGTATATGAATTAAATCTCAATAAAATTGTTACAAAATAAGAAAGAAAGAAAGAAAAAAGCCTGTACCAGGAAACCTAGCTTTAACTTCCATCCGTACCCCTGCCTGGCTGTGCAACTTTAAGAATGTTACTTAACGTCTCTATGCCATAAATAAATGGCGATAATAAGAATTCCTACTTCACAGGGCTGTTGTAAGGATTAAAAGAATCAACACATGTAAAGCAGTTAGAACAGTGTTTGGTAAAGAAAAGGTGTTGTTTACAATAAGCATAGATTCCCAAGTCAGTGCTCCTTCCTCACGCCCTTGCTCTCTGGTTCTATTTTCACGACTCTATTTGCAAGAGTCGGAGGCGTGCGCGTTCTCCTGGGGGGCCTTCTTTTGGAGAACCGTGAGAGAAGCAGAAATAAGACCTGTCTGAAAGCTCACGCATCCTCATTCAAACCCCAGTTCAATTTCTTTTCTAAGCGGAGCGCGTTCGCCTAGTTTGACCCTCGAGGTTTCCCGTCGTCTTCGCCGCAGCACGCCTGCGCGGAAGCCCGGCGCCCTTTCGTCTCCAGTCCTGCGGCTTCGACAATGGCGGCCCGCGGCGTGGGGCTCTTGACCCGTTTGCCCCTATGTGCGCAGAGAAGTCCAGTCCAGCGTCCTGTCCACAGACTTCTCAGTAACCCAGGAACGGTGGCCGCGGACCTCAGGAGGGAAGAGCAGCCCGCGGGGAGCGCCGAGACAGGTAATGGCGCGGTGTCTGCAGCCGCGACCCACGGCGGGCGAGGGAAGCGGCAGGAGACCGGGATGCGGCGAGTGCTCGGCCTCGGAAGCGGCCGCGGACCCTGTGCCCCGTCCTCGTCTGACCTCTCCAGGCCGCCGTCGTTGCTCGCAGTGGTGGCGGGGTGTGCGACGTTTCTTCCTTCGGGGACTCCCGTGCCCTAGGAATGAAATTGTTCAGACCTAAGGGAAGTGCAGGCCAGGAGCCGAGCTTGCTATTTCAGTTTGGCGAAATGTTGTTGCCAGTCACAGTGGTGATGCCACGGACCTCAGTCAGCTGCTCATCGCTCACAAGGTGCTGGTGGAGGCCGAGCATAGTGAAGCCTTGATGAATAACCAGGGTTCCTGACCCTCAAATGCAGGGCTCTGCCTGTGAGGTTTACTGCCGTTTAATTTATTCTTCTGGCCATGTTGAGCCAGATCAGCTTGATGACAGGTCTGCGTCCGCTGGAACAGGCTGTCGTTCCGCAGGTGTTCTAAATGTATGTGCTGGTGTGTTGAGAAGGCCACTATTGCTGAACCTCCGTTGTGGCCCACGAGCTGTGTAGACGTTATTTACAGCGCTTACAACAATCTGGGAAGGAATGTATCGCTGCCTCTATTTTACAGGTGTAGAAAGAGGCTCAGAGAGCTAAGTGACTCGTGCAGCGTCGCACAGCTGAGTTAATTTCGACCCTCAGTCCTGCTGTTAAACAGAATGTGTTGGTTTTTACCATTTCTTAGAGCTGTAGTTTTAAGATGTGAAATTATTTCTGGGAACAGTTCTAAGGTAGTCTAAACAAGTACTATATTTCCCCCTAAAATAAATGGTAGGATTGCTGTTCTTATAAGACTGTGAAAGACTCACGTTGAGAGTGAGAAATATTACGTAGTATGACAGCTCAGGAAAATACTGATTGGATTGTATTCAGTGGAAGCTGCTTCTGTTAAAAGTTATTTAGTGACTGAAAATTTGAGTAAGGCTTCTGCCACAGAAGTCGTTGTAATTTAACATGTGTATAGGGGTTTAAATTGGAGAATTTTTTCATATGTTCCTTGAGAAATAAAACTGTGAACTAGGTTTGGAAGGAATTACTGTTACTCCTTTTATAGATGCAGAAACAGACTAGGCCAGGTGGCTAGTTCAGACTTACTCAGCTATTGAGTAGCAAAGGTAAGAATAAAACCTTTTGACTCCAAAGTCGAACTACTATGTAATAGAGCTAGGCGGTTTTCCCAGGAAATGTGTTTCATTTTGTATCATTAAGATAATATAATGTAGCTAAATATTCAGGGACTCCCTTGCGGATAACAGGTAACAATCCTCATTTGAATTTCTTTTCCATTTTTAAAAAGAGAACAAGGTAATTACACCTTTGTAACTCACTTAGAAGCATATAATGTTGTAATTAGGGAGAATAAGAAATATCCAATTGAGTTTTTCCCTCAGGTGAAAACTCACTGCCGAAACATTGCTAGTAACGTTTTCCAGTAACAAGGAACACAGCGTTTGATAAATCAGCCAGTTCCATTTTTGGTCAGGCTTTGATGGCTGACAGATACCTATAATGAGCTAAATCTATTCATTTCCCATTTCCCTTTTGGTCTTAGTTTTGACATAGTGTTCATGTGAGTAGTGGGAAGAACCCTGATTTAAGAACAAAAATATGTAGTGTATTGTTCAGGATTCATTGGGTGCAGGTGAGAGAAACTAACTCGAATTAGCGTAGGTAGAAAAGGGAGGGTACAGGAACCATGTAACCAAACCCCAGAAAGAGACGCGGCTGCTTTCAGGTCACTGGGTGGATGGGGTCAGAGTGAGGTGGTGTTTCCTCAGCTATTGTTTGGCGGCCGCCTCATCTCAGATTGGCCTACCAGGGGTGTTGCCAGGGTAGGGGGCAGCGATGGCCACCAGCAGCTCCACTTTCACAGCTTGCAGCTTTTTCCAAAGGGATGAATAAAATAATCTTTTGCCTGAATTTGAAAAATTCTAAGAAAGAGCTTTTTGATCATCACACCCCCACTTTTTGAACCAAGAGGAGCTATTTTAAATGGTCTGATAGTCTTGGCCTCTCAGGTGGGGTGATGGGTAGGATAACCTGACAGCCCCACAAACACACAGCCTGGTGTTCTACAAGCAGGGCTGTGCTTTCATCAGAACAAGGGGGACGGGTGCCAGCACCCCAGCAGCAGCTAACTCTGCAGGAGCTGCCCGGCTTGCTAGGTGTTTGGCTTTGTGCAGTTTTTCACCAGGGAGAATACCTGCGCTGTCTACCTCAAATGGTCGTGGTGAGATTCAGAAGAGAATGTTTTTGTAAAAACTGGGAAGTGCCGCACCAGTGGAAGGGCAGCTCTCAGGTTCTCGTTAGTTTTTTCCAGTTTGTAAATCCCCACTTCATCCACAGTAAGTCTCTGTCAAGAGTTGTAGACCTTTCATTGCTCTTGTCTGGATGCTCCCTGGCTCATCAGTATCCTTCATAACCATTATGTCCAGAGCAGAGCATATGCTCTGTGTGTGGCCTGACCAGTAAACAGGAAAGAAGTGCTGTGACCCCTTGAACTTGGATTATCTGTATTTGCTCCTTGCCCTCACCCCCAATGTGAAGACATCCCCCGGACTTTCATCAAATCAAACTTCTGGGCCTCTTTTATACATCTACTGCTAACTGAATTTTCCCCCCATTATGTGCGTGTGTCTTTAAGTTGTTTTTAATCTAGTCTTATTTTTTTGTGTTTATGCTCACTAGGTTATGGATCAAGATCACCGCAGATTTGACTGTCATAAAATATTAGCACATACTCATTTTTCCTCGCAACTTTGTGTCACTTATAGGTTTGACAAGCCTTCTGTAACATACTAAACTTATGCTCCCTGAAGCTGTCCACTCCTTTGTGTCTCCGTCATTCATACCTACTGTTGTTCAAGGCCAGGGCTGTCAGTACTTCAGACGTTCCCTCTCTCATCTTCTCAAGCACATGCTCCACCTTTTATCAAACTTCTCCATCTCCATCTCAGATTCAGTCTCTGCTCTTGCCCAGTAATGCAGCTGCAGGGATAGACCTGCATGGAAGTGCAAAGGCGCTGAATACAGCTAACGCTGTAGTATTGTTTGTAATAGTGAAACAAGGTAAATCACCTAAATATTTATCAGTAGAGGATTGACTGAATTACCATAAATATCCAAGAATACTTATGCAATTATTTAAAAAATGAGGTAAATGGATATCTACTGACATGAAAAGATATCCACAATGTATTAAATATTTAAAAGTGTATTAGAACAGAATAGAATGTGTATAGTACATTTTCAGTAATTTCAGTTGTGTGAAAAAGGTTTATCTCTGGAGAGATGCAAATGTGTTTGTTTACATATGCCTTTAAAGTGTCTGGAGGTAAAAAAGGTAAGTATCAAACCTAATGCTTGGGTATTAGAGGGAGAAGCCTGGGGGAGGATGTATACTTTTGCTCTGTAAAATTTTATTTTGACTTTACTTTTACAGTAAGCAGCTGGACATCAGTCTACTCAGTAAATATCAGAGACAGGAAGTTAGAGGTAGTAATTGTGATTGGAAAAGTGGGTGAAGTGGTCCAGGCAAAGCCTATACCATTAAAAAAAAAAGAAGGGACTAGGGAGCAGTTGGAAGGGCTGTCAGTAGACTGAGAAGGAAGTGAGGAAGAGTGGTCCCTGTCCTCAGTGTGGGAGGCAGGTGTCCCCGCATCTTGTTCAGTAACTGCAACACCATGAGTTACGCTCTTTCATGGATGTTGGAGTGAGGTAACGCAGAGGTGGAAATGATTCTGCCGTGGAGGGTCAGAAGTCTTCACAGACCTGAGCCAGACTGCGAGGGTAAATGGGATTTTGCCAGGCAGAAAATGAGAAGGTGGGCATTCCAGCCGTAGAGAAGACGTGAGCGTTCCTAGTATGTGTGTGGGTCTTGCGTGTGGAGAGGACCATGAGTGAACATTGCAGACGGAGGAAGTGGTGCAAGTTGATGTCGAGAGGAGAGAGGGGATGGTAACTTGATACCCACTTGTGGGGTTTAGACTTGATCGTGGATGTGGTAGGGAAGCTGTTGATGAGTTTTAAGCAGGCAAGTCAAAGAATAAGACAGTTAAAAAAAGATTATTTTATAAAGATCACTTTGGCGGCAGTGTAGAGAACAGCCTGAGACGGACAAGAGTCAGTGAGACCAGTTTAGGAATCAGACTGCTGTGTTCCAGGCCTGAAATGAGAGATTGATGTTGAAGAACTGGCATCTGGAATAAAGATGAGGCTGCACATTTTTTATTCAGTTATAGTCAGTTTACAGTGTTGTGTCTGTTGTTGGTGTACAGCACAGTTTTTCAGCCATACATGAATATACATATATTCATTTTCATTTTCTTCTTCACCGTGAGCTACTACAAGATCTTGACTATATTTCCCTGTGCTGTACAGTATAAACTTGCTTATCTATTCTGTATATACCTGTCAGTATCTACAAATCTCCAGCTCCCAGTCTGTCCCTCCCCCTTCCCCCGGCAACCACAAGTTTGTATTTTATGTAAGAGATGTATTTTTAACATCTACACTGTGAATGTAGGAAAGATACTCAGTATGTTTGAACAGTTGTTAGAAATGTGGAGTAGGTGTGGGTCCAGAGTCCTCCGGGGAGGCTGGCCTCTGGGGCGACACTGATGAGCAGGGTTTAGGGTCCCGCCGGTTCTCACTGTCATCAGCCCACGTTGCTCTGTCTTGTCCATGACGATGTCTTGGCACTTGCTGAAGTGAAGTTTCAGTGTAAGTGCAATATTTCCTTTATCCATCAGTTTTGTAACCTTTTGAAAGAAGATGAGGCTAAAAGCCTTTGCTCATTTCTCTGCATCAGTTACATTTTTATTCCATTTGATCTCTTTGGAATTAGAGCTTGAATTATTTTCTTTTTCCTTACATTTAGTTCACTTGTTGATCTTACCTTTGTGATCAGTTGATTGTTAATATTTAATTCTTGCCTATCACGGCTCTTATCTTCATTTCCTGTGATTTGCAAAACCTCAAACCCCTGGAGTAGTTTTTAATGGAAAAAAAATAGACCTATATTTCTTTAGTAGAAAGGATCATGAGCTCTTTGATTTCCTTGTGATACAGAGTGCATGATCATTGGTAACTGGTTGTTGACTGAGCCAGATTGAGACTCTTTAGGAAGAAAAACTATAACAACTTACTTTAACACATTAAACTTCTAAACTCATTGTCTCATTACGCTCAGGCTTGTAATAATTTCTTTTAGGCTTTGGAATGTTAGACACATACAAAGTCTGTGTAAGTTGAATTTTGTTTAAGGGTTACGTGAGTGAGTTTACTTTTCTGGTTTTGCTTTTAAAACTTTGTGGAAATCTCCCTTAGTAGCGCTATACATTGAATATAGGAAAGCAAAATAGAGTGGAGAGTTTAACTCTAGTCCTAAGAGAATGGAAAAATGAGCACTGGAAGCAGCATAGATTCACCCTCCTAAAGGGAGAGGAGATGAGATTAGGATAAAGTTGGTTGTACTCAGATAGAAAATATAAATTGTGTATCTTATAAGATATACTTTAAATTTTACGTGTTTATGTGTGTTGGGAATGTTTTTGTCTCATTCATAGACTCTGAAGACAGGACTCCCAAAAAGAGATTCTGCGAGGTGCAGAGCGAAAGGCGAGAGCAGGCCCAGCGGACTGTGCTCATTCACTGCCCGAGCAAAATCAGTGAGAAGAAGTTTCTCAAGTATTTATCCCAGCATGGACCTATTAATAACCATTTCTTCTATGAAAGCTTTGTAAGTATTTGAAAAACAATCTACCTTAACATTCATGCTTTTTTTTTTAAGTGATTTTTTTGCTATGTTGCCTCTGCAATGTGGTACAGTTAGAGTCTCTTTTAATATCCTACATCTTTCTTTATCTGAATTTCTTTTTTTGTTTGTTTTTTTGGGTGGAGGTAATTAGGTTTAATTATTTACTTTTAGAGGAGGTACTGGGGATTGAACTCGGTACCTTCTGTAAGTAAGCTAAGCATGTGCTCTACCACTTGAGCTATACCCTTCCCCATTTCTTTAATGAGGTTTTTTTTTTTTCGGTATGAGAATAGAAATCCTTGCAGGAGTAGGGGTCTATTACAGAATTCTAAGCAATTTATAACTGAATCATTCCATTATTTGAATATTTCAAATAGTTCCATTATCTTAGGAATAGAGACCGGTGGGAGATCTCTGTTGTGTGTTTTCTACTTCAGCATTCTTTTCAGCTTCTCTTAACTCATACCACTTTATAATGTTTCTTTTCTTCATCTGCTTATAATGATTAAAACCGTTGTTTGTGTTAGAAGCGTATCATTGTAAATTTTAAAAATTAAAAAAAAATTTTCCATGTTATGAAAATTGCTTTGCAATATGAACTAAAATACTCTGTTAAAAATAGCATTTTGAAGTGTGTTCTGTTTTTCTTACATTTTTGGTCTAGGGTCTTTATGCCGTTGTAGAGTTTCGTCAAAAGGAAAGTTTAGCTTCCCTGCAGAGTGTGACTCGCACGCCGAGCCTGGGCGCAGAGGCTGCAATTCCGTTCAGATCGCGTTACTTCAGTTTAAAGTTGAAGAATCCATCAAACCAGACTTCGGGCCAGCCGAGTGTTCAGTGCAGTAATCAGTCTTCTCCTGCGAGCAGGAAGGTTTTTGATTTACTTTGTTGTGCAGAAAATGTAAGTTTATAGGTATACTTCCCCAGCTTTATATGTGTGTGTTTGACTTGTTTTGTATAAGTTGACTATTATTAAATATTCAAACTACAGAATATACTGAGTGAAGAGTAAAAGTTTTGGGCCTTTAAGTTATCCCGGTTTTCTTTTTCTTGTCAACACAATGACGTACTATTGTACATACCATTCTTGTATAAATTTTGAAGTATCTTATTTCTGGTTTTATCTCTTTTTTCTGCTGAGTAGTGTTTATGTTAGTTTTGGTTTTTTCACTCAGACCTGTTAAAGGTTTAACTAGTCCTTTCAGAGAATCCGCTTTTGGTTTTATTTATCAAAATACTAATTTTTGGTTTGATTTTCTAATTTTTAAAACTTTACTTCTAACCTTTTGTATTTCCTTTCCTTTCTGTTATTTATTTTTCTTAAGTTAAATGCTTAGTTCAGTTATTTTCAATATTATTTTCAAATGTGGGCATCTAAGACTGTGGTTTTTATTTTAAATATTCAACGTCAGTGTGTATCTTCACAGTGTGGTGATTTCAAGCCCAGTCTTCTAGTGGACGTACGAGATTGTTATTCTAAGGAGCTGAGGGATCTTGGGCCTTCTTTCCTTGCAGCCTTGCTTATTTCCAGTGTTTATTACCTTTAACATTGGTTTTTTTCTCCCCACAACTTCTCTTAAGTGTCTAGCTTTGTGATTGTTTTGACCTCCTCTTCTGGAGCATTTTACTCTTTTCTTTGTCTGAAAACAAAACTTTATACTCATGCTTAAGAAAAGGAGTAGTTGTAATTCTAGCCAGCTGGTGTCCTCATTCCTCAGTGCTTTTGCAAGGGCATTTGTGCAATCTGCTTTTAAGGCTACCTTTGAAAAGACTGTGTATTTTTAAGGTGGGTCTCCTAAGCCAAGTAAAATGACAGTTATTTTGTATGAACTGAACGTTTTCTGCATTTCATGGGTTTTGTGTTGGCCAGCTAGGTAGATGATCAGCTGTACACTCTGACAAAGGAGCTCCAGCTGACAGAGGAGAACACCAGGCTTCGCCACCTCACCTGTTCCCTCATCGAAGATGTAGCTGCCGTGTACTTCCCCGACTGCGCCGTCAGACCCTTTGGCTCCTCAGTGAACAGTTTTGGGAAATTAGGATGTGATTTGGACATGTTTTTGGATCTAGATGACATTGGAAAATTTAGTGCTCACAAGGTAATTATATTTCTTTAGATCACACAGTTAAGATATTAGGGGAAAAAAAAGAAATCTTTAGACTCCAATCTGTGAGTCATTTTTATTTATTATTTATTCTTATTTTTATTTCCTATTTTTTTCTTTGCTTTTCACTCCCTTTCCTCCCTCCTCCTGTTGGATTGATTTTCTTTATTCTGCACTTTCTACCTCTCCCTTCTTTCCTCTTACAGCTTAGAAATTATATATTCCATTTATGTTCTTAGTAACATGCATGCCTGACAGAGTAAAGTTAATCAGTCTCTCTGCCATCATCCCAAACAATATAAGGGATGCTTTAATTGAATTACAGCTTTGATTGGAAAAGACATCTGTGTTTTTGTAAAATGTTAGGTTTTTATGACCCTGTCTTATATATTTCAAACTAGTAATCATCTCTGTGTAGATGTCCAATTATAAATTTTTGTAAAAGTTCTTGTATGTTTCCTATGTTAATTAGTGGCATCTTAGCTTTTCTGATGTTTGCTATCATCTAGGCAAAGATATCTAAGCTCTCTTTTGGGTCTGCCTCTTCATTTATATCCTCAAAGCTGTGATCGCACAGTCCCTTGTAAGTTCCCACTTAGGTGACTGTAACTGCATCCAGCTTTCTGCTCATCACTCCTCGTGTCGTGCCTTGGTATTCCAGCCTTCAGTCTCTGCTGTAGTTACCTTAAAACCCAGACTGGATCGTCCACAAACTGACAGTGATTTTCCTTTTTAACGTAGAATTGAAGTGATCTCTCATAATTCATTTTAGTAATCATTTCTCGTTCTGTATCTTCATATGCCAGTTTTCCAGTCACACCATTTATTAGCTAATTATAAGGCGCTTTTAGAACATGAATAACGACCAAAGAGTGTTCTGTCTCTCCAGTGAGCTCCTCTCCATTGCTGACTGTCATTCCTGAGCAGCTTTCAGGGCCTAGTTCTGACTCTACCTTCTTGAAACCATGCTTGATTTTCATCTGCTCCAGTCAGAATTAACCACTTTTTTTTCTGTAGTGCCTGCTAATATTTCTGTCTGTCCCACATCCCTTCTGTGCATGTTCAGCTGGTGGTTGATGTGTGTCTCTCACTGCATCATAAACGTGGGCAGGGCAGGAACCATGTGTGTTCATTTTCTTAAGGCACAGAGTGCCTGTCTCAATACATAATTATTGAGTTGAAACTGGCCAAGGAATACGAAGCACATCAGAGTGGAACAGATCACTCTTATTGAGACTAACATGTACTTGAAATTTTCTAAATTCCTGGCAGGTACACTTAAATTGTATTAGGCTCTCTTTAAAAAAAAGACCTTACTGAATAATTAAGACTCGTAATAATATGTCATAGTGGTGAAAGCTTGGGTTTAGGAGCCAAATGGCAGAATAGTAATTCTGCTTACTAGCTGTGTGGCCCTGGGTGAGTTACTTACCTTCTCTGTTCCTCTATTTTCCCAGCTATAAAATTAAGTTAGTGCTGTAGCACCAAGTCATGTAGTTTGAGAAGATTGATAGACAGTGCTTAGCCCTTAATAAGTGTTCAAATGTTGACCACCACCTGCAGCAATATTATTAATTATTCTATTATTACATAAGTAAGAAATACAGTTTTTTCTGTTGGAATCAGAGGGAGGAGTTGGAAACTTAGTTGGATCTTAGATTTCTGAAATATAAAGGTATGTAGAGAAAGATATTTTAAAAGATAGTGCTCCAGTCTCACTCAACAATTTGACATTATTTTGCATATAGGTTTAATTTATGCAGTGTTGTTATAAATGTGTACTTTGAAATAGTACTTGTTTTAAATTATAATAGCTTTGCTAATAGAAACATTTTAAAAATGAAATATGATGAAAAACAGAAGCACTTTTAAATTCATCGTTCATAAAGCCCCCTGTCTGACTACTTTACACAGTCGTGAGCCTCTCCTTCCTCCTGCCTCATGGTACTTTGTGTGTCTCTTGGCACTCCACTCTGGTTTGTAATCCTCTGGGCTTGCTTCATTCTTTGGCCTGACTTGAGGGCAGTTAGGAAGAGATTATAACTTAATCTATACATATTTTAAGGTGAATTTTTTTTCCCAGTTAATAGTTTCTTAGTAATTCAGTCTGCTGCATCCTTTTCAGTGGCTGCAGAATATTCCATTGAATGAATGGACTGTAATTTAGTTACCCAGTCCTTAATTTGTTAGACAGTTAGAGGGTGGTATCTTTTCACCCCTTTTTGCCAGCTGTATTAGGTAATATTCTTTGGTTGTACATAGCAGAAACCAAACCAAAGTTGCTTAAACAAAAGAAGTAGAGGAAGGATCTTAGAACCCTCAGTCAGGAGTGTGGGTCAGTCTTAGGAAAGCACTGGGACTAGGAAGTATAAACTATCAAGAGTCCATGACGTGTTCTGTTTCTCTCCACATACATGCTTTAATATCTTTCTCTCCCCCCTTCTCTCCCCTCTCCCCATCCTCGTTGTTTTCTTTACATCTTCATTCTTGTGGTATAGAATGTGCCTGCCCCAGAGCTTCTGAGTTACATTTCAGCCACACGATTGCCTGGGCTGCAGTCCTTGGTGGCGATCTCTGGGTGAACAGGCAGTGTGCCCTCTGGCAGCACTTAGGTCAGCTGCCCATGCTGGTCCACGTGGCTGCGGGGAGGGGTGGCTTCCATCATAAACGTTGTTGGGGCCTCAGTCCTTTCAGTCAGAATGAGTTCTCGAAGAGGGGTGGTTAAGGGTAGGGGGCTTTATTAAGCTAGATAGAGCTCTAGAATTTTAACAGCTAGTCCGAACATTACATATGTAAAGTCCCAATATTTCAGTATTGAAATTGTCCCAAAAGCATGTCAGTGTTGACACTCCCCCGACAGGTGTACGTTTCCCCACACCCACCAGTGCAGGTCCTGTCAGCCTTTTTTGTCTTTGCCAGACTGATAAATGAGAAATCTCATTGCCATTTTAATTTCTTCTTAGTTTCTAGAAAACGTCTTTTTACTGTGTTTCTTACTCACGTTTATTTCTTCTGTTAATTTCTTATTCGAGTGTTTCTGGTCATTTTTAGGATTGGGTGGGTTTTCCTCCTTTCTATTTGTACAAACCCTTCATAAATTAGGGGAATTAGCCCCTTATATGACATATATATTGTTGTCTTCCTTTGTCTTTTATCTAGTAGTGAATATATGCTTGACCATAAGATGGTTTTTTTATTCCTTCATATTTCTTCTTGGGTATTCTGGAATCTTGTGTCACACTTAGGGACCCCTGTCTAAGATGACCGCATTCACCCATTGTCTTCCAGTGCTTTATTGATAAAACCTTTTACATTTAAGTCTTTGATCCATGTTGAATTTACTTTTATTTAAGGATTAGTCTAGTTTATTTTTTATAGCCACTTATTTGTTAAATAGCAGTTTTCCTCCAGTAATTTGCAGAGTTCATTTTATTAAATATTAAATTCTATATATACTTACATCTGTTTATACTGTTTTTTTCTGTTGATCTGTTCTTGTACATGTATTTCCTGTGTAACTGCTGTGGGTTTATAGGATCTATTAAAATGTGAAGGCTAGCTTGGAAAGAGCATGTGTATTGACTGAATTTATACTCTATGGTTCTATGTATAGTATTACTTTATAAGTAATACACTGTGGTGTATAAATTAATTATAAAAAGCCAGTAATTTTTCAGCTTAGTACTTTATACTCTGGAGAAGCAAAAGACAACTGAAGTTTTTTTTTTTCTTTTTTAAACTGTAGATTTTTTAGGTCCACTTTTGGCTGCAATTTCATGAAGACTTCTGTGTGTGTGTGTGTGTCTGTGTGTGCCTGTGTGTGGTTATTGATTTTTTGTTTGTTTGGGGTTTTTGTACGTGTGTTTGGCCAGAAATGACTTAGAGCATCCTTTTAGAAAAGTTTATTTAAGAAATTCCTTTTTATAAAAAGTTCCTGTTTATGAGTGTTTTTATTATTCAGGCCTCAGGAAATTTTCTGATGGAATTTCAAGTGAAAAACGTTCCTTCAGAAAGAATCGCAACTCAGAAGATCCTGTCTGTGATAGGAGAATGCCTCGACCACTTTGGCCCTGGCTGTGTGGGAGTACAAAAAATACTAAATGCTCGCTGTCCACTCGTCAGGTTCTCACACCAGGCCTCTGGATTTCAGTGTGACTTGACAACTAACAATAGGTATGATCTCTTTGTTTGTTATCTTAAGTGTGACTATTGTAAGTCGTGAACATAGTGTTTCTTGTACAGAAACAGTGGCTTTTGACTCTTTGATATGCTTTAATAATAATTTTTAAAAATTTGAAGCACTTGAACTGAAAAGTAGAAAATACTTTCTCTTACATGTATCTGTTGGGTTTTGGGGGGTTTTTTTGGTGTTCCCAAAAAAAGCCACTGTGTTAAAATGCTAACATACCTAGCATCTGAGAGGAACTATATTTCATTATTTTCACTTACGTAGTCTGGTAACAACCCAAAGTACCTAAGTATATATTACAGTCTTCTAAGTGTGCTTAGAAAATCAAGTAGCAACTTGAGTTTGACCTCTGAATTGCTTCCAGATATGTAGTCGATTTTGTGTCCAAACAAATTCGTATTTGCAAAGTCAGACAGTGGTTTTTATTTACCATATTTTTACTTTATTATCAACCTGTTTGCTTTTTAAAACAATGGGATGAGAATGATAAGTTCTTTCATACTCTGTTTCCTTTTCCTTGGTTCTCAGTAGGGAGCACGCCTCAGGGGAGGGGTTTCTTTCTGAACTCTCTGGTATTCTCACGCGTGCATTTGGTTTCACTCTCCAACCTGTTAGATAAATAATCATAACTAATAATACATTCAGAAAATCCAATCTAGAGCAGTTTTGATTCAACTCAGGCTCACTAACAAATCAGGGCTTAAGTACTTCTGAATTTCTCTCAAGTAGCCCTGGAGTAAAAATTAGTAAGAATATATACTATACTTTCTATCATTGTAATACTTTCTTTATAGTTGTAAATAGAATAAAATAACATTTCTCTTTGTTATTGTGCTATTTCCATTATCTTGCTGGTAAAATTTTAAAAAATTGTTTTAATATGCTTCAGGTTTTTGTTTTTAGATACATTTCTTTATGTCAGATACCTCACACTATTTGATACTTATTTTTCAGCTTAATTTAGCTTAATCAAGCTTAATCACCTTGAATTTCTAATTTGCTGTTTGTTCCTCTTTAAACTCAGGAAGCAAGTGCCATCCATGTGGGACTGTATAGGCAAGTGGGAGTTGATGTTAAATGATACTGTGCCCTCTCAGTTCTCTGAGAAATCACAAGACATGTTTTGAACTGTAAAGCTTAACTTTAAAGTATTTCATTTAATTCTTTGCATTGTAACGTTATGACCAGGAAACTTGCTGAAAATAGGTTTGATTTCTTAATAGGCATTTTATCTTCATGGGTTGGGTTTTTATAAATATTAAGTAATTTGGGGTGAATTTTAAGACATTTATACTTGATAAAATAAGTAAAATATTTTCCTTATCAGGGAACTAGATAACCCCTCTTTCCCATTCGAAAGTGTCCTGATTTGGATAATAAAGTATAAGGTCACCTCACTTACAGTCCAAAACGAAGTCAGATTTGTTTTTGAAATTCAGTTGTCAGGAAATGCTTACCCCAGAGGAGTTGTCGTATTTGCTCCCTGGGCTAACGTAAATCCTGCAAGTGACTCCATTTGCTTTCCCGCTACATCTGACAGGAAGATTGGAGACAGACTTGAAGCTCAGTTTCGGTTACTCTGCAGAGTTGTTGGCCCGAATGCCTACAGCCCAGATAGATTCTGGTGCTGACTTTGTTCATTCTGTGTCTTTGATCTAAATTTATAGAGTCATCCCTGGACGTCTTACTACAGGGATTCTTAAATGCTGTCTAAAAACAGTGGAAAGCAAATAACAAAAGTTACTTGTTTGGGTGCAACAAACAAATACATGAATTAATGACAACTTAAAAAAAAAAGAAAGAACTGGATAACCTGGTGTGAAACTGAGATGTGAAGCCTCATTTACAAATGCGTCTGTGTCTTTATTGGCGGTTACTGAAGGACACTCATGCAGTGTCTTTCTCTTATTAAGGCATGTTTAGGAACTTTGATACTGAGCTTTAGAACTGCATCATGATTGTCAGCATTTAAGAGATTGTTTTATTGGTGATGAATGTACTTGGTATATAACCCTTCACATTAAATTTTATGTTGCAAATACATAGTGCTTTCGATTATCTGCTCATGCTGTTCTGAATATGTTCAGATATGGTAAGATATTTAGAAATGTTCCCAGGTATGTGTTTCATTCTATTCCAGGATCATAATTTGGGGGATTGAAAATTCTTGTTATTTTTCTCTTTTGAAGGATCGCCTTGAGAAGTTCTGAGCTCCTTTATATATATGGTGCCCTGGACGCTCGAGTGAGAGCTTTGGTGTTCACTGTCCGGTGCTGGGCTCGAGCACATTCCTTAACGAGTAGTATTCCTGGTGCTTGGATTACAAATTTCTCCCTTACCATCATGGTCATCTTTTTTCTCCAGAGGAGATCACCCCCTATTCTCCCAACACTAGACTACCTAAAAACCCTAGCAGGTGAGACTAGAGGCATCTGTCTGTTGGTTGAATGGATAGAAATACCATGTGTTAACCAAGCCGTGTGTGTGTGTGTGTTGGTGGTCATGTATTTTCAAAGCCTTATGAATCTAAAATTTCAGTGCCTTTTATTTTCTTGGTGTCCACCAGGGGTCATGAGAGAAGGTGGTTTGCAAAGCTGAGGCCTTTAGAATTTTTTGAGAGTTCCGTCCGGTTGTGTCAGTTGGCAACGTTGTTTACAACTGTCGGGAGACAGTTGGAGCCTCTCCCTTAGTTGACCGAGCTTGGAGTGACCTTGGGAAAAAATATTTTTAGAGTAATCTTGGGGAAAAAAACATTCCGGATACAGCTTTTGACTGGATCACAGCTTCAGAGATGGCTTTCGAAGTCTGAAGCTATTTCCCGATTTCTGTTAGGGATGCTAAAAACCGTTTCATGATGTTTTAAGATCCTAAATTTTTTTTTAGTTAAAAGGTTATAAGCAATCTTACGTGAATTATTTTACAATTAGTATACTATTTAATTTATATTATAAGTAAATTAAAATTTTGATAGACTACTGGAGGAGATACCAAAGTATGACAGTCCTAAATTCCAAAAGGAAGATAATTCAGGAATGTACTCAAAATGTATATGCACTCCATCTACCTACATACTGCTGCCACCTAATTCTTTTAAAGTACATCCCTGAATCCTCCCTGTTTAAAATAACATTAATGGGATTTTATTCCCTATAATATAAACCTCAGTTTACTTAGCTTGGTATTTAAGATCTTCACCTGTAGCCACAACCCATTTTTGCAGCTGCTTCTCCCACCATTCCTCTCCATATGTTCCCACATTTCAGCCAATAATACGATCATAACGTTTCCTCTTAACTCCTTTGTTGATGCTTTGTGTCTCTTCCTGGAATGTGCCTTGTTTCTCTAAACTTTTTTATGCCACTTTTCCTTATTATTCAGATTGGAAGTGATCTCTTCTTTCCAGTGAATGCTGTGTTGGTGTAGCTTGAAACTGAGCTTTAAGAAAAGCTCTGTGTGATAGGTTAATGGCACTTTGGAAGTTTTCAGGGAGGTGGAGTGGTGGGCACCTTTTAGAACTCTTAGAAGATTCAGTTTGTGTGTGTCATTGATGAATTGTTGAAAGTAAATGTATTAAAAGGTAGTAAGAATGAAAATGGAGACCTAAATTAAATATTACTGATCAAGGATAATGCAAGGATTTAAGTTGGTGAAAGATGGAAGCTGTCTACGTATTCATTTATAACTAAAAACTGATGATGTCAAAAGATAGGTCAGGAATCACTGAGTGTTGATAGACAATTCTGGTTTGCTAAAGTAAATAATTTCACCATAGTATAATTGGTGTCACATCTTTTTTAATGGAGTTTTTATCCTACTGTCTATGTGTGTACAAATACCCGCTAATAGAACACATTAATCTATAACTTTGATACATGTGATTATAGATTTCTGAAGTAGGAAATATCTTTGAAATAGATTGTGAAATACTTTTCATTTCTGTTTATTTAAGATGCAGAAGATAAGTGTATAATAGAAGGCCACAACTGTACATTTGTTCGTGACTTAAATAAAATTAAACCTTCAGGAAACACAGAGACGCTCGGTAGGTACTTTCTTTTTCTTTGCTCCTTTTTGGACTGAAACAGACTTTCTTCTTATTTTCTTGTTTTATTTTCTTACAGAATTACTTCTGAAAGAGTTTTTTGAATATTTTGGAAATTTCGCTTTCAATAAGAATTCCATAAATATTCGGCAAGTAAGTACTGTTTTAATATTTGGTTATTAGGCATATGGTCTTCTATACTAATATTTAATGAGTTTAGTTTTTGAAAAAGCACTCTAGCAAATGCATGGCAGCTCTGCAGTGGTAGGTGGTGATGAGGAAATGGGTAGTGATGCCTGTGGAGCTGTGGAACTTGGCCGAGATCAGTCGTCTGGTGTTTGGAAGAGCAGACGCCAGCTCTTTTGACATCTGTGTTTGTCACTTATACTAGTACTGTATCCTTCAAAAGGTGGGATATGCTATGAAAAGTTCTTTAGAAAGCACAATTTTACATACAGTTCTCTTTAAGCTGGATTTGGGTTTCTGTAGAAGAAACGGAATACCTCGCCCCAGAGATAAATTTTGGTCTTCCCCTCCATTTGAGCCCTTAGGCTAGTGAATTTATGGCTTTGGTTCTTCTGAGTAGCTAGAATGATAGACATTTTCCATAAAAGGAAACCTATCAACATAGCCCCTAGGCACAATTTGTTTACAAGAAGGGGTACTTGAGTTAGCTCTCTGGGTTTATTCTGTGTAACGGGTGGATATTTGGTGATGGCCCTTGTAAGATTGGCTTCATAAAACACATACTCAGGTATTCTTTTCTGCTGTTTCTTCAGTTCTCCTTTTTTCACTCTTCCCTAACCCTTGTCCTGCTCGTGGAGATTTTATTAAAGAAAAGAAAAGAAAGTGTGGGGAAGGGAAGGGGTAGAGAGACAGAGCTCTGGAACACAATCTAGAAGAAAAAGGGCAGGGGGCCAAGGAATTTCTTGACCCTGTTTGGACCCTCGCCCCTTAGGGCTTGGAGGTGACAGACAGGCAGGGCCCCTGCGGGGCGGCACTTGGAGCAGTTAAGGAGTGAAGGCGCTGCTCACAATGGAGACTCTTTACTGTTGGTTTAGTAGTATTTCAGTTATATATGTGACACCATGTGAAAGAGGAGAAGAGTATATATAGGCTGATGGATCCCTGACCTTCATAGGAGTGGAGTTCTAGCTTTGCTTTTATTTCTGTGAGGTATCCTACCTGGCATTGCCTTATTTAAATTGGCTGTTTAGGAGTGTACATAGGAAATCTTTAGTGTTTTAAAATGAATAATGGATGATTCCTTGTTCCTTCTTTTCCTTTCTCGTTTCATACTTGTGAAACATTAATTGCCATATTTAATTTAAGGCTTCTAATTTTGTGTGCTGCTATTCCCACTGTAATAGGTGTGTTTTTAGCAAGTTTTAAAAATAAGTATATCTAATCTTATTTTCTGTTATTTTTCTTTTTCATATTTTTTTTTCTCTTCCCGGCTCTATCCTGTTAGGTAAAAGTTACGTTATGTTAAAAATACTTTTATTGGTTGACTTGGTCCAGATACCACTCATCTGAGCAGTGACATCATCTTCCATGGCTCATAAACCTAATTTATTTTTCTCTAAAGAATACTCATAAAACTACAGTGGGGAAAATATCAGAAGTACACACACATATATAACACTAATGCACAACACGCATCCATACCCGTCTCCGTGGGAAAGGAACTCTCTACTCTGTAAAGTTAATGCTGATATTTTACATGTTTTTGACATTTTATTAAACCAAACTGTTTTTATATCTGAGCCCTTCGAATATTTCTACATTTTTTCCTTCTTTGTAATGCTCTGTAGGGAAAGGAACAGAACAAACCAGAATCTTCTCCACTGCACATTCAGAATCCTTTTGAAACTTCTCTCAACATTAGCAAAAATGTAAGTCAAAGCCAGCTGCAAAAATTCATAGATCTGGCCAGAGAAAGTGCCTGGATTTTACATCAGGAAGATAAAGGTCGTCCTTCCCCGTCAAGTAACCAGCCCTGGGGCCTGGCAGCCCTGCTGCTGCCTTCTGTAGCAAATGGTGTGTCTCTTGCCAAGAAGAAGAAGCCAGCAAGTGAAAGAATTAAAAACTTGTTGGAATCCATAAAAAGCGGTCCAGAAAATTCCACCAACACCAGTGGAAAAAGAGCAGCTAGTCCTCAGTCATAACGGCTGCTGCCCTGCCTTCAGAACTGGTTTTTTCCCGTACGGGGACCTCTGGACCACCTGGAAGAGCTGAGGGAGACTCTCCCAGGTCTCACTGTCATCTGACGTCTCTTCACGATCTTCTCAGTGGGCCCCTTAAGCTGCCCTGATGCCCTGCGATGTGCGCAGGCCGGTGCCCCGTGCCAGTGTCTCACAGTGTTAGCCACGGGAACGCGGGGAAGATCGGAACGTGCTTTAGACAGACCACGCTAAGCGAATGGGGAAAAATCAGATTTAGAGTCAAACCATTGTTGATCTCCACATCGGTCCCTGGGTGTGAATCATTTAAGAGGACTTCTAGGTATGTACATGTGTAGGCAGTGAATATAATAAAGCTGCAAAATTTGATAGTACTCTTTATTTTAGTATTCTTCAAAGTACTGTTAGTCACATATAAATTAAAACTGGTTGGTACTGATTTCCAGAAATGTTCATGTTTTTAAAAGATATAAATGCCACTTCAGTGACTACATTCTAGGTATTCTAAGCCAAATACATAAAAAATACTGGTACATTGTGTTTAAAAATATTTACTAAATTTTCCTATTTTCAAAAATAAAATCCTTTTTCTACTAATGTGATATTGCCAATATTCCTTCCCTTCTCTTTTGAGAACTCCTGTAGGAAACAGAAACGTACTGAAGTAGAATTTCCATTATGTTCCCTGTACCTTCAGGTTAAGAAGCAAATAATGCAGTGTTGGAAAACAGACTTGAGCCAGGCTGACCTCACAGTAAAT
Source organism: Vicugna pacos (assembly GCF_048564905.1). Taxonomy (NCBI): domain Eukaryota; kingdom Metazoa; phylum Chordata; class Mammalia; order Artiodactyla; family Camelidae; genus Vicugna; species Vicugna pacos. Next base: position 18,170,015 of record NC_133021.1, on the reverse strand, counting down.
TACTCAGTTTCTTTGGGCCCCAGTTGTTTGATCTGCAGAATGGAGGTGACAGTCGTGCCTCCTTCACCAGGTTGTGGGGAAGACTGAGTGAGGCCCGCGGAAGGTGCTGGGTCCAGGGCCTGGCACTTAGTGCATGCTCCTTCTCTTTAGCTGTTACTTCTGAGGGTTTGTCGTGCATAATTACTATCCTTGCTCCTCAGTGTTCAGATTTAGGGTTTGTAGTGTTTTTTTCAAAATAGTTTCTCATCTAAATTTTGGATCAGAAATTGTAACAAGCTCTGCTTGGGATACTATGGGAAGCACATTAATGGGATTGTTACGAAGCACGTGAGTTCTGTGCCCCTGTGGACGTGCTGTTTAACTCCACATCTGAAACCGACAGGCAGCTATTAGCGTTCTTTTACACAGGCCGTGTCCTTACATTAAAAGCCATCTTTCATGTGTTCTTTAGTTCTGTTGGGCTGGAAATCTGTATTGAGTTACAAAGAGGTTTAAAACACATAAATATTTAAAAGCTTCTGAATGAAATTGTGTTTTTTCTTCTGTTCACAGAAATATGATTGGATATTTTCCTTTTTAGGTTGGTGTTAAGTCTAAAATGGTCATTTTAGCACATAAAATATATATATGTGTTAGCATTTCCTTTCTTTTTCATAATTTATAGAACAGCTGTGACACTGTAGGTCTGTTTTGCGTTTCAGAATGAGGTCTAATTATGTGATGAGTTCTAATTCGCACCAATCTTTTAATGTAAAGTTTTGATTCTAGTAAATCGCATATAGACTGCCAACAGATTTCTTACATTTTCTCGCAAGTTCAGAGTGTCACTTCCCAAGTTTTTACAAAATAGTTTTTATTACCTCTTAGGGGTAATCAGCGATTATTTGTCATTGCCATTTCTCAGTTAAAACTAATTGCAGCAGTAAAGGTAAGGAAAACATTTTCAAGGTTTTTCTTTTCTAGCTATTATGAGTCTGTCATTGACTAGCTTTTGTGAACATTGAGTTTTAGTCTGTGGATGAAAGTAATTTTGATATGAGCCTCCCTGGATCAGATTGGTTTCAGTTATACATCATTCTAGATTTTATAGCCCGCTAGTCTAATTCCTGGATTTGTTACCCAGTTTTAGGCAATTAGAAAATTGACCAGAGACATTCTAGGAGAACAGTGTATAATCTGTCTCATTCACAGATCTCCGTCATCAGGAGGAGAGAGAATACAGACAGTTGACATAGGACTTTTCCTGCTGTCATTCACTGCTTGCCTGTTTGTTTTGCTCTAGGGTGAGAACACATTTAGACTGTTATAAGTCACTTCATTTTCCTAGAAATTCCTTGGCCTTAAAAGTCCAGCTCTGTTCAGTTCCGTACAGCCTGCTGGTGCCATGGTAGGCAAGAGCTCCCCTTACATGTCCCATTTAGACCTGCACAGTGACTGTCTGCAGCAAAGCCAGCAGAAAGAGCAGCCAGGCAGTCCTGCTGGTCCAGGCAGCAGGCGGCAACTCTCCACTCGCCAGGGTTTGGCATTCACTTGGTGAGTAGCTGTTGTTGCATCTCGATTCAGCACCTTCAGGAAAGCACGGTAGGAGGGGGACATTCAAAAGGCAGAGACCGTTTCTGCCTGAGATGATCAGAAAAGGCTTCATCGAATAGAACAGGGTAGGTCTGGAGGAATCATCTGTGCCGACCAGGAGGGGTCACAAGGATTATCGTTCTGGGAGCAGAAGGCAGTGTGAACAGGGCGGCAGAAGAGTGTTTGGAGGACTGGCAGTCCGGGCTGGCTGGGCTGTGGTTTTGCTGGGATGCTTGGAGCACCAGGGTGGGGCAAGATCGTGAAGGACCACCAGTGGCGAGTTCAAGGAAGTCAAGTGCATTGTCAGCGGTAAAGCGTTGAAGGTTCTTGTGTAAGAGAATAATAAAAATTAAAGCAGTGTTTTCAGTGATTAACATGTTGGTACCATGTAATTACAGAACACTGCTTTTTTTTTTCTTAGTAAATTTGAGTACCATAATAAGCCCCATCATTAAGTTAGACAAAATCTGGCTGTTAAGTTTTCCACCGAGTTCCAGGCTCTGACTCTCATAAACCCCAGTTTAAGTGTAAAGCTGTCGTCAGGAAGCATCGTCACGTTAGGACATGTGCTTCTATGTCAGGCCTTCCTAATGGGAATTCTTTGCAGAATGTACTTGGAAAGGAACAGAGACATGACCAGAAGTCTCTTTTCACCTTGGGATGATGCTGGGAAATGTATTTTAAATACTTGAAAGGCTTATTTTAGTTTTCATGCTGAGTTCAATTACTTGTGGGTACATATTCCAAAGAATATGAACATGACAGTGTTCCTCTGGAATTCCCATGCAGCGACTCCCAGAACATGTCAATTTTAGGTAGAATCTTTAGTCTGTAATATCTGTGATAACAGGATCTTTAAATCACAAATTATTTTTAAAATACACACTTCGTGTTTTAAATGTGATCCTGTTTGGTGTGTGTGTGTGTGTGTGTGTGTGTGTGTGTGTGTGTGTATCCACCCCTCTTTACGTACTCGGTGGAGTCGGAACTAGATTAAAGGCATCATTCACTTTTATTTTTTAATTTTTTATTTTTTTGCTTGTTTTTTAAAAAATTTTATTTCATTTTTACTTTTAGATGAATACATTTAAATCTGTTGTTTCATGGGTGAAGTTTCGAAGTTTTAGGTTGTGATGCTGAGATGTTTTAAAGAGAGTATTGGAAAGATAGGACTTGAGACAGTAAACACTATGAAGAATACATAGTATGGTAAAATACCTAATTGGGAATAGGCCAAATCTAAATGAATGAAAAATATAAACTATAGATTGTTATTTTTTCTGGGTTTGTTTTGAAGTATCACATATTGAAAACTAACTATAATGGATGCTGTCAAATAAGATGGAGCAAATTAATGAAAGATTACAAATCAGGCCTATGTTTTGTTCTGTGTCACCAAAATTCATTAATATGTTACCTTTGTCAGGTATAATGAAAATGAATTTCATACAAATTGAAGCTTTTCCTATTACAGAGTTATTGATACTTGGCTTAGATTAATGTAGTTTAATAATTAGAGTTTTAATTAGTCTTTGCTAGACTTACACGTGGGTATGGAGAGTGGTATGAAATAACATATTAACATCTCTTTCATCTCAGAAACTCTCAAACATTGAGTAAAAGGTGGATTATGAAGCTGGCCGATGTCTTGCAATGGAATTTGAAACTCAAAACCTGAATTTTTTTCACACCATGTGAAGTGTATATTGTAATTCTATAGGTAACACAAATCAAGTGTAAAACTAGCACAAGCTTCACCTTGTTTTTCTTCTTTAGCAGTTAATTTTGGTGATTTGAGAAGAGCTGTTTGTTCATAATTTATGTGATGACACCCCCTTCCCCCAGTGCTCTGACTGAGCCCACAGTGAGCATCTTTGGAGTTTCCCTGCTTGATTTCTTGGCATCACTGGTTATAAAGCTCAGCTACCAGGACTGAATGGTTTCTTCAGTTTTATATAATTTAGTTTTTTAAAAAGAGAATTATAGCATTTTAACATACTTTATAGTTTTGTATTAGATCAAAATATTTTTATATTTTGATTTTTCTTTTTTAAAATTCTAACAGTGAGCAGTGGCACTTCATTTACCTGTTGCTGAGTGATAAGATGGGTTCAAATAAACACATTTTTCATGTAAACACTGATTTCCAGAGCTTCGTCCTCACCTCTGGGTACATGACTGCCAGATCATTATTTTAGTCCCCCCTCAGGAACCGCGTCAGTATTGTGCGCTGGGCTCTGCTTTACTCCAGTTCAGCCTGTTTTAAATTAGAGTGATTTTCTCCCTTAACATTGGCTAACCTCCTAGTTTGCCTGTTTCTCCTGTTGGCACCATTATTCTCTGCCATCATAGCTCAGACTCTGGGGTCCTTTTAGACTCCTTTTTTCCCTCTTGTTTAATCAATCTCTTTCTATTTCTGTTGCCATTAGCTTAGATCATGTCATCACCTCTCTTCTAATTTAATACAATAATCTGTTACCTAGTTTCCCAGCCCAGTGTTTCCCCTCTTCTGTGCCCCCATGTAAACCGTCAGTTTTCAAAGGAGTAAGAGTTAAGAAAGCACATCTTATGGTAAATAGTAAGTTACATATGTGTGTCTATTGTAGTTCTAAAGATAGCTTGGAATTGTACGGAGCTTTAAGTTCATTCTAAACATCAGTGAGCAGGTTACAAAAAGATACTGAATGAAGGTTCTAATTAGTAAAAAACCCTGGATTTTTCCTGTAACATCACAATATATTCTGTTTATAAACTCCACTGACTTAAAGTTTTCAAACTTCTCTAATAATGACGCTTAATCCCAAAATACTGGTACAGTGGAGTCATTCATTCAGTAAACATTTACCTGTGATTGCTACGTACCAGACACTCTAAATTGAGATATATAAAGAGATAAAAAGTTAGAATAGCTAGAAAAATGATTTTTGTCCTTGAACAGAAAGGCTTAATGTAAGGGTAAAAGTTTTGCCTACATATTAATAATGATGCAATCAGTTAGAATCCTATAGGGATTTTTAAAAGAAACTTGAAAGTCATTGGAAGTGTATGAGGAAGAATAAACAAAAATAGCCAGGGGAAAATATTTTTTTAATTTGATAAAATAACATGAAAATATAAGGTAAATGTAACATTAAAACAGAAGACTACTTGTTCGAGATAGATGTATCAATGAAACAGTCCAGAAATATACTCAAGATATATATGGGAATTTATAGTAATATTATAAAAGACAACATTTAAAATAAGTAGAAAAATGGATTATTGGGACAACTGGTAGCTGTTGGGAAAAAAACATAGTTTGATCCCAGTCTCTTATACCCAAATAAATTCCAGACGGGTCGGAATTTAAACGTGGAGGGGGAAAAAGTGGAATCATACAGTACTAAAGAAATCATAGGTAAATATAAGCTTGGAGTGGGGATGTGTGCCTCTTCAGCCATGACATACATTTATAAAAGAATATATTGATAAATTTCACTAAAATGGAAGACTGCCATGAAACAACCATAAACAAAATTTAAAATTCTGATTCTGATGAAAAGGGGCTAATTTTTCTCTATAGCTCTATAAATCAATATAAGTAATAGGCAGTGACAAAGATACAGAAGCAATTAAAATGGACAAGTAAACAATAAAGATGGTCAAGCTTACTGATAATTATACAAAATTTTATTATGATAGAGAATTTTGAACACAGCAAAAGTAAACTGAAAAGTATAATGAACTTGCATAAATCCATCCACCTGTTTCAGTAATTAACTCGTGGCTAATTGTCTTTAATATATCACCCAGTTACTTACCCATCTGTATTATTTTAAGCATATGCCAGTCATTCTGTCATCTTATCTGTAAATATGTCAGTTACTGCCAAAAGAACTTTTTTCTAACATAGTAACAAATCATCATCAAACCTAAGTAGAACAAACAAAAATAATACTTCTCTAGTATCTGCACATCCATTTAGAGTTCAAGTCTCCAGTTGTCTTAACAGACATCATGGTGGTCTCCCAAGTACGTTTGTATAGATCAGGATCCAGTTACAGTCCCCACATTGCGACTGGTTGACCTGTTTCAGAAGTCTCTTGAATTTTAAGGTTCTGCTTCATGTCTTTTTCTGTTTGCACTTTATTGGAGGTACTGAGTTGTTTGTCTCACAACATGGCTTGGCCTCATTTTGTCAGCACAGAGGACCATGTGCTGGGCAGCGGTTCAACATCACTTAATAACTTAATTTTTTAATTTTATCAGTTTTAGAAAACTTTTAATCATGTTCTTTCCTGTTTTTTTCTTTTTGTCTCTTCATTCTGGGTATTTCTAACCTATATTACAGCTTACCATTTTTTTTTCTTTAAACCCATTCATTGAATTCTCAATAGTAGGTTTTAGTTTTTATTTTTATTTTTTCAGTTCTAGAATTCCCACTTGGTACTTAAAAATATTTTTTTCTAATTTTCTGACAGAATTCTCCATTCCACCTTTGATTTTATTATAAAGTCTGTCTGATAACTTGATGGATTATCTGGTCTGCTTCTGCTTTGCATGATGTTGGCTTCTCTCCTCGTGTACCTCACTGTTGTCATTTTATATGCTGGCACTGTATGTGAAAAACAGTAGATGGCTTGAGGGAGGATGTTGATCGTCTTTCAGAATGGATTTATTTCTGCTTCTGGAAGATGGATAGGAGTACTTACCATCCTGGATCACCTTGGTCCAGAAAGGGCTTGAGGTTTTGAAGCTGGATTCATTTCCAGATTCTAGTTCATGTTTACCCTCAGAATGGACCTTCCCTCAAAGCCAGGAGCATTTACCAGGGTCTCTTCTCCTGGGTAGGCCCTGAACTCCAGTTTTTGTCGTCTTTCCCTGTGATCCTCCTGAAAGCTCTGCTTTTGCTCTGAATGGCCCCATCAGCAGACGTCCCTGTGGGGAAAGCAGACCCAAATCAGAGGCTCGCTCGTGTAGGTCGGCTTCTGCGCAGCCTGGTTGTCTTTCACAGCCTTACTAGCGTGCGCATGCTTTCAAGCAGTCGCTTTTGGTTTTGCCCAGCGAGAGAGCTGGTGTATACTACCAGGCTGCCGTTACTGGAGGCCACTGAGTTCTTTTTGGTTGCCATATGTATATATTTTATCATTTTAAGTTTGTGGGACTGATGTACACTGTTCGTTTAGCTCGCTTGCTTGTAGGGGGCTCTCACGTGATGTCTCACTTGCCGACACGCCTTGAGTTGGGCCCCCGCGGCCGCGCGGGCTCCTGGCTGGGGTGAGAGCCCAGGTCTTCACCGCCGAGGAGCGAGGCCCTGCAGGCGCCGTTTTGTGCTCTGCTTCAGCATCAGGAATGGCCAACTTTTATTTCTGGATTGTGGTTCCCTCACAGGATTTTGTCCATGCCAATTCAGAGTTTAAATTTATGCCATGTGTGAATGAGTGCAAAGTGCCCAAATAAGAATGGGGAAAATATCTTGTTTTTCCAGCCATATTCAGACACCTCCAGCAGCTATGAAATACAATTTTTCTTCCAGTTTTCCGAAATATTTATCTGAGTTGAGACCAAGAATGAAGCATTTTAGGCCAAAATGCTTCTTGAAGGTTTTATGATTTATAAGAGAGAGTTTAAAAATTCTCTTTTGAACTTCAAGCATGTTATTATCAGGGTATCTTATTTATGAACACAAAATTTTAGTGCATTTTTACATCAGTGAAATAATTAAGGTGTTTCTATGAGTTATTTCTCTAATATTTGACTATTTCATTCTTGTGGTTTTCCAGCTATATTACCAGCCAGTATTTGTTTAGGTAACAGAGCAGTAGCAATTAAAAATAGCTGTCATTATTTTGAGTTAGTTTTCAACTTGTGTTTATAGTTTGCTACATGTATTCTAGCATTGCTATATTGCCAGAAACCTTAATTCAAGTCTTTACATATTTAATAAAATCATTTTGAAAGCTGGAATTATTAGATGTTTTTGTCTTAATTCCTCTGAAAAAAGCCAGTACTTTAACCTTCTCCTTGATACTTCAGGGTGAAAATTGTGCTAAGTGGTATTTGAATTTAAAGTGGTTTAAAACATTTAATTCTAAAGCCCTTTGTAGTTCCTATTTTCTAAGCAATATTAGCTATATTTGATCTTCTAGATGAAGAAAGACTTGACTATGATTAAATATGTGTGGTACCATCCTGGAAGAAATTTTATTCATGGATTAATAAAATATGTGCAGCATGATTTAGGAGAAAATATTTAGGCCATTAAATTTAGTTACATAAGCTACAGTCTGTTTTGAATTCTGTGCAGCGAAATGTTTTGTTTTAAAAATAAAACATTCATTACACTGGGAAATGTAGAGTATTTGTTTTCCAAGACGATTAAAGGCATACCCAATCTCATTTAGGGAAAATTTTGAAATACTAATTTTAGCCTGTCAACTTAATGACATTTGTTACCATTGTCTGATTTCCTTATCTATACTTAAAACCTTAAGAACACGCTTCGTATTTGATTTGGTTATGTTTCTTATAGTACCTCCTTAGTTCAAATGCAGTTCTTTTCTCTGATGTGGAATGGATTGTAAAGCATAGGGCCTAGCACGCTACCTGGCATATATCTGGTGATCTAAGCATTACTTTGTCTCCCTTACCCTGCCCCCATTCTTAGCCCGTGATTTTAAAGGTATTAAGAAATAAAAATAGTACCAGGAAAAATTTAGGAGCTCAGCCTCCGTTTAAAAATTTTAACTTCTTTTTCTAAAAGAAAGATTCAAAATTGATGCATGATGTTGTAGGCAGAATTTTGTGATGGCCCCCAAGATCCTCACCCTCTGGAGTACACACCCTGTGTAATCCCCTCCTTGCGTATGGTCAGACCCGTGAGTATGATGGAATAGTCCCTCCCTTGATTGTGTTGCATTGAACGGCAGAGGTGAAGGTTGCATCCTTCCTGTGATTGTTACCTGCTACGACTTCTTAGCAGAGTGGAGAGAGAAATTCCTGCTGGCTTTGAAGAAGTAAGCTGCCATATTGTGGATGGCCACATGGCTAAGATGTGGGGGTGACTTCCGAGAGCTGAGAGCATCCCCTACCGACAGCCAGCAAGCAATCAGGGACCTTGACTTCAGCCAAAAGGAGACTGTGAGATAATAAATGTAGGAGCTTTTAAGAGCATCCTGAATCTCAGGTGGTCAGGTCACACCCTGACCACCACCTTGACTCTAGCCTGTAAGATGGAGTAGAGGACCCTGAGCCACAGAAACTGTGAGAAATGTGTATGATTTGAAGCTGCTAAGTTCTTGGTCATTTGTTACGTAGTCAGAGAAAATGAGTACATTAGGAAAAACCTCTGTGAAAGGTGAGTCATTGTTTATCCTTTTTACAGTGTGAATATCTACGTTCGGGACTGGCAGCGAAGCGATGAAGGTGGTATATGTGTAAACATACCTCAGCATTAGTGCACAGCCAAAGGCTACTGCTATGCTGGACTGCCTGAGCACCCCCACTATGTCCACATTCTAATCCCAGAAAATGAACATGTGACTTCATGTGGCTAAAGGAACCTTGCGGGTGTGATTAAGTTAAAGACCCTAAACTGGGGAGATTATTCTGGATTATCCAGGTGACTGAACATAATGACTAGGGTACTTATAAGAGGGAGGCTGAAGACTCAGAAGGAGGAAGGAGATGTCACGAAGGAATCAGAGGTCAGACAGAGAGAGGCTACACTGCTGTCTTTGAAGAGCATGAGCCAAGGAGTGTGGGCAGCCTCTGGAAGCTGGAAGAGGTAAGAAAACATTCTCCTCCAGAGCCTCCACATGAATCAGCCCTGCTGACACCCTGATTTTAGGACTCTGACCTCCAGAACTGTAAGTTAAGAGATTTGCAGAATTTTAAGCCACGAACTTTGTGGTAATTTGTCCAAACACAGAGCCAATCTGCAAATACTGGGAGATGATGATGATGGTGGATATGGTGATTGGCTCAAGACATTCAAGGAAATTTCTCAAATCACTAGCTTACCAATAAGATTATATAACAGAGACTCCAGTGGCCTCTAGTGACATAAAATAGTCTACAAAATTAGTTTATTAAAAGGCACTAAACAAGCGACTGCAACCTCCCTCAAAGCAACAACAACAAACTCGGAGTTGCCGCATTATAATGTTCAAAATGTTCATGTTTCAAAAAATACTGTGATGCAGAGAAACTAAATATGGCCCATTATTTGAGGAAAAAAATTAACAGAAACTGACTTTAGAATATCTTGAATATGCCAAGAGATCAAGGAAATCATTACGCAAAGAAGTAAAGGAAATCGGGAGATGTCTCTGCCTGGCTTCCCCTTTCCAGGGCTGCATCTGGGAAACCTGAGACAGCAAGCTGGGAAAACCATCCCTCAGGGCTCACTTCTTCTTTACTTTATGTCCAAAGTCATGAAAACTGGTTTTTCATGGTTTGACATTTAGCTGTTTTAGAGGGAATAATAAATCTAGTCTCTGTCGTTCCATCTTAGCTGGAAGCAGAAGCCAGTATTGATTAATCTTTTTAAATACGTAGAAGTCACATAATGAGTTAGGGTTACAATTTTTTTAACCCTTAAACCTTGAATTTTATTAGTAAAATTTAGTTTTCACCAATTACACTATGAACTAGATTTATAATGATAACCTTAAAATTATCCATTAAAAAGATATTTCTTTGCCTTTTAAAAATCATTTTAATGATGGCAAATAGGTTAATTGAAAAAGCATCATAGTTTTTTAAAGCGTACTATAAGATAAATGTGCTTTATACTGATCTTAATCACTTAGCTTTTCTCCCCCTAAGGGTAAGAGGAAAAAAGTTAATTTTGAGTTTGTTGACGATTATCCATTTTCAAATCTTTTGTGTCTCGAGGAAATAGTTATTGTATGCACTGTGTATGCACTGGGTCATTAGGGACTTACATTAATTACATCAGTTACGGGGCAAAGAAAGCAAGCTTGGGGAGGCTTTCGAATACTGATCTGGAAACAACACTGGAAAAGTGGCTCTAAGTTTTCTATTAGAAATAATGCCTTTTAATCCAAAAACACTGATTTAGAAATCAAGAATCTCCTAAATTTGGACATTTTATATTCTTTTTTTTTTTAGGTTCAATGAAAATAATTTTGTAAGTCTATGTCTGTGCCTGGTCTCTTCCTCTGAAAGCTGTGTTAGATTAGAACACCCTGCTCATCTAAACGAAAGGAAGACTTAGCCTTAAGTGATGGAAAAGTAGAAGTTTGGTGACTTACTTACATTGAAGAGAAAAAGGAATGCAAGAATACTGGTGGGTATTTTAATTTTGCCAGTACAAGCTGTAGTTCGGAAGACTAGCAAGATTATATATACTCTGCATGTGACACCAGAAAAAAATGCTTCAAACATTATGCAGTAATAATACTTGGTCCTGAAATGTATCACTAAGCCATAGCACATTTTTAATATATTCATTAGGATGCATATTTCTTGGCACAAATATTAATGTGCAAGGGGTTTATAGCTGTAATTAAGAAAAATTACATAATTAGTCTTGGATAGAAAAATTGTAGAAATGAATTTAATAGTGATATTTGCTAATAAGAGTTGGAACGTAGCATTTCCAGGCAGCAAAGAGTACCCTAGCACGTCTCTCCCCCAGCCTTGATGCGCTTCGGTCCAGGAGGGACTACTTAAAGAACACATTCTGGGCAGAGAAAGCTGGTCCGCTAGGGAAGGCATCTGGAGGCTTAGGTGCAGTGTCACCTTACAGAAGCTATTTAACACGACTGAAAAAACAACAGCAAATTTTTGGTAATAAAAAATTTCTGTACAAAAACCAACTACAGTTTTTCTGTGCTACTAAAGCAGGCTCTGTTGCTCTGTGGACTAGAAATCTTATTCTTAAAAGGGCTGGTGTTCTCTGAAAATGTAAAGCCAAAATGAGGGCTGTCACTTGGCTCCAAAGTAGTGGCTCCACAGAAATTTCCAGAAGCTTATTAAAATGATAATTTTCTCATATGAACCCAAAGGATTTAAGAGCAATATAGTCCTTTGTCATATGTACATTCTTCCAGCACTGAGGAAATAAGTCCCCGGTTATGGTGTGGAGGAAACACAGATGAGGCCTTATTTGGGGAGTTGTGGGAAAGTGGCTTATGTCTCTTTCAGATGCTCTTGTCCCAGTTTTCTCAGATTGCAGGATTCTGTCATATTAAAACATGGATTGCATCATAGTGTAAAATGATAATTGTATCTATACACCTTCACATTCTTTCTGTCTGAAAATATCTTCTGATTCATGTTCAAGCTTATTTCTGTTTTTCAGCCAAGTGGTTTTTCTTAAAGTCCAAACTAAAAGTGAAAAGTTGGCCTGATTTATTTGCTTCCCAATATATCTGGAATTTGATTATTTTATTTCCCACATCCTTATGCTCCAATCCATTGGCATGTCCTGTGGGCTACTCTCCAGAGTACAGCCCAGATGTGTCTGCTTTCCATCATCTCCGCCCTGAGTGCCCTGGCTCACACTGCCATGACTCCTGACCATTCTCCTCACTTGCAATATTGATTTCCCCTCTTTGTTTACATACAGAAAAGATACCAAAAGTATAGGCCAAAAAAAAAAAAGTTGGACTTTATTAAAATAAAATAAAATTTTATGCATCATAGGACAATATTAGTAGAGTAAAAAGGCAACTCACAAAATGGGAGAAAATATTTGCAAACTGTATATCTGATAAAGAATTAATATATAGAAAGTATAAAGAACTCCTACAACTCAGCAACAAAAAGGCAACCCAGTTAATATAATGGGCAAATGATCTGAATAGACATTTCTCCAAACAAACTATACAAATGGCCAATAGGTACATAAAAAGATGCTCAACATCATTAGTCATTAGGGAAATGCAAGTCAAAACCACAAGATACCACTTCAAACTCCTACTAGAATGACTATTATATTAAAACAATGGAAAATAATCCACGATGGCAAAAATGTGGAGAAATTGGTGCCCCGGTACAGTGCTGATAGGAATATAATATGGAGTAGCACCGTGGAAAACAGTTTAGTGGTTCCTCTAAAAGTAAACATAGAATGATCATACCGTGTGATCAGCAGTTCCATTCCTTGGTATATACTCAAAACAATTGAAAGCAGAGACTCAGATACCTGTATACCAATGTTCATGGAAGCATTATTCACAGCAGTAAAAAGATGGAAACAGTCCAGGTGTCCATGAATAGTTAAATAAATAAACTAAATATGGTTTATAAATACAATGAAATATTATTCAGCCTTTAAAAAGGAAGGGAATTCTGATCTGTTACAATGCAAATGAACCTTATAAAGCATTACACTGCTGGTGGGAATGTAGTTTGGTGCAGCCATTATGGAAAACAGTATGGAAATTGCTCAAAAAACTAAAAATAGGCTTACCATATGATCCAGCAAACCTACTTCTGGGTATATATCCGGAGGGAACTCTAATTTGAAAAGATACATGCACCCTAGTGTTCATAGCAGCAGTATTTACAATAGCCAAGACATGGAAGCAACCTAAATGTCCATTGACAGATGACTGGATAAAGAAGCTGTGGTATATTTATACAATGGAATACTACTCAGCCATAAAAAAGAATAAAATAATGCTATTTGCAGCAACATGGATAGACCTAGAAATCATCATTCTAAGTGAAGTAAGCTAGAAAGAAAGAAAGATATATCATTCAAATGTGGAATCTTAAAAAAAAAGACATTATGAACTCATCTACAAAACAGAAACTGACTCGCAGACATAGTAAACAATCTTATGATTACCAGGGAAAAGGGGTGGGAAGGGATAAATTTGGGAGTTTGAGATTTGCAAATGTTAGCCACTATTTACAAAAATAGATTTATTTAAAGTTTCTTCTATATAGCATAGGGAACTATGTTCAATATCTTGTAATAACCTTTAATGGAAAAAATGAAAACAAATGTATGGATGTGTATGCAAGACTGGGACATTGTGCTGTACAGCAGAAATCGACACATTGCAATTGACTGTACTTCAATTAAAAAAAATTCTGGAAGAAAGCATGTATGAAAATCTGTATGACCTTGAGTTAGGCAAAGAATTCTTTGATATGTCATAAAAACAATCCATTTAAAAAATAGGGTAAATCAGATTTTAACAAAATTGAAAACTTCTTGATCTACAGTGATACTGCTAAGAGGATGAAAAGACAAGCCACAGACTAGGAGAAAATATTTGCAAATCAAATATCTATTGAGGGAATTGTATCCAGAATATATAAAGAATTCTCAAAACTCAGCAATAAGAAAACAACTCCATAAAAACTAAATTGGCCAAAGACTTGAATGAACACTTCATGAAAGAAGACATACAGTTGCCAAATAAGATGCTCAACATCATTAGTCATAGGGAAATGCAAAATAAAATGTAGATGAGATACCACTGCTCATTAATTAAAATGACTTATTTTCAAAGATTAGATGGTACCCAGTGCTGGCAAAGGCAGGAGGAACTGGAATCCTCATATGGAGTATGGTGGGAACGCAGAGTGGTCCAACTGCTTTGAAAATCAATTTGGTAGCTTCTTGCAAAGTTAATCATATCCTTGCCAGCCATTCCATTCCTATATATTCACCCAAGGGAAATACAAACTATGTTCACGCAAAAATCTTTATGTGAATGTATAACAATCCACGTGAAAAAAATCAGCTTTACTTTTAATCATGATTCATGAGACTTAATGGAAGAGGAGATACTTAAGCTGAATATGTAGTGAAAAGACTGGGCACCATGAAACTGGTTCTAAGGCAGCAGGAAGGGAAAAGTCCACAGCAGCGCTCAGCACTGTCCACTAGAAGTATAATGTGAGCTTCAAATATATGCCACACATGTAATTTAAATTTTCTGGAAGCCCCATTAAAAAGTGAAAAGAAACATTAATCATAATATATTTTGTGTAGCCCAATATATCCAAAATATTATCATTTCAACACAATCATTATTAAAACATTGATATAATGTACTTTTTTCTGCACAAGGATTTCAAATCCAGTGTGTGTTTTACCCTTAACAGCACATCCCAATTTAGACCAGCCACATTTCAAGAGCTCAGTAACCACATGTGGTTAGTGACTGCCACATGGGAGACCATGATTTCTACTGGAACTTCACAGTCACTGTGGCTGGAAGAAAATGTAGACCAGAACAGTGCCTCTCAAACTGCCTCTGGTGTAGGACCAGTGCTTTTGTTTTTTCAAATTCCCAATCTATTTTGGACTAACATTCTTGTGAAGTAAAATAAAAAATTACTGGGGGGGAAAATGAAATAGCAAAATGTAAAATGCAAGCTTAATTTTAAGATATCGGATTCAGTAGACATAATATTCTATGCTCTCACTTTCAGTATCTGTACTTATCACACCAAGGACCAGTAAAACACAGTTCACAGGCTGAGGCCAGTCCGCAGGAACCCTGGTCTAGAATATGGTGCAGCTCACTTGTCTTCCAACCAATCGTCTTAACTCCTGCATAAAGGGAAACGCCTCGTTTTTACTTGACTTTAGCTTTAGGCTTTAGCATTGCTTCCTTCTAAAAAGAATGAAACAGTGCTGTCATAATTTGTCCAGTAGGCAAATCCTTGCACGCACACCACAGTTTCTGTTTGCACGATCAGAGTCTGGGTTAAACTATTTGTTTCTGCTTTTGTTCACCAGCTTTAAAGAGAATCTTGCAAAGACGGTCTCCCTTCTCAGTCTTCTTTGCATGAATGCCATGAGAGTAGGGTTTCAATTTTTCTGTCTTTAAGAAAAAAATTATTGCTGGGACTTGGAGTTTGAGCCAAAGTCATATTTAATCTAAGTAGAATTCAAACGTATAGAGAGAAGAGTGTGGGAAGGCCAGTCAGAGGCCTCTGAGAATGCCTGAGCCAACTCTTCCAGGGAGAGACTGGACCATTGGTGTTTGGACCAGCCACTGTGACAAGAGACAGTCCCCATCCCAGACGGCCATGCTCGCTCATTCTTCAAGAACCACTTGTTGAGAACCTACTGTGTGCTGTGTAGTTATAAAGATTATCCATCACCTTTAACCCTCTGCCTGAAATGAGCTTAAAGATATACCCCTTATAATTTAATTCTTCTACGGGAAAACTTCCACATAGTTCAAAGTTTAAAATTTACAAAAGGATATATCGTGAAACAAGTGAAAAGTCTTCCTCTTGCCCGGCCCCACGCCACCCACGTTTTCTCGCCATGGGCACCCAGTCTTACACATTTCTTGCCTGTCTTGCCGGCCATCTTTTATGCTCATGCAAAAACATTTGCATATATTTTCTTTTCCACTTTTTTGCCTCTCTGCTTCCATTTGTCATTATATATTAGTAATTGTTCTATATCACATAATGAGTGTTTCTCTTCCATTTTTATAGCTGCATAAATTTCTATTGAGTGGATAAATTAGAATTTATTTAACCAGGCTCCTATTTTCAGACACTTCCCCCCAATCATTTACAATTACAAACAATGCTACTAATAATATTTTTGTATTATGATCATTTGTTTTATGTATCTATAGGATAAATTCCTCGAAGTGGACATTCTGAGTCAAAGGTTTTTGTGCATTTTAATTTTGAGAGTACTTCCAAGCTGCCCTCCCATCAATGTACGAGAGTGCCTGTTACTTTGTACCCTCACCCAAAGCGTATCAAATTTTTAAATCTTTACTAATATCACTCCAAGAATGATGTCATAATTTTACTTTATTATAAGTGATGTTGAGTATCTTTTAAAGTTTTAGATTCATTTGAATTTTCTACTCTGTGAATTATTTACTTCCTTCATAAGAAATTTTACTGTCTTTTTTATTGTTTAGTAAGGACTTTTTATATATTAAGGACATTGGCTCCTTTACCATGAAGTGGTTGTGTTTTTCTCTTGTTTGCCATTTGTCTTTTGACTTGGCTATTGTGGTTTTTGCAATGCAGAAGTGTTTTGTTTTTATATGGTAAGGTATATCAGCTTTCTGTTTAGAGTGAAATTAGCCTTTTCCATCTCAGGGCTATTCAAACAATTATCTAATTGTTTCTTCCAATATTTTTTTCAATTTCAGTGCTTGCATTTAAGTGTTAGATATAGCTGGAATTTACTCTAGTATGATATATGAAATTGGTGTCCATTATTTTTTCTGGATGGCTCTCTAGTTGTCCCAATACCATTTATCAAATAACACATCTTTCTCTTGTGGATTTTAATTCCTGCCTTTATTAAATAATAAATTACAATTTGTATCGGGGTCTGTTTTTGACTTTCTATGTTCTTTTTTTTCTCTGTTCATGTGTCAATATCAAACTGTTTTAATAAGCTGTTTAAACAACTCTTTAAATTATAGCTTTATAATTTGTTTTAATATCTGAAAGGGCTTAGTCCCTCTCATTACTCTAATTTTTCAGAACCTCCCTGGCTATTTTTGTGTATTTACCTTTTTATGTGAGCTTTAAAATCGTCTTGTCAAATTTCAACAAAACCTAATTGATTTTTAAAATTGGGATTGTATCAAATTAACAGATTAATTTAGGAAGCATTAATAGCTACGTGATGTTGAGTCTGCCCACCTGAGAACACGGTGTATACCTTTGCATTGGTTAGAGTCTCCTTTGTTTCCCTCAGTGGTGTGCTTTCAGTTTTCCTCATATAAGTCATGCCCGTTTCTTGTTAAGAAGTTTATCCATATTATTGCTACTGTGAAGGTGGCGACTTTTCTTTCATTACATCTTCCGACTGTTGACAGTATTCCCGCTCTTACCAGTGCTTAGACTGACACCAGGAGAAGTGACCCTCCCAGAGTCTCACCAGTGCAGGTGACCCCAGGATTTCTGATTACACCCCGATACCAACTTGTGGATCCAGACCATGCACTCTCTAGTGCATACATTGTTAACAAATACATATTACTGCTATCGCGTATTTGTTTCTTTTCTGTTAGAGCTTAGAGGAATCTTGAGACAGGATCTAACCTACTCTCACTTTACTGAGGAGAATGAGAATGACTTTCAATGAGTCGACTAACATTTACACGTGGAAGAAGGAATAATAGATTCTCTCTGATCCTACCCCCTGTTTTACCAACTCCAGCTCCGCGGAGCAGCGTGAGGACGTGGGGGAGGCCTTTGTCCACTGGAGCTGGGAAGACTGCCCTTGCAGCCTTGGTTTTGGCTTTTGAACTGGTAATGCTATTTTAATCACTCGTTGCTGAATTTTTTTTGTGGAACTGAAATTACAAGGGCTGTTTCTGTTTTCTGTGTTTAAAATACTGTTTTCTGCTACCATAGCATGCACAGGAGAAGGTTTTTTTTTTTCTCCATTGTTTTGGTGTCAGCACATTTCATTTCATTTTAAAATAACAGCAGCTCGGGTCCTGGGTCCTGGGTCCTGGGTCCTGGATTCTTTCAAGGAAGCCAAGAATGGAGAGGTGGTCAGTTAATACTATCATTGACCTGCAGGGGGCGCTCAGTGTTTTTTTTTTCCTCCAAGGCATCTATGGGTCCCTTGGTTAACGTTGGAGATTTTAGAGCTGTGTATCCATCACACAGTGACGTATGAACTGCATGTTCTTAGAGAATCAGGTTAGCTTTTCCTTTCACTACTTCTCTGCTATGGGATGGATCACCACCCTGGAAGTACACAGGCTTCAGTCCAGTGTGCTCCAGAGCGCTTCCAAAATGCTCTGGAAAATCTCCCTTCTAGGGATAGGCCACAAGAAGTCTCCTGGAGTCCTGAGAACTCAGCATCCCTGGAGTCTCTAGGGAGAGCCATTGCCTTTTCCGTGTAGTTTGCCATCCACTGTTTAAATTCATCTTACAGATTATAAATGTACTACATGCTCATTGTAGATGGTTTTGAAAATTGAAACCACATTAAAGAGGAAAACACATGGCTCAGGCTCCAGCCCAGAGCTAGCCGCAGCGAACGTGCTTCCCTCTTGTCTCGTGGGGTGCTGCGCTTAGCACTCAGGCTCTGCAGATGACACCTGAAAGATCACGTACATTTTCCCACCAACATCCCTGCCGGGACAGCATCTTGAGCTGGAGAAGGGTCAGAGCAGGACTTACCCAGCCGCCACGGAAGGTTCAGCGATTGGAACTCCACTTGACTGAAAAGAAAACCCTCCTCCCTCAGGGTCCAGAACTCAGCTGATGGTCTTGGGGCTCGTCGTCTCAGCCCACCCGAGCCAGACATTAAAACGGTAGTTCCGATCCTTTTGCTCTGTGATGGCAGCGAACTCTGAGACTCCATGAGACATGGGAGCACATGTTTAACCTGTCACGAAACAAGTATTATATTGGAAACGGCACTTCGGATACAGGCCACCAAGTCACACTGTCCACCCTGTCTGATCCTCGTGTATTTGGAGGAAGTAAAGAGGGTGGGACTGGAGCATTGGCACTGGCCACTGGCTATGGGGAGAAAAATGTGAATTTTTAAGAGACTTGTCCACACTTCTCTCAGAGAGGAGAGATTTCTTTGCTTCAAGGACACAAGAAAAGATAGACAAGAATTGAGCATCAGTGTCCCAAAGTGAGTGAGACTTAAAATACAAACAGAATCCTCTCAATGCCTGGACGTGTGACCTGATGTTTAGTCTTCACCCAGCTTTGGACTACTGTGTGCAAGGTGGCTGAGTCTGATTTCAAGGTGCCTCTTAATTTCTTTGTCGGAGGGAGGCGGGGATCAGGAGCGACTGTGCTTCCTAAGTCCTTGGTCCAGTTAAACACTAGAGAGGATATTTCTTTATGAGGCATGTGGCAATATATTTTCTTCTTTCAGTCTTTGCTGTGTGAGAAAAATAACTTTTTCTTTTGGTCAGTTAAAATTACTTTGTGTAAATCTTTAATAACTTCAGAGGGAAAAAGCCCCCAAAACAGTCAAGCAATAATCTACTCAGAGCTCCAGTTAATTTAGTTTAGACCAGTGTAGGGATTCTAAGGAGATAAGGTTTATGATAACCTATATGATTTCTAAATTAATGAAATGAAATCCCATTAAATAAATGAATAAATAACATTTTAATAAAGTAAATGTGGAAACAGGCCAAGGGAAAAAGAAAAGCTCATTTGAAAGGTTTTTATTCACGTTTTCTCAGATTGGCTTCTTGTGGATGGAATGTTTCCCTGCTAGATGAAGCAATGTTGCGGCATCCCAACAATGAAGAGAAAAAGAGTTTGTAACAGAGAAAAGGCTGAAGCTCCATCTTCAAAGTGCCATTTTAATTCAAGGAGAAGCACACCTGTTGTGCAGGGTTCTGGACACTGTTGGTTTACATACGGCTTTTGTAAGAAGGGCTGGAAGGTCCGAGGTGAGCCAGGGAAGGTAAAAACTGGGACCCTGAGGAAGAATGTCTCCAGGTTTTCACCCCAAAAGCCTGAGGGTGTTTCCTGAGGGCCTCATCAGACTGCTGCTTCAGACTCGGGCAAGTCTGCGATGGAAGGTGTCCTTTGAGCAGGAAGCATTTTCTAAGCTTCCAGGAGGCTGGACGTCTCCCCCCGAAAGAGGCTAATAGTTCACTGCTTTAAAAGTGCAGTGAGGCGGCAGCACTGCTGCAGCCTCTGTTTGCTCTGGGGGGCTGGGGATGGATGTTACAGAGCGTGATTAAAGACTAAGGAACTCAATGAAGAATCCAAATGAGTCACAAATGACTACGTGGACATTTGTTAGTATGTATGAGCTTATCAAAGGATCAAGGAAGTCTTGTTCTCAGATGTAGAACTTTTACAATCTTGCCACAGGAGGAGTTTATGGTGTATGTCTATATCAAAGGTAACTTTCTTGATGTGGTCTTTATTTAAAAAAAAATCACTAGAGGAAGAGGCTGATTTAGTTTACTGTCCTTGAATGCGAGGGTGCTTGACCTGAAAGACGGTGTCTGTCACGTGGTAGGCGCCCAGTCAACATTTGTTGAATGAATTTACTGATCGCCATTGTCCCCCACTGTGGACGGTACACCTGGCCTCACTTCCTCAGATGACGTAAAGGAAGTACCTGTGTGACCCCGCAAGTAATTTAGCGTCTTCTTGGATTGGACCAAGAGAACAATGGTGAAGCAGCTGACCCTGCACAGATGGCTGCCAAGAGGCGCAGCTGGGGGTCGACAGAAAAGGACTTGGCTGGCTTGGGTGCTGGGGACATGTGACATCAGGCTGCAGGGGGACTGGGAAACCTCAGAAGCAAAACAGCTTCCTGCTGAGTGGACAGAAGATGTCTTCTCCCTCCAAGTCTGACTCCCACCCCAACTCCCCCACCAGCCACATCAATCTTTTTAGTTTTGAAATTATAAATGTTTTATCTTTTTTTAGTCTTTGTTTCAAATTGCATGAGTAATGTGTATTCCTTGTAGAAATGTGAAAAGTAAGCACAAAAAAGGCAGTTCCCTGTGACCCTGGAATGTAGAGCAAAAACTGTTACTATTTCAGTGTACAATGTATCCATACTTGTTCTGCATCTAAATATGCTCATGCTATAAATATGACTTTTATACTAACATACACGGGTGTTTACAATACTAGGATTTACTACACAGATTGTTTCTTATGTTTAGTGTTATTAAAACATAATATTCCCTAGGACATGCTTTTAATTGGCTGCATAATCTCATCAACACATGCGCCGTGGTGGTTCTGGAGAACCCACCCAGGTTCCTGGGGAGGAACATGGGTCCCACCTCCTAATGGGAGAGCAGCAAGGTTCCGGAAGACATGTGACCTGGGAAAACGCTTCTTTTTATTAAAAAATCTGTCCTGATGTTCACTGCTTGGATTGGCTATCACACCAGTAATCTGTAATCACTAGAGAAAACCTGTTCTTCTGTGTCCTTGTGTCTTCTGCAAAAGGCTAATCACTGGAATGATGTAAGATTAAACAGAGTTGATGAACATAGAACAGCCCGGGTCAGACTGCGGGAGGGGACTTGGGGGCTTCAGGAATTACCATGGTGGGTGTTCCCAGATTCTTAGCACCATCTGTCAGTGCCCCTGGCTCTCAATTGTGATGAGTGTCCCAAAAAAGCATTGTGACGTGGAAGAGACAAACCACTGAAAACAAGACCTTCCTAAAAAAAAAAAAAAAAAGGTGGGGGGGGTCTCTTCCGTTTGATGGTTGAGTGACTTTAGGCAAATTACTAAATTCTGTGTGCCTGAGTTTTCTTATCTGTAAAACAAGGGTCATTATAACACGTATGTCATACAGCTATAAAGGAGATCAAAGTGTTAATCAGTAAAGCAGTTAGAGCAATGCCTGGCCCATAATGACCCTTAAGAAGTATCATGTTTTATCACTATTATTAGTAGTAATAGTAGCCATTAATTAATGATTGGATGTTTAGATCTCCAGTGTTTGATATTATACATAATCCATTAGAATATTCTTGCAGATACAGTTTTGCACGTCATCTGATTGCTTCCTCAGAGCGCAGTTGCTCGGTGTGTGTATTTTAAGGCTTCTAATGCCTGTTCCAAACCATACTCCAGAAAATGTGTTCCAGTTCACTTTACAGTCAACATTTTAAAAGAATGCCAATTTACCCACTCCTTTCAGCACTAAGGACTGTCATTTTAAAACCCATATGTGAATTCGTTGTTTCTTTAATTACTGGGGAGGCCGAGAATTCTTTCCATATGTTTGTAGTCAGTTGTATTAAATCTTTTGTGCGTTGCATCCTTTTCCAGGAGGTGAATTAAATCTGTCTTACGTAAGTTTAATGCACTTACACTTATGGCTATATTTTAAGATATATTTTATATATCCCATGTTTATCGAGGTTTAAAAACCTCATTCCTAACGTATAATTTTGTGTTTTCTGTTCACTGTATGTATATGTAAGTTTTTTTCTTCTTCTTTTCTCCTTTTCTGCTGGAATGATTGGGGTGTCTTAATTTCCTTTTCTTTTGCTGCCGCTGGTTTGGAAGTTATATATTCTATTTTTATTCTTTTAGTGGTTATCTTTGCAATTTTTATCCATCCCTGACTTAACCAAGTCTCTACTCATCCATTCTTTCTGCCTTTCTCTTGTAGAATGTGCAGACCCTGAGACTTTCTGCCCCTCCTGTCTCTCCTCAAACGTGTTACTGGGATCTGGGATCTGGGATCTTATTCCACTTGTATTTCTTTCCTAAAATCCGACACTGGTTTTTACACAACTGATTCTAATTAGGATTTACCTGAATGCTTACCTATTTCACTGCTTCTTATGTCACATTTGCCTCTTCCTGATTTAACTACTTCTTCCTGAAGAAAATCCTTTAGCAATTCCTTCAGTGAGAGCTCCCGGGCTCCTTGCTCTCAGTCTTGGTTTGTCTGAAAATATTTTAAATGTTCCCTCACTTCTAAGCAATAGTTTCAGTGGCTGCAAAAGTCTGGATTGAGTGAGACTCCTTCAGCGCCCTGGAGATGCTCTTCTGCCGCCTTTTGGCTTTTATTGGTGCTGCCACAGGCTGGGTGCCTGTGCACAATACGTCGGTCTGAAGAGGGCTCCTGCTGGTTGCTTCTAAGCTTTTTCTCTTTGCTTCTGATTTGCAGTTTTATTGATGTGTCCAGGTGTGGACTTGTTTTATTTATTTTGCTTAGATTTATTATTATTATTATTTTGTTTAATGTGATGATGGAAGTGGGGGGCGTTCAGGTGCACTGGACTTGTGCAGTGTGGCGCTTTGGGGTGAAGGTCAAAGGGCACAGCTCAGGACACACTGCACACAAGCCTTGATGTGGCACTGCTCCGTCACTGAGAGGAAGGAAGAAGCCATGGCAGACGATTTGAAATGAGTCCCATCCTTCTGCAAACAAAAGTCCTGCGAGGAAGCCATACGCATCCAGGGTGTCTCTTGGCCGTGGCCGGGGGGTGGCCTACCTAATCTGCCTGGTGGAGGACAGTGGCTGAGAGATGAGGTGCTGGACACTCACCCTCCAGCTGCTGGAAAAGCAGTCCACGCCAGTCCCGGTTCTGAATCTGAGAGTGAAGCGTTTCAGTTCAGAGCAAGATCTGTCATAGGCGTCGTGCTGGTAACGACCACTCTAACGTGCCAAACTACAAAGCGTGTTTGCGCCAGCCCAGCCCACGAGGAGAGGAAGCGAGCTCAGCGTGCGGAGAGGGCGTCTGCGAAGGACCGTTGGATTATTTGCTCTTTTGAATCAGTCTCATTGGTACTTCCTGTGCTCCAGAGAAATGCTTGTTAGTTCTTAGTTTTAAAAGGTTGAAAGGGAAGACAGTCTTAGGAATAAAGGGATGGCTTTAGGTAGAAAACGGGTCTTAGAGTGACTTTTTTTTTTATTAATTACATTACAGAAGGCCTGGAATTAACTGAATCAGATCAAACTTTTAAAAGAATTGATGATCTGAATATATGTATGTTCCTGTATAACTGAAAAATTGTGCTCTACACTGGAATTTGACACAACATTGTAAAATGACTATAAATAATAAATGTTTTTAAAAAGTTTAAAAATAAACAAATAAAATAAAAATAAACACACACACACATACACAAAATAAAATAAAAGAGTTCATGATCAAAAAAAAAAACGCTCCTATTTACAAAAAAGGAGACTTTCCAGCAGCCCGTTGACTTGGGGTGAACCTCTGTAATGTAACAGATATTGAAGGGGGCCTAGAGTCACCCAGAAGTGTGCTAGTGCCCCGGGCAGCAGCGATCTCATTATTTAATCCATGTGAAATGAACCCCCACAGCTTTGTGGGGCTCCTGGTCTTAGGTGTTGTGGCAGAAAGTACTGCTGGACACAATCTCAGTTTCTCTTCCTCCTGAACCTCCAGATAGACTTCCTTTCCCAGACTTCCTTGCAGTTCAGTGTGATCACGTGGCTGGCCAGGAGTGTGCGTGTATCACTTCCAGACCTGCAAGCTTAACACTCATTCTCCGACATGCTCTCTTCCTCTTCCTGGTGGTTGGGGTGGCAACCCCAGGCGACCTTGGAAGTCACATGTGAAAGATGGCAGAGCCACCTTCATCCTGGGCTCTTTCATGTCTGCATGGAATAGAGCCACTTCCCTGGACCTCCAGGGACAGTGACGTTTCTATGGTGTTGAGGCATTGCATGTCTGTGTCTCTTTTGTCATCACAGCTTCACCCACCGGAACTAATGCAGACTCTAACAAGGACACCAAGGGCAACAGTAGCCCATGAGACCCTGCGTGCCTGCCCCAAGATAGAATGCTTTTTCCTAGTGAGACTTAGGAAAGATGCTCCGTAGTGTCTCTGCCCTCCTCCCTCAGAGAGAGGTCCTCTGCATCCCTCGTCCACCCAGAGCCCGGGGTCAATGCTCGTATCTGTCATTCACAGCAACCACATGGTCAACCAGCAGTTGCTCTAAATGCACATATATTTTGGATACCTGCTTATTCAAATCCCCATACATATGAAACTGGGCTGTGTGTTCCCCTGCCACACCTTCCTGGAGCACTGGGTTTTGTTTGAAGATTTTGGAGGAGAAAGTATTATTTTCATATGAAAATAAACAGTAATGGGCAGAATGCAAAATTGGATGAATTTCAAAGACCAAGCCTAAGACTTCAAAGAGAGTTCAAGTTTGCATTTGCAGTTCTGGATCAAGTCCTCAGACCTCCCCCGGGGTACTCGTCCACTGTGCTTTATTTATTATTCTCCGGGTTTTTAGTTTTTAATCCAGTAGCCAAATATTTTCTTCCAATACAGTGAAGACACCTAATTCAAACGTTGTCAGATGACTTGTTCTTGGCCTCTCTCCTCTTCCTGTCCCCTCTCCTCACCCCGTGAAGAAAAGAAAGAGATAAATTTACTACCCAAGCACATAAACTATGAAGTTGGCTATGATGTGAGTCTTCCAGCCAAACCCTGGACAGGGCCAGACTCCCCTGCAGCCTGTGGCCTCGAGAACGTCCTCCCCTCTCCCAGCTCCCCCTCCCACCCACCCCCCACTTTCCATGAAGGTAGGAGTAGTTCTCAGGTCCAGTTCCACTGCATTTCTTCACCCTCAGGCCAGCCCCGTCCTGAGTTTGTGAGTTGAAGTTGTATGTGATCTGCCATCTTGCACATCTGCCTTGAGCGGTCTTGGGTTTAATGTCCCCTCCCCGCCGAAAGCTCATGAACTCTTCTGAAAGCCAGTGTATCTGCAGTTAACATCCACTTGGGACGAAAACCACCTCTGGCTCTGGCGGCAGATGAGCAAAGACCTTCTCTTTTCCTGGGGGTAGATCCTCCATCAGCAGCTAATGTTGGGGTCACCATCCACATTCCTCTTGCTGGATTCGCAGCCTTGTCTCTGATGTCCTCTTTAATTGCCGGACGTGTGTTTACTTGACTCTGGTGAGGAAGATACTCCAGGGTCAGATTCTCTTTTCCTCCAGAAAGGGCCAGGATGAAGCTGGTGGACTTGGGCTGGCACCAAGGAGGGGCCTGGAGGCGGTGCCGGCCTCAAGCTCCCTGAGGACCTGGAGGTCTGAGGGGTGGGCATGGACAGTATTGGAGGAGCTGGGACCGGTCTCCTGAGCCAGATCTCGAGGTGTGAGTGCTCCCCTTTAGCAGGAGACAAAAACTGGAAGGCAGGAGGTGGGGGAGTAGGAGCAGGTGAAGAAATGGGGGCCAAGGTAGGAGGGGCCAAAGGGATACAGACTAGGAGACAAATGGAGAAGCTGGCGTCTTGCTGGGGGGTCAGTCTGCCAGCCTGTAAGTTTGGGATCATAAGACCTCCTTTGAGTTTTAGGTAAGAAATCTTAGGTAAAGTGCCTAGTATACCATTAAGGCTAAATAAACATGTTATGTCAATGAAAAATTACAGAGAATTGGGAGTGTGGGATTGATGTCACTTCCAAGGCAAAAATATACTAACAAGAATGAAAGATTTGAAAAAAAAAAGGAAGACTTTTATAAGAAACACATAGTTTACAGGGTTATAAAACAGGGTACTCATGAAAGCATTTTTCTTAAAAGGCTTTGGATGCACGGCAAAGCTGAGAAGGTACGGATTTCTCATAAAGCCCCTGCCTGCACCCCCACATGCTGGCTTTCCCATGGTCAGTATCTCCCACCAGAGTGGGGCATGTGTTACAGCTCATGAACCCACACTGATTCCTCATTATTACCAGAGCCCATAGTTTACATTAGGGTTCACTCTCGGTGCTGTGCATCCCATGGGTTTGGAAAATGTATAACAAAATGTGTAAGGACATATATCCATCATTATAGCATCAAACAGTACTTTCACTGTCCCCAAAATCCTCTGTGTTCTGCCTGTTCGTCCCTCTCCACTTCAAACCCTGGCGACCACTGATCATTTTACTGTCTCCATAGTTTTGCCTTTTCCAGAGTTGAAATCCTATGGTGTGTAGCCTTTTCAGAGTGGCTTCCTCCACCTTGTAATATGCATTTAAGTTTCCTCTGTGTCTTTTCGTGGCTTGACAGCTCATTTCTTTTTACTGTTGAATAATAATCCATCATCTGGGTGGACAACAGTTTATTTATCCATTCACCTACTGAAGGACATCTTGTTTGCTTCCAAGTTTGGGCAGTTACGAATAAAGCTTCTATAAATATCCATGTAAAGGTTTTTGTGTGGACATAAGTTTTCAGCTCCTTTGGATAAATACCAAGGAACACAATCGCTGGATCACATGGTAAGAATGTGTTTAGTTTTGTAAGAAGTTGCCAAAATGTCCTCCAAAGTAGCTATACCATTTTTTATTCCCACCAGCAGTGAATGAGAGTTATTATTCTGCATCCTTGCCAACATTTGGTGTTGTCAATATTCTGGACTTTGGCTGTTACAATAGTTGTGTAGTGCTATCTCAGCGTTATTTTCATTTGCATTTCCCTGATGGTATATGATGTGGAGCATCTTTTCACTTGCTTATTTGCCAACTGTGTATCTTCTTTAATGAAGTGTCTCTTAAGATCTTTTGCCCCTTTTTTAATTAGGTTGCTTATTTTCTTGGTGTTGAGTTTTAAGAGTTCCTTCTGTATTTTGGATAACAGTTCTTTATCAGATGTGTCTTTTGCAAACATTTTCTCCCATTTTGTGGCTTGTCTTTTTATTCTCATGACCTTGTCTCTTACAGTGCAGAAGTTTTAAGTTTTAATGAAGTCCAGCGTATACATTCTTTCTTTTGGGGATTGTGCCTTTGGTGTCGATGCCACACCCAAGGTCATTTAGGCTTTCTATTATATCATCTGCTATGAATTTTACAGTTTTGCATGTTACATTGAGGTCTATAATGTGGAATTCATTTTTGTGAAGGATGTGAGGTATGTGTCTAGTTCTTCTTTTTTTTTTGCATGTAGATGTTCACTTGTTCCAGTACCGTTTGTTGAAGAGCATCTTTGCTCCTTTGTGTTGGCTTTGCACCTTCGTCAAGATCAGCTGACTACGTTTATGTGGCTCCTTTTCTGGGCTCTCTGTAGTGTTCCACTGCTTTATTTGTCTGTTCTTTTGCTGATGCCACACCGACCTGATCACTGCAGCTGTACAGTAAGTCTTGAAGTCAGGTAGTGTCTGTTTTCCAATTTTGTTCTTTTCCTTCAATATTGTGTTGGTCATTCTGCATATTTTGCTTTTCCATATAAACTTTACAATCAGTTTGTTGATATTCATGAAACAACTTGCTAGGGTTTTGATTGATATTTTGTTGAGTCTATAGATCATGTTGGAAGAAGAGATGTCTTGACAGTATTGAATCTTCCTATTCATGACCATGGAACATCTCTCTATTTAGTTAGTCCTTCTTTGATTTCTTTCATCAGAGTTTTGTAGTCAGATTTATTCCTAAGAATTTCTTTTTTGGAGTGCTGATGTAAATGATATTGTATCTTTAATTTCAAATTCCATTTGCTTCTTGCTGGTACATAGGAAAGAAATTGCCTTTTTATATTAATCTTATATCCTGAAAATTTGCTGTAATTGCTTATTAGTTCCAGAAGTTTTTTGGCTGCTTTTTCTCAGATTTTCAGATAGATGATTATCTCATGTGCAAACAAAGATCGTTTTATTTCTTCCTTCCCAATCTTTATGCCTTTTATTTACGTTTCTTGTCTTATTGAATTAGCTAGGACCTCCACTATGATACTGAAAAGATGTGGTGAGAGAGACATCTTTCCTTGTTCCTGGTCTTAGAGGAAAAGCTTCTTGTTCTGGCCATTAAGTATGATGTGAGCTGTAGGGTTGTTGTTGTTGTTTTTTTTTTTTTTTGGTAGATATTCTTTATTAATTTGAGGAAGTTCCCGTCTATTTCTAGGTTTACTGACAGTTTTAATCATGAACAGGTGTTGGATTTTGTCAAATGCTTTTGCTGCATCCTTGATATGATCATGTAATTTTTCATTTTTAGACTTTTGATGTCCTGGATTACATTAATTGGTTTTTGAATGTTGAATCAGCCTTGCATATCTTGGATAAATCCCACTGGATCATGGTATACAATTATTTTTTTACATCATTGAAGTCATTTGGTAATATTTTATCGAGGATTTTTTATCTATGTTCATGAAAGATGTTGGTCGACAGTTTTCTTCTCTTATCATGTCTTTGTCTGGCTTTGGTACTAGGGTAATTCCAGCTTCACGGAATGAGTTAGGGAACATTTTTTCTACTTCTATCCCTCGAAAAAGATTGTAGAGAATTGGTATTATTTCTTCCTTAAATGTTTTGTAGACTTCAACCCACCTGGTCCTGGTGCTTTCTGTTTTGGAGGGTTTTGAATTATTGATTTATTTTTTTAAATGGATATAGGCCTATTCAGATTGTTTATTTCTTCTTGTATGAGTTTTGGCAACTTGCGTCTTTCAAGGAGTTGATCCATTTGACCCAGGTCATCAAATTTGTTGTCATAGATTTGTAGAAAACACTTTTTAAACTATGAAGAGCCGCATAAATCTGAGGACATTTTATTATTTTATGGCATTAATCTAAGTTTTATTTTCATTCTTTAAAAAAGAGTCATTCATTTATTCACTGGACATTTATTGGGCATCTGCTCTGTGCCCAGCATTATTTTAACTTTGAGTAGCAACCAGTAAAGACGTGGCCCCTGCCCTCATGGAACTTACGGAAGAGACAGAAAATTCGTAACAATCACACAGGAATGAAAGCTAAAGGACCACAGGGCACTACAGCAGAGCTCTTTAGCTGAGCTCTAACCCTCTAGGGAAGCCAAGAGGCCTTCTCAGAAGTGATGACTTAACCAAACTAGAAGAACTACTTGGAAGTCAAAGCCAGGGAAGGGGTCTGATCACAGGCGGGTGCCAGTGTTGCAGGGAGAGCTGTGCAAAGGCTGGTGATGGGAGAGAGCGTGGTCCAGAGGAGAAGTCACGGGGACAAGTGTCAGTAATATCAGGATAGAAGGAGACAAGGGATCCAAAAGAAAGGATTGGAGCTTTATAAAAAGAGGAGCCTACGGATTCTCTTTGGAGAGGGTGACAGGTAATTCAGGACTCACCTTCTAGGACCACTCCGAGGGATCTGAGACGTGAAAAGCACAAATTCTGAAGCAGGTTCACTGGGGGTTCCCGAGGAAGCGCTGAGCTTTCCGTCCCCGGGAGTCAGTGCAGCGCCTGGCCTGCGCTGTCAGCAGCCCAGGCTGGAAACCAGCCACGGCTCCCGTGGAGGAGGAGGAGGAGGGGCCTC
Source organism: Vicugna pacos (assembly GCF_048564905.1). Lineage (NCBI taxonomy): Eukaryota > Metazoa > Chordata > Mammalia > Artiodactyla > Camelidae > Vicugna > Vicugna pacos. The sequence goes on along the minus strand of NC_133021.1, from coordinate 18,139,792 downwards.
CAAGCCCCGCCTCTGCCTGTGCTCAGCGCTGATGGGGCTGACAGCTCAGGGTGCTGGTGCCGTGGCCGCCCCATGACGCTGTGGTTACAGAAGTCTGCGGGATTTCTCCCGAGTTTCCATGAATTTTTGTGACATCTGTGAGTACCCGAGGGCAAGATCTGTTCTTTGACATTTGCTCCCTAATTTTTACAGGGACCCAAAATCCAGCCAGGCAGTCATCCTGAGGTTCTTTAGCCTCATTCCACTTGGCTTTATGTTTCTGAGGTTCTTTGCCGCCAAAGAATTAAAATACTTGATAGACTTCATGCAGTGGCCTCATCAGAAGTGACATTCATGCACTTGACATTTGGGGAAACGGAGGCAAGGGCATGCTGCAAGGACCCAGGACTTTGAGTCAGACCCACAAGGGTTTTAACTCTTGCTTTGCCATTTTCTTGCAGCTGCATGATCTTGGGCAACGTATTTTCTACGAGCCTCAGATTCTTTGTATAAGTAGAGTATGGTTCCGTTACAGGGTTGTTACAGAGTGTATGCGCTTAATGTATACCAAGTGTCCAGCACAGCTCGTTCCTTTTTCTCTCAGGTTCCTAGTTTGTGCTTCATGGAAAGCTCTGCTGGTGTCCCTGTGCTGGGTGATGCACTGCAGCTCCGCCTTGTTCCTCGATGCACTTTGTGCATCCTAAGAAACCGAAACGGCAGCTTCATGTACTGTTCTTGCCAACTGAGAGCTGCTCTCCAGGAGTCTGCTGTTCTCGGAGGTCAGAATTGAATTTGGGTTAAGGCCTGGGGCTCTTCGGTAAATTATCCCTGATGATTGGCAAGGTATCCTGGGGTCCACTACAAATTGAGAGCCTCCTGGAGCCTGGGCTGCCTCTGCAAGTGTCTAGGTTTGGCCTGTGTTCTGTCCATCCCGTACATGCCTCCTCATTCCGAGAAGGATTCAAGGTGAATTACAGAAACTACAACCAATCTAAGGTAACACATCAGGGGGCTGCAAAAATCGTGCCCCAAATGCAGGGCATCAGGTTTTGATCACACTGGTAGAGATGGGTTTCAAATTTGGCTCTGAACATCTCAGCAGTCAGTGGGAAATCGAAAGTGAATTTAGCCAGCTTGTGGTACCATCCAACAAATATTCGTCCTGCCCTCCAAGTCCCCAGGATGAAAAGGAGCATAAAGTGTTTCAGGTTCTACTAAGCACGTATATATTTAGCACATGTCGGGTACGAAATGAGTCCTTTGTGGAAAGGAGTCCTTGTTGAGTTATACAAAAGCAACTGTCTTATACTTGAGCTCGATACATCTATAATCTGATTTTTCAAGGAAGAAAAGTTTATGAAATGTGGCAATAGAAGATATTTTGAATGGATTTCATGGGAAGAAATGAAGCGCCAGGGTGCCCTGGCCTGTTCTCCACTCTGCAGGGCCCCTCATTCAGCATTAACAAGTCTTAGCCACCCTTCATGGCACAGCTGAGCACAGAAATAACCCTGGAAAACCCGAGTGGGTACCAGGAAACTAGCTGCCGAGTGTTTCTTGGAGTGCTTTGGAGGAGGTAGAGGGGAGGAGAGGTCGTGGAGAGAGATGATCGTGTGCATGGCAGGGGAGGGGTAGGTGAAATCATCAGACCAGGCTGAGAGGCCAGAGAAAGTCTTCCCTGAACAACAACCAAAACGCTCTCCCGGAAACTGGGAGACTTCACTCTCATGCATTAAATTCTTTCAAGCTTCCATCTCAGAGCCCACGCTCAAGCCCCACGTTCCCATCCCGTCAGTCATTTGCTGCTTTCTCTTTCCGGTCGTGCACTTGACACGTGCCTGCCCCGTCTTTCAAAGGCAAGTCCCATTTACTTCCCTCCCAGCTCTTAGTTCTGAATCAAAAGTCCTCTCACCCTGAAAGCTTTGCCTGCCTGGACCCTTGGCTGCCCTGAGAAAGGGCTCCTGGCTTTTGTAGCGATTGCCCAGGAGGATGTGGATCAGCTTTGCCCTCTTAAATTAATGAGGCAGGCTCAGAGTCACAGGGTGAACCTGACGGTGCTTCGGTGTTCCTCCCCAGCTGTGGGGGAAGTTACTATTCTTAACTAAAAACATAGATCAATCATTTCTCTTTCCTGCAGCAACTTAATTTGATTTTTCAAAGGTATTATCATCAATACTCCCCCCACCAACTTCTTATTTTGATAATTTTCAAACATGCAGAAAAATGGAAATAACCAGAAAGTGCAACCCATGTACTCTTGGCCTAGATTCACCAATTCTGCCCCCATTTTCTTGCTCTCTCTCTCTCTCTGTCTCTGTCTCTCCCTCTCTCTTTTTTCTCTATGGATTTATGTACATGTATTGGCTGAACTATTTGAAAGTAAATTGTAATCATCACACTGGTTCACCTCCTGCTACTTCAGCAGGAATCTCCTTGGAATGTTCGCCTACATACCTGCAATGTCACAATATGACACCTACAATGAACAGCATTTCGTGACATCCTGTCATAGGTACTCTGTACTCTTCTGTCCAACCCAGGATCCCCCTAAGAGTCAAGCATTGTATGTGGCTCTTTATCACTCTCAAAGTTTCTTTGCTTCTGTTCCTATTCAATTTTAGGATTTAAAAAAATCCATTTTGATTTGATTTTGTTTTTTTGAATGTATAAAATGTTTCTATGGTTCAAAAGTAAAAAAAAAAATATGAGAGTGTACTCCAAGATGTCTTTCTTCCACCCTACCTCCCATCCTGTTTCTACCTACTCATCAGTTTTGAGTTTATCATTCTTGCATTTCTTTTTTGCAAAGATACTCCATTTGTTCTGACAGAACCCTCTCCATTTCTGATCACTAAAGTATCACAAGTTCTCTGTAGACATCTCACAAAATACAGAGCAGTGCTTAAGCAGCACAAAAACATCTGGACACATGTTTGATAAATTCTTGTTAATTAGCTGAGCATAGTCAGTTATTCATACGATTACATTTAGATTTGACTCACTGGATTTTCTTTGTGTTTTTTTTTTTTTGAAACTCCATATGTATCTTGTTATTTTGATTTATATGACTTAATTATTATTTCTATTTTAGCAAACACATTTCCTCTCTGAATTCAGTATTTCCTGGCAAGGAGGAGACCCTGGAGAATAGAATACAGGAAGTCATGAGGTACTTTCTTTGTCTGCTGAACAGAGAAGAGGCTTCAGCCATACTGGTAACACCAGGAAGGACCTCCACCTTGGCCCTGCCCCAATTCGCAGGAGGACAGGCTCATCTCCACATGCCAGGATGTAGTCTGACAGCCAGCTCCCTGGAGGAGGCAAGGCCTCTTTGAAAACACCCTGCATTTCAGAAGTATCTCAGTGCTGCTTTTAGCCTAGCCAGGTGGTGCTTGGTTGCAATCAGTCATATTTCTCCAGCTAAATACGAAAGCCCAGTTGAGATTATACAAGGGATGGATGTTTTGAAAAGAGCAGAACAGAAAATGTCAACAGGGCCTGGGTCTGACTTTTAAAAACTATGTATTTCACATTTGTACTTCACCTGTTGGAGGTGTCTCCACCTGTATGATTTCAACCAGCAGCTATGGTAATTATGAAAGGTGGGGCAGGAATTATTATGCCTTTTTAAAGATGACAAAACTGAAGGTGGTAAAGCCAGAGATGCCTGGCCAACCAGCCTTGGAGCTGGGGCTCAGAGGAAGACTTCCTGAGCCGGAGTCATTGATCCCCCCTTTGTATGTCAAGTATGGTCAAGTGCAGACAAAGGTTTCTGAGAGTACAGACTGTACTGAAACAGTGCTGTTTGAGTACAGAGTCTCACACAAAGCCAGGTACCTTGTATTACAAATACTCGATGTATTAGTTATCTCCTGCCACGTAACAGATAATCCCAGAACAGAGTGGATTAAAATAATAAACATGTATCATGTCAAGTTTCTCTGGGTCAGGATTCTGTGGGTAGTTTACCTAATTATCTGTGACTCTTTCTCTCTGAAATAAAGATTATTATATTTCTGTAAGATAAAGTGTGTGCACGTGTGCAAACATGCACACCCACTCACATAAACTCATATATCTTAGATTGACTAGATTCAAATCTCTAGGGTCAGGCAGGTGTTGGTAAGCTTCTAAAGCTTCTCAGGTGATTCTGGTGTGCAGCCATGACTGGGAGCCAATGCCCTAGCCTTTGGTTTACCCTTTTTGGTGCTATTTTCTCCAGAAAATAGAAAATTCAGTGGGAGACAATTTTTACTCCTTACCTGGGTTGTATTCTCACTGCATCTTCCTAAAGGATGAAGGTAGGCAGGTAATACCTAGTAAGCATTTCATAATACCTAATAAAAAGTGCATGCAAGAGAGATTTGGTGGGTCAGCCTTCTCTTGCTAATCCCCTGTGTGTAGAGATGTATTCAGGGTTCATGTGAAGAAGATGTCATTGTCTCACTTCTTGCTCTTTTCGAACTATCTGTTTGTCATTGACCCTCTCAGTCTTTTTCTATACGGAAATATCTGGAATTTCACTCTTGTGTGATAGTTTAGCTAGGTACAGAATTCTAGGTTGACAGTTATTTACCCTCAGTATGTCTGAGCAGTATTACTGCCATTGAAAAGAGTAATTTTAACCAAATTACTATTCTTTGTAAGTTACATATATTTTCTCTCTGGTTGCATTTGTTTTGCTTTCAATTTATATTATGGAAATGAGTGCAAATTTAGCAGGTTTTTATGTGTGGGAATCATATGTTGTCTGGTTTGAGAGCTTCTTCCTTGAGAGAGATTATAGATTTCTTTCTGCCAGATACTTCCAGGCTTACCAATGGCCCAGGATAACATTTTATGTTAATTTCTAATCTTAGACATGAAAGACTATGAAGGTGCTGTTGTTTCAAAACTCAGATATGCATGAGAGAGAACAGGCTTATAGTTTACAAAATCTCAGGGAAACATTTTTTTTTGACCCAGTCCCCAAGCCAAGACAAATCAACTTCCTCGTTGTTTGTTTACCTGTGTTTGTGGACAGATTGTCAGACTTTTTTGTAGCCCTTAAGGATCCCAATTTTATGTGGAAGTGTCATTTCCAACTCCTCTCCTTATTTGTGGGATTCCTTGATTACTGAGTCTAAAATCCTATCCTATTTTCTACCCTCCGCCTCCTACCATTGCGTTCCCCGCTGTGATATTCAGTGACTTCTTCAGTCCAGGTTCTGAGAATTTTCCTTAATTTTGTGTACTCAGCTCCATATCAGAAAAATATATCTATTTTATCTGTTATTACTAGGTTTGTGTATGTGTGTGGATTTGTTTTCAAGTTGTCTGGTCTGCTGTTTTGCCTTGCTATTTTTGTTGTAATTATTTTCTTTAACCTCTGCCATTGTAGTTGTGATTTCTACAAAAGTTGTTTAAATAAGATAAAAAATTAACAGATGGCTAGGAGATTTTTAACGAGGTCAGTTTTCATTCCAGCAGTGCTTGGAAATACAGTAATTCTCATTTTCAGGGTACAAAATCATATCTATGCATACATATATGAAATTATATATATGTATATAAACTTATATACATATATATAAATATATATAATGTATATGTATAGATGTGTGTGTGTTCAACCTTACTGCTAATTGGGCTTGGAGCCCCACATTTTTGTCCATTAGAGCTGCAAAGATTGAAAGGAATTATTTAAATTTTCCTACTATTATTGTATTTTTGTTTTTCCTTGATTGTTCTAGCTATAGGTAAAATTTTTTTGTTGCATTTTTGTTTTGTTGTCTTTTTGTTGCTATTTTTTGCTGTCATTTTGTCCATAAAGAATGCATAATTATACACTCACTTTGAATCATTTCTTTTATGAATATAAATTGCCCCCTTGGTTTCATTTAATGCTTTCAGTCCTGAGTTCAACCTCATCTCATATTAAAGTTAGAATCTCCACTTGCTTTTGTTAGCATTGCACCAGTATATCTGTCCATCCTTTCATTTTTACTATTTCTGGTTCAATTTATTTTAAATATTACTCTTTTGTATATATGTAGTTAAGTTAGTTGTTTTAAAGTAATCTGGGAGTGTTTTTCTAGGTTAGAAACCTATTTATGTTTATTCTTGTAATAGACATTTGGTCTTAATCCTTTTTTAAAATTTATTTATTTTGTATTGAAGTCCAGTCAGTTACAATGTATCAATTTCTGGTGTACAGCACAATGTCCCAGTCATGCATATACATGCATATATTCATTTTCATTTTTTTTATTAAAGGTTACTACAAGATATTGAATATAGTTCCCTGTGCTATACAGAAGAAAACTTCTTAAATCTATTTTTTCATATAGTGGCTAACATTTGCAAATCTCAAACTCCCAGATTTATCCCTTCCCACACCCTTTCCCCCAGTAACCATAAGATTGTTTACTATGTCTGTGAGTCTGTTTCTGTTTTGTAGATGAGTTCATTGATGTCCTCTTTTTTTCTTTTTTTTTTTAAATTCCACATATAAGTGATATCATATGGTATTTTTTTTTCTCTTTCTGGCTTAGTTCATTTAGAATGACAATGTCTAGGTCCATCCATGTTGCTTCAAATAGCATTATTGCATTCTTTTTTATGGCTAAGTAGTATTCCACTGTATAAACATAGCACAACTTCTTTATCCAGTCATCTTTTGATGGACACCTAGGTTGCTTCCATGTCTTGGCTATTGTATATAGGTGCTGCTGTGAACACTAGGGTGCAGGTGTCTGGTCTTAATTCTTTTATCTTCTGCTTCTGTACTATAGCTCTATTTTTCTTTCTTTTTCAATGTTGTTTTATGTTATGTTATTTCTATGTATTATTATATGTTATGTTTTATTCTCTTAGTAATTTGGAAGATTCATAGACGTGTTTTCATTTTTTCTATTGATTCCCCTTGTACTGCCTTAGTGTGTTTAACCCTTTATATCTCAAGTTAACAGTGTCCTCACTGTCAGTATCTATTAAATTCTACTTTACAACCCATTGTTCCCCTCCCCCTTCTTTGAACTCATGCCTGGTCATTATATATATATTGCTCATTTGGGGGCCTCCTGTTTGCTAGAAACATTAAAGTTAAACTGGTGCTTTGTCTTTACCCCCTTTAGGCTGTGATGAGAAGAGCAGAACTTAGCAAACATGCACTTCCACCCACGAGTCCTCCCCTCCTGACTGTTGTTCATTTCACCATTGTCCTTCATGATATATACCTTGGTTTCTCTCCAGTCGTGACATGCTCAGGACACGCCTGTGGCATAGTGGTGCACAGGTTCTGGGTGCCTGCGGATCGCCTGGCTTGCAGATGGTCATGCTCTCTGGTTGCATTCCCCTCCCCTCCCAACAGAAGTGAATTAAGCAGTAGGTCTGGGCAGGCCCCAGTGACAGGCACACAGAGGAGCTACTGCATTCTGTTCTGCCCTCTTACAAGTTTCCTGTCTCTTCTTAGTTGCCTTCACGTATACTGAGGACCAGAATGGTGGTGGTGTGCCAGCTAGACCGCTGCGTTAGCGTTTAATGACCTACTTACCCACGCTATTCTTTCCTGAGTAGCGGGAAAAAAACATGATAACACATTCATTTATGCCATAAGTAACTCCTAACCATAGGCAGAGATGGCTTTATCAAATTCAGATTAAGTGGTTTTGTGTTTTTCCGGTATAATGACGAAAAGTGACTTGTCTGTATCCCTGAGAGATGGCCTCATGTGCTGGCTGGGGGGCAGGCTATGGTGCAGGACTTCTGAGGTTCAAATCCCAGCCCTACTACTGATGGGCTTGGCCAGTTTCTCACACGCCTCAAGCCAGCGTAAATGAGAAGGAAGCTACTTCTACCTTCCCTGCAGAACTCCTGTGAGGATTAAATGAGATAATACATATAAAGTGATCGAAACAACACCTGGATCAGAGTAAACCCTTATTGTTATCATCTTCCAGAGAAATGACTATTTAAGTGCGATTCCTAAGATTTAGAAAGATTGTTGGTATTTTTTTTTACACAGATGGAAAAGCTTGAATACCTCAAGGTTGGGTTCTATTTCTTAGGCAAATCCGAACTCCCTTATCTCATCATCCATCTGTTCCCTTTCTCCATGCTCCTCGGAGCCAGTGGGGTTCAATTTCAAGCAAAAATATCAGGGTCAAATGAAAGGAACCAAAGAAAGTGCAAGTATTTTTGTTGGAACTGTTAGGGCTCTGTTGAGGCTTTCTCTTTGGTTTGAGCGTGGAGGTGAGTGTTCAGTGTCTGCTGTGGTTTTGCAGAGCAATGTGGGGTCATCTAGGGGCCAAGCAGGAAGCACGGCCACCTCCCTGGCTGTGGGACTCTGATTTTGGCATCCAGATCTGGGCTCACAATAACCATACCTGCCCTACGTTCTGCCCAAAGATCGTGTTGGAATGAATGGAATGTCTGGAGGGTAGGAATAGATATTGTCATTGTTATTGGGGCTTTTGCAAGAGCCTCCCTCCTTTGTCCCAGCTTCAAGGCCAGATGTCCTAGTCAGAGAAGCTGGGGGTCTGGGAGAGGCTGTCCCTGCTCTTGAAGCTGCACGGTGCATTGTGGACAAGCTACGTCAGCGAAGACAAACCGGTTATCAGGGGTCCCTTTCCGAGGCTGTTACGGCTGTAACTGGCTCCCATTTCCATCCCTTTCTGACTTCTTGACCCCTTTGCATCCTCAGCTCTTTCCTCCAGGTCTTGTCCCTTCTACATAGTCCATCTCTCTCCAGCTGCTCTGTTCTTCCACAGACGGCTCCGATCTCCCCATCCTAACACAGCCTGTCCTGCGTTGGCTTCCACCCTCAGCACGTGTCCCCTTCCCGCCCTTCATTTGCTCCCATGGCCCTCGTGCTGCCAGAGAGGTTTCTCCAGGTGCATTTTGCTCTGCTGTGTCATCTAGTTTCTTTGACTGTCCCTTGACTTAATAGTCACTTGAGAGTGGCCTCCAACTACCAATCCCACTGGACACCTTTCCAGCATTGTGACACCCTCCCTTGGTTTCTGCACCTGTGTGCTGCCCTGGTTTTCCTGTTTTTTTGTTTGTTTGTTTTGTGGTTCAACTGTTCTCCTCTTGCTAAGATGGCATAAATGTAAATCACATTTTCCAAGATTCTCTCTTCACTTTTTCTCTCTTGCCACACTCATTTGTCCCTTGACTATGACATCCTCTCTCATGACTTCAAATCTGGGCCAGATCAGTTGAGAGTCACCTCTAATTCCTAAATCCACCTAGAACTCATCCCCTGACATTTAGGTCCCTGTTTCTCACTGCCCACTTGGATTCCAAGTGTGGTGCATCACATTTGTTGATTTTCATATGATGAAACATACTTGCACCTCAGGGATAAACAGCACTTGATCATGGTGTATGATCCTTTTAATAAGCTGCTGAATTTGGTTTGCTAGTGTTTTGCTGAGGATTTTCACAGCTATGTTCATTACGGATATTGGTCTGTACATTTATTTTCTTGTAATGTCCTTGTCTGCCTTTGGTATCAGGGTGATGGTGGGTGGCCTCATAAGATGAATTAGGAAGTGTTTCTTTTTCTTCAATTTTTTGAAAGAGTTTGAGAAGCACTAGTATTAATTCTTTTTTTAACCAATTCAATTTTATTTTATTTTATTTTTTTATTGAAGTACCTACCGTCAGTTATAATGTGTCGATTGCTGGTGTGCAGCACAATGTCCCAGTCGTACATATACATACATGTATCCATTTTCATATTCTTTTTTCATTAAAGGTTATTACAAGATATTGAATATAGTTCCCTGTGCTCTACAGAAGAAATTTTTTTTAAATCTATTTTTTTATATAGTGGCTAATATTTGCAAATCTCAAATTTATCCCTTCCCATCCCCTTTCCCCTGGTAACCATAAGATCGTTTACTATGTCTGCGAGTCTGTTTCTGTTTTGTAGAGGAGATTATTAGTGTCCTCTTTTTTTTCTTTTAATTCCATGTGTGAGTGATATTGTATGGTATTTTTCTTTCTCTTTCTGGCTTACTTCACGTAGAATGATGATCTCTAGGTCCACCTGTACTGGTATTAATTCTTATTTAAGTGTTTGGTAGAAGTCGCTGGTGAAACCATCTGGTCCTGGGCTGCTTTGCTGTCGTTGGGAGGGATTTGAGTCCTCATTGTCTCCTTACTCATTATTGTTCTGGTTAGATTTTCTATGTCACCATGATTCTTTCTCGTTAAGTTGTGTGTTTCTATGATTTTGCCAATTTCTTCTAGGTTATTCAATTTGTTGGTTTATGATTGGTCATAGTAGTCTCTTATAATTCTTCATATTTCTGTGGTATCCATTGTATTTATTACTTCCCTCTAGTCCAATTTTCAAGTTCTGCTGTATTGAAATCAACTTTTGCTGTGTAACAAACAGCCATGAAACCTCAGTGTCCCGAAACAACAAGGATCTACTTCTCAATCACGTGGATGTTGGTGGACTGGGGCAGACATCTTTTAGGCTGAGGACCAATTAGACTTGATCCATATGTTTTTATTCTTTTTGGGGACACTGCCTGGAGCATGTTATTCTTATGGTGAAGGTCAGAAACTCCCAGAAAAGTAAGTGGAAGGTCAAAGCTCAGAAGTAGTTCTTCTGCTCTGATTTCATTGATCAAAGAAAGTCACGTGGCCAAGGGCAGCATTAGTGGATGAAGGTGATGAGGAGGGGAAGTACAGTCTACCACCCCTGGAACCTTCCAGGTTGCACACAGAACCCTTCTTTCTTATTTACTTTTACTTTGTATATGTCGTTTACTTTCTATGGTCTGCTGAGAGTGTTCTACCAGTTCACATAGAATGTAAGAACTTGCATGTGTGTATGCAGATGGCTCATCTTCCAGCCCATCTGTTACGCTGCAGTTGTTCTGTGTGATACATCTGTACACATCATACACCCCAATATCACACGGTGTTTTACCTTTTGCTTTGAATAATCAAATGCATTTTTATGAAATTAAGAGAGAAAACTCATCTTTCATTGATTCGACATATTTACCATTTCCCGTCCTCTCTGTTGTAGATCCAGAGTTCCATCTGTTATTGCTTCCCTTCATCCTAAAGAACTTTCTTTAGCATTTATTATAGTCCAGGCCTCCTACAAAAAATTCTCTCTTGCTCTCCATTTTTTTTTCCTTTTTATCAGAAGTGTCTTTATTTTGCCTTCATGCTTGAAGGATATGTGAACTTAATATACAATTCAGCGTTGGTATATTTTTCTCTTTCAGTATTTAAAGCTGTCATTCCACCTCTCCTAGCCCCCTTCTTTTCTAACTTTTCCACTAGCCTTCAGTCTATGACCCTCTTGTCCATGCTGGAACCTCCTTCTTTTCCAAGAAAGATGCCTGCTTTGTTTAGAGATTCATTCTTGAGTTTGATCCCAGGAGGAAGTGCCCCAGTCACTTGTGATGTAGGAATATACTGGAAGCGGGAGGGGCATGGCTGACCCCATGGTTGTGCAGGCAAAAGAAACAACAGCAGCTTTATTTCAGATAATAGGTCTGTACCCCCAGAAAATTAAAGAGGGCCTAATGTTAGAATTACTAAAGGACTTTTATCATATAGCCAGATATGATGTAAGTTTACAAAAGCAATACCTTTTCTTTATGCTAACAATAAAAAGTTGGAAGTTAAATTTTTTAATAATAACACATACATTAAAAATTGTAATATGTTTAGAAATAAAGTTTTAAAAAGGCTCAGCGTGCTTGTGAATACAACTGTCAGATTTTATTGAAGAACATAAAACAAAGCATGAATAGATAGATATTCTTAGATGGAAAGATTTAGTTACAAAAAAATGATCATTCCAAGTTACTTTGATGTAATTTCAATGGCGTCTCCATTTTTTGGAACTAAGTAAAACCATTACATAGTTCATTTGGAAGAATACATTTCTAAAAGTAGTGGAAGAAAATAATGCTTGAAGTTGAATTTAAGGGAACAATATACACAAAGGTGGGATTTTAAGCCATATTAGAAAGGGTGACTTATTATTTAATAAACAGTGCTGACTAGGTCACTATCCATTTAGAAGGAAACAAACCTAGAATCTAATTTGCATCACATTAAGAAGTAAATGCCAAATGGATCGGAATGCAGTTCAAAAAATTAATAGGTGAAAATTTAAGATACTACTTATATTATATAACTTCTTAAGACAAAAATACTAAAGCAATGAATGAAAGAAAAAATATGTAATAAAATAGGAAATATATATAATTATATACATATGAATATAAACATATATATTTGACTACATACAATTTAAAAATAATTATATGGCAAATGACACACTAAACAATATCCAAAGACAAATACTAACATATAATACATATGTACAGTAATCCCTTCTATGTAGAGAAATCATATAAATAAAAAAGAAAAAGACAGCCTGACAGAGATGACCAAATATTGTCAGGTCATAGTTTAGAGTTGTTTCTGGAAAACAACTGTCCAATCAGGAATGAGTTTTCCCAGCCCCTCCCCACTCGCATCCAATAACATCATGTGACTAGTTCTCACCAATGAAAATGGTTATGCCATTGGCTAGGATTAAGGAGATTACGGAAAAGGTGTTGTTTTTTCATCCTCTCTTCCAAAGGCTGTAAGGAATGGTGGAGCCAGAAGATGAGAGAAGCCCACATCCCTGAAGCATCTGGAAAGCTGCCCACCAAACTCACTGGACAATTACATGAGTGAGAAATACACTTACATGTTTATGCTTCTTTTTATTGAAGCTAGCCTTACCCTAACAAATACAAAATATGAACATAAAATTTACAGGTGAGAATAGCCCAGCAACCAGTGAACATATGACTAGGATTTTAACCTCCCTAGCAGTCAGGAAAATGCAAACTAAAGATATACCATTTTGAAAAATCCATCAGATTTGCAAACATTAGAAGAGCAATAATACTTAGGGCAGCTGAGATGCAAGGGTAGACATTGCTGGTGGGCACGCACACTGCTACAATGTCTGGAGAAGGAATCTGACAGTATTTACTGAACTTGAAAATATCTGTTTGTTATACAGCATCACACATGATGTATATTTGTTTTTGTTTTTCTTGCCAGACATGTGTAACCTGCATCTTGTTAAACCTCTAGACCTAACTTCCAGTTTCAGAAATACCAGACATAGAGGAAAAGTTAAATAATGCCGTGGTGGGAAATAGAAACCCAGGGTGTGGGACATTTTACAGTATAACTTAGCTGGACACCTTAAACTCTAATGTTGCAAGCAAAAAGTGACAGACTCTTTTTCAGTAAAAGAGACTGAAGAGATACAAAAACTAAATGCAGTATATTAGCCCAGATGGAGTTGTGGCTAAGAAAGAAACTATAAAAGACATTCTCAGGACAACTGGGGGAAATCTGAATGTAGACTAAATCTCAGCTGATAGTGTGAAATGACTTTTAATTGTCTTCAGTAAGACCGTGGATTTTGTAGATGTCTAGAAGGTGCTCTCTGCTCCTAGAAAGGCGTGCTGAAATTGTCTTGAACTTTGGGAGAGAACTGTCAAGCAGTATAGCAGACACATGGATGATTTATACTTACAACTAGAGATAAGCATATGCATTCATGTTGGTTTAGCCATTCCATCTTTGCAAACTTAGACTACAAAATAAATACATTAGCACATAATGAAAGAGCAAGGATGTTTGTTGCCTTCTTGTTTATTGTGACAAAAAATTGGAAACACCATCAAGAGATGATGGTGAAGAAATTAAGACACACCCGTACCATGGAATACCACACAGCAACTACAAAGAGTGAGCTAGATCTGCCTCGTTGAATTGGAGGGACCTGCGTGGCATACTGTTAAGTAAGAAAAAGTTGTAGAACACAAGTATAGTATAAATTCATTTTATGTAAGATGATATTTGTATTAAAACAAAGCATACCATATCGATCTATCATTTCTGTGTGTGTGTGTGTGTGTGTGTGTATGGAAGAAGGAACTGGGCTATGAAAGGTACACATCAGGTTGGTTGCCTTAGATAGGCAGGAGGGAGATTAACTTTTTCCTTTAATTTTATTTTTTGTATATGCATATTTTATTGAAGTGTAGTCAGTTTACAATGTTGTGTCAATTTCTGATGTACAGCATTATGCTTCAGTCATACATAAACATACATATATTTGTTTTCATATTCTTTTTCACCATAAATTATTACAAGATACTGAATATAGTTCTGTGTGCTATACAGTATGAACTTGTTGTTTATTTTATATATAGTAGTTAGTATCTGCAAATATTGAACTCCCAGTTTATCCTTTCCCACACACTTCCCCCACTGGTAACCATAAGTTTGTTTTCTATGTCTTACTTTTTTCTTTAAATATCTGTGTATCATTTCACTTATTGTAATTACAATAATTACAACAGTGTGAATTACAATGGAAGTTTTTGAAAACCCTTATGCTAAACTCTGGTCTGCCTATGACATCCTTTCTTGTTTCCTGACACTGTAATGGATTTATTCTTCTTTAGAAGTGTCATTTTTTTTTCATTCCAGTGGGATTTTGGAAGGAGACAGCAAGTGAATACTTGCTCAGTCCATCATTCTAAACCTGAAATCCCTTCCACTATTCTTTCCAACTTCCCCATCTTCACTCATACAATTTTTTTTTCTACCTGGAACACTCTTATCTGAGCATGGGGGTTCTAAGTATAAATAGTGGATCTGGGGAATAATTCAAGGAGCTCTTCAAAATAAGCACAGGGGTGGGGGGTTAGGATGTGAACTGAATTTGGTTGGCTTGAGTTAGGGAGAGGAATGAGCTGTGACTGGTGCCTATCTTAAAAACTCCTCCATTCCCTTGAAAGGGATAATTTGGTGAAATTAAACTTCCAGCCAGCCTGATGGTGTCCATGCTCTCTGTTGGGAATCCACACGAGATCTTTACTCTTTCTGTCAGCAGCACAGACCAGGAGCCATCTGAAGTCATTAACCTACTTTTTAGTTGGCATCTGCTGCCTTGGTATAAGTTAGAGGGACGGATTTATAGCAGGCAGTGGGGTAGAAGGGATAAGCCAACCCAAATCGTCCATCAAAGCACCACATGCAGGCAGCATGTGTGGGTTAGGTAAGCAGGTCAGCCATTCGCTTCAAGTGTGTGGAGGTAGTTTATTGAAGGTGACTTTTCAGACAACAGTCCCCAGGGCTGGTGACGTAATCTGTCAGAGCAGGAAAAGGAACTCTCTCTGAGCGCAGGTGGCGGTTTCTTCTCTGGAGATTCCTAGGAGCATGCTGTTTCCATTCAAGGTCAGGAAGGAACCTTTGGGAATCACCGTGTCCAGCACTCAGTTTCCAGATAGCAGGCAAGGGTCTTCCTATTCGATAACTTCAAGGAAGGGAAGGCCATTCCCTCTACAGAAATTTTTTTTTGTCTTACAAAATGTATTTTCCATTCAAGTTGATATTCATAAGTGATAAAAAAAAATACACACGTGATAGAAAAGGGACTTGGAAAGATTTTCATCCCAGTCCATTTTCTGTCATCAAGACATTCAGTCTGAAGAAAGCAATCCCATTCACAATTGTATCAAAAAGCATAAAATACCCAGGAATAAATTCAACCAAGGAGGTGGAAGACCTGTATGCTGAAAACTGTTAAGACAGTGATGAAAGAAACTGCAGACAACACAAGCAGATGGAAAAACATGCCGTGCTCATGAATTGGAATAATTACTATTGTTAAAATGTCTGTACTACCCAAAGCAATCTACAGATTCAGTGCCATCTCTATCAAAATTCCAATGGCATTTTTCACAGAAGTAGAACAAACAATCCTAAAATTTGCCTGGAACCACAAAAGACCCCTAATAGCCAAAGCAAGCTTGAGAAAGAACAGCAAAGAGCTGGAAGCATCACACTCCCTGATTTCAGACTATATTTCAAAGCTGTAGTAATCCAAACAGTATGGCATTGACATAAAAGTAGGCACATAGAGCAATGGAACAGAATAGAAAACCCAGAAATAAACCCCTGTGTATATGGTTAATTAATTTATAACAGAGTTGCCAAGAACATACAATGGGGAAGGGACAGAATTCAATAAACAGTGCTGGGAAAAGTGGAGAGCCACGGGCAAAAGAATGAAACTGGACCACTATCTTACTGTACACAAAACTAACTCCATGTGGATTAAAACCTTGAATTTCAGCCTTCCAAGGTGCATGGAGTGGATTCTGTGCATTGAAATACCTAATGTGCTTTCTCTTTTCCTGACTAGAACCTCAACTGACAGAGTATTTAGGGAACCAGAAGGAGAGGAGGTCCCAGGACACAGACCCACAGAGATGGGGATGTGGGGTTGATTTGCCTCTGTCTTTGGCCTTAAAAGCTGTGCTGAGCTTGCCAGCAAATTATTGGGTATTGGCAGCTCATGTGTACACAATGGCATCATGACTAATTAATATTAGCTGTGGTTGCTCACAGCCAGGTGGCCTTGAGGACCCAGATGGCTGCTTCTAACTGCACTAGGGAACTTAGGGAAAGTGACAGGCTCATGTCTTTAAGTTTTCAGCTCTGTTTCTTGGTGGAACAGCACCCAATGTGTTGGGTAAAAATGGGCTCCAGAATCTACAGAAACCACCCTACTTGTGGGAGGTACAAAAGACAACAACTTGGCATTCAGTTTGGCGAGGATATCCTGACTTGCTCTTAAGTGCCAAGCGCCCTAGAAACTGAAAAGGAACGGGGGTAGACGTCCTAGAAAGTGCGCAAAGTGGGAGGCTACTTCTGTCCTGTGTGAACGCTCGCCGGCTGGCATTCACAAGAGGCCGTCAATAATCTGATGAGCACAGCACCCTAGTGTCGGCCAGCTCGTCCCCTCAACCACGCTGGTGCTAGGTCAGCAGGTCTGTGTACAAAGTGGCCGTGTTGGCAGGGATGGAAGTCCTGCATCTATTCCACAACAGGGACATCGCCTCACCGAGTTTATCTGGCTGCTGGATACCAAACCTGCCAACAGCAGAAACATACATGGAGCCCCGGATGTGACATCATTCCGCCTGCAGGCAGAGTGGTTACACCGAGTCCCTTCCATTCTGCTAAGGAGGGAGAAGTAACTTGTCCTACTAGAACAAGCCTTTATTCCAGAAGGGGGTTTTCCTCTCGCCTGTAATGCTTCAGCAACAGTGCCATCCAGGGACTTATGGAATATGTTACTGGCAGTCCTGGTGTCCGTCACAATGTTGCTTCTGGCCAAAGAATTCAGTTTTAGCAAAAGAAATGCAGCAGTGGGCTTCTGCCAGTGGAAATGCCTCGTCTTACCATGTGACCCATCACCCAGAAGCCCCTGGCTTCGTAGAACATTAGAATGGCCCTCTGAGGAGGCAGTTATAGTGCAAGGTGAGGGACAACACCTGCGATGAAGGGACACCACTCTACAGTGTGTGGTAATTGAGATATGGTGTGGTTTCCCCCATAAACAAAGTATAAAGGTCAAGGGATGAAGATGGACTTGGCTCTTATCCAACTAAATCCACTGGAGAAAATCTCCTTGCCGTCTCAGCAGCCTTGCATTTAGAGTTCTTAGTTAACAACAGAGGCTTGCTTCCACCAGGGGACACAATGCTTCCATCACGTTGAAAGGGGAGACTTCCACCTGGACATTTGGGGCTTTCATGCCACTGAGCTGATAGACAAAGAAGGATCTGTCATCTGTTTTCTGTCTTTGGTCTCTGTCCCTTCATCCTGGGCCTCCAGAATCTCACATTCCCTCCTTCCAAATCTGTGCACTTTTCCCGACAATTTCTTCTAAACTTAACTGATAACTAATGGATGAGAACTTATGAAGAACAGTGCAAACCTTTGGGAATTATTGGTACTTTTAGAAACATTCTTCAAGTTGCCAAAGATTTTCATGCTCAAAGGAACCCAGCAAAGTGACGAGAAGACAATGTGGCAGGTTACCATGGAGGGTTGTACTGGTTCACCCTGATCAAGAGACTGAGTTGGTTCCACAATAGTTCTCTGAAATTCTGGAGCCTCTGGAGCAGATGATATGTGTTAGTAAAGGAGACTGCAGCTGAACCAGTTTTCAGCTTTTTTTTTTCTCTGCAAAAATCAGACAAAATAAATGACTTCAGGAAGATGGAGCATGTGCAAAATACTCCAGCATGCTTGAACTTGATTTTCTTTTCCTGGTAATGTCAAGGAGAGAGAGTAGCCATAGATTGGCAGCCTGAGTGTGTGTAGAAACCAAGAGCTTTCTCTTTGTGTTGTCTACTTTAAAATGTATCAATTAGCATGCTTTTGCTGCAAGTAACAGATAGTCCCACTCAAAATTACTTACGTAACCCAGCAATTCCACACCTGGGTATAGATGCAAGAGAAATGAAAAAAATGTCACCATAAAAGTTTGTACACGAACATACATAGTGGTATTATTCATAATGGTCTAAAGATGACCCAAATATCCATAAAGTGGTGATTGAATAAACAAAATGTGGTCTATCCATTCAATGGAATATTATTCAGCTATGAAAAGGAATGAAATATGCTTGATATATGTTGCAATATAGGTGAAACTTGGAAACATTATGCTAAGTGAAAGAAGTCAGTCACAAAAGACCAATTTATTGCATGATTCCATTTATGTGAAATGTCCATGATAGACAGTCCACAGAGGCAGAAAGTAGTGGTTGCTTAGGGATGGGCAGGGGGATGGGAGGATGGGGGGGTGATAACTAAAAGGTACATGGAATTTCTTTTGAAGGTGGTGAAAATATTCTAATAATTATTTGTGGTGATGGTTGTACAACTCTGTGAATATGCTAAAAAACCTTTGAATGGTATACTTGCAATGATATTTGAATTATATTTTAAACTATGATTACCCAAACTTACTTAAATAATAAAGGAATTTATTTCTTCCGTAATAGGAAGTCCAGAGGTCAGTTTAACAGTTGATTAATTGAGCAGTCTAACCAATTCATCAGACTAGGTTCTCTCCATCTTCTTGCTCGGCCATCTTTAGTTAGCTGCCTTCATGGTTTCTGACTCTGACATCCTGGAGTCAGAAAAGATACCGTTCTTTTCTTATGTCCCTTTATTTCAGGAAGAAAAGTCTTTCCCAGTAGTGTCCAACCTAACCATCCATCACATCTCATGGACCGGAACCACAGTCCTACTAAACACTAAAGCAGTCTCCAGGAAGGGGACCGGTGTCACCATTAGCCCAGAGCAATCAGGTTTAACCTTGAGTCCTGCAGAGGAGAGGGGGATGCTGGAATTAATCAGAGCTCTGTCAGTGTGGAAGAGGGGGACAGTAGCTGTTAGAGAGGCAGCCCTAGGAGCTGCCATAAAGGGTGTAGGAAAGAGAATTTTCTTGCAGGAAGAATGGGCTCAGAGTTAGCTATGAATTTACTTCTATCTTATTTCTCTCTCTCTCTCTCTTCTGTCTATACATACCTATTTGTCATCTATCTATCACCTCCATCTATCTATCTACCTACCTACCTACCTATCCATCCATCCATCTACCTACCTACCATGTCAATCCCTTCCTCTCTCTCTGTCTCTCCCTCTTTCTCTTTCATCTGCATGCCTACCTACCTACCTATGCACACACAGATTTAACATACCTGTACTTTTGACCTCTTGCCACTAAGGAGTGTCATTTTTACTTTGTTTTGGGTTTTTTAATCTTCCAAGAATTTACATTTTCATCACAGTGTCCTAGGTCAGGAAGGATTAGAAAGGGTGACACTAATGGGGGCCAACTCAGCTGTCATTCTTGTGGCCTCAGAGCGGCGGTGTGGACCTGTGCTCCCCAGGGTGGAGAGCGGAGAGCGCGTGGGCTGAGGTCCCCTGGGTGAGGCGCACCCTCTCCCTCTTGGCCTCGCCCACCTCTGACTTTTCCGTTCCTGACCTCGCCTCCGCCAGCCTTGGCCAACGGTCCGTGTGGGCCGCCTGTCACATATGGTTGTGTTTAACTCTGTAGAACTTTGAACCAACCTCAAGCTGTGCCCGTGGGGAGATCAAAGTCCATAAAATGTATGTATTCTATAAACGGTGAAGTTCTGTGAAAGAAACCAAGCTCACTTAAGCCAAAACCAAGGGGCGTGTGATGTTTTGATCGGTGCCTGAAACAAAGAAAGAAGGTTGCTTCCCCTGTGTGTTACTTGGGGTTGTTTTTTCTTAAAGACTGTTTATTGAAGTCTTTACTTTAAAATAAACACGGAGAACACTCATGTTCTTTTTGTAAACACACCGGAGTCCTTTGAAGACAAGGATCATGAGTGTGATAGCAGAAGGCTGTTTATCCTCTCCTGGGCTCCGTGTTTGGTTAGCTGGGTCTTGAAAATTCTGAGGCTCTTTTCACCCTCGAGAGAGATTTGCAGAGTTGACTGTGTTAGAGCGGAGGGCGAGGAGGAAGACCTCAGGAGCAGGCGTCAGACAAGGTCCCCTCCGCGGGGGCCGCACAGCTGGAGCCCACGACTCCTCTCTCTCTGCATCAGCATCCCAGCCCAGACCCACTGGTCAGCCCACCGGCCCCACTGGGTCCCTGCCCAGCTCCCCGCCCGGCGTGCAGTCCGTGGGGAAACATCGGCTCTGGGAGAGGGGAGAGGCACCGCTTTCCGTGCTGTGCCTAGCCCCATGGTGGCCCACGGCCAGCTCCACCTGTCACCCACGGCCCACCGAGCCCGCCCCCAGCCTGGGCCTGGGGCTCAACAGACAACTTCACTTCTGTGAATGTTCCTAAAGGGCAGTTTCCCCCGCTACAGGGCGAGCCCCTCTTGTTTGAACGCCCCTCTCCCTGCGCTGCAGAAAGGCTGCCGTCCACCTTCCTGGTCCCGCCAGCGTGCAGCGAGCTCCGGGCTATTCTGGTCACTTCCTGAGGACAGTTCCTTGAATTGTTTCCACGCCATTGTATGATTCACCAAGCC
The DNA here is from genome assembly GCF_048564905.1 of Vicugna pacos. Lineage (NCBI taxonomy): Eukaryota > Metazoa > Chordata > Mammalia > Artiodactyla > Camelidae > Vicugna > Vicugna pacos. The sequence goes on along the minus strand of NC_133021.1, from coordinate 18,118,898 downwards.
CAGTTTCCTCTCCCCTCCGAGGCAGCTGGGAAAACTAGGCTCCTTTCATATTTTCCTTTGTTAACTGCCGTATCCTGAAGTCCCTCAGGCAGAGCTGGGCAGGGGCGACGTGAGCCAGGGGCCCACGTCCTGCTCTCCCAGGCATCTGAGGTGGCCCCTGATGGGTGGGAGGCCATCCTAGGAGGAGGCAGGGTGTCTGGCTGGAGGTTTTCTACCGGGATTTCAAGGTCTCAGTGAGTGAATGTGGGAGCCACAGCCTGTCATAAAGCTGGAGGTAGGACATCTATGGAAGATGATGACAGTTTTGTCCCAACATGTAACACAGATTCTGACCTCGTGGTTTGAAAGATGGAGCTTAAGTTATGCTCTGCAAAGAGGCTGGAAACTCAATAGCTGATGCGTGTAGCCAACAGGGGTGTTTGCAGGACTGGGAAGTCTTGTAGGACTCAGGTGTGGCCAGAAAGGCTGGGACACAACTGTGGATCCGCGGTCCTAGCCTCTTGGAACCTGACTCCCCCGGGGCCTCGACGGCTTCCCAGGATTAAGACAAGGGCCAGAAGAACTCTTCTGAGAGAATGGTCTTGTAGTCAAAGATGGCTCAGCTTTATGACGACTCTTGGGGTCCAGGCCCCACCCTCCCTGGGGCCCTTCCTCCACTTCTTCCCCATCACCCCTTATGTATCCACTACCTGCTCAGGGTTCTGAGAGGCAGGGAAAGGGGACGATCCTTTGAAGGGCGGATACCTACTCAGTGAGAAATTAGGGGAGAGAAGAGAGCCCCGATCAATAACTTGTTTTGGTCCTGATGGTGCTGCTCTGAGCCGTGAGAGGGAGCACTTGCTGCGCCTCCGTGCACGCTCTGTGCTTGTCCTCTCTTGCAACTACTGCACCAGCCCGGGGCGTTGCGTGTTTTATCATTATTTCCAATTTGTAACGAGGAGACTGAGGCTTAGAGGGAGCTTATTACTTTGCCCAAGGTCACAACCGAGCAGGATCTGAGCCCAGGTGTAACTGACATCAAAGCCTTCCCTCCTTCCTACCCGCCTTCCCGCCTGGCCTGGCTGGACCCAGCATGGGGTGGGGTGGGGTGGGGTGAGCTGGGACACCTGGTCACATCCTCCGGGAACCCACCAGTCACTGGAGCACATCCCAGCTTCAGTATCAGGCTCAGCCAAACCAGGGATAGGAGGAGGGCCAGAACCTCCCAGCCCCCGCCCCAGAGACACACCAGCCTGTGGGATCCCTCAAAGCAGCAGGGAGTGTTCTTAGCGCTGGGCTCCATCCTGTGTGTCCCCACCTCTCCTGTGCTCTGCCTCCACCCCGGGGTCCTGCTTCCCATCCCGCTGAGTCACACCTGCATTCCTCTGATCCTTCTCACCCTTTGGACAGATGACCCAGCTGGACCATTGCCTGGCTCTCTGTTTTACTTTGGCCCCTGGACTCTGAGCCCAGGCCCCATGCCTCAGTGTCATGCCCTGCCGTCCACCTCCCTCAGTGTCCCCCCCAAGGCTCCTGCTGGGAGGAACGGGCCTGGACAGGGGCCTGCTGGGTACTGTCTGCTACCTGAGCGGGTACCTGGGCCCTGGCTCCATCCACATCCCCCTGACTTCCCTTGGCATCCAAGTTTCTCACTGATCCAGCCTCGGCAAAGCCACTCCATTAATTGTCCAGCGTTAGTTAATAATCATAGTTAGCAATTCCCAGTGAGCTGTTGACCGGGTCTGCGTATGCCTGGTTAACCACTGGCGACTTTGGGAAAATCGCTTCCCTGTGCTTCCATTTCCTCATCTGCACAATGGGGATTCATAATAGGACTGACGTCAGGGAGCTGTTTTGAGGATTAAGTGAGTTAACATATGCAAAGCGCGTGGAACAATGCTTGGCACCAGGCGATATGCTCTGTGTGTGAGCCGCTCGTGTGGGTCCTCGGGGGTCCCCTCTCCCTCGGGGGTGCTGCTGTGCGGTCACTCAACAGCGGATGGACAGAGCACCGAACTGAAACCCAGGCAGGACTTGTTTTAAACTTGCGCTGCACTTTACAGCGCTTCACAGATGGTGTGTTTTTCATAAAGTGAGGATTTGTGGCGGCCGTGGGTTGAGCAAGTCTGTCTGCGCCACTTTCCCAGCATTTTGTCACATTTTGGTGATTCTTGTGATATTTCAGACTTCGCACTGCTACTGTGTTTGTCCTGGTGACCTGTGGTCAGTGGTCTCTGATTACTGATTGTAGTTACTATTGTCATTGTTTCGAGGCACCACAAACTGCATCCACTTTTCTTTTTGTCTTTAACATATTTATTAGTCACACCTGTGAGTAAACAAGTGCTGTGCAGTGACAAACAGTGAACGTGATCCGTAAATGTGTGCTCCCCTTGCTCCCCAGCCTCTGCCCTTCTCCGCAGGCCTCCCCCCTTCCCCGAGACACAACTATATTGAAATTAGCCCAGGGAATAACCCTCCCATTGGCTCCAAGTGCTCAAGTGAAAGGAGAAGTCAGAGGATGCGGTGAACTTCATCGTGCTCTTTTTTTAGAGAAGTTGCCACAGCCCGCCCCACCTTCAGCAACCACCACCCTGATCAGTCAGCATCGAGGCCAGACCCTCCTCCAGCAAAAAGAGCACAACTTGCTGAAGGCTCAGGTTATAGTTAGCATTTTTTAGCAAAACAATATTTTTTAATTAAAGCATATACGTCCATTTTTTTAGGCATAATACTACTGCACACATAATACTAAAGCAGTAACAGACTGCTTTATAAACATAACTTTTTACATGCACTGGAAAACTAAAACATTCATACGATTCGCCTTATTGAGATGTTCACTTTATTGTGGTGGTCTGGAACCGAACCCACAGTGTCTCTGAGGTGTATCTGTAAATGAACTCCATCCTGTCCGTTCCAACCACACATTATCAACCCACAGGATGCAGAGTGTTTGGCTCATTCCCTCCAGCTGATTGATTAGCATCCTCATTCCCACTGACCCACAGTCACTAGACAGTGTCCAGGGGTTGGAACTAGTTAAGGGCACCTCCAGAGGTGGGAGGGGACTTTTGGTAAAGAGGCAGTCTGGTCTTTTCAATTCCTAATGTTCCCCCATGTAGCTTAGGAAACACAACCCTCCTGCCCACCCAAATCTCCACATCCCGATGGCATAAATGAGTGGCCAGCACTTTCACTGAACTGTGTGGCAATGTGTATTGAAAATGAGAAAGGCTAGTCCTCGCTTACAACAGTCTAGTGCGCAGACCACAAACGAACAGAGAATTCTGAAGCAAGTAGTCGCTAAACTAGACTAAAGGCTGATGGATATGTGATGAGTAACTACTTAACGAACCTGACATAACAGACGAGGTGGACCTTCGATGCCCAGCTGGGACCTGTTAGAGCCCACTCTTTGGTTTGCAGCATCTCTTGTCTTTGCTGAATTGATTCTGTTTGTGGCAGAGGGGGGTTCCCAGAAAGTCCCCTCCTGCCATGAGATCTGCACAGGGGCTGTGAGCTCAGGAAAGATCTGCTGGGAGAGGCTGGGACGGGCTGCTGGGGCTTCCCAGCACGTGCAGCCACCCGGCTCTGGTTTGCTTAAGCCTACACTCGGATGCTGTCAGTGAGCTGTTCACAGAGCTGAGTAAATAAACAACCCACCCGCCGGGAGGACGAGGAGTCCCTGTCCCTCTGCAGTGGTGGGGGTGGGAGGGTGACATTCTGATAGCCATCAGCACCTTCTCTCAGCCCGGGAAAAGTTAAGGAGAGCCCCACTGTAATATAATTGCTAAGCTAATGTGTACACACACACCAAGACAGTGCCTGCTGTAAGCTGACCTTGACTTTTTGGAAGTTACCATCTGTCTTGTAACGTACCATCTCATAGACGCTAGATGCAGCTGCTACAGTACTATGTCTGGGTTCTGATTCCTGGGAAGCCACATACTGCTTTTTCTTTTAGTTTTAATTTTTTTGTTGAGGTATAGTTGATTTACAATGCTGTGCTTGTTTCCAGTATACAGCAAAGCGATCAGATATATATATATATATACACACACACACACACACATACATACATAATGCATATATGTGTGTATATACATATTCTTTTTCAGATTCTTTTCCATTATAGGTTATTACAAGATAATGAATATAATTCCCTGTGCTCTATGTTAGGACCTTGTTGTTTATCTACTCTGTATATAGTAGCATGCAACAGCTAATCCCAAACTCCGAATTTATCCCATCCCCCTTTTCCTCTTTGGTAATCATGAGTTTATTTTCTATGTCTGTGAGTCTGTTTCTATTTTCAAAAATAAGTTCATTTGTATCTTTTTTAGTTTCCACATATAAGTGATATCATATGATATCTAAGTCTGACTTACTTCTCTTACTATGATCATCTCTAGGTCCATCCATGTTGCTGCAAATGGCACAATTTCATTCTTTTTTATGGCTGAGTAGTATTCCACTGTGTGTGTGTGTGTGTGTGTGTGTGTGTGTGTGTGTATTTCACATCTTCTTTATCCAGTCATCTGTGGATGGACACTTAGGTTGCTTCCATATCTTGGCTATTGTAAAAAGTTCATGCTGGGTTTTGAGACGTGGTGGCAGGGTGTGTGTGTGTGCACTTGGGCATGTGTGTAAACCATCAGTGATGCTCAGGAAACTGAGGCCAGGGCTGGGCTTTGAGGGACCACTTTCTCAGACTGACAGCTGTGCCTCACTTGTTTCCTTTTACCAACCAATGAAAAACACATGAGAGACATGGACCCATGGAAAGTGCAATATCTGAAAGTGGAGGGTGGGAGTCAAACCTGGACCGGAATGACCACCAGGAATCTGACTCTGGAAAACCAGCCCTCTCTCAGCAGACTCCTCCCTGAGAAGTGCTGCATGGATGCTGGTGCCTGGCAGTGTCTCTCCTGAGTGCAGCAGGGTCAGACCCACGCACTCTGGGAGTGGACGCATGGGACCCGCTTCTTCCCCATGCTCTGCCCCCGCATCCAGACTTAGCTCTCATTTTCTTCCCTTTTCCCTCCATTAATACCTTCTCTTGAGGAGAGTCTGATGAACTAATTTCCCCTAAGATGCCAATTACTGATAAAGCTTAAAATGTCATTCTCTCCAAGATAATGGTGTCCTAAGACAGAAGAAGGGAAGAGGCCTTAAAGCGTGGAATTTCAGGCATCCCTGAGGGAGGAGGAGGGTGGGTTTTCGATACACACAGGATCGCATGAGGTGTGGAAAGCTTTGCTGCTCTCTGGAAAGGGCCCTGCTGGGTCAGCTCACGTCGGAGAAAAGACAGAGGACATTGTCCAGACCTGGCTGTCTGGGCTTCGTGCTTACCGAGTGCCTGGCACACGCAGGCACTGTCCTCACTTGCTAAGCTGTAGACTGGTGGAGGCTGATGCCTTCTGCACAGCAGCATCTCAGCACGTGGGCTGAAGGAAAGAGGGTGAATTCCTTCCAGAAGCCCGGGGAGAGGCCCACTCTGACGGCCCAACACTCCCCGGTCACCCGCAGCCCGGAGGGGGCTGGTGGGGGCACAGGCCAGGCCCCTGTCCAGGGCACCCTGGCCCTCTGGGAAGATGGCATTTGCGGTCTTTGCTAAAGCTGCCCTTGGTCGAGTGTGGGTGTTGCTCTGACCATCCAGCCCACCTCCCAGCACCTCGGCCCTGCCAGCCTACATTCTTGAGTCCGAGAGAAACCAGGCGGCTGGGGGCTGGTGTCAGGTTGCACAGCTCTGGCTGCAGGACTGCTGTTTGCTCTGCTAAGGCCCTCTCCCCGTGACGGCCAGGGAGTAAAAACATTCCACTCCTTCCCTCTCCTGTCTGTGCAGCCCAGCCAGAACCCCTGTCTGGATTCTTCTTCATTAACAGGAATGTGCTCTCCACCCGGAAGTTGCTAAGAGCCCCTTTCGGTGGATAATGATGGTTTTTGCAGGAGGGACCCCAGTGGTTTTTCCATTCCTGTTTCCATAATCTGTACTGGAACCCACACTTCATTGAAAGCAGATGGCAAATGCGTCCCCCGACGTGCAAGGGGAGACGCCGGGCGGGGATGCCTCTGATTTGTCTGCCTTCTGGGCAGCCCTGGCATGGAGGGGATGGGGGCTGGGATGCCAGAGCCAAGGGACTTGGGGACAGCTCCTGAATCGGGGCAGAAACAAGGGGAATTTGGCCGGCTGGGACACAGGGAAGCAGAAACAGGGGCGTGGGTCTGTTGGGGTGGATAGAGATTAAGAGAAAAGGAAAGGAAAAAAGCAATGAGATAAACTCTGTACTCCCCAGGTCCCTCATTCCCACGCCCTGAGTCTCACGGTGTCAGATTCTCTGGAAAGTGCGTGATTCAGGCAGCTGCCCCGCCGGAGGAAATTGGTGCTAAAGCTTCAGCCGCGGAGACCTGGGCCTGACCCTCCTTCTCATCTGTCTCCGAGTAATGTAATGAGAAGCATATTCCCCACTTTATCTTTCCCAAAAACATAAGCCCTGTTTCTCCATCTCCAAAAAAGGCAAAGAGAGGGCCTGCTGCTTCCCGCTGCCCAACAAAAACCACCACCAACAGAGCCCCGCCCGGGGCCCCGGGCCCCCAGGACAAGCCTGTTTGCCCAAAGGCCCCTGCAGTGGCCCAACAGGGCTTCCAGCCTGAGGTTCCAGAATGCACATCTACACTCTGCTCGTGCTGTAGGCTCTTGGGTGATTGGCTCATCGGAAGCCACTGTGGCTTGCAGATATGCTGGGTGCTCTGGACCGAGGTGGTGAACACCCAGACCACCTAGGCGGTGAGGCCCGTGTGTGACCTCAGCCCCGAGCCCAGACATCAGCACAACTGTCTCCTGGTGGGAGAGCTCCGCTCAGCCTGACCCTGGGCTGTGAGGCCAAGTGGAGCCCGGGCACCATGACGGCCCTGGGTCTCCGTGCACCTGTGCTGGGGGGTCCCAGCTTGATCCCACGTGTGGGAGGTTTAGTCCTGTCCTGGGATAACTAGGCAAGGCAGGTCTTCCCAAAACATATCTTTTAATGAGTGATTGAGGCATCTCCTGGAAGAAAACTCATCCTCGGGAACAAGGGAGCCTAATGCGTGAACTTGGACTCCGCAACAAAGGCGAGGGGAAGGTGGACGGTGGCATGAACGAGGAGAACAGGGCTTCAGCTTGCTGTCTGTCATCACTTTGCCTGTGTCTAGCTCCCTCTGGGCTGATGGGCGGGTCTCCAGGGAGCGGATGCTGTGGGTCCTTGGACCACGGATGGAGCGGTTCACCGAAGCAGCACAGCTCAGCCCCGTGGGTGGACCCTTTACGTGGGGGAGAGACGCCCTCCCCACCGAGAGCAGAGCCGTCCAGCCACAGCATTTCTGGGGCTCCGGTGCATGGGGAGTGCCCGGAGGAAAGCGGGGGGCTATAGCGTGCAGGTCACCAGTGGGGGGTGGGTGAGGGGAGGGGATGGTGGAAGCAGGGAAGGCAACCAGGGGCAACCACAAAACTCGAAAACACGGTGATTCAGCGGATGGGGAAGCAGCGGGGCTGCTGGAAAGATGGGTGGGGGCGAGGGGGGACCTCCAAACATCAGACAAGGCTGAGTGAGCATAGGTCTGCAAAGCTGCCCTGCCACGTGAATTGTTTCCTTCCAGAGAGTGGGCGAGTGCAGGGCTACAGCAGGGATGTTCCCAAAGTGGGCGACAGGGCCAGCACCGGGGTCCTGGCCAGAGCTGAGCCCCCACTTCCTGGCCCGGGAGGGGCTTTTTCCTATCAGATTGGCATAGCCAATAACTAGTCCAATGCCGAGACCGGGACTACGGTCTAAGGACGGAGAAGTGGGAACCTAGTTCGCAGATCAACTTCTCAACCCAATTTGTGTGGTGACACCAAATATATAGGGGGGTCGAGGTAAAAGGGGGGCAACTAGAAAAAATGGGAGGAATATTCATGAGTTATCTGAGAACAGGGATCTGGTTTGGACCTGGAACTGATGCGACTCCCCTTTTCAGTCCTTGCACGGGCTTTTCTGGTGGTCGTCATGGCAGCTGTCAGCTGTCATGGCGCTCGTGGGCGTGTCATTCAGCAGCTAATGTGTTACGGGGAGCATTTAATGAGGCTCGAGGTCCACTGGAAGTCACACCTTCCACCATCCTGGGCCCAGTTTGTTCTAACCAGTTCTTGTTTTTCTCTCTTTGTGGCTTCCTCCTGAGACTTAGATAAAAGCAGTTGGTTTCCATCCGAGAGAGGGGCAGGGGCATGATTCCAGGGCAACAGGCTTGGTAGCAGTGGGAAGATTTGCACACACAGGGCATTGCTTTGTGTCAAACACTAACATTTTCACGTTCCAGCCCATCTTGGATGGTATTCTCTGTCTTGCCCTGTTGAGATCAAGATATGAATACAATTTAATTGCTCCCAATTCAGGAAATCCAACCTCAGGGCAGAAACTTCATCCTTTAGGGGGTCTTGGGGTGACTGGAAAGCCAGACCGCAGAGAACACAGAGCTTCTGAGAAAATGTGTCATGAAGCTTGGGCAGAGGAGGTGCTTGTGAGGAAGACAAGGATGGGGATCATGAGGGCCTGGAAGAGAGGCACGGCCAGAGGACCCAAAACACCCCTGTGCCTCTGTGATTTAGAATAAGAATTTGTCCTCCTTCTTGGCACAGAGCTCCTAAAACCCATGGCATTTCCTAAATGATGACAGGGATAAAGGTGGCTTGTGTTATGTTACGGAGGTGACTTTTGGACCCCACCCAAGGATGGGTACTGGTGGTCAGCAGCACCAACCATATGATTAGGGGGTTGGAACTTTCAGTCCCACCCTTGACCTCTGGGGAGGAGACAGCGGCTGGAGATGGAGTCCAGTCACCAAAGGCCAAGGGTTTGATCAGTCACGCCTAGATCTTGAAGCCTCCATAAAACCCCAGAAGGACAGGATTTGGAGAGCTTTCAAGTCGTCTTTGGGAAGACGTGAAATTGGGGGAAGTTCGTGCAGCCGGAGAAGGCAGGGGAGCCCCGAGCCCTTTCCCCGTACCCTGCCCACTGCATCTCGTCTGTCTGGCCCTTCCTCATTATATCCTTTTATAACAAAGTGAAGACCTAGTAAATAAACTGCTTCTCTGAGTTCTGTGAGCTGCTCTGGCAAATTAACTGAACCCAAAGTGGGTGTCATTGGAACCTTCCATGTACAGTCCTTGAGTCAGAAGCCTGGGACACAATCTCGACCTGTGATTGGCATCTGAACTGTATGTGTGGGGGCCAGGTGGCGCAGTGGGGGGCAGTCTCATGGGCCTGAGCCCTGAACCCATGGGATCTGATGCCGTCTCCAGGTACAGTCTCAGAACCAAGTTGAGCTGCAGCACACCCAGCTGCTGTCACAGAGTTGCTTGGTGCTATGGGGACGCCCCCGCCACCCACACATGCTGGGACTGGGTGCAGAACGCTTTACCATCCATAGTCTGAGGCTGGGGCCTCACTTATTCTCTCTGGAGGTCTTCCTCTTCTGAAGTCCTCCGTCGCTTGTCTGCCCTTCAGTTTTGCTTCCTAACACAGTCTGTCTCGTGTGGTTCCCCTTCTGTGAATCCCCCTTTGCCTCCGAGTGTCCTCCCATGGAATCACTCCCGGGGCCTTTTGTGGGCGCCTGGCCAAGCAAGGAGGGGCTCCCTGGTTCGTTGGCAGGTGCGTTTATTGTCTGAGGGCTTCTGTGGAGACCCCCCCCTACTCACGGTGTCCCCAGCCACTTAAGGGGATGCGTCTGGGGGTTAAGGGACAGCAGCCATCAGCCCTCCTCCCTGGGTGTCTGGAGGCGCTCTGGGGGGATGGGAAAGCCCACGTCCACCCAGAGGGAGAGGCGAGTTTGCGTTCAACTTGAACGGTGTGACGGAAGGCCTAGAGCCAAGGCGCGATGGTTCCTTTTCTTGTCTGACCCAGAGGAGCATTGTTATTAGGCCCTGAAAACGTGTGACCTTTCCCTCCTGAAAGGATGATAATAATAGCACTAACCAGGGAGCGCTTACTGTGTATATTCGATGCCCCCCCACACCTCAATGCATGACTCTGCAGCAGACGAGGGGTGGGGGGAGCAGCCGGTGGGATGGGAGCTGCACTCCCCTCTGACCTCCGCTCCATGCTGCTTGCTTTGCTGCCTCTAGGAAATCCTGTTCTCACGGTTTGCCAGGCAGGGGCTCACTGGTGTGAGGCCCAGACGTGAGCCCAGCTCCTGTTTTTTTTTTTCGGTCCAGGAACTGCACGCCTTCTTGGGAAATCACTGCTCCTTCCCTGATAAGGATACGGTGTCCAGGACAAAGCCCTGGGCCAGTGGCCAGGAGACAGGGGACCTGGACTTGGACCCTTCATGGACTCTCTCTTTCTCATGCCCCCGGATAGGTCACTTCCCTCTCTGGGCCTCAATTTCTTCTGTAAAAATGAGGGACTTGGACTATACTATGGGGACAGTCCCTCACAGCTCTAGCCGTTTGCTGATTTACTAGCAGCACTCTGGGACATCTTTATTACTGCTTTTTTTTACCCCATTCCAGTGAGTCTGGCTGGACGCAACGTGACGAAAACAGCCCGTGAGAGCTGGAGCCGGAGGTGGGAGACGCTGCAGGGTCAGACTTGTTGGAATTTACCTTTTCTGTTAATCTTTTATTATCACCATCTCAGGTGTGCTGAGTGAGAGACTTCCTTCCAGGTGATTGGGCTGGCGGTTTCATTTACTTAAATGAATAAACGATATCGCAGAGTGTGGATCACTTGGTTACTCGCTTTCTTTTCAGCAATTCCTGCTTCTGTACCTTCAGTCTCGTTAGCTTTGGTCTTCAGACTTATTTTTCAAAAACAAAAAGGTGTTCTTTTGTTTTTTGTTTTTTCTTGATTAAGTAAAACCTTCAAGTGCCTCAAAATTCAAAACTATGAAAGGACGGAATGTGAAGGTGGCTTTGTTCCTGGTCCTCGGGGCAGCCAGCGTTCAAGCCAGTGTCCCCGATGTGCCCTTCCAGGGACATTTTTATGGCTACACAGGCCGAGGTGAGCATGTGCGTGTTGCCGTTTTTTGATTTCTCTGCTCAGTGGTCGTATGGTAGACATCCTCTTCTGCCCCCAGCCCTGTCACCTGACACTGGACCTTAGGGACTACGCTGCGTCAGGAGAGTGCGTCTGCATTCTTCTGTTGTTCAGATCATTCACTGCTCCTTGACTTTTTTGAATTAGAAGAATAAACTTGGGGGTGAGCTGTAGCATGCACAATGGGATATAAAACACTGATGGCCAGTCAGAAGAAAAGGGACAAAATAAACCCCTGCCTACTCCTCCCTCTGGCTCAAAGGAAGAATCATGTCGGCATCTTCCAAATCTCCCTTACTCCTCAGTGACGGCCCCTCCCTCCACCCCCAGCTAACCCGTCTCCAGACTTTGGTGTTAGTGAGTCCTTTGCTTCTCTTTGTAGTTTTCCAGCCCACATGTGTATCCCCAGAGGATCCCTTGCTCACTTTTGACTGAGTTGCAAACACACATCTAACCAGAATAAAAAAGTAAAGCTGCCCCTAGGTTCCCAGGAGATCAGTTCAATGGAATTTCTGGGTTGAGATTCCCTGAACGTAGAGAAAGGGGCCCTTCTCTGGAAAGGTCGGGATGCAAGGCCGTGGGGAGCCCCAGGCTCACCCCATTGAAGTGCCTGGTAGTGGATCTGGTTCTGCGTCCCAGCGGCGATGTGGTCAGGGCAGTTGGGCAGACTGCTCAGAACTTCTGGGTCTAAATGCACCACAGCCTACCTCCAGCTCCCAGGAGTGCGCCAGAGGAAAGCATCTCTGTGGGGGGGAAATGAGGAGCCTCGGTTGGTCCAAGCAGTAGATCATGGAGGGACTTCATCCATACATGGACAGGAGACGTCAAGGAAGCTCAGCAGGATGGGGTGCTCAGCTGGGCAGTGGTTTAAAGAGAGGGTGGCCGTGCTGTTCTGATGGCCTGGTCGGCGCACCTCTGGAGCCCTGCTGCTCCCACCCGGGCGGGGTTGCCTCTGTCTGGTCATCTTGGGACTTCCCTTCCTCTTCCCAGGGATGCCCTTTGCCTCCCTCTGGGTTGGATTTCCCGTACAGCCCAGGCCTCTCCTTCCTCGATTTACTCCATCATTTCAGTGGAGCGCTTCCTCCAGTAGCTTCCCGAGAAAGGATACGTAGGAGGTAAATTTTTTGAGGCTTTGGATGCCTTAGAATGTCTTAATTGTACTCTCACACCCAGTGGGTAGTTTTGCCAGATGCAGGGTAACAGGTCAGATATTATTATTTTTCTTTAGAATATCTGTTTGCCTCGAGTATCTCTTTTAAAGAGTCTAAAGCCATGAATGCTGACCCTTTGTGTGACCAGTGTTTTCTCTCTGGAAACTTGCAGGATCTTCTGCTAGTGCCTGGAACTAGGACTTTCTCAATACGTGCTTTAGTCTGAATAGACTCCCACACGGGCCGAACACGCCCTTCAGATCTGAGAATGTCCTTGCATCATTTTGTGGGTGATTTCTTACCTCTTTTCCCTGGTGGATTTCTGGAAGTCCTATTAAGTAATAGTGTTGGACCACCTGTCCGGCCTCGAATTTTGCTTTCAGTCTCTGCTTTTCATCTTTTTGTGTTTTTGACTTCTCTTTAAGAGATTTCCTCAAATGAAACTTCCATCAAGTTTGTTCTTGTTTCTCCAATCGATTCGAATTTCCAGGAGCACTTTTTTGATCTTTGAATGTCTGAATGACCCTTTTTCAAAAAACCTCATTCTTGTGTCATGGATGATAAATCTTCTTCTATGTCTCTGAGGATACTGGAGTGTGTGTGTGTGTGTGTGTGTGTGTGTGTGTGTGTGTGTGTGTGTGTGAATCCTGGCTGCAGAATTTTAACAGTTGAGGGATAAAAGGCTGAGTAGAAGATTTGAGTTCATGACTGAGACTTGTGGATTTTCACACTATAGCGTGATCTAGGTGGACCGTTTGCTGGGGGACCCCTAATGTCAATATCTTGGGATGTTTCCTATTGGGCTGGTGAGATTCTCCATAGAGAGTCTTTTCATCTCATGGCTGGAGAGGAAGAGTCTGGCCACCAGTGATCTGGGAGTTGAATGGGAGAAAAGGGATGGAGTGTCGCTGTATTAAACGGTCAGTAGACAGGCTGGACTTGTACCCACAGCTGTGACCGGTTCTGACTCTGTTAGCTTTGGGATTTCTGCAGTTCCCACATTTCCCTTTCAATTCAACCTTCAATCTGGAAGTCTTTTTGAAGCGGATCTCTTTCTTGTAGTGCCTTGTCAAACGCAGGCAAGAAAGGCAAACTCATGTTACCCATGTTTTGTTTTCCCCACATCTTAACTAAAACCACAAGTTCATTTGGTCCATTTTTCTTATCGCAGGCAACAGCGTATTGCAAGCCGCATGCTGTATGTGTCAGGGTTTTGCTGGCTCAGCACCACATTTCTGGTCCCGCTCTCCACACCCATCAGCTTCAGCTACATCATGTTGCAATAATAAATGGCTCCTAAAATCCTAGTGCCTTCCAACTTCAGACAGTTATTTCTTGCTCATATATGTATTGGCAGGATGTCAACTTTCACTCTGCATCCTTCTGCGGTACAAGCTGAAGGAGGGGCCCCATCTTAGTCTTGGGGCAGAAGGAACAAAGCAAGGGCAGAACAGCACCAAGGCTCTTAAAACATCTGCTCCGATACTGTATAAATTCCACTGGACAAAGAAAGTCACATGATGGACTCGACCTCAGTGGGAGCATGAATGCCCTCCCACCAGGGGGGAACCCGGGGAGAGACTCTTGAGGGGTGAGCCTCGTAGAGAGGAATAGCAAATATTCAGAATAAATAGTACAATAATACCATCTGCCACCATCCTTTTTTTTTTTTAAATCTTCTTCATCTAAAACCAGGATTTGTCTTTTTCATTGCTGTAATGTTCTAATGAGGCAAGAGATTGTCATGTAATCTCTCTTTCCTTACAGTCCCTATTTCTTCACTGAGCATGTGTCCTGGATCCCCCAAAAGACAACTGAACTTTCATTAGCTCCTTTACCATGGCACATGATGAGCTGTTAGCACTCGATCCCAGGGTGTGGAAGATTCCCACTGCTGCCCACCCATCCCAGCCAGGCACCGGCACTCACTCTCCGATCCCCACTTTCCCCTGAGGTCCTTTTACGTAGAACCCCACTCCTGCTGCTGCTCCTGCTGCTGGGTGAGATGCCGGGGATGCTCTGACTGTTGTTTCATTTTCATCAAAGTCTGAGTGTACACTGGTTTCCAGGCTGAGGTTCCCACGAGATCCCTGTTTCTCTGGCCACTCAGGTATACCCTCAAAAGAAGCTCCCCGTTACTGGAGGGAACTTGAGTGAGATGGTATCCTAGCACGTGAAAAAATGGACCACGACTCTCAAGTCTCCAGATAGCCTACAACTGAACATGAGGCAGGCACTGGATTCTTATTCTCTAGTTGCTGACTGCGCATAAATTAATTTCATTTACATTTTAAACGAACAATAATTAGCTCATGATTCATGCTGAAGAAAATGTTCCTATCTCTCCTGCTCTGGAAGGGTTTATTTTGGTTTCCTCATTGTTTATGTTTAAAGTTCCAAGATCCATTGGCTTCGCTAAATCTGCAAAAAAAAAAAAGAAAAAAAAATCCACAATCTAAACACATAGTACCTCTCTTTGGGGTCTGTCAGATACAGACTATTTATTTTTATCAGAAAGTGACCAGCATTAATTTACGCATTTGTTCCAGATGTTGCACCCAAAAAAGCTAACCTAGCCGGGGGGGGATCCATGTCCTCTTGGCTCCTGAAGTGAGAGGGTTGCAGCCTCTTCGTGCCAGAGAACATGAAACCGCCGGGCTTTGTGGGTGAGTCAGTGCCACTCTCTGAGCATCTGTCCTGTCCAGATTCTCAAACCGGCCACACGAATCGATTAGCTGGGTCCAGTCTGTCTGGACTGCACTGGTTTCCTTGAGAGTGCATTAGGGAAAGTCACAGAATCAGGGTTAGGGACACAGGGTCCCTTCTCCTGCTGGTCACACCTGGAATTGCACCATCCACCACCTTGAGCTCAGGTGGGCTGTAGATGATGCTTTAGCCAATGAGATCTAAGCAAAAGCCAGTAAGTGCCGTGTGCAGTTGGCCACAACTCCTCCTCCTGACACAGTGACCGTGGACACACTGGGAGCTTGGGTCCCTGAGTAAAAAGTACGCTGGGCTGGTGCACCTGGGACAGATGGTGTGAGCAAGAAATTAGCTTTGTTATGTTAAACCACTGTGATTCTGTGATTATTTAGAACCGTAGTTAAAGTCGGGCCTTCTTGGGCCATGAACTAACATGGTGACTAAAAATCCAGTTTGTCTAATTCTGACACAAAACCCAGGAGCTGTAAGAGAGAAAACTGAAGGATGAAAACATTTTTAAAAGTTAAAATTTCCTGTGGAGGAGGCTTTAGCTCACAGGTAGAGTGTGTGATTAGCATGCACGAGGTCCTGGGTTCAAACCCCAGTACCTCCATTAAAAAAAATAGAGTGACTTCACTATGTGGGTCTTATTTGAATCCTGATTCAAACACACATTTTAAAAAATTTTATTTCTTATTGAAGTGTAGTTGATTTACAGTGTTAGTTTCAGGTGTACAACAAAGTGATTCAGTTATACATAGACATATATGTATATACATGTATTTTCAGATTCTTTTCCATTATATGTTATTACAAGAAATTGAATATAGCTCCCTGTGCTGTACAGTAGGTCCTTCTTATTTTTCTATTTTATATATAGTAGTTTATATCTGTTAATCCCAAACTCCTAATTTATCCCTCCGTCCACCCTTTCCCCTTTGGTAACCAACCATAGTTTGTGTTCTATGTCCTTGAGTCTCTTTCTGGCAAATAAACACACTTTTTAAAATGTCTGACATTTATTAAGCAGTTGGAAATCTGAAGCCTGACTGGATGCTTAATGAGATTAAGGGATTATTGTCAGTTTTTAGGTTGTGATGATTATATTTTGGTTATTTTTTAAAAAGTCTTCACCCTTTGGATAGACACCTAGAAATGTTTACAGGTGAAATGCTGTGATGTCTGGGAAGGGACAGGTGAGGTGCGGTTTTGGGGGAAACTGGCTTGTTTTTGAGTTGATTCTACTAGAAGCAGAGTGATGAGAACAGGGGTTCCTTCATAGGGTTTCATCATATGTGTATGTGTTCATCATTTTCCACAGCAGGAAGGTTGCAAAAGAATGTCCACATGAGCGTGCACACATATACACACGCACACACACCACTACTGACTTGTATGTGCAGACTGTAGCTCTAGAAAGATTCTCAAGAAGTTTATTATTCTGGTCGTCTATGGGTGGCAGAAACTGGGTAGCTATGAGTGAGAGGGAGTTTGGGGGTTTTGTTTGTTTTTTTTTTAGTTAATTTATACGTATTTTTCAAATTTTTGACACTCTGTATTATCTATTCCAAAAAATTAAGTTTAATTTTTCGAACTGGTAGTCTGGCTCCATTATTATTAGCCATGTGACCTCAGGCAAATTTCTAATATCTTTAAGCCTAAATTCTCCTCCTATAAATTGGGGATAACGGTGTCTCCTCCAGGAGATGAGAAATATGAAACACTAAGCGTAATGCCCGAGACATGGTAAACTCTCGGCAAGTTTTGCTCTTCCTACTTTTACTAACATTGGCTGAGGGATGGGGGGACCCGGGAGAGGGAATGAGAGAGCGGTCCTGGGCTCAGGCTGAAAGCTCAAAAAGAGACACGCTCGTGTGTTCTTGGTGTTCAGACAGTCTCGCCTTGATTAATATCAGCTGCATGAGTAGACAGATCGTTATTTATCTTAGAGAAGATGACTTTGGTTGGTACTCTGTCTGGTTTTCATGGGCCTTTATTTTGAAATTGTGGTCTGAGGGCTGCCTCAGGAATTGGAAACAGCTGGGGCTCTCAGCCTCGTTGTGGTCCTGCCAGGGCAATTCTTACCTTTCTAGGTCATTGCATCTATAAATGAGTGAGTAGGGTCAGAGGACCAACCAAGGACCTCTGTCTCTAACGTGCTGTGACTCTTTGCCACTTTCCAGAAATATTCAGAAGTCTGTTTCCAACCGTCTCTGGAGGAGACTTAAAATTCATTCATTCATTCAACAAATGGGTGCCAGGCAGTATTCTAGACACTGGAAATTCAACAGTGAACAAAACACGTAAGCTGTCTCTTCCTGTGGGACTAGCAGGAAGATAAACAGCACACAGGGGAACCAACCACCAATCAACAAATATCTAAATAGTTCCTGATCACCTGTACTGTCAGGAAACTAAAAGACAAAAGTGGCATAAAGAACAGTAAGGAGGTCAGGAAAGTTCTCTTTCTAGGGGGAATAAACGAGCTGAGACCGTAATGGTAAGACATGAGTCATACAAAGATCTGGGAGAAACAGTCTTAAAAAACGCAATTTAAATGCAAAATAAATGACCGTTCTGCTTTACTGCCTGCTGTGTCTACTGTTCAGGGAACTCACAGTACCGTCTCCCATCCACTCCCACAGCCTACAGAATGGCTACTTTCGAGGATGTTTGTTACTTTAAAAAATAGCTCATCTAACTTTCCTCTGTGAACTTCTCTCGTTTGATTTAGAAAAATGTAAACGCTATATTTTGATGATAGATCAATTTGGTAAACAACCACCTTATTTTATTCTGAAGGCTTTCATAAGAACAAATCCTAAAAATTGTGAAAGACTGGAGGAATAGTATGTAATTCTCAAGAAGAAAAGGAAAGTCTGTGGAATCTGCTTTTTCTTTTATCTTATCTTACCTTTCTACCTTTGCCCTCAGAATTTTCACCCAGAAAAGAATGACAGGCCCCTATTCCTGATCTCTTACCCTCTCCAGGTCACTTTCCTCCACTCCAGGCAGTTCTAGGGGCACAGACATGCGCATGGGATGGAGCAGGGTCAAACCCATCTTTCTCAGTCCCTCTTCTGTCACACAAGCACTGCTTTCGTGCACTTTACACAACAGATATGCACAGTTTTCATGAATGTACAGCAATTGAATTCAACCACTGGCACATGGCAATGCCAGATCACACCCGGGTCACACACAGCATTGCCCCCACCCCAGGAATCAGGACTTGGGGACCACATGGTGACATATGTGAACTGTGCCAACAAAGAGCCTTGTCAGAGCCAACTTACTTAGTGGGGACAGGGCGAATCATACTTTCAGGGACCCACAAAAATGTCTTAATTTCATTTAAAACCAGAAGGAAAAAAAATAAACTTTTAGGCCAAAGGAGATGCTTTAATAGATAATATCAATATTTTCATCTTTATAACAACACAGTTATAAACTGTACTTTTTTTTTATTTAATGAAGGAGGGGGCCTTTGAAGGCAAAAGAGCCCTGGGCCGTGGGTATTATTCAGGGTTAGTGACAAATACTGCAATAATAAAGTTGCATATTTATTATCTGTAATCAGTAAAGGATTTGCTAGAGGCAGAACATTTTAATCAGGTTATTTTTCAAAAGTCGCTTTGGGAGAGACTATTGGCCACTTGGGGAGAGCCTTGTTCTGGCTTCTTCACGGAATATGAGCGTTTTTTCCCAGATTTTATCCATCAATCCCTCCGCGCCCTTTTTTGGCGTCACTGATCAGACATCTCCCCTCCGTTGTGTCTCCCGCATCCTTTCTCTCTTCCCTCCCCCACCCCCCCTCCTGTCCTTTCACATTTTGCCTCCTTCCCTGTCTCTTCCGTCCCATCTTCCCCTTCCCGCCCTCCTTGTTTCCCTCCTTCCGTACTAATGTGTCCTGCTTTTCCCTGTGCCTTAAGTGACACCGAAAGGGAACACACAGGCCCGGAAATCATAATACACGAACAAAACCGACGTTCCCGTGATGCGGCTGCGGCCGCAAACAGCGTACCTCCTACTCTCTTTACGAACGAGGAACTGCGCATGTGCGCGAGGTGCGCGCGCCCGTGGTCACGTGTGTGCGGGGGCGGTGGGCGCGGGCGCATGCGCGCGGGCATGTTTGTGCCAAGCGGAATCCACCTGCTTCAGTTCCTCCCAAAGTCTCGCTACAAATTTAGTCTGGGAAGTCCTCACACGGCTTCCCTTAGAATTATCCTAAAAATGTACTTCTGTGGTTTGACAGCAAGTTGAGAAACATGACAGCCGAGGACACCGAATTCATGGAAGTCGTAAAACTTTTCCCTCCATGAGATGCGCCCTTGAGGTCAGAAAGCTGTAGTCAGTTGAAAAACAGCGATTGTCTCCAAGCCTGGGGTGAGTAAATTATCCTCCGCGTTTTTTGCTCTAATCTTGGCCGCAAAACCAGCGCTGTCTGCCTTTGGGGCAGAACTTCGAGTTTGTAAATAAACATGATTTAGACTTTTAAGAAAATGGGGTCGGGCAAGGGTTGGATGCAGGACAAAAGGAAAGTCCTTGCTAAGTTTTTAAGCCCCAGATTTATGAAAATTCTGAAGTCGCTTGGTGCGGTGGAAAGTTGGCTCTGTCACTTGCTACAGTGTTGATGGTTTCCTGGGCATGGCCAGGCCCTGACCTCTTATTCTGGGGTAGTGAATATTCTGGAAATTAGCTTTCTCTGCTCTAAAACTGCACAGTGACCTGAAAGAAGAAATTTGCATCTCTAAATTACTGTGACTACTGTGTTTTGTAGGTAGAATACAAAATAAATATATTTTATAATTGTGTTATTCTTAAA
Organism: Vicugna pacos; assembly: GCF_048564905.1. Classification (NCBI taxonomy): domain Eukaryota; kingdom Metazoa; phylum Chordata; class Mammalia; order Artiodactyla; family Camelidae; genus Vicugna; species Vicugna pacos. The sequence continues at coordinate 18,099,189 of NC_133021.1, read as the reverse complement.
AAAACCTTTTATTTCTTGTAACTACTTGGCACAAAGCAATTAAAAATACACGACATATAACTCATCTGATATCTAAAATACCTGCTTACTTGAAAATGGGAGAAAAAAACAAAAATATGGGAGGAGAATGGTATAGGTGAAACAGGGAATTTTTAGGAATTTTTTAAGGTAGTGAACTGTAACAGTGGATACATTATGCGTTTGTCAAATTCTATTGAACTTCATAGCAGAGAGTTAACCCTATTATATGCAAATTTTAAAAAACTGTTTAGGAGGTTAGAGGCTCCCAGGATGGAATGCAGACCACGAGAAAAGAACCTAACCCTGCTACAAAGATAATACATACCCTCTTTGGAGGGGAGGGAGAAAAGGTGGTAATCTGGTAACTCTGGAAAAGAGTGGAAACTCTTAAGACTAAAGGCAGAAGAAGGGCTCATAAGCACAGGACTCTGGTTGGAAAGTTGTCTCCCATGGGGATGTGGGTAAAGAATTCTGAAGCCACAAGATGTATTAACCATAAGGTCAATGTCTGAGAGACAGTGGGAGCCAGGTTTCACACTGTTGGACTGGAAGGTTATGGGCCAGCAAGAAGAGGAGGCTAGAATAATCCATGCTGGATGCCAGTATGAACTCGGGGTTAGCTTAACTTAGATGCAGATGGTTGCATGCTCAGGTTAGTAAACACGCACAGCTTCCTCTGTTTGCTGGGAGGTCCTAGAAGAAATGACTCCCCAGTAACAGTAAGCGCGCCCAGCTGAGATCTCGTCTTGGTCTCGAATGCCGTTCTCTGATGGAAGGGAGCAGGGTTTCTTGGAGAAATGGGTGTTTCTAGAAAGGGCTGAAACAGGAAATACACACGATGAACCTAGAGCATTTTGTAGTGCTAAAAAGCAAGGATGGGTTAAAAAGACAAAACAAAAAACTCCCCCAAAGTAAACAAGCAGTCCCCCCACCCAGCCACACACACACACCGATGGGGGTGGTCCAAGGGACCCAGGGGCCAGCTGGAAGAGTTCCTGTGACCAAAGCTTGAGTAGTTTCAGCAACAAAATTAATAATGTAATATTATTTATACATATTTGTACAGAGTATAATATAAATACCCATGAGTCCATCCTGATGTAAATTAATAACTGAATACATTTTTTAAAACAGAAGAGAAGAGACATACTTCCCAAGGAGAAGAATTCTGAAAACTTACGTAGATACTCCCTTCTCAAGGAGGCGGAGTGTAACTCCCATCCCTTCAATGTGGGCCGTGCGCGGAACGACTTCCTTCCAGGACGGCATGGAAAGGGGAGCCCGCAAGAGACTCTGCAGCGGAGAGATCTGATCAGCACAGCCTCAGCCAGGTGATCCAGGTCAAGACCAACATAATCACGTTGATGATCCGTGCCCTTGACGTGAGTGACGAGACCAGCACCTTTCCTCTGGGCTCTTCCTCCCCAAACCTGTAACCCCAGTCTGACCACAAGGAAAACATCAGACAAACCCACACAGAAGAACGTTCTTTTAAATACTTGACCTGTGCTCCTCGAAACTGTCAAGATCATCAAAAACAAAGAGTCTGAGAAACTGTCATAGTCAAGAGGAGTCTAAGGACACATGACAATTTTTAAAATTGAATTTATAGTTGGTTTACAATGTTGTTAGTTTCAGGGGTACAGCTTAGTCATTCAATTACACATGTATATATTCTTTTTCAGATTTTTTTCCATTATAAGCTACCTCAAGATACTGACTATAGTTCCCTGTGCTGTACAGTGGGAACTTGCTGTTTATTTTATACATAGTAGTGTGGGCGACGTGACAGATTAATGTGATGTGGCAGCCCGGAGGAGATCCCAGAACAGAAAGAGGACATCAGGAAAAAAACAAAAGAAATCTGGACTTTGGTTAACGATATAACAATACTGGTTCATTAATTGCGACAAATATTAACAATTGGATAAACCAGATATGGGCGTACGGGTCTGTGGACTGTCTCTGCAACTTTTCTGGAAATCCAGAGCCATTCTAAAATGAAAGCTTTTTTAAAAAAAAAAAAAAAGAAAGAAAGGAGGCAAGAATACTGCTTGTCAATTCTCTTTCCAAAATGCAAAAATTCATCCGCATGCTCTAACCTTGCAAACAGGTACACAGACCCTAAGAGCCCTGGCTGGCTCTGGCCTTCCCTTTCTTCCCAGAATTTCTCCTTCAGCCCTGGAATCTGCAGCAGCTCCTGTTCACTTGTAAATGACCTTTGTTTGGTGAACTTCTGAGATTTTCACAGCACAAAGTGTCTTCTGACTGAGTCATCTGCGATGCATCAGCAGGCACTGCGCCCCCACCCCATCTGTATCTCATGGCCAAGGCCACCGTGACCTCACCGAGCAGGCGATCAGGCCCAGTGGGCACCACGCACCACGGCAGCTGGTTCCTCGCTCAGTACAATGGCCTGATTTTGTAAACGGATGATCATAAAACCATCCTTTGGGGGCGGTTTTATCATTTGGGTGCTTCTAGTGTTTGGGCCTTCCCCTGGCTGTATGTGACGCAGGCCAGTATCGGAGGAGTGGCATTGGCCACACTCACCTTGCCAGGTTGGCGAGACTGGAGGAGCAGCGACAGTCCTCCCACTCTCCTGAGCACGGCGAGGGTGTGCGGCCTGGGACAGGGCTTCCCAAACTGTGTTCTGTCCGTGGCGATGAGACCCCACGATAATGCGTGTGCTGTAACACCTGTGATTGGGAAATTCATGCATCATAGCCTTCTCTTGGAGTTTGCACCATATGTTTTGGCCCGTGGGAGGTGCAGAGGAGCCTGGTAGTATAGATGGGTTGAATTTTCTTTTTCTAAAGTCCCTCACACCCACTGAACTCTTACTGTGTGTGATGTGTCCACCATGGAACCAGCAGATATCCTAGATCTAGTCAAGGGCTGGAGGCCAGGCGGAAGGTGGGAGGAGACGGAAGTTTGAAGACTCAGTATCTAAAAAGCAGACAAAAATGTTGGCCACCAGCTGCTCATAAAGCAGTTGGAAGACTGGCATGGGACGGGGGCTTTGCCTGGCTCCCAGCAAGGCCAGCTGCAGCTGGCTGGGTCACCTTTCCCCTGGAAGGGCAAGTGTTGGGGGTGGGGGTGGGAAGCCATGAAATCGTGTTCTCCAGATGCACGTGGTGAGCTCATCACCAGCTCCAGTTCTTCTGCTCTGAGGGAAAGCAGGACAGGTCTGGAAGGGCTGTCCCTGCTACGGCCACTGCACGCCCAGTGGCTTCTGGGGCACGCCGTGACCGCAAACCTCTCCAGGAGCCCCCAGCTCTGTGCTGTTTGCTGGATGGGGGGAGGCCTGGAATGACTTCACTTTCCTCCCTTGAGGTTTTCCAATCCTCCTGGGAGGTGATTGGCTGTCTTTCTGGGATCACTGTGTTTCCTGAGATAAATTAATCCTTGAATTATCTGCTTAAGAGGAGATAAGAGTGGAGTGTGTGTCTGCCCAGATCCCAAAGCTGAGAAGGAAAGCAGACCCTTTCAAAGCAGCCGCAGGGAGACTGAAGTGTAAATGCAGCCAGCGCTTTGCCTGCTGGAAGGTTAAGCCTGTGGTGTTTTACAGGCAGAGGCATAAATAATTCTAATCCCTCTCTTGGGTCGATTTAAAGGCCTGGGGGACAGGGGAGGGTAGAGCTCAGTGGTAGAGCCCATGCTTAGTATGCACAAGGTCCTGGGTTCAACCCCAGCACTTCCATTAATAAAGACATAATAATAAATAAATAAAAACCTAGTTATCTCTCCGCTCCCCGAAAATGAAGCCTCAGGGACAAACACAACTCAAAATGAAGCACAGAGCTGTAGGTCCCAGCACGTCTGAGGGCATCCTCCTCATTGAGACCGGCCCTGCCTCCTAGATCTGATTCCCCTTTTGTGTAAACATCAGTGCAACAAATCCACAGACGTCACGTGACAGTTATTTCCATAACCGGATCCACAGTCAGCTTTTTTGATCTGGTTATAGTCTAGTTGCTTCACTGAATGATTCAAAGACAAATATATTCTTTGGTCTTTGTGCTTGTAGAATGATTTGCTGTCATAAAAATGTATCTTCTGGTGGATACTTATTTTGGAGGGCAGGAACCAGGGAATGGTATCTCGGGGGGGGGCCTTTTCTCAGCCCTGGTTTCTCATCTGTAAAATACTTGATTTCAGATCCCTGGTCCCCAGAACTGTGAGAGAATAAATTTCTGTTGTTGTAAACCACCAAGTTTGCAGTAAATGGGTTCCAGCAGTGCCAGGAAACAAATTCGGCCCTGAGGGCGGGGAGATGGGGGTTTGATCAAGGATCCAAAGGAGGGCCCAGGAGCAGGGGCAGCCTGAGATGAGTGTGGAAAGTCTGGGTCCAAGCCACTCAAGGCCTCAGAGACCCTGGAGAGAGGTCTGGGCTGTTTTAAGTACAGTGAGAAGCCACAGAAATGTTGAAAGCAGGAATGGCAATGCCCTGTGTTTTATAAGGAGCCCACTAGCGTGTGGAGAGGGAACAGAGGCAGGAAAGCCAAAGCGGAACCATGAGCGGGAGTTACTCACCCCCTGGACGAGGCTGGTGGTGGGATGATGATGGAAATCGAGATGTATTGAGTAGAGGAAGTTGGCAGGACTTGCCGGTGGTTTGGATACGGCACTAGAAGAAAGAGAAAAACCAAGGATGATGGCTGGGTGTCTGGTTCAGGTCGAAGGAGTGGGTTGTGATGAAGGCTAGAGGGAAAGCAGGTTTGGATCCGGGGATGAGACTCAAGAGTTCGGTCTGGAACATTGACGTTTGAGATGAGCGCAGATCATGCAGAGAGGAATGTCGGACACGTATCCAAACATAGAAAGCCACAGCTCGGGAAGGACGTAGGTGAGAGACACTGTAATTAAGGAATCACTATAGAGATTGTATAAAGCTTGGATTCCCGAGCGGGACACAGAGAAGACAGCTCAGAACTGAGCTGTGAGAAATACCAGGAGATGGGGGAAAAAAAGATAAGCCAAAAAAGGAGACAGAGGAAGGCCAGTGAGATGGAGGGAAAGCTCAGAAAGGATGCTCTCCCAGAGGCCAGGAGAGGGATGTGTTTGCAAGAGAAGATGTGTCCAACTCCTGCAAATGCTGCTGAGAAGTCATATCAAACAAGGCCACAGAACTGTCTTTCTGTTTCGGCAACACAGAAATCTCTAGAGACCTTGCCCGAAGCAGTATCAGGCGAAAATGGGAGGATGGACCCCAGAGTAGGGCGGATGACTCACGGTAAATTCCAGTTGGAATGAAAGTAAAAACGTAATAGCAAAACTATAAAACCAGCATAAGCAGATACTGGAGAATGTCCTTTTATAATCTTGGGGTAGGAAGGCTTTGACAGAAACACAAACTCAAAACACATAAAAGTAAATACATTTGACTACACCATCAATAATTTTAAAGCTTCTGTATGATTTAAAAGGCCATATACAAATTTTAGGGGAAAAATGAGCTACAGATTTTAATATGCAAATACTGTACGTTTGCAATATGTATAACAGAAATGGGGTTAATGTTCAGAATTAATAAAGAATTTCTGTGAATTAATAAAAAGGATAAATAGTCCAAAAGGAAAATGGGCAAAAGGTACAAAAAAAGCACTTCACAGAAGACAGAAACCAAGTGGGCAATAAATACATGAAAAGACAATCCACTTTATTAGTGATTGGAGAGACACTTGTATTGGGTGGCTCTCTCAAACACGGTGGTCAGGGTGGGAGTGTAAATTGGTGCAGCATGGAAGGCAATTTGGCAATATTTATTTGCAGAATCCACTTTGAAATATGTGCTCAGAAGCACGTACATTTGTTTGGAAGGTGGTTCGTTGCTGCACTTGGAATAGAGACATGCAGTCAGGGCATCAGCTTTTCTTTCTGGAGTTGTGAGTCCTCTTGCAAACTTACGAAGAATTCAGTTCCTTGAGGACGCAGGACTGAGGTCCCGATTTTATTTTTGCTGGCTGTCAGCTGGGGGCTGCTGTCAGTTCTGGAAGCTGCCCACCGCCCCTGGCCACGGGGCTCCCTCTCAGCACGGCAGTCCACTTCTTCAGGGCCAGCAGGAGACTCTCTCCAGGAGCACTGGCGAAGATGGAGTCTTAAATCATCTCAAGGAAATTATTAATACAGTCATGGAACTTACTTTGGTCTGGTGTGAAGTAAATAAGCCTTTGATGATTTTCTGCTTGTGAACTTTATTTTGTAGGAGATTAGAAAATACTCGGTTGTGCGCTATCAGTACACTCCCTTCTTTGTCTTCAACTGCTAGATGAGACTGACCTACAGACCCCAACGCTTTACCTTTTGATCAGACCGAGGGGTAGCGAGAATGATCTATACTAAGCTATGGAAGAAAAAAAACCAGCAACAGTCCCTGAAACACTAGGCTTCCTGCTAGCTCTCCGCCCCGCAGCTGCTTGTACAAACATTTCCGTAGCTTCCTATCTCCCGGAGAGCGCTGGGAAATGCTGTGAAAGCAAGTTGTGCGCAGGGTTTTGAAACCTGGATTGTTTTGTTTTTCTTCCTTTGCAACGTGGATAAGCTCACGGATGATGTAGGCTTTGATTAGGCCTGAATGGGACCAGCAGTAAAAATACATATAAATATGTGCATACAGGACCGGGATTTCCTGCAGAGTTTGTCATCTTTGGAACAATCAGCATGGAAAATAAAGGGACCCCCATCCCTACTGTTCCCTGTGGCTACGATAACACAAAGCTATGTTCTTCGGACACTTTCTGCTGCCCCAGCAGTCCGTAAGAAATTTCCTCTTTGTCATTAAGCCACCATCGTGAGCAAATTGTTTTGTCAGTTGGCCAGGACCTCTGGATACTCCAGCATCACGTTAGCAGGAAGTCCAGCTGCGTGTGAGGAGGCGGGGTGGCCGTGCCTTAAAGAAAGTTTCATTTTTGTTTCAAGCTGTCATCATCTTTTATTGGGTTCAAACAACATCAGATGAAGACATATCCAGGGGTGTTTCTACATCTGGAACTTGGCTGACCTGCTGAGGACAGTCAGGGCAACTCCAGGGAATAACCATGGAAAATGGTCAGGAACCCATCCTGGGAGCCCGAGAAAAGAACTCTTCATTATACCAAGATGCTCAAAGAGTCTTCGATCCTGTGACAACCCCACAGGGGCCCCAGGAGTAATCAGACTCTGCCACGGGCCAGCGCGCGGCACCTCCCCCAGCCGTAGTTCATCTGCTGCTCACGTCTGTGGCCTGGGCCCTGCCCAGCATCCGCTCTGGCAGGAAGTGCACATGAAGTCTCACCAGGACTTGCTGATCCATTGTATTCACATCATTGGTGCTGCCTGTGGCTTAATTTGCTTAGCTCTCTGGACTCCCTGTGTGTTCTTGGCCAGTGTTAACCACCTGGTCCTTGGTCCTGCTTCAGCCACCGAAGCCCTGGTTCAGCCGGGCTCAGGACCAGCTGTGCCTGGTGCTCGGATCTCGGTTCCATCACCTCTGCTCTAGCCTGGTTTTTGATCTTTGGTTGTCACCTTCTTCCTAACCTTAAAGTTTTAGGGCCAGACCATGGTCCTCCCCCAGTGCCCACTGACATGCACAGCCCACCTGCTCGCTCAGCTGCCCACTTTTAAAGCAGAGTACCCTTACCCCATCCTTGACTGTGCTCCGCCTTCACTCGGGGTGAAACCCCAGCCCAGGGAGGGAGTGGGGTGAAGGGTGTGGTTGGACTTGAGATGGGATGAGCAGGAGGATGGGGATGGGAGAAGGTGAGAATCTCTTGGCTCCATTTCCTGGTAATGTACAAAGCTGGACGTTTAATGGTGTGGTGAGAGCTACAAAATAAGTCTGGATGTCAGAATAAACTCATCAAAAAGATGGAGTCAAGATGGCATTCTAAAAATATGTGTTCCTGTTGCCCACGTCCTGTGTGACAATAACCCTTACAAGGCAACATTAATAACTGTCATTTTGTAGCATTCTTGAGTTTAAAGAGCATCTTTACATCTCATATTTAATTGACTCTAGAATTGTAAGGTACGCTTTTAATGTATGTTTTAACACTTCTGGAATCTCTGTGCATCTTGCAGTCATGTTTGGCAGTCACTATAGGCCAGGTGTCAGTTGTTACCTGTTGTCATTGCTTAAGCTTTAAAAATGCCAGGGTCAAAGTGGACAGCATGGTGGCAGCAGCCTGGAAAAGTCCTGGGGACAGCCATCTTGTAGTCCTTGGGGGCCAGACTCTGGTGGAAGCAAAGGGGAGGGGACGACGGTGAACCCGATGGGCCTGGCAATTCTTAGAGGAGAATTCAAAAGAAGGCAGAGTCCACGTACCTGTGGAGCCGGCTCGGGAGGTCAGTTGCATTGGCTTTCAGCTCTTGGATGGATTCTTTGAAGAAGCACTGTCACATTAAAACAACTCGTCATGGCCCAGAGGACAGTTTATGCAGTAAAACACATCTTTCAGCAACTCTGAGTTAAGAAGCAATTTGGAAGAGTTAGAATATGAATGTGAAGATGTTTCTAATTTATTTCTCTTTTCCTTTTTAAATGTGCATGTATATTATAAAACCGATGTATAAATAAGACTAAAACAACTCTTAATACACATCAGATAAACTCTCCATGGTAGGAAAATACTGTCTCTGTTTGGCAGTGTTTTCACTCTCTTAGGAAAGGTGCACCTTTTGGAGCACGAAATGTGTGTTCCATTTGGTCGCTGAGAGGTAGAAAACACCGTCCTCTGGCGTGGCCCACTGGGCCTCCTTTCGGTGTGATGTGAATTCTTAGCTGGTAGGATTTTGCAGTGATGTGTCCGCTTCCTTCTGTCTGGTGGATTGATTCAACTGTGGCCACAGAACATTCCGTATTTTTCCATTTCAAGATGCTCACATGAGCCACCTTCATCAAGATCCAGGTTGATAAATGCTTTTCAAATCTTCGTTCTTTGTAAGAAGCAAAGCTCAGAGATGGAGTAGTGACAAATATATCGGAGCACAAAGCACCTGCCAGTGTGTGCGAGGCAGCCGGGCTAACGCGGTGCGGGACTGTCTAATTGTTCAGCCAGCAGCCTCGAGAAATGTAGGGAAAGTAGGTGAGGAGGAAAGGTTGCAGCCAGAGCTCATGGAAATCAGATTTGGTGGGACCACGAATACCTTTCTTGAGTTCACAGCGCTCATGCCGGGATTTATTGAAACCACAGCATTCAATACCTGCATCTTTTTAGGGGAAGGACTGGTCTCTTATTGTTATCAGCTGTAATGTATATCCATTTTCCTTCCCAACAGCCACTTGGTTTTCTTGTTGAGAATTACATCTCTTGTTGAGCGTTTTCTTGGCCAGAACCACCCCCCCCCCACCAGCTCCTGCCTCTTTCTGCCTCTCCCCACTGTGGAGGCCAACGGACTTCCTCCATCTTCCTCTGGCTACAATCAGGTTGGGCCCGTGACCTAAACTTGATCAATCAGACGCTTGCTGTTGGAGACTTTGGGTTCTGTGCATGTGCCATAGGGAAGGAGGGGAGTGTCAGAAGGTGGCGCCCGTCCCTGTCATAATGATGTCTCGATCTCACTGCTCCCGCAGCAACACTGTGACCCTTCTCTCCAGGTCTTTCGTGTTTCTTGTCATCCCAAGGCTGTCCTTTCAGTTTCCGACCAATTCTGAGAGCCTCACACAGTATCCACTTGATCCCTTAGTGCTTCAAAGAACCGGAACCAGTCTCTCTCTCTTACTCGTAACCAGGAACCCTGACTGTTTCGGTAGCATCTCCTATGGGATGAGTGGTACCAGGATGGAGAGGAAGCCTGTGGAATACTTCCCAGAGCATCCTCTTTTGTGTCATGAGAGGGAGGAGATGAAGGCATGGAATCTTTCTTTGGAGATCTCGAAAAACACAATGACGTTGCCTCTGACTTAGGGTGGTCCTGCCAGAAGGATGCTAGATGTGACCTTTTATGCTTTTCTTCCCCAAGATCGGGTGCCTGGTGTGTGCTGCCAGAGTTCCGCAGAGGAGTGTAGGCTAAGAACACAGAAGTCCCTCTGCCCAGCAGCCTCCATCCTGTCTTTTCCTCTCTGACGTGCCGAAGGCCAGAAAGCCTGATTTGTTTAATATTTTAAAATGAAACTTCCTTTCAAGGTTCTGCATGTATGTTAGCCTTGCCAGGCCAGGAACCACTCCCCACCCTCAACAAAATCATACAAGTCTCTCTCTCTCTCGCTCTTTTTTTTGGGGGGGCAACAATTTTGGTGACAGGCAGACATGCACCCTGGAAGAAGAGGGTGAGGTGTGTGTACACATTTATTCGTCATTCAGAAATGGGTCCTTAGTTGATAAAATGATACTGGACATTCCATTGTATATTTAATGGAAGCAGACAAAACAGAAGTGGCCACCAAGGGCATATCTTAGAAGAAAGATCAGTCTCCAGAGTTGGGTCTCTCTTGGTGACCTTGGCGATGCACTCCGGCCACGTCGTCAGTGCAGGAAGGTCCAGAACCGCCCGTGTCTGAAGGTGGTGTGCGGGCTCTCAGCCGTCCTGCTCGCGCTCCTCTCGGTGGTGCTGGGGGCTGGGGCGGGGGCTGCTGTCATAGTGTCTTGAGTCCCAGTCCATTTGACTCTCTCACAGTTGTGCTTCCAAAATTCCTCACTTCCGGATCCCCAGCAGGAGAGCCCAAAATATGAACCATTCTTCCAGCAGAGCTGATACGTTGGGCTGACTGGACATACTTTTTATGTAGCTGGCCAGCCTCAGCAGGTCTAGGTGAGATGCTGAATTGGCCTCAGAAGCACTCAGCAAGTGATGATAATGTTGTCCCGGCCAAAGAGTGTCCAACACACTAGCCATACAACACTTCCTCTTTTCCTCTGTGTTAAACGCAGTGAGTATAAGAAAATCTTTAAGACTTGCCCTAAAATGGGCAGGAGAAATGAAGGCAAGGTGCAAAGGTGACTTACCTAGTGATGAGTGTTTCTGTTAGGTAGAAGCTAGTGAGAAATTGAAGATGAGCACTTCCAAAAAGAGGGGAGAAAACATAAAAGAACTGGAAACTCGAGGAAAGTGTCACAGGCGAAGAGCAGGGCTAAGACCGTCTCTTGACAGCACGTCAGAATTTCACACCAGGGGATTGCTTTTGAAACAAAACTTGATACCTTAAGCCCCATTGGCTCCCATTTCAACTTGGGAAGGGTTGGCAGGGAGATGAAAATGAGGCTCTGGCCCCAGGTGAAGTAAGAGAGATGGCGGGGAGCGGAGGAGCCCAGCTGGGAAAGGGCTAAGGTACCTGAAGGGGAGGGTGGGGGCGTCTGAGACAAACACACTCCTTCTCCAGTTGATCTAGAGCCCTGATCCTCAAATTTGATGTGCATCAGAGTTAGCCTGGGGGCTTGTTACCACACAGACTTGCGTTTCTGTTTCAGTAGGTCTGGGCTGGGGCCCAAAAATTGGCATTCCTAACAAGTTCCCAGGTGAGGCATCAGCTGCTGGTCCAGGGACCACAGCTGGAGAACTGCTGACCCGGAACCCGGTGTTGGCTATGTGAGTGGGAGGCAGAACGTGGAGGCTGGAGATACCTGCTGTTCATTAACACCCAGGGCTCTCCGACCACCTGGCTTGCAGACTTAAAGTCCGCAGTGAGGTCAAATGTTACAGGTCTGTAACGTCTCACAGAGTAAGTCTTGGAAGATAGTCAAATATCTTTCTTGACTCTCTAGAATGTGCTAGAACTTGTTCCCTGCGCAGACAGTGTTTCTGCACGTAGGAGATGTTAGAACTTTTCTCCTGGAGACTGGAAAGTAGCACATCAGAAGAGAGGGCAGGCATCTTGGAAAAGTCAGGTAGAAACGAGGAACTGTGACCTTCAGAGCAGAGATGGTGGAACCATTCCGACAGTTCAGAGCAATCTTGACATTGTCAAGGTGCTGGTAACAGCCATCCGTTGGTCTCAAATTCTGGCTCTGTCTGCTCCTCCAGGCTGCCCTGGCCACTGCTGGTGGCCGTTGTGGAAATTGACACAGTGTTGTAAACTGACTGTCCTCCAATAAAATTTAGAAATTATAAAAAAAGAAATAGCCCCATGAAAAATTTTCCTCCAGAAATTAGGAGCAAGGTGAAAAATTTCTTCTTTCTTCTCCCACAAACTTATTTAATTCCTGGTTCTACATAACTCAGGTGCTTTGTTTTTAGCCCAAACTGCAGGAAGTCTTAATTCTTTCAGTCCAGCTTCTTTTAGTGTTTTTTTCTGCCCCATTCCTCACCCTCTGTGTATCTTGCTTCCTATCTTGGGTCTTGTCCCTTGTTTTGTATCACATCTGTTCTGGGAGGAGGAAGGATGTAAACTAGTTGATTACAAAATAAACCAGGTAGTTCCTGTACGTAGTTCAGCTGACTGAACAGGCGTGTCTCTTGTCTCCTTGTTATACTGTGAATTTAAACAGCAAATATTTAATTTAGCTCCTGAAAATAAGTAATATTTAGTATGTGCTGTTAATTTCTTTACTGCTTAATACATGGGACCACCAATAATGCAAAGATTAACCTGAACAAGAAGGTATGCACTCTTAACTTTCTCACTCATGTTACTTCCTGATAAAAGACGTTCACAGCTTCATCGATGAAGCCGTGTGTGTGTGTGTGTTCCTTCTCAAGGATGCCCTACCTATATTCCAAGGCACAGTTCGTGTCTATCACCCAGCTGTTCGATTATTCATTTGACAGGTTTTATGGACAAACTGCTATATGCGAGGCCCCATGTGAGAGTAAGCTGTCCAGGTTTCAGTTTTTGTCATGGTCAAGTCTTTCTCCAAAGCCTGAGGGTGATGAGTGGCTGGGCCATTCACTTGTTATTTGATATCTGCTGTCTGGCTTTGTAAATTGCATTTTTAAATAAATGGCCTTCTGCATCTCCCATCAGAGTATGGTCCTCTCTAGAGCCAGAATCTTATTTATTCATCTGTGAAGCCCCAATATCTACCCAGTACACTGACCTACACGTATTAGGTTCTCAATAAATGGTTTTATTAATATTGATATTATGTCATCCTGGTAATTCAAAAGAAAATAAATGGATATTACATGGGAAGTGAAATTTAATGCCTCCAGACTCAGAAAAATTTCTCCTGTGAACATATTCAAACATATCCAAGGCTCAAGATGGGACAGTCCAAGCCACAGACTAGCAAGGACGCAGGCAAAAATCCGACTGTGCCCCAGTGGGTGAATGGACGCCCAGCCCAACACCACATTTAAACAGCACAGCCTAGAAAAGCATGGTGAATGTGGCGGTGAGAGTGCTGGCAGTGTCCCTCCTGAGAACGGATAAGCAAGTCATGAACAAAATCCCTACTGAGCACCAAGTGGAACAGAATTTACCTGGTATGTTGGCCAAGGACCTGCCATCTTGCAAAGGAAGAGGAATGGAGAATCAGTTGCCGAGCAAAGCCCTGTTATCTCAGTGCAAAACTGATCACCTGGGACGAACCGTGGTATTTGGTTAGGAGGTGGATGTGACGCCAGATATAAAAATAATTAATTACATCAATTTCTCCCAGGAATGAACAGCTAGTCTCTCAATGCGTATAGTGTCTCAGCAGCCCAGGGCCCCTACGGACCCCAATGCAAGGACTCACAGAGCACCTTCTAGCAGGTTTTTTTTTTGGTTTTGTGGGACCAGCCCCAAATCTCAGCAGCTCTATCTTCTAAATGCTGAGAACTTGACTGGACGCAACTTCCTCTCCATCCTGTTAACTCTCAAACTTGACCTACCGTCAGACTCACCTCCTACAACGTTTTCTTTTTTTTAAAGCAGATTCTTGGGCCTTATCACTGGAGATTTTGATTTAGTAATCTTTAAGAAAAGCTTGCCATGTGATTGTGGAAACTGGCCATGTTCGGGGCCCACTGCTTTCCATCTCTTTCTTCTGCATTAACCTCTGCTGGGAACGATACGTGGGAAAGAAGTGTAGCCCCTGATCAACCTTCAGTGATGAATTGCTGGGAAGACAGAACTTGCACATATGAACGAAGAGAGCGTAACCATGGTGAGACGGGAACGCTCGGGTGGATTTAGATGCTGCATTAAGACGTCCAGACTGGAGAAGGCCACGTATCCCCAGCGAGAAAACAGCGTCAACAAAGCCACAGAAACGAGACCGACTGAGGGGCAAGGAGGAGGGCCAGCTGGCCGGGGTGGAGGGGACGCAGACTGGAGTCGGTGGAAATAAGTCTGATCTGTGGCTATTTAACAAGTGGCTGTGTAATTCTCTTTGAAAAACCAATGCTCAGAGACAGTGACCCAGTGGAAAGTGTGACTTGAACCAGTAATTCTCAACCAAGCTGGAGTTCCAGGATGTCGTAATTGTCGGTTTGATTTCAACCATGTCCCACTGTCCCCCTCCCTGTCTCTCCAAAGAGTTCATCAGAACGGCATCCAGGCCCCAAGCAGTCAAGGTTTCCCTTTGGGAGGCTTTGCAGATGCTTCTCTCAGTCCTGACAGGACCTAGCCCCTCACACTGCTGGCTGTGGCTTAGGAGGTGGACCTAACAATTCCGAAGATGGACTGTGAACCAGGCATCGGGCTGAGTGCTGGGAGGCAGAGTTAAGTGTCCTACCCCAAGGGGTTCATCCTGCCCATCAGGTTTAAGGATGAGTCCAAGTTTGGATGTGAGTCTGGCATCTTGGACAGGCTCAAAAAGACCTTAACAGCTCCAAATGGTGAAGGACGAAGAAAAGGATGAGCCACTGAAGGAGGTCAAGAAGGGTCCCCTCGGTTGAAGTGTGGGGTCTCTCATTAGTCCCTTTGACTGCGGCCATGAGGACAAGTATGGGACCAAGACTGACCAGCAAGAGGACGGACAGAAGGCATGAAGCAACCTCTCCCTCAGCTGCAGTATCAGCGAGAATGGTCCTGATCCGCTCGTTTCAGCGGTGGCTTGGGTTTTTAAGAGCGACATGCAGAAAACAAGACGTTAAGAACAAGAAAAACTCAGGCAGGTAATTGAAAGGAGCCCTGGAGAAAACTGAAATGAGTCTAATTCTCTTCAGGAGAAGAAAAGCCAGAAAAGGGAGCTAACAGAGCATTTACACACAGGAGAGTCATTTTAAGGAGAAAAGCACCTCTCCATCTTCAGGTGGCTTAAGTGAGAGGAAGTGGCTTTGATTTCGAGAAGAGAGGTTAATTAACTCACAAGGAAAGCTTTCTGATGTGAAGGACTGTTCCAGATCAGACAACTGAGGAACTGTGGGCTCTTCTTTCTCAGGGACCTTTAGGACGAGGAGAGGTGGACCTGGGTCTGGAACAGAGAATTCTGGCAGGGGAAGGAAGAGGGGGGTGGACGGCAACCTTAAAGGTCCATCCAGCAGTTTGGGCTCCGGCATCCCACAGAACGAAGAAGGTGGCTTATACAATAGCAGCAGCAGCCAAGACAAACCTGTCACCTAGGACTCCCCGTGAGCCGATTTCAGCTCTAGCTGTGCTCTGTGTTCACTCCTTTCATCCTCACGACAAGTGAGGCAAGTTACTGCAGATCTTCCTCAATTTAAGAAGAGGTTCCATCCCAATAAACCTCATCTTAAGTGGAAAATATCGTTAAGTCCAAAATGCATTTAATACAGATAACCTCCTGAACATTGTGGCTTAGCCTCGCCTCCTTTAAATGTGCTGAGGACATTAGCTGACTGCTGGGCAAAATCTGCTCACACAAAGCCTGGCTAACAATACAGTGCTGAGTATCTCACATACTTCACTGACCACTGAACTGAACGTAAAAAGCAGAATGGTTGCTGGGTCCAGAATGGCGGTGAGGGTACCGGTTATTTACACTCCTCAGCCTGCGGCTGCCCGGGAGCTCAGCCTCACGGCTGCCGCTCAGTCAAGAGGAGGTACCATGCTGCATTTCGCTAGCCTGGGAAAGACTGAAACTGAAAATTAGAGAATGGGTAGACAACAGCAACGAGGGTGAGCAAGAGAGAGCCTGGAAGACGGGCAGACAGCGTGGTAAACTGATGTGACCCTCTGGCCCGAGGACCTTAACATTTTGGGGAGGAACCAACCTTTGGAGAATCAATGAAATTATGCGCTTTCTTCAGGAAAAACACACGCCCACCACACGTACCCACAGCATCTTGCCCACAGTTTCAAGGGGTTTTCACAGGTACCCTGAAGTCAGTGAAGTATGGACAAGATCCCCACAAAAGATCCCCACCCCCGCAACACAGCCAGACACCCTGTCCCCACGAAGGCAGGCAGAGGGCTGGGGCTGCCCTGTCTGCCCTTCTTCTTCAAATGCTTGCTTTTAAGTCTTGCAATCCCAAGTGGAACAGACTACTCTGGTCTGGTGAACAGACCTACGTTAGCTTCCAGCTCACAGTTAACAGCTGTGTGCCTTTCCCCAAGACACTTAACCTCTCTGAGCCTCAGTTCCCACATCTGAAAAGTGGAGATAATGGCAATGTCTACCTTGTGGGATCATCTGAAGATTAAATAAGAAAGTGCACAAAACACACACACACACACACACACACACACACACACCCCACTTGGCACAGTGCTCAGCGTACAAAGTGCTCAGAATATATTAGCTAGGAGCAGTTCCTGTCAAAAATCACCATCCACACAGTGATCATTAAGTGGTCAGGGCTTGGGAGTAAGAGGTGACAGGGGCCATCAGACTCACTCCGGGGGCAGGCGTCCACCTATCCCAAACTCCCGGCACTGCTCTGCAAAGCAGCAGAGAAGAAGCCTGCATCCTGTCTGATGACTGAGAGGATGGAAGTGTGTGAGAAAACCTCAGATCCAGGGGGAGTGAAAACCAGAAGCAACGCAAAACCCAGCTGTGTGCCTGGTAACATCTATCGACCCAGCAGAAGAACTCAAGAACCTGACTGCAGCCCCACTCTGCAGTCTGCCAGGGAAGCCGGTGAGACGGAAAGACGAGCCGCTGTGAGATTCCTCCCCGCACCCTGGTGGCCGCACCCCCCCGAGTCCCACCCTGCACTGCGGTGGCTCCTACGGGATCCTCACGAAACCTCAGGCAGCAAGGAAATTCCAGATGAAGCCATTAAGACCTTTTCCTCGGGCACAATCCACAGTATTCCATTTAAAAATATTTCTTTGACAGCATCCACCCGAACGAGCCACGTGTCTCCCATTCTCCCTTTGTTTTTAAGACAGATGCAGGTGAGCAGGGAGCAGGGAGGGGAAGGGGAGGAAGACGGAGGAGGGAGGCCGGAGGTGGGGGGACCAGTGCGGCCTTGATGAAGGGAGGAAGGCCGCAAGCATCCTTCCCACCTGGCCGTTCGGGTACAGAACGTCCACTTCCTAAGTCTAGGGGGCAGTTGTGATTTGTGTGCCTCTGGTTTTCTAGATGGACATTTGGCAGTGAGACCCTTGGACTATACATACCTATAAAACAGCTCCAGGCTGGACCAAATTAATCTATCTTTTCGCGAGCGAAATCATTCCTCCCTGCTGTCAGCAGGAACAGGATGAGGCCAAGCCTCAGCTGGTGCAACGTCTGGACTTGGAAAGGCGCCTCCAGCTGGCAGCACACACAGGTCACTCGGAGGGAGAGGCTGGTGGCATATGGCCTGGAATTCATGGAGGAGTGGGGCACTCATTCATCAAAAACACGCATTTTGGGGGAAAAAAAGGTCAAAAATACACATTTCACTCTGGAGTCTGTTAGAAACCTGCTGTATGCAATCATTCTTCTGCCTTGAGAATACCGTTGGACACAACCACCAATGGGGGGAGAGGGGAGGCCGTTCACTGCTGCAGGGGTCTAACCATGGCCCGTCCTTGCGTTGACAGGTCCTCTGCAGTCCTGTCCTGCTGGGTCCCCAACTAGAGGAAAGATGCCTGACTATTCAGCTGTCAGTCTGCCGAGCCCTCCCACCCTGCGAATTACATTGTGCGGATGAACCATTTCCACACAGCTCCGTTGGTCCTAGACAGACCTGGGAGCTCTGATGTGGAGACGACAGAAACAGGGCCAGGTTCATCCTCAGACCCCTCCTCCGTCTGTGCAGTGGACCCCCATCCCCGTCATCAGGGGCAGCAGCGGCTGGGCCCCACTGTGACCCAGGCTGCCAAGGAGAGGGAGAGGCCGAGACGGCAGCTGAGGTCCCTGGGCACTCAAGAAGAAGGAGTAAACACGCCAGCCAGGAAAAAGGTGGGGCTGCTCACTGTGCAGCTCAGGAAAGGCTGCTCTGCTTTGAAGCCAGGAACGCGGCTGGCGTCTTCCCATCATGGGGCAGAGTCTCATTCCATCCAAGACGCTGATCTAAGGTCCAGAAGGGACAGATGCGGGGCCCGAGTGCTGAAGCAGGATGGCCTGGAGCCCTGGGGGGCAGCGACCAGAGATGCTCCTTCTTCACAAAGGCAGGGACATCACACGTACACACATGTGCACACACACAGACACACACATATATATATTCTTTTTTAGATTCTTTTTTAAGTTATTACAAGCTATTGAATGTAGTTCCTTGTGCTCTACAGTAGGACCTTGTTATTTATCTGTTTTATATACAGTACTGTGTATCTGCTAATCCCAAACTAATTTAGTCCTCCCCTCCTTCCCCTCAGTAACCATAAATTTGTTTTCTATCTCTGTGAGTCTGTTTCTGTTTTGTAAATAAGTCCATTTGTGTCATTTAAGATTTCATATATGAGTGATATCATATGATATTTGTCTTTCTCTGTCTGACTTACTTCATTTGGTATGATAATCTCTAGGTCCATCCATGTTGCTGCAAATGACATGATTTCATTCTTGTTCATGGCTGAATAGTATTCCATTGCATATATATGTATGTATATACACACACACATACATACACATATATATACATACACATACATACTATGTCTTCCTTATCTAGTCATCTGTTGATGGACATTTAGGTTGCTCCATGTTTTGGCCATTGTAAATAGTGCTGCTATGAACATTGGGGTGCATGTATCTTTTTAAATTAAGAGCTTTCTCTTGATATATGCCGAGGAGTGGGATTACTAGATCATATGATAACAGAAGTGGTTTTGATGATTTGTGGAACCCCTATTACAGGCCAGGCACATCACTGGGTGCACTACATAGATTACCCCCCATCCTCTGACTCCTTGATGAGTGGGTTCTACCATTTTCACTTTGCAGTCAGAGAAATGAGGGCAGGGGGTGCCTACCACGTGGCACACTCAGTAAAAGAAGACCTGACCACGTCTGTCTAAGTCCAGAGCCCACTTTCTCTACCTCTGAACTATCCCAATGTGCTGGGAGATTCCGACCGCCCTGAGACGGAGACATGACAAGATGTACCAGCACAGCCCAGGGCGTGAGGGCCAGGGGATGCTCACAGTATAAAATCTGTTTCCAATTCAATCTGATAACAAAAATTTTTAAATATGGTATCATACACTGAGTTGCAAAACAAGACAAAAAAAATGTTTCCAAACGCCAGGCACAACCACCAACTTCTCAGAGCCTTATAATACCAAGTCGCCCTGGTATCTAAATGTAAAAACCCAAGTGCAGAGTGGAATCAGCCCCAAAGCAACGAGGGCTCCCCTCCCCTCACCGAGGCCACTTATCTAAAAGACATCCTTTCGTTGGAGGATGAGCTGAATGGTTTTTAAGTTTTCAAAATGTAAACCTTAAAACCAGTGGATGTCAGAGAGCTGCTCACAAAAATATCTTGCCCTTAAACTGATTCCCAGCACTGTTCGTGTGGTCGCCCAACAGGACACATTTGTGTGACAGACACCGTTCCAAGGCAGTTGTGGTCATCTGCTCCTGTCCCTTGGTGGCTGTGCCTCCTCCACCCCCACCCTGAGGCTGGCGATCTGGTGGGGACACTGTGACTTACTACAGTCAGATACTAGCAGCAGTCTCGGGTTGATGCCATGTGCATGTTTTCCAGACTCTGCCTCCCGCGGGGCCTCAGCTCACACTAAGCTCTAGACAGTAACAGCGCCAGGCTGGTCAAAGATAAGACGGCAAGGCCAACTTTGATAACTCTTTTTGATAATTCCTCCAATCCAAGAGCACCAGACATCTTTCCATTTCTTTGTATCATCTTCAATTTCCTTCATCGATGTTTTACAGTTTTCAGAGTATAGATAACCTCCTTGGTTAGGTATATTTCTAGGTATTTTGTTGTTTTTGATGCAATGGCAATGTTTATGCCAGTTATAAAATTCTGGGTTTTTTTAATCTTTTGTCCCTTTTTTAACATTTTTATTGATTTATAATCATTTTACAATGTTGTATCAAATTTTAAAATTCTGGTTTTTGAAGTGAAAAGAAAAAGGAAGTGAATGAAGGGCCACAAATGGCAAATGTCCTTCTTTCTTACGGGTGAGTTGTGTCCCATTACATATATGTGCTGCATCTTCTTTATCCATTCATTACTGATGTGCACTTAGGATGCTTCCATATCTTGGCAGTTATAAAGAATGTTGCTATTAGTAGCAGGGTGTATGTATCTTCTTGAATTAATTCTTATTTTGTGGTTGGCTTTATTCCTTTGCTAAGGAATGTATGTTTAAAAAGCTAAAGGTCTAAATGTTCTTAGAAACAATGAACAGTACATATACATAAATTAAAAAAACATGTGCAGTATGTTATGTATATGTATTTACATGCAATATATTGTATATGTGCAGTCAAATTGTAACAATTCTATCTAATAAAAATGAAAAATGAAAAAAAAAAAGATGGCAAGGCCAAATTCTGTCTTTAAAAAATTAAATCGATAAAGTAAGAATCTCCACGGAGGACCCGCTGGGCACTTGTAATCCTGGTGCCGCTCTCCCCGGATGTCACCTTCCTCTTAGGGCTGTTCTAGGCCAGCCTGTACCAGCCTGATCTCTAAAGCTCTGACCCAAATGTGGGCACAAACTCCCTCCATCTTCTCCCTCCCACATAGTCGACAGCCCTGGAATACGAAACTATGTTTCTGGACAACACAAGAGAAATAGACAAAGAAACGAACATACAACCAGACCATCTGGCATCAAAATACCATCATCTCATCCTTCCCAGGGTGCCTGCTTCTTTGTCCTGCTCCCTGCTGTCCCCAGAAGGCCAAGGCCATTGCCTGGAAGCATCACTGGTGTTTAGGAACCTCAACAACCAAACTCCTGGGAGGAAGAACCAGAGAGACAGGAGTTCCCGCTCCCTCATGTCCAAGGTCCCCTTGCTCTCGTCCAGGCGGTCCAGTGAGTCACTCTTTCCTCATCCGGTCTTCATGGAGCACTGACCACGGCTGAACATCTGGATGGGCTCCGAAGACACAGTGCTGGACCGACCACCTCTCTGCCGCTGTGGAGCTATAACCGGTGGTCCCTGGGGTTTCTTCACAAGTCACTGGGGGCCGTGCTCCTGTCGTGAGTAATTCTGATGCTTCCACAAAAGTTTCCCTTTTGTGGGAACTTGCGCTCACTTCAGTCTTTGCCTGAAGGGTCAAACTGATTTTAACCCTCAGAAAGAATTCCAATGGCTATTTTTGTTTGGATTGGGGTGGCACTGATGGGCCGCTGGATGGCCTCAGTTTCTTTGGGTCTCTGTATCAAGGGCACAAGACACCCTGGGAGAAGAGGCTTTTTTTTAAAAGTATGTTTGTGATCCCTCATTGCAATGCATTAAGCATCATGGCCATACGTGCACCACAGACTTGCTCTCTGGGTGTCTCGAGGCTCCAAAGGAATCCCTCGGGCCCTGGAAACGTGTTGTTGGACATATTCTACCCCGTGATGTTGACAGGACGCCTGTGCCCAAACACCCGACACTCCAGGCAGTCTGGTCGGGGCCAAGACCAAGGAAGCACTGAGTGGTGTCAGTTCAAGTCTGAGACCAGGGATGAGGCTTATGTCAGGGAGAGGTGTGAGAAAAGGGTCTGGAAGCCAGAAGAGCCAAGTCAGACCTGCAGAACGCATCCGAGAAAGCCTCCTAGTCCTGGGCAAGTTGGAGGTCTGCAGGGCAAGGAGTCAAGATGAGGGACCAAGCCTCCGTGTCAGCAGAAGACAAGTTGCAGGATGATGTAGGTTGTGGTGCTGAAGTGGCTGCCACCTCAGAACTGCAAGAGTCTGACCCCGAGGCTGGACACGGCTGCCCTTTAATCCCCCTTTGCATCTGGAGAGACCAGCCCCAGTTCAGCAGGTGGCAGGAGGGGAGCACGGCGCCCAGTGCAGGGTCAGGGCTTCTCACGTTTAAGCCCTCCCCACACCAGCCCCTCCCCTACAGTTCATCCTCAAACCCTTAGCTCTGTGCTCAACCCCTTCCCCGCCTGGGCTCCCCATCACCACGGGGCTTCCAGAGGTCCCAGTCATGCCCATAGCTTCCACAAAAGAGAAAACATAAAGCAATAATGGACACCCTTGCATTCTACTTTTTTCAAGTTTCTTACTATAGTTTCTATGAATTTATAGCAAGTTGTAGCTTATATTTTCCTGTGTATTCTAGAATGCCCCTTGTTTCATTTTCTGGCCACCAAGAGGGTAACTCCCCATGGGGTTACTAATTACTATATTATTACATTCAAGAGACTCTGCAATTTTTTTTTGCTTATTTGTTTTGTCTTGTAATTAGATGTGGAGAATCAATTAGAAGAGTTGTGATGTGATCTTGGGATTTTCTTGAACAATCCCTCTGGAAGGTGAAAAGATAAAAGCGCCAGCAAGATACAAACATAGGATGTAGCCGTGGCCTTCATCCCCTCACACGGGTTCTCAGGTTGTGGTCCAGGAACCTCTGAGAGTCACTGAGACCTTCCCAGGGAGTCCATGGAGCCAAATGATTGTTTTTTTAAATTGATGCTAAAATGTTATGTACCCTTGCCACTCTCTCAACACTCACATGGAACCCATGGTGGGCAAAATTGCTGGTGTCTCAGCCCAAGCCAAGGCAGTGGACTGAACTCCCCCAGCAGTCCTCATGTCCTCCAGCTGCACAGACCCAGAGTGAGGCCGGGGGCAGTTTCCATTAGGGCGGTGTAGATGAAGCAGTGAATGTTACTAATTTTATTACATTTGAAACACTGAATATGAGGAAAGGTCCATTCTAAGTGCCAGAAAGACCAACAGACTTTAATGTAACAGAGTATTCAGAGTTCACACATACGGTTTTGGATTCTACTTTGCAACTGACCTTTAAAGAAGCCACCACTTGTTGAGTTTGATATCAGAACAGAAGAATAGCTACAATTATCTGAAAAGATGAGCAAAATGCTCAAAAGGGAAGAAAGACTCTTTTCAAGCTACTGTAACAGAGATTCAGTGTCATCTAGACATTAAAGACGTTGCATACACACACACACATATAAATAAATGCCATGAAATACTACTCAGCCATGAAAAGGAATGAAATAATGTCATTGGAGCAACATGGATGGACCTGGAGATCGTCATTCTAAATGAAGTAAGTCAGACAGAGAAAGACAGATATCATATGATATCACTTATATGTGGACTCTAAAATAGAAAATGATAGAAATGAACTTATTTACAAACCAGAAATAGCCTCACAGATAAAGAAAACAAGCTGGTTGGCAAGGGATTGGGAGGGATAAATTAGGAGTTTGGGATTAACATATACACACTACTAAATATAAAGTAGATAAACAACAAGGACCTGCATAGCACAGGGAACTACATTCAGTATCTTATAATAACCTATAATGAAAAGAATCTGAAAAATAACATATGTGTATATATATATATATATATATATATATATATATATGTATATGTATAACTGAATCACTTTGCTTAAAACCAACACAACATTGTATCAACCATACTTCAGTTAAAAAAAGAGAGTGAGATACAGCCAACGAGAAGGCTGCCCAATGGGAGATAAAAAGACCCCAGTTCAGAGACAACTTTGCTCTAGAAGGAGGGACTGTGCGCGGCCAAGGCAGCTCCAGGAGACCCAGGAGGAGGTCTCAAGATTGAACAAGGAAGAAGCGTCTCCAGTCACTGAGGACCCTGTTTTTGATCAGCCACCACCTTAGTTGTTCAGAAGCAGCCGCAGCGTGGAGGCCAGCGTGCTAGGCCCGGAGTCGGAGAAGGCAGTTCCCGCTGAGCACATCTGAGCAGGTCCCACCGCACCCCTTGGCTCCAGTGCTTCCGTCTTTCAGTAGTGGCTGGGAGGGGGGCCTCTGCTGGGGGGATGAAAGTGAAAATGAACGTGTGTTATTCAGCCCCGATGGGAAATCTTCCATGTTCTTGTTTCTCCGTAGGTCCTAAGGATCACGAGAATTCAGCCTCACTGGTTCCTCGGTGTTTATTATTTCATTCTTTTTACCGAGCTTTCCTTCTTCCATGCCCCTCTCTCAGCACGCCCCCGGCCCTGGTAGTCGGCTGCCTCTCGGCCCCGCCTGTCCACCTGTTGTCCTCACGGTATTACGTGACCTGAGATGGAAAGAAAGGGAAGGGAGGAATATTTACCGTTGTACAAACGTCAGCTTGTTTTTGAAGAAAGGTAATTTTATGAAGAATGATCCTCCTCTCAAGGTATCACCTGAAATACCGACTCCCACACCACGTACAGCCTCCCGCCCCCGCCCGCCCCCTCTCTGCCTTTGTGACTTTCATGTGGCCGTGAGCACCGCGGAGACACGTTATCTGGTTCTGCTAATTCTATTTAAGTCCGCTATAAACATTCCCCGGTTGCTACATCTCCTTCGTAATTGTTTTCGCGAGTGGCTGTAAACTATTCCGTGGAGGAAAATGTCTCGTGAGGAAACATAGTTTTATTTCTGGGGGACATTTAGATTTACCTAAATAAATAATGCCACAGTGAATACCGTAGGTGTATAGCTTCTTTCCCCATATGAATTAGAGGGGGAAAGCCTTTATAATTTCTTTTTCCCTAAAAGCCAGGCACAGTTTTCTAAATCCCCCGTGTATTTATCAGCTTTCGCTGACCCATGTCTGCATCTTGTTTTATCCTCATGGGACGTTCTGGTCTGTGCAGCAGGGATTTAGCTGCTGGCTTCTGATCGTGATTTTTTTCAGCAGAGTCCCTTTGAACACTGTTTCTTATTCTCTGAAAAAGCCAGAAGAGTTACGTAGGTGACCTGATAACACTTGCCTCCTGGTGTCAACTCCAGAGAAGTGATCTTGTCCAAAGCCACAGGAGGAATTCTACCCCACAGGGCGAAGGCGCCCTTCAGAGAGTCCCATTCAAGCCCTGGGAGGGGGTGGTGGTCCTCTGACTGGAAGCGGAAGTAGAGTGGACGGCTGTATCAGTCAGGGTCTGACCAGGAGGATGAGAACCACTCTAAGCATTAAAACAGAGGACATATAATGCAGTGAGGTGGCCACACACATGATGGAAAAGTCGAGAAGCCCAACAGGGATGTGAAGCAATTGAGAGATCGGAGATACGGGAAGTCAGTGCTTCTGGGGCTGAAGCCCAGAGCCAGCGTCACCTGGTAAGAGCTGGACCCAGGGGCTGAGTCCCCGCAGAACTGCAGTCACAGACAGAGAGACGCGGCCCTGCTGGAGATGCTACCCGAGGCGGAGAGGCGGGGAGAAGCATCCTGGCTGCTCCCTCCCTCCTGCCACCTGGGCTCCCACCGGTGCCTCCCCTGGGTTGAACCCAGGTGTCACAAGAGCCTGTGACACACAACTTGTAGGGGCGAACCCGTCCCCTCCAACACACACACCTCCTGTGATACAAAGAAAAGGGGAAAAAGGTGAGGAATGAGCCCGAAAGCACACAAGCCAAGAATCCGCACCAAGTCACATTCCAAACAGCACTGGGGCCAGAGAGAAAACTCCTCAGGAGAAGCTGGCTAAGAAAGAAAGCACGGGAAAGAAATGGTTTCATTTTAAGTGGTCCCCACCTGTCGGCCATACACGTCTGTGTTCCTCGTCGCGGCTGGGCTCTCTAGCTAGTTTAAGCCCAGAGTTGATTTACTCAGGGCCATCAGTAGGTCCCAGAATCTCTGGGAGACCAGGGTTGGGCGTAGAAGCTGCAGGACCTGGAGCACAATACACGTTATACGGGGTGCGGGGAGGAGGGGGGCTGGCTGTTCCCACAGAGGAAGGCGGGACCCTGGACGCACGCAGCCGAAAATCTGTACCAGACACATGACTGGCCCTCCCCGGGGCTGCCCCTGAGAACTGAAGCCTCCCTGTAAGTGGCAAGTGGCAAGTGGCACTGACCTCCTTCCTGTCCAGCGGATTCAAGCCCTTTCCTGATTTTTGCTGAGTTGAAGGCATCTGACTGCCCGGCCTGTGATTCATGCCTGCACCCCAGCTGCAGGGGAGGCCGGAGGGGAGAGGTCGCTGCTGCTTCGGGGATGGGCAACTGTTAGGGACTGAATTGTGTCTCCCTGCCACCGCCCACTCATGTGTTGAATGTGGCTGTATTTGAACCAGGGCTTTTGGGGGTGATTACAGTTAAATGAGGTCCCGAGGGTGGAGTCCTGCTCTGATAGGGTTGGTAGCCTTATCAGGGGAGGAAGAGAGAGAGATCTCTCCCCACCAGCACCAAGGAAAGGCCACGTGAGGACAGCGGGCAGGTGGCCGGGTGGTCTGCAAGCCCGGAAGGGAGCTCTCACCAGAACCTGGCTGTGCTGACACCCTGACCTTGGACTTGTAGCCTCCGGAACCATGCGAAAATCCACTTCTGTGGCTTAAGTCACCCAGGCTGGGATGTTCTTTCTAATGGCAGCCTGAGCAGACAAAGATAAGGACTCAGTGTGGGAGGGCCGCCTTCACCAAAGGAACTCTGTTCTCAAGACATGGGGTGGCCATGCATGCGATGGTCGTCCAGCACACCCTTTGTTCACTATGAAGTGTCATCAGGTCTTGTCACACTCGTGACTGCTGAAAAGGATACAGATGAGGGTGCCGTACCAACGCCACGTGAGCGGATGGTGCCTGTGATGTCTGGGCCCTGACGGGGCCAGTCTGCATCCCTCGGCCATGTGACAGCTCTGTTCTCTGAGGGGGGCCCACCCCCAAAACTAACCTATCACCTTCAAGTGAGAAGGAGCTTAGAAAACATTCTTTCTCCATTCCGCCCAATGCCACATGCCACACCCTTCCAAGTCTCCCGGCGGCCCTGGTGGTTATAAAGGTTGTCGTTTTCTTACTGCTCTTGGTGTGCATTTCTACCATGAGAATCCGCTTCCACAAACTCGGAGCTAGATGAGCAGCTAACAAAGAACATATAAAAGTCAGCCCCACTCAGGGGCGAGGGTTAGAAGGATCGGGCCAGGGTCATCGCTGAGGAAGACTGTTTAAAGAAAGCAGTCTTCAGAGCGTATCAGACACTCTTTCATTCACTTCCTCTGAGGTGATGCTCCAGTGCGCTGAGACAGGCCGAGCTCTTTCTGTAATAAGTGCCCCCTGATATGTCTCCTGTTGTATTAGGTTCTGGGGATAAAAACTTGAGCAAGACATTGTTCTTGCTCTCAGGAAACCCCCAGTCCAGTAAGAACGGGCTCACTGGGCAGTAATTACAAGAACTACGAGAGAAGAAAGGACAAACATGGTGAGAGCCTGGAGGAAGGAGTGGCTGCTCTGCCCAGGGGGAACCAGGGATAGTCCAGGGACAGGACACGGAGGGTTCTGGAGGGCGCTTCCAAAGCTTCGATTTGAGAGACCAGTTGGATGAAGCCATGATCACTTCTTGGGGCTAAAGCTAGGAGATCTGGGGCCATGCGGCTAAATTGGGAGGGAGAGAAGGTGGGTCCAAGAGCTCCTCTGATGAGCGGATCAAGGAAATCGGAGGCTTAGGGCCCAGACACGGGGTTGGTGGTATGAGTGACTGTTTCTTCCACAGGGTGATCTTCAGAGATCATCACAAGATCCTCCTTATTCCATTCTTCCACTTCTGAAAAATGACACAATGCAACACAGAACAGGATTCTCCACTGGGTCTCGGCCACATCCGCACCACCGCGCTGTGGTGGTACCTGGGCCGCCGTTGACGACGGCCCATGGGAGAGTGAGCGCGGCTACTACCAGTACACGCTTCGTTTACAAAAGCAGGCAGCTGTCTGGGTTTGCCAACCCCTGGCCTAAAAGATCCAGTTAGAAAATGCAGTCAGTCTTTTACTCCTGGTTGGTGATGTTGGGATCCACTTTTAGATCGTGTGGGGAGGGGTGGGAGGAAGGCGCGGTGGGGGGGCCTCGGGCAGGAGAGTGAGGTGGAGACAGAGAGGCCCTTCCAGCTCCGGGAAGAAACGGGCAGTGTTAGACCGGCAGGTCCGAATCCTCCTCTCCCAGTGGATCACCTCCCGGCCCGTCCTGCTGTCCACCTGCGGCTCCGAGCTGCCTGGCCATGTCCTGGCCTGCTGTCCACCTGCGGCTCCGAGCTGCCTGGCTGTGTCCTGGCCAGAGGCTGCTGTGCCATTTTTCATCCCCGAGGTGACTGTGCACAGGATGATTCATGTTTTGGTCCAGATGCACCTCAGGCTCCTTTGAGCTGGAAGAGTCTCAGTAAAACTGACTTACGAGCCTGCTTAATGGGAGGTTTTTCCAAAATGGAGGTAAACCCCATCGGCCTCTGGGACGGGCTAGCTGTACGGGACCGCTGGCCGCCTCAGTGGTTCCAGCGTGCGCTGTTGATTCTGTGTGCGGTAAATCCTGACCCCCGCCCAGTCTAGAGGCGGCATCTGTATAAAGGTGCCCAAAATACTAAAGAGGGGATCTCCAGCTAAGGTCCACGCTGAGGCTGGAGCTTTGGTTTTTAAGTAGTTTGGGAAGTGGGGACACACACACACACTCACACACACTCTCACACACGTTAATGTCCCTAACTACGTAATTCAGAGGAGTTATCCCCTTACCCTATGACCTCCTAAGGATTCTCATGACACTGATTGGGTGTTTTACACAGAAGATTGGACTTGATCATGCCCCTGGGTCATTCTGGACTTTTAACCCCCCAAAAGGCTCCTGACTTAGGGGGGCACAGCTGTCCACAAGTGCGATATTCTCCCGTCTGAGACCCAGGACTCCCCACGCTGGCTCTGAGCTGGCTTTCCCTTCAGACCGTATCAGACAGGGCAGAGCGATGTGTCTTTTTTTAGAAAAGACTGTAAGTGTCTTATCTTACGCCTCTGGAATTTGCCACTGTTATTTAACCTCTAGTTTAGGAAAAGTTGGTTTGAGGGCTCCTCCGACGTCCCAAGCTCTGACATCAGACCGGCGAGCTCGTTTCACTCGAGGTGGCTGGTGCCTCCGCTTGCCAACCAGCGGACCTCATTTCCATCTCTCCTCCTCCTGACTCGAAACCTTGTGGTTAAAATAACACACAGCCTCTATTCAGAGCTCAAACTGAGAGCTGCGATCGGAGGCAGATTTGGGGTTCCAGGAACTCTCGGAAGATGCAGCGGGTTGCTTTTTATTATATGTCATTTTAGACTTCAGCCGAGGAGTCGGGGATCCCAGGTAAAGATTTTCTCTCCTCTTTCACTGCTTTGTTGAGAAGATGATGAGGAAAACTGTGCCAGTCGGCGCTGGGAGAAGCCAGCTGCTTCCTAGCTTCTGACTGTTGAACGGGGGCTTGTGTCTGTTTCTCGGGAAGAGGAGTGAAGTGGTGAAGCCCGGCGCTTAGGCAGGTTCTCTCTGTTCATGGAGAAAGGGCTGGGGGTTGAGGAGGGCGTATCTCTCAGTGGAGCCACCAAAACGCCTTTGGGTGCATGTGGGCCGTCCAGGTGGGAAACAAGGGTCCACTGGTCTCATTCATTCCCTGGTGCAGCTGCTTGGAGACTGGTCACGTGCCTGGCTCCCACAGGCGCGGGTCCCAGCCCGATTTTGGTGTCTTGTCTTCTTATCAAATAAAACTGAGCAGGTTCTCCCTCCCTTGCTGCTTTCTGCTGGACCAAGTGGGTGACATTACATGCGTCTGTCTGTCTGCCTGTCTGTCTGTCTAATCCCACCTCTAAGTTTTGTGAAATATAAGTCTACTATCTCATCTTTTCAGATCTTTTCATTTATGCCTTTCTCCTGTCATAGAACATCAGAAATTTGCCTTCTACCTATTTGAAAGATGTGTTCACAGTTTCTTTGAATGCCAGTAACTATGGCCTCTCGAAATAAGAGTTCATTTGCAGAAGCCATTTTGGGGGAAAATTTGCCACCACTCCTCCAGAACTTCCTTTATGCAATTTACTTTCTACTTTTGCAGACATCTGTGTCTGTGAAATCTCTCACTTTATCCCGCCATGGCAGGGCCAGGCGTTTATTTGCCAGTTCTCAGTCTCCCGCTCTCTCTCCCCTCCCTTCATCTCTCCCTGGTTCTGTCTCTATGTTCCCTTTCTCCCTGAGATCATTGTTCCCTTTA
The DNA here is from genome assembly GCF_048564905.1 of Vicugna pacos. Classification (NCBI taxonomy): domain Eukaryota; kingdom Metazoa; phylum Chordata; class Mammalia; order Artiodactyla; family Camelidae; genus Vicugna; species Vicugna pacos. Next base: position 18,068,896 of record NC_133021.1, on the reverse strand, counting down.
AAATTTTCATTTGAAGAAACTTCCATTCCTGTTTGATACAGCACCAGATCAATCAGGCAATCACTGGTCAAACGTTGACTCAAGTGCATTCTCTATGCTCTGTATTGGAGCAGTCACCAGGGCTGGGGGACTGTTATCCCAATAGATATAAACACCGTCATTGGTGTTCATCATGTGTTTTGACTCCTACCTACATGCATGAAGTAATTACCAAATATTACCAGATGGTGCAAAATGAGGTGCTCGATTTGAAGCTTCAGAGCAGAGGTGAGGCTGCAGCAGTAGTAGGACTTAGCATCAGGTACTAAGCTAAGCGCTTTGCAATCACCCCGTGTTATTCTTTCAGCAACACTCGTTTCACATATGAGGAAATAGACCCTTAGATAGGGACGAAGCCCCGCGTCCCACGGCTGGTGAGTCAGGACTCCAACCCTCCATCCAGGGCCAGCTCCCAGGGTCCGGCAGAGCTTAGGAAATGCGCCTGGAGGAGGTGGCCCCTGGGCTGGCCAGGAAGGGCTGTCCAGCGGGCAGAAGGCCAGCTCTGTGGGTGAGGGGCAGGCTGGCAGGGGCCGGGGGTGGGGAGCAGAGCAGGCATTTGTGTCCTGATGAGAAGCAGGCAGGGAAGGGCTGGTCCAGGGAGGCAGAGGGGCTGGCGCAGGCATGAGATGAGGATTCCAGGGAGGGGGCTCCAGCTCAGAGCCGCCAGGTGCCCTGCTGTCCCCAGCCTGGGCGGCTTTCTGCCTCCGTAACTACCCCCTCCTGCTGCAGGTGTCCGCCCAAATCTCACCTCACCTGAACGGCTTCCCTGACCCTCCTATTCAAGGAGCCACTCCGGTCTACCTCCAATTCACTTTTTTAAAAAGTGTGGTAAAATATGTGTAATGTAAAATTTAATTTTTTAACCATTATAAAAATGTTCAATTAAGTGGTATTAGTACATGGCCAGTGCGGTGCAGCAGTCACCACCGTCCAGCTCTGGGACATTTCCATCACCCCCAGAGGAAATCTTCTTCCCGTTAAGCGGCCATCCCCTGTCCCCAGCCCCCCGGCCCCTGATGACCACTGAGCTGCCCTCCGTCTCTGTGCCTCTGCCTGTCCTGGACATTTCCTGTAAAGGGAATCAGAATCGGACAGTATGTGGCCTTTTGCGTCTGGCTTCTTTCACTTAGCATCAGGGGCCTTCCAAGATGTAGCACGAATCAGAACTAACTTCCTTTTCAGGGCTGAGTGATATTCCACTGTGTGAAGAGGCCACATTCTGTCTACCCATTGGTCACTTGCTGGTCGTGTGAGTCATTCCCACTTTTGACTGCTGTGAACAGTGCTGTGATGACCCTCATGTCCAGGGCTTTCTCTGAACACGTGTTCTCCGTTCTCGGGTGACTGCGTAGGAGTGGGATCACTGGGTCCTCTGGTGACGCAACGTTTAACTCTTTGAGGAGCCGCCAGACTCTCTCCCCGGCAGCCGCACTATCTTCCATTCCCCGCAGTAATGGACAAGAGCTTCCGCTTCTTCGCCTCCTCGCCAACATTAGTTACTTTTTATTATAGCCGTCCTCGTGGGTGTGAAGTGCTGTCATTGTGGTTTTGATTTGCATTTCCCTGATGACATTGAGTATTTTTTTAATGTTTATTGGCCATATGCCCCATTCACTTTTTATTTCCTTTTCTTGGCTCTGTTTTTCCTTATAGACAAGTTCTACGAGTTACCCCTCCCTGTCACATCCCCTCTTTACTTACTCACTATCTGTCTCCTCCGGTGACTGAGTAAACTCCCTGAGGGCAGGAACTCTGTTTTGTTCTTTATTTTATCTGCAGGCCAAAGTCAGGGCGGGTATTGTGGGACTAAGTATATATCTGCAGAATAGCTCAAGATCAGATTATGGTTATCTCCCCAGCCCTGGGCCCGGCGCCTCCCTCCCTGCAGGTGGATCGACCTGGAGGCAGCGTGGTGTGGGGTGAGCCACAGCGGGTCCGGACAGCGGTCCCGACCACATTCCCCATCCTCCTCACCCACGGCTGACATTGCTAAGACAAGTGCAGTGTTGTTTTTAAAAAATGCACTGGGACCTTGGCAACAGAGCACCCTCGGCCATCCACCTTGCCCCTGGCTTGTAGGGAGAGAAGTGGGAGTGCAGAGTCCTGGTGGGGATGAGCAGGGTCTGAGGCTGTGAGAGCTGGAGCCACGGCAGCCACACAGAGTGCAGAGCCGGGGGGCAGATACCAGGGAAATAGTTAAGGAAAGTCAACAAGGCAATATGAGTGGCTGGGGTGTCGATCGAGGTGACTTCAGATTTTGAACTGGGAAGGAGGGGAGAGCAGTGGCACTGTGAACCAAGAGAGGAAGTTGGGAGGAGGAGCCTGTCTGGGGGCAGGGGAAGGGGAGGCTTGCCTTATACTGAGTGTGAGACATACAACAAGGGATCTGCGTCTGCAGAGGGGTTGGGCAATGAGTACAGCCCAGGGAGCCTGAACTCGGTGGGGACAGGGCTGGGGGGCCTGGTTTGAGAGGTGAAAATAAAGCATCAGAGAATCAGGGAAATTCAGTGGCCAGGCAGAGTTTCTGGGTTGGGGGGGGAGAGGGAAGGAGGGAGAGACAAGAAGAAAGAGAAGGAGAGGAGGAGGAGGAAGAGGGGGAGGAATGGGAGGAGGTGGGCTGTGGAGGAGGAGGGGGAGGGGGGAGGAGGAGGCAGAGTGGGAGAAGGGGAGATGCCATACAGGGGACCGCTTCTCTGGTGAGGGGCTGGGGAGAAGAGGACTGAGGCAGGAGCGGGGGTGGAATGGGGTCTGGGGAGAAACCAAGAATGGGGAGATTTTGAGGCCAAAAAAGGCCAGGAGGTGGAGTGGGACACAGACAAGAGAGAGAAGCAGGGAGGAAGGGAAGAGACAGGGGGGAGGGATGGGGCGTCAGGCAGCGAGGGGAGCAGGGAGGGGCTGGGTCCCAGAATCCTTCCCACCTGCTCTGAAGAAGGAACGGAGCGCAGGGCAGGGGGGTGGGGGCAGGAGATGCGGGGGCTGCAGTGTGAGGTGACGAAGCAGGTGCTTAGTATCCAGCCTGGAAAACTTGGGCTTTCAATGGCTAAAACCTCCTCCCACAGACCCCGGGAAAACTCTGAGGGGACGGACGATCACTACCTCTCCTGCTTCTGGCTGTGGACACCAGGCAGTGTGTGTGTGTGTGTGTGTGAGGAACCAGATGCTGGGGGTAACGGGGGACCTTCTTGTGAGCCTCTCCCTTGCTCATGTGATACTGGTCCATGCCTGGAATCTCTCTCTCTTGGATAAAATTTGCATCTCCCCGTTGCAAAGCAGAGTTCCCCAATCGTAAGACTTCTCCAGCTCTGAGCCTGAATAAAGAGAAAAATTCGGAGCCAAATACACCGTATGGACAGCCCCTCCCACCCCCAAATAGGGCTACTGTTATCACAATATAGGGCTCTTGACATATTTCTGGAACAGAAGCTTCTGACTACGGAGTGCTAGGCAGAGGAAGGGCACCCCATGAGAGGGTGCATATATTGTTTGAATGGTATGGCCAAAAATAAAAACAGAGAAAGCTTTCAGGAAGTTGTCCCTTATGCAATTAAAAACCAGGTAAGCATTTCATCTTCATTCTGAAATGAAGGGGATTTAGGCCTGACTTTCTTGGACAGTATGTTTTCTGATTTCATTTAGTCAGTCATTAATTTCTATCCATTTTCATTTAACACATCTGTATGTAAGCTCCCTGTAAGCGCCCTGACAGTCTCACTGGGAGGGAGACACAGGACCTGCCCCCATCAGTCGAGTCCCCACCTGGGTAAAGAGTTAGGTCTAACCCAGGGACAGAAGCTCTGCAGGCCGTTAGCATCCCCATGAACCTCCCCCACCGAGCGTGCGTTTGCTTCTTCAGGATGGACTTTTCCTGGCATAAAACATCTCTGTGCAATGATAGAGGACGTTTAGAGCGTTATCTGCAATCGTAGTTCTGTTGTTCTGGAATTGGGGTGAAACACAAATAGAGCTTGGGGTCTCAGTGCCCTAGGAGGTTTTTGTCCTGAAGGGAGGGGTGTGTTTCTTCCCAGATGTTGACACTAGGAAATCAGTGATTAGAAAGGTTAGCATAGGGTTAACTGGGGCTGGGACTGAACCAGGTCAGGGTATAGGATCAGCATTCTGAGTTTTGCTAATTTACAGTCGCAGATGACACAAACAAAACAGCTACCCAACTGGCATTAGCCTTTGAAAAATATGACCTGGGATCCTTTTATAGTAGCCCTGCTTTCCTGATTCTTAATTTTCTTAAATCGATAATAAAATGATACTGTATGATTTAGCACATACAAACTGCAGATGAGAGACTGAGCCAGGAAATTGGTAAAAGGGGGCCCTTGGGGGTTAAATGTCGCCCGCAGTGCAGGGCGGGTGACAAGCACAGTCAAGTTCAACTTGTCTCCTAATCTTCCTTTTCAACAGCAGCCACAGTAGACGTGTCTCCCCTCTGCACCCTCCTTAACAAAATCATTGCCAAGTGGAGTGAGCACAGGGCAATACAGCGTCACAGTTAAGAGGGTGGATTTAGGAATAAAACCATCCTGGTGGCTTCTCCAATCTGCCTCTTTCCAGCATGTAACTTTCTCTGAGCTTCAGTTTCCCCCATCCGTAAAATCGAGATGATAAAAGCTTCCAGCCCGCTGGAGTGTTGTGACAATTAAGTGAGCTAATGTATGCAAAGCTCTTAGCACATTCAATCACTGTTAACTGTTAGGATCACGGGTAACACATGAATAACAGAATCCGGCTGCCGTTTTCCAGCCGACGGCCACCCCGCCTCTCTTCTCTCTCCTGGGAGTTTCATCAGAAAGCCCAGTTGTGATGAAGTTACTCCTCTGCCCCAGACCTTGACTTATCAAGTTCAGACTCCCTTCGCGTGGCCTGGGGAGCCCCTCGTGAAGGTGGTTTATTCTCCTCTCCCAGCCACAACACCCTCCAGCCTCGTGAGCCCCACAGTCTGGGACCAGGCTCCTTGACCTAACATCTGATTCCCTCGGGCTGGTTCCGAGCAGAGCTGGTCAAGCTAGAGTTCATTTGTTTTGTGCCTTTATTGTAGCATTTACCACTTTTTTTTTAATGTAATGTTTTAAAGATTTATTTATTCATTTATTTTTTTAATGGAGGTACTGGGGATTGAACTGAGGACCTCCTGCGTGCTAGGCATGCACTCTACCACTGAGCTATACCCACCCCCACCACTTTGAGTTGTATCTCCTGTGTTACGTAGCAGAGTCCTTGAAAATGGAAACAGGACCCTGTCTATATGTCTCCTGCGGGATTTTGCAGGCAGTTTTGCACATAACCAAACAGAAAAGGTTGGTTGAATTGAATTGAAAAGTTGACTCTCTGAATGTTTATTGTCAGGAGGTCATTATAATAATGGTAGAGAAAAGGCTGGTTTGGGATCAAAAGAACTGGATATTTATGTATGCATGTGTGTGTGTGTTTATGTACACATGTGTGTGTGTATAGATTTCCCCATCTGTGAAATAGACATACGACATATGAAGTTCCTTTCAGCTCTGAGTCTGTGAATGTGAGTTGCTGGGCTTCCTGTCCTTTTAATGCATCTGCAAATATTGTAGCAAAAGAATAGCTCATCTTGGTGGAGTCTTGTAGTATGGAGCCCTGCTGCGCTCACTTAGCATGGTTTTCTTCCAGCCCATCCACGATGCTGCATGTGGCAGGATCTCCTTCTTTTTTCTTTCTTGGGGCTGAACTTATTATTGCTTTTGATGTTGTTCATAAGGAAAATAAGACACCTTCAATTTCCCAGAGTGTTTGAACTTAGATAGGGACGTTCAAACTACGATTTCTACTTTTCCTTTCTTTTTAGTTTTTGAATTAAGTGTCTTCAATGGGGTGCAAAAGCACATTTTACTCTACAACTTACAACTGTGTTTTGGTGATCGGTTGTTCACATGATATTCCAAAACAGAAGCACACTAGGCAGTTTTAATTCGAAATTTAATTCCCTACTGTGATGCAATTTGATACATTGTAGGCAAATTACAATCTGAATATTCCATTCAGTGCAATATGGAAAATAAAGTAATTTAGTCTGAGACAGTTGCTTCTGTTTTGTTTTGGGTTTTTTTGAGATGTCTGTTGTTTAAAAGTACACACAATAAAAGGAAGATTTATATGCAAAAAAAAAAAAAAAGACAGTAATAACCAGGGCTCTACCATCTGGAGCTGCCGAAATCTGACCGGGGTGGGAGAGCAGTCTGAGGGTGACAGACCAGCTCACCCCGTGCCCCAGTGGCCTTTCCCAGGCAGAGGCCACATGGAGCCTGCCTGTTGGTTCAGTCCTGCTTCTGAAGTCAGAGCGTCGAAGAGTTTCTCTTCTTCACTGCACTTCACACGTATGGTAGTGCCTCGCCCGCAGAAGACGTCCCGTAAGAGTCTCTCGAGTGGATAATCTTCCCTCTCATTAAAAATAACAACAATAGTGCCAGGATTTTTAAATACACTTATGACAGGACTCTGTGCTGAAAAACCAAAGCACAGTTGCCACCAGGAATAATGAACCGTCCTCTATACATTATGCATACATTCACTCACACAACTGTCACCGCATTCCTGTGGGCAAGGAGTTATAAATTCAGATTTTTTTCCACTGTAGATCGCATTTATCCTACAGCATTACATTATGTGCAAACTTTATCACTGTCTAAAATGATGCTGCATGTGCCTTTAATGTTTGCTATACCTCTCCCTGCAAAATGTGGTCTCCATGAAGTTAGAGATTTTTTTCTTTCACCTTATTCATTACTGTTTCCCTAACACAGTGCCTGGCGCATGATAGGGGCTCACTAAATACTCGCTAAAAAAATGAAATTTATAGCAAGAATCTGGTACTAAATAAGGACTATTAGAAAGGGAAATCACTTAAGCAATGAAGAAAGCTCATTCTAAAGAAGAGAATGAAGCCTGAGGTTTAAGGAGGGGGGCATAGGACTAATGGTAGTTTTTTACCCCTAATTTATTCAGGGGGGAAAAATGAAATGAGACAGAAAATGGGAAGCTGGGAATCCCTGGAAGGTTCTGGAAATGATTAACTGAGATCTATGTTTTATAATGTTGTTTAATGTTTCAGAGGTAAGAAGTAGGGGAGGGTATAGCTCAGTGGTAGAACATGTGCTTGACATGAGCTTAGCATACACAAGGACCTGGGTTCAATCCCCAGTAACTCCCTTAAAAAAAAAGAAGAAGTAAGAAGGGTTGGAAATAAATGTAGGTTTCATTTCCCCCACTTTTGAAGACTTTTCTTTAAAAGGGAAAGAATAAGGAAAAGAAAGATTACAAATTTAGAGCAAGTCCCTGGAAGAGATGATGGACAAAGATCACATGGAGGATGAATTAAAAATCTCAAAGGACAATGCATCTCTCCCGGCAGAGAGAAAGTAAACTCGGAGTTCAGAGGCTATCAGGGTAATCAAGTTAAGGAAACTGAAAAAAATCAGGAAAATTGCATCACTGAGCAGAGAGCCACAGATGGCAGGAACCATCCGGCTTGCCAACATGAGATCCGATGGCTTAAAGGAAACAGGAAGTTTGGGGGTGATTGTAGTCAGTGGAGCAAATAAGGGAGAAGTGGGTGGAATTTTAAGGTTGAAGATTTCACGACAAAAAGTTATTGGACAGTAAGAACTTTGAAATAGCACTCAAAGAGAAGATGAGTCATTCCAAAGAGTTTATAAAAAGATGTGAACATGTTAAGAATTGGAGGACGCTTGTCATCCTGAAAGTCTTAGCAGCAACCCAGAACTCATTCATTCTTTCATTCAGCATTTCTTTTTGGAAAATGTTTATTTTATTTTATTTTATTATTTTATTTTGTTTTTTAATTTTTTAATTGAAGTATAGTCAGTTACAATGTGTCAATTTCTGGTGTACAGCACAATGTCCCAGTCTTGCACATACATACATATATTCGTCATTCAGCATTTCTTGAATATCAGCCAGGCACTGGGGACACAAAGGTGAATGAATCAGGCCAAAAGGAAATCCTGCTTTCCCAGAGTTTACAAGGAATAAAACAAGTAATCTCACTGATGAATATATATACATATATTCTAGTGGGTGCTTTGAGCCCAGGAGCTCAGGGAGAAGAGAGAATAACAAAGGAATCAGGTCCGGCTGGGGTGGGAAGGGGTGGGGGTGTAAGCAGGCTGTCCATGCAGTGCCGGTTTGAGCTGGGGTCTGAAGGGGAGAGGGACGGGCCAGTGGAAGAGTCCTTTTAGAGAGAGAATGGCGCACGCAGAGTCCTTCGGGAAAGGATCGTGGCATCTTCCAGAAGCAGAAGGAAGATCAGTGTAGCCGGAGGACAGTCAGGAGACGCGGGGTAAACTGAGGCAGGAGCGCTGAGCAAAGCTCCGTCTGGCTGTCCCGAGGGTCATGGTGACTGGGGATTTCATCCCAGGAGCAGCAGGATGTCATACAGATTCTTGCTGACAGGGGAAATGGGCTGCGACCAGCAGCTGGACTCTCCAGCCAGCCAGCACTCACCAGTTTGTGCCCGCACTGTTTCTGTTTTTCCCACCTTGATGGACAAAGGTCTGGAGGCAGCTTGCTCGAACTTTCTCTGTCCTTCCTTCTGTCCATCCCCGACCTCTTAACATTTTCTCATGTAAATCATCATCTCTTTGATGCCCTGTCTGAGGCATCAAATACCATACATTCGAGGTCTAAAGGCTGCTTGTCCTACATTCAGTAATCCTAGACTGTTTTCTACTTTTGAAATTCTGGTCTGTCTCAGCCTTTTCATTTCCGGCGGCTACTACTGTGTCTGCCTCTCACTCTAATTGGATGCTTCCAATCTGTTGTGAGATGAGTAGCCAGGGGACTAAATGGAGAGGCTTCAGATGAGCTGGAGTTCGTGGGCTTTGTGGTCCCGTCGGATGCCTTGTAGGTTCCCTCCTATGTCCCACTGATGCTCTAAATTTCAGGACGGCTACAGGGAGCTCCATCTAGTGCCTTAGAGCTGTGCTGTCCAGTATGGTAGCCACTAGCCCCAGGCAGCTATTTAAATTTCAATTAGTTAAAATTAAATAAAGTGAAAAATTCAGGCCTTAGTCACACTAGCCACATTTCAAGTGCTTGATGGTCCCATGTGGCCAGCGGCCACCCTATGAGACAGCACAGATCTGAACACTTGTATCACTGCAGAAAGTTCAGGTGCACAGTACTGTTTTAGAGTGTTGGCGGAGACCTTGGACCAAATGGTGTGCATGATTGCCGCTAATATTTTTACACGTCTAGCTGACAGTAACTCCAGGCACGTACCAGCCTGTCTCGTTCCTCTAAGCGCACAAAAATACATTCTGTAAATTATTCCTTTCAGAATTGTTATAATTACTGTAATGTATTGAAGAAACGCTCAGGGATCTGCTATTTCCAGCAGAGAAATGGACCCAAAGCTAATTAAAATTCTACAGTTGCTCCCTGGGAAAATCTGAGCTCTTGCTTGATTCACCTTCCCACAGGGTCTCCAAATAGAAACCCGTCACATACGTGTCAGGCAGCCTTAACCATCTGTTTGAGAAATTCCAAGACACCACCCGAGCCTTCTTTAGTGCCTATCTCAACCTCAGGAAACCAGGTACGTTCCAGAACTTGAGACCATGGCACAAACAGATGCTCATTTTCTAAAAACAAAATCAGCTTGTTGAACTAATGAGCTAGTTACCCTGTGTCCTGAGCTCAGAATAGCAAATGAAAGAAGAAATAGACGGAAGCTATTCCGGCTGCATGTTACATAAAAGCCACGTCAAGGTGTGATGAATAATGCATTAGCGATTCCTTGATTTTTATTATGTGCCAGTGTGAGAATGCGGTCTGTGCCTAGAGGTTTCAGTAATAATCACAACAATAATGACAGCGCTTAGACATCACTCATCCCGGTAACAACGTGATGGGGACAGCGTTTCCCACATCTTACAGATGGAGAGACTGAGGCTCGGGGACGGGCTAGAGGCACAGCAGGAACCCAGCTCTGTGTCACGTGACTGTGCACCCCCAAGGCTGGCGGCTCAGCCCTCTGCTCTCAGATGCATGTGCCCCCTTCTCCTGGTACCTCTGGAGGCTGGGGAGGTGGGTCAGGAGGACTCAGCAAGGCAACGTGACAAGGAGAGGAGGTCTTAATGGTCTAAGCTGGTTGTGTCTTTCTGGAAGCTTCCAGACACTCTAGCTCCTCTGCTGACAGTGTGGCTTGCATGCACTAAACCTTGGCTTTTACTGACAATGGAAAAAACAAAAGTGGAACAGCAGCAAATTTTTTTCCTGACTGTTGTGATCAGCTGATTGGACATGACCTGAGTTTCAGAGAGAAATTCCACTTGACAAAAAGCAAATTGAAACAGACAAAACTACAGGAAGTCTCTAGACTGGGTAGGAACAGCCTGTCTCTTGCTCATTCGGTCATTCGTCCTCATCACTGTTTTCTGGGTAAAGTTCTGTCCATGCCGAGGCTGGGGTTTTAGGATTCTGTAAGGCCTCTCCCCTTGAGGACCTCAGCTGCTAACCTGAGTGGCTGTGAAGATGTTCTGAACACCTGTCCTGTACCAGGCACTCACGATCCAAAGATGAGTGAGAGGCGGCGGTTCCTGCCCAACAGGAGCTGGCAGCCTGGCCTGGGGACCGGCGGGTGAGCACACGCAGGCACACCGCCTCGCACTGTGCTTTGCGGATGTCGCGTTTTTGACAGATTGAAGGTTTGCGGCAACCCTGTGTTGAGTAAGCCTATTAGTGCCATTTTCCCAACAGCATTTGCTCACTTCACGTCTTTGTGTCATATTTTGATAATTCTCACAATATTTCAAACCCTCCACCACCAAAAAGATGACACTTTGCTGAAGGCTTAGATGATGGTTAGCATTTTTTAGCAAGAAAGTATTTTTAAATTAAGGCATGTACATTGGTTTTTTTTTTTTCTGTTTTTAGCCAGAATGCCGTTGCACACTTAATAGAGTATTGTATAAACAGAACTATCATATGCACTGGGAAACTGAAAAATTCCTGTGACTTGCTTTAGTGCGATATTTGCTTTATTGCTGTGGTCTGGAACCAAACTCACAAAATCTTGGAGGTCTGCTGATAATAAAAACACAGCAGGGCAAATGCTATGAAACCAGGATGTATGAAGTGTAAGTGAGTTGAGAACTAAATGCACACTTCCAAGCAAAATTTCCTAGTTATGGTGAGCCAGATGGGGATACAAGTTTAGAAATAGGATTAGCCGGGGAGCAGGTACTGGCTCTGGTTGGAGCTGAGACAACACAGACCAGGCACCTGGGCCACTGGCACCGTTACTGAGGCCACGGGGCCACTGGAGAGGCTGGCTCAGGACTTCATTTGGAACAATAGTTTTTAAAGCCATGATTCACCCATGGATAGAATCAGCTGTAATCACTGGCTAGTAAATATCTATCAGCAATACTGAACTGGAAGTGGAGAAATGGGCCAGGCATCAGAAAGTAACTTCAAGGGATGAGGGCCATGGACTCTCTCTCCATCAGGGCAAAACTGGGAACTGCAATTTCGAGGCAGGAAAGAAAAATGGGGGTGTGGACCAGGGAAGGACCCAGAGTTCCAGGGCACAGAGAATGGACATAACATTTGTCCCAGGGCCACAGGCAAATCAAGGGAAAAGGATCAAAGGGACCCAACCAGACCATCGTTCATGGTGCACCAGCCTGAACCCGCCCCAACCTGAGAGCGGTATCCCTGGGTCCAGCATCCTGCTCAGCCAGGATGGGGGACTCAGTATGCTTGTCTGAGAGAGAGTGTGGGAAAAGGAGGAGATTGGAGACGACGCCACATCTTGGGGAGACCCGGGAGAGGGAAAGGCGGCCAGGCCATGGGGTGGTGAGGACGACAGGGAACTGGTAGGCTGACTCCGTGAGGATTGTGGGCAAGTGGGAAGAAAGGTCGGAGTGGGTGGCTAGGCTTTATGAAGGCAGGAATGATGCTTTAGTTTTGAGAAGTGGGAGAACAGGTTCTTTCCATAAGACCACCACCCACTCCCCCAGGGCTGCACAGGAGGCGCAAGTGGTGGAAAGGGTCCTCTGCCTTCAGTGGGAAGGTGGCTGTTGTATACCGACCCTCACGCAGTGACAGCGACCCCACGGTGCCAGGAGTCTGACTTGGTCCCCTATCACTCCCATATTTCACAGTAGTCCTCCAGGACACAGTTCTTGAATTCTCATCTTGACTTCAGTACAAAAAAAAAAAAAGAAAAGAAACTGACACAGCTGAAAAGTTAAATATGAAATATACTATGAGTTTAGGAGGAATATTCTCTGTAGTTGGGGAGACTCAAGAAGTTTCTTCCTGTGGCCGCTTCTCCACTGAGACCAAGTCCTCATCTACCTGCTTACAGAAGCTCTAGGCAGGTACCCAGTGGTAGGGAGGGGTCTGTGGCCCAGGGTCCTGGTCCATTTCTCAGCCTGGGCAAACCTCCAACACCCACAGGGCCACTAGAAACTGCTGCCCACTAGAAATTTTCTTTTTTCATGGTACATTCATTTTTCATTTGTTCGAGTATTTAAAACTGTCTACTGCACGCCAAGCACTATGCTAGACACAGATGCTACAAAAATAAGATCCTTAGGGAGCTTCAGCTAAGTAGATTTATAACAGTGCGATGTCATAGGCACTCCAGCAGCAAGGAACTCCTGCAACAGTGCCTCGCCGGAAGGCACGTTTCTGGTGACTTCCTACAGCAATCCCCAAAGAAGTGTCACACGCCTTCCCTGTGAATGGCAGCAGCCCGCTCACACTCAGGAAGTCCTCGGGGGCCTAGCAATGCCCTAGGCAGGAAAGACAGAATCCCACGAAGGCCCGAACTCTTTATAACAAGACACCCAAGCGCCCATTACTGCAAGCGGTATCAATAAACCACTACTCTACAAAACCAGAGAGTTTAGAGTTTACTTTGGAGGCGCCTATTAAAGAAACTTGGCCTCCAAATCCTTGCCTGATCTCTAAGCCAGTCTCTGTCCCTGGGCTTCCCTTGGCTTCAGTGCTTGGATCCCCGAGTGCTGCGATAGTACAGGGTGGGTGGAGGTCGGGAGGTGTCTGCAGGAACTCAGGGACGCAAGGCACCATCTGTAAGCAGACACTCATCTTTGGCTCGGCAAACCCTCAGCCTCTTTCTCTGTTCTGCAGTCCTGAAGGTGCCCCGCTGCGGGCCCTCTGCCTCTCCCACCTCTCCAAGGCAGACTGAACGCACCCCGGTTTTACTGACGTGCCCACTCTAAGTTATTCAAACTGATGGGGGTGCCCAGATGTGGAAAACAATGAAAATGGGCTTGTAAGTGACTCTTAATACATGGACAGCAGAAAATTGTCATAGAAAGAGTATGCCGTTGGGATCCACTTGGGAAAACCAGAAGACTGGGTGTTACCAACATTTAAAGCACGCCCAATTTGAGTGATACTTAGTGTTGGCTAAAGATGGATTCCTTTTACTGCTTGGCCTCAGGATCTACATGGAGAGCCCATCTTAAAATTGAAACGTACCGTTGACTTAATACCCAGGACCCTGGCGCATCTGCGGATGTCGAATTCTGTCCTGTATCCTTTCCGTTTTTTTCCAGTTTACCCAATGTTTCTTTTTTCTGTCTTTCCACGTTTACTTGGAGCATTATGCACGCTTTTCACTTTCAGAAATCCTCGTGCAGAGCCGTCTCTCTTTATGAAAACTTTCCCCCAACAGAACCTTTTCGGTTTCCAGCACCTCCTTGCAAGAGTTGCTGAGCAGAGAAGCAGCACAGCCTGCGCTGAGGCGTGGACGCTAAGCCGTTAGCGAAGCTCGCTCTCCACAGTTAAGTGGCTCGCTCTCGCCCAAGCATGGCGCTCGCACTGACCCCGCTCTGAGCCTCTTCGGAAGGACAAATGGTCCCCTGTCACGGGCTTAGGGGGATGTTCACAAATAGTGAAACTAGGAACATTCTAGCTGCAAGCGCCGAGCATCCCACATGCCACTCCTGACGCCGCCTGTGGAAGGAAGATGCTTCCTTCTTGAAGCTTCTAAGCCGCTTACTGCTCCGTGTGACCTGCAGCACTGGGCTGTGTGCTCAGAGGTGAGGCTTTTGCCTGGGATGTTGTCCACGAGCGCACTTGTCCCCAGGAGCCATCTGATGCTTCTTCCCCCAGGTTTGGGAAGCTAGGATATTTCGACCTGCCAGCTGTGGTCTGAGTGGATGGAGGAGGGAGGGTGGTTGTGATGGTTTTGACACCTGTGGAAGCTCCCAGATGCTCTGCTTAGCCTGCTACCCTCCTCCAGGGCCCTGCCACGTATGTGCATGTCTCTGGCCTCCCCACTACTTGGGTCCCCCCACACACAACCCCTTGCCCACCCCACCCTCGTTCTCAATCTCCACTCCCCTTTCTCTTTCGAGAGGATCCCCATGTGTTGTTGAAAACATACCTTTGATTTTAGCCCTCAGGTAGATTGACGTTAAAGAACTTGAATAAGGTTGAAAATGTAGCTGTTGCCACCCAGAGCTGATCAAGCCATCTTTCCACATCTCCCACATCCGTCTGGGGACATCTGATGTCTGTCCGCATGTGTTTGTGCCGCCGACTTTAACCATCCTCTCAGCCCTGCCTGTAACAGGAACTTCCTTTCAAGATAAATTTAAACAGAAAGTCCACGATGCTATTCAAATCTCATCCAGAATTGCATCTATTTTTGAGAAGTTTTTTCTTAGCTCTGTTTAGTGATCTTTTCATGATGCCAAACGGCTGTCAGAAATCATATGGCAGGCAGAGCGTCCCACAGACGTACCAGTCAGTTGCCTTTAAGTCACCCTGTTGTTAATCCTCCAGAGTTTTAAGGGTTTTGTTGAGCTGGGAGGATGGGGAGATGTCTCGGCACCTTTGGTCCAGGCAAATCGGACCTGGAAAGACATTTATGAGCGTGTGAGGCCCAGGTCAGTGCTGAGGCTTCCACTTCTAATCTCGCCGT
The DNA here is from genome assembly GCF_048564905.1 of Vicugna pacos. Lineage (NCBI taxonomy): Eukaryota > Metazoa > Chordata > Mammalia > Artiodactyla > Camelidae > Vicugna > Vicugna pacos. Next base: position 18,053,889 of record NC_133021.1, on the reverse strand, counting down.
GGGGTTGGCTCCAGTTCCCTCCCTCGACCCCAGTAAATCAATAGCATGTGAATTAGAGCAGAAGTCAACAGACAGTGAGCTGATGGGGGCTCCTCCCTCTGCCTTGTGAGGACACCCCTGTCCCAGGGGCCTGGACGCACCCCCTTTCCTGCCGTGTCTCGATTTTCAGTTTCTGGTTTGACAGAACCTTTGACTGAGCAGGGAAAGGGCTTTTGGAGTAGACCAGGGAACAATCTAGAACGTTCACATTTTTCTTCTCTTAACTACCTCTTTTATCCACCCACCCATCACTGGCTGTCTGTCACCTGTGCAGATATTTCTCGTAAAAAGCATCTCAAGCAATTAGCAAGTAAGTAGATAGTGTCCGTGATGGGGTTGGGACGCTGATGTGCTTGGAGTGTATTTAGTGTAATTTGCTTGGGACACAAAGGAACATACACAGCACTGAAATCACGGGGCTGGGCCCAGCAGCTTCTTGGGTGACAACCTCTAAATGAAAGACCATAACATTTAGTTAAATAAGCACCGTTAAGTTGAGAAGGTGAGTGTTAATGAGGTTTTATCTCCTTGATGTTAACTCCTGGGACACAGACATTCCTTTGACCATTTTCATAAACATAGTTGGGAACAAAATACACTGGCCATTTTGAATTTATTTGACACAATCGTGTTTTTCATGAACTGTGAATAACTTTTATACTGCGGAGTTGATACGTGTGTGCACGCACTTTAAAAGCCTCAAAACACAAAAGCCTTGCTGTTCACTGGACAGCTGACATCTGCTGCTCATTTCCGAGTGATTAACTCATCCACGGTGACTTCTCACCCCCCTGGAGAAACCAGACGGCGTCACGGCTACCAAGACGGCAGTGGTCCTCCCAGATTCTAGGAAACAACTCTCCAGTCAATGCTAGATATTCTGCATATTCCAGAAGGGGTTTCCAAAAAGGTCTTCTGACACTTGTGTCCCTAGACAGCCATTAGAAGCAACTAAAAATATCCGGCAGGACCTCCACCTGTCACGCCATCATCTCTGCTGTTCCTGAGATCCCACAGATGGATGCACAGCAGTAGTTCTGCACAGAGCTGCCAGACGGGGCAGCCAGACGAGGCGGGGAGAGGAGCCGTGCTGTCCCGGGTCTCGGGGACAGGTGCTCCTCTCTGAGCCCCCAGCTCTCAGGGAGCCATTCGCCGACAGCTCTGCAGGGTGGTTCCTCGGCCAGGGAGAGGCAGCTGCAGGCAGAAGGCCCACCCTCACCATCCATGGCTTCTGCATCTCCTTTTTGGTTAGTGAGCATTCTTTTTTGTACACGCCCTTCCTTCTTAGGCTAGAGGTCACTTGTCCCTGCTGGGTCTTTTTTCTCTTCCCACCTCAAGGCCTGGAAACCAAATGGACTTCGTCCAGCTCTTCCTTTGGGGTCACTGTGTTTTTGAACCTGATTATTTTGAAAAGAGAAAGGAAAGCGAAATTGAATCAGGGCCTTCATCTTGCTGTCTCCCAAACTGTTTGATTTACAACCCGAACACGGAGCTGGCAGATTCCCTCTGCTTGTTCCAAGTCAACAAATGAACCCGGAGCCTGCAGTGAGCATTCCTCCCTCAGAACGGTGGTGTGCTCTGGAGCTCTGAAGGGCAACCGCTTTACCCTGAACGTCCTGTGGGGAGAAACACGTGCTGTTTCCTATTCTAATGCTAATCATCTATCTTTGGGAGTTGGAAGTCATATCAACTGCTTCCAACTGCCTGTTAGTAATTTTCACACTCAGCCTACTTGGCTTTTTTCTAAGAGATCCGCTCTCTCTACCTTCATGAATTTGAAGGAATAGTTGACTCAAGTCCAGTGAGGCTCCAGGTACCATGCTAGGTCTTTTTGAATAGGATAGACACATAACCCAATCCCCCTCTGCTTTTCCCTCCCCACATTTGGAGCCAGTCAAGTCAGGCAGTTGTATTACTGATAAAATATGTCAGAGAATGTGTTTTCAGTCTGTTGGCCACCACGTCCCTAGGTTAGATACATTTTCCCTGCCATGCACAGTGTGACTGCTGAACACCTACAGGCTGGCCCCTCAAACACAGGCTTGGAATGCGTACTGGACTGTCACTGCGGAGGGAGGATGGAGGATGGAGGAAGGAGGAAGGGGCCAGGCTGAGTGAGTTCAGCTCCTCCCCAACTTGACAATCAGGTACCACTTTGCCTCCCACCTGGGGTGGAGTGTGTGAAGGCATGAAGAGGCTGGAGTGTGACTCTGTGTCACCAATGGGGAATAAGGCTTTGTCCACATCCAGGTGCCCCTAACTCAGAAGAGCCAGGATTTCCACCCAAGGCTCTGGGCCCCAGGTCCGGGGTTCATTTCCCCATACCCATCCTGCTGTTCTGACAGGCAACAGCAGGGGTTCTTTAGCAAGAAATAAAATTCTACACAAACTTTGAAAGTATTCCATACTTTCAAAATAGAGAGAAATAGATCCATATACCTTTTAGAACACAATTTCTGACTTATCAACTTGATCTGATTTATTGGTTTATAAGAAGTATGTGAACATTTTCAAATCATATGCCTCTGACTGGAAAGAGTTCAGAGCCACTGGTTGGAAAAAGTTAGGTGGATAGCTCTTTGTTTCTTGATCTATTGTATGGGCTACGGGAAGTCCCATGGTTACTAGAGTGATGACACCTTTTGTCAGATGGAACAAAACATTGAACAAATTTTTTTTCAGTAGTGGGATTGGATTTCCACCCATCCGAGGTCATAATTAATCTGGATTTGTGACATGGGTCTCAGCAGGTAGAATTCACCATTGAAAGTCCAAAGCTAAGACAACTGGTGAGGTCCACACACAGACAGAACGTTCCACCTTGGGCTACTGACATCATCCTGTGGGTAAACAGAAAGCAGTGAGCTCTTGATTGTTGTCTAATGCAGCTCATTTCAGCTCAGCCACATAATACTCAACAGTGAAAAGTCGAAAGCCTTCTCACTAAAATCTAGAACAAGACAAGGATGCCCACTCTCACCACTTCTAGTCAACATAGTATTGACAGTCCTAGCCATAGAAATCAGGCAAGAAAAAGAAATAAAAGGGATCCAAATTGGAATAAAAGAGGTAAAATTGTCACTATATACAGATGACATGATACTTATATAGAATCCCATGAATTGGACAACATCACCTTAAATCCATGGGCACTCTTAAATAGAACAGGGAAACTGAGTCATGAATGATGCTAGAGATTTGGGCTCTCAGCCTAGCTGCAAAGAGGCTGGAGGGCATCTTGAGGGCTAGCCCATCACTCCCCACCAATACCCAGGATTTCAAACACACACCTTTGGTTCTTGAAACTAGTCCTCACATCTTTGGCTCATAACTCATATGGTCCCTCACTTGGAGGCCCTACCTTCTCCCCATCCTGTAGTGGCATCTCATTCCCTTCAAGTGGTCTTTTGTGATTGCACAGCTCTCCCTGGCCACTATCTTCTCAGAGTTTCTGCAAAACCTGTGTCCCATATAGCAATCCAGCACACCTTCTCTCTAAATTCATGGTAAATTTATTGAAAGCAACAATTATGATTCTTATCCATTGCAGAATTTTTGAGCAAGAAGGAATCTTAAAGTCAAGACTAAAGGACAAATGTAGAAATGCTATGGAAATGTAAAGACCAAAACAAGGTCACATAAAAAGGGTGACAAATAAAGCAGACGGTTCCCACAGATCAGGGTCACAAAATGTGCTCTTTTTGTAGTGAACCATGTTGGTTAAACCTCACTCTTCATTTTACAATGTGAGGGAATCACTCTTGAACACCACGTATATGGGCCATCCCCAGAAGACAGTCCTCCTCTGAAACAGTGAACGTGTAAAAACTGAACTGGAGCTCATGAAGAGACCAGAAGATTTTTTAAAAGTTATACAACTAGAAGAAAAGACACCAGTGGTGGCAGAATGACTGTTGGCATCTTAGAATCAGGGTTCTCGACGCCGCCAGGCCTAATAGCAAGATTGTTCCTTGATTTTTGTGGGAAGGATAGGGAGACAAACTAATCTGAAACCTGTATGAAAGTGGAAAACAGAACGAACACGGTTCAGGTAACTATAATGATTTCCAGAGTGCAGATAATTGCTATATTTGACAGTGTTAATTTAACTCACCCTCCCACCTCACGAACGATAGACACTTCCAGAGTCTTTAAATCTTCATTGCTCATTTGCATGTTTTCTTTCTTATGGTTTAAATGCCCGTATTTCTGTTCTGATTCATGACTGACCAGTGTTAGGGCTGATAGGTGAAAGTTTCATTTCATCCCCATGTACAATCACGGATTGAGTTACATAAACACAGATTTGATGGCTTAGAAAATAGGCATTTAGGCTTTAACTATTAAATAAAACTTCTCCCAGCTGTCTGTAGGTCCTGTATCCTGGGGTGTACAAGGAACTCTGCTACATCTGTTGAGTAGAGCAGGACACCCATAAGTAGTATGTTTATCTTGAAATCTGTTTGTGGTCATGTAAAGTGTTGTCTCAAAATCTTTTCTTGAATCATTTAGTGGGATCCACATGAATATATATATATACAGAATATATATGTATATATATACATATATATATATGTATATACATATATATATATACACAATATATATATATATATATATGTATATATATACATATATATTCTGTATATATATATATATATACACATATATATATACAGAAAATGTGATATGAGTTACTTTTTACAGGAAGTAAAATCCTCAGGAAGTAACTGCTTAACATTTTAAAAAAATTTGTATTACTTTTTAAAATTGAAGTCTAGTCAGTTTACAATGTTGTGTCAATTTCTGGTGTACAGCATAATGTTTCAGTCATACATATACATACATATATTCATTTTCACACTCTTTTTCATTATAGGTTACTACAAGATATTGAATATAGTTCCCTGTGATTTACAATAGAAACTTGTTGTTTATCTGTTTTAAACAACAAGTATAGTAGTCAGTACCTGCAAATCTTGAACTCCCAATTTATCCCTTCCCATCTCCTTCCCGCTCTGGTAACCATAAGTTTGTTTTCTGTGTCTGCAAGTCTGTTTCCATTTTGTAAATACGTTCATTTGTCTTTTGTTTAGATTCCACATGTAAGTGATGTCATATAGTATTTTTCTTTCCCTTTCTGGCTTACTTCACTTAGAATGAATCTCCAGGTCTATCCATGTTGCTGCAAATGGCACTATTTTATTCCTTTATGGCAGAGTAGTGTTCCATTGTATATGAACACCACAGCTTCTTTATTCAGTCATCTGTCAGTGGACATTTGGGTTGTTTCTATGTCTTAGCTATTGTAAATAGTGCTGCTATGAATGTTGGGGTGCATGTATCTTTCCCAGTTAAATTTCCCTCTGGATATATGCCCAGGAGTGGGATTGCTGGGTCATAAGGTAAGTCTGTTTTTAGTCTTTTGACAACTCCCTATACCATTTTCCATAATGGCTGCACTAAAGTGCATTCCCACCAGCAGTGTAGGAGGATTCCCTTTTCTCCACACCCTCTCCAGCATTTATTGTTCATGGACTTTTGAATGATGGCCATTCTGACTGGTGTGAGGTGATACCTCATGCAGTTTTGATTCACACTGCTCTGATACTTAGTGATAGTGAGCATTTTTTCATGTGCCTAGTGGCCATTTGTAGGTCTTCATTGGAGAATTGCTTGTTTAGGTCTCTGCCCATTTTTAGATTGGGTTGCTTGTTTTTTTTTTTTATTAAGTTGTATGAGCTGTTTATATATTCTGGAGATCAAGCCTTTGTCAGTTTCATCTTTTGCAAATATTTTCTCCCATTTCTCCTATAGGTTGTCTTTTCATTTTGCTTATGGTTTCTTTTGTTGTGCAAAGCTTATAAGTTTAATTAGGTCCCATTTGTTTATTTTTGCTTTTATTTCTATTGCCTGGGTAGACTGCCCTAGGGGAACATTGCTATGATTTATGTCAGATAATGTTTTGCCTCAAAATGGCGTAAAGACTGAAACATAAAACAAGACACTGCTTAGCATTTGGTGGAGGCAGTGGGAAGACGATGGGGAGGGCACTTGAAGGGTCTGCTCGGGTCTGAACCATTGTCTGACCTCGGACAAGCTATGTGCTTCATCTGTAATGACTTTGAAAGTTTCTCCAGTTCTGGAAAACTCTGTTTTTTTGGCATTATTTTTTTCTTTTCTTCTAAATTGCAGTATAGTTGATTTCCAATATTATATAAGTTGCAGGTGTACAATATAGTGATTCACAATTATAAAGGTTATATCCATTTATAGTTGTTATAAAATACTGGCTATATCCTCTGTGTTTTGCAGTACATCCTTGTAGCTTATTTTGTACTTAGCAGTTTGTATCTCTTAATCTCTTACTCCTGTGTTACCCCTCCCCTATTCCCTCTCCTCTGGTAACCACCAGTTTGTTCTCCATATCTGGAAAGAAAACTCTACTTTTGTAAAATAGGAGATTAGCTCTTCCTCCTTCTTATGGTTAACAAGAAGGTAAGGAGATAAAAACACTTCTGCAGATAGGGACCAGAAAAGAATGCATATTTGGAAAACCCTGGAAGTCTGCACCATCCAGTCTGGAATCAGTGGCATCTTCTTTTAAAATACATTTTGAATTAGGTTTCATATCATTCGATCAGAGGAGCCTCTTCTTTTTTCTTTTTCCTCCAGTTTGTGACCTTCATTAACAGTGAGCTGTCATAGTCTTCCTGTGGCAACATTGTTACAAAAGAATTCAATTTCTAAGGTATTAGAATAAGTGAGAGCTTTTCTTAGCAACACCTGAGAAGTGACTCTATTTTTCATCCTGCGGGAAGATGGATTTGACAGCTAATGGATCTGTTTTGTTCTAAAACTACCATCTGTTCCAAGGCACTTCTAAAGGTTTCTATCATCACCATTATGTGTGAGATGTATAAATACATATTCATAATTATTCATTTCTAAGAAAAAGGTAAAAACAATTAAACTTGGGCTTTAAAGATACAATATTTATACACATGCAACTCAATTTAAATTGCAGCAAATAAAGAAATTGGATATGCCCGCAGACCCTCTAGTTATGTACACATTTGATTGATATCTCTGCAAACTAAAGGAACATCTCATTGCACCAGAACTGCCGGCAATGCGGGGGGTAACGGTGCTACACACAGCTTCTGCTGATTCCAGGAGCGGCCCTGAAGCAGCTGTGTGTGACATCCTAGGGGGGGTGTCTCACTGACACTGGTTTCTCTACTAGTCAGGGCCATGCTGGCACTGAGGTCGGACATGCTGGCATTTGAATTCCAGGTTCAGAGTCAACTCCATGCCTTAACTTACTGAACTTGTTTGTTCAACCCTTTCTTCAATTCCATGATCCAATTAAAGCTCCCTGTAGGATCAAACTAGTTCTAACTGAGTTTTTGTCACTTTGGCCCCCCTCCCCCACAATCCTGACAGATAAAATATCAAAATATAGTGGCCTTTTGTTCTAGCCCTTTATTCCTTATTCTCTAACTAACCTGGTTAACCAGTCCATGGTATGAGTTCTCTAGGTGCCAATAATGTCTTGTCCCTCCCAGGTAACATAGATGCCTCTTGAACTTCACCTTGGGAGGCATTTGCCTTTATCTGGGGCACCATGGGGGGTCTGCAGGAAAGAGATTCAGGCCAGAGTAAAGATGTGTTCTATTGCCTTCAGTGAATTTGGAATACAAGCATTACCTGGTATAACTCTACAGTAGGGCTGCCCTGTGAAAACAAAATTTGTTTTCCTCTTTCAACAAACCAAGAGCAAATCAGACGTCTTGCAAAAACTTGTACAAATGAAAAAAATAGGGTTTAAAAAAATAACATTGTCATAATCTGCAGAAACTGTTCTAAGCAGGGGAGACAAATGTGGAATCCTAGTGTCTGGTTTCCCTAAGTGCAGAGGTAGGTAGGAATGAATTAGATCAGCCAACCATGGGTGCAATTCAAGGTCTCCAGCTCCTGAAGCTCTCTTGCCCGCTACATCCTAGGATCCGAATCGGAGTGGCCATGTTGTGTATCATGTGACCGAGCGCCCCAGTCACAGCTGCTTGGAGCCTGGTCAGTGAACTGACAGAAGGCCAGCCAGTCCATGGCCAGGTGGCCAGATATCCTGGAAGAGGTTTGGCAGGAAAAAAAAAAAAGCTTTGCCCAGAGATAATGGTGATTAAGAACACTAATTAGTGATGATTAAGTACACTAGTCAGTTTCTGTCTCTTGGAAATGTTGCTCCCTAGACCCTCACAGAGCCCGTCTAGAGCAGTACCACCTCCCTCACTCAGAAGCTCATTGTACTCTCTGCACTCTGCTGCCAGCTAGCCAGCGGCTCCTGCAGTCCCTCCTCTTCCTGACCTACCGACAAAGTAAGGCAGGTCCCTAGACCAGCACCCCAGCAGAGGTGAGTTTCCTTGGTGCTGAGTGGAATAGCCTCCCCAGGGTCTGACAGCTAGAGCCAGAGTCAGATCTGTGGAGCCCTTACCTCCATCTCCTCTACATCAAATAAACTTTCCTGCTCCAAGGGCGTACAAAAGAGGATGACTGTGACACCCGACCATCCATCACCAAGGTGTGTTTAAAACACTGGCCGCACCCCCTTCCCTCCTGAATGTTGCCGAATCCCGATAGCTGGGCCACCATCCTTCCAGGCGTCATCAAGAAGAAATGCCTGCGGCAGAACTGACATGTCTAGTTCTGAAGAGGAACGCACTACCTCCTGTGGACTTTTCATGGAGTAGCATGAAAAGGGCCTGCTGCCAGCCAGTCATTAGAGAAGTGACTTCTCTGATTGGTTGTTCCAGATCCAGCTCGTTCCCAGGCATCACAACCAACATTTACTGGTCTTGCCTTTGGGTTAGAGCAATCCACTCTTCCCTCCAAAGCATCAGGCTCTGTGTTGCTCACCTTTGTCTGGCGTTTCTGCCATTAGAGCATCCATTTCAACCATCTTCACAGGCTTGATGGAGGAAGTGCATTAAACAGTGGATCTCTAATGCTGATGCATTAAAAGAAAAAAAAAGAAAGAAAGAAAGAAACCCTCATCTGGCCCACTGGGAGCCCAGAGTGCCTTCCCGACCAGACGTTTGACATCCTACAATTGCCATCAGTCCCTGTGTGTTACATGGTTGTGACAGTTACAAGGTGAAGTCCCTGCAGAGCGTCTCTGAGATTTGTCAGGGAATAAGGTTCACACACACCCAGTTTGGTTGACCAGGGTGAGCTACTGGAATTTCAGAGGATAAGCTGTACCTGTCCTTCGTGACTAAATTATGAAGAGCATGGAAAGCAAATCAAAACCACCATGAAGTACCACATAACACCCGTTAGGATGGTTATTTTAAGAGAAAATAAAAAAATAACAGGTGTTGGCAAGGATGTGCAGAAAGTAGAACCATCACGCATTGCCAGTGGGATGTAAAGTGGTGCAGCCAGTGTAGAAAAGAGTTTGGCAGTGCCTCAAAAAGTTAAACATAGAGTTACCATATGATCTGTAATTCCACTCAGAGGAACATACTCAAAAGAATTGAAAGCAAGGACTCAAACAGATATTTCTGCACCAGCATTCATAGCAGCATTATTCACAGTTGCCAAAAGGTGGAAACAACCCAAGCATGGATTGACAGACAGATAGATAAACAAAGATGTGATGTGATATATACATGCAGTGGAATATTACTCAGCCATGAAAAGGAAGGGCATTCTGATACACAGATGAACTTTGAGGATGTTAATACTAAGTGAAATAAGTCAGACACAAAATGAAAAGTAGTGTATTATTCTACTCTCTGAGGCATTTATAGAGAGAAAATAGAATAGAGGTTACCAGGGGCTGAAGAGAGGGGGGGATGGGGACTTACTGTTTTAGGATAGAATTTCTGTTAGAGAAGATGGAAGAGTTCTGGAAATGGATAGCGGTGGTGTTTGTACAACATTGTGGATGTACTTAGTGCCACAGAATAGAACACTTAAAAATCGTTCAAATGGTTAAAAAAAAAGTATGGAAAAGTAAATCTCTTTTCTCAGTTCCTTGCCGCTCAGCTCCATGTACTGCCTTCTGCCCACGTCTGTGGTCACCTGGCCACAGAGATCACTGGAAGCCCCCACTCTGGAGGCAGGTGGCATGGGACCCTTCCAGCTGCCTTCCAGCAGCATGGTTAACACTCTCTGCAGTCCCAAACATCTTCTTCCATTTTTCCAAGTTCAGTCAAATCCACGTCCCTTTCTCTGCCTGCCATTCTGGGCAAGTGAATTTGGCTGGAGAATGTGCCATCTCTTCTCCCCGAGAAACCCTTCTCAAATGAATAAAACATAGGCCTGAGCAGTTCGGCCTGAGCAGCTGGTTCTCGCCAGCTTACAGAATGTCTTTTGTTTTGCTCCATCCTCGGCAAGCAGGATGGCTCTGCTCTGATGTTGATTCTGATCGCTGGGAAGTTGAGGCTGGCAGGCGTCTGTCGGTCGCATCATACCAGAGTTCAGCTGAGACTCGTGACTAGCAGTGCCACGCTCCCCAGGCTACACGTGTGTCCTCATGTCGTCCTGACCGCACAGAGATGGCCCTTCCTGATCCCACCACATAATTCGAGAAAAGATAAGTGGGCAGCATGGGGATGCTGTCCCTTGCTGACACAGGCAGTCAGTCTGGCTTCTGCATCTGGCTGGGTGAGCCCCACAGCCGCAGAGGACCACCCAACTTTGAGGCTGAGCCCCAGCTGTGGTTTCTGCCAACAACAACTGCCCAGGCAGTGTGATTATTCTGATACAATGCAAACACTGGCATGCAAACTGGAGAAAGAAATCACTCTGTCAGATTTCTGGGTGGGTACCACATGCTCAAAAAGTCCCTGCATGAACCATATTTATAAATGAGAAGTGAAAACACGGATGCCCCAGGAAGCATCAGGCTAACTCCGTTTGTCATCTCAGCCGAGAAGATTCAGAACAAATGACATGGGGCAAAGGGTGTCACAATGTAACGAGGAGGCAGGAGGGGCAGGTGGCGCTGACAGAGGCACATCGGCGCTTTGGTTTTCCCTCTAATTCATCCCAGGGACCCCCCACCCCTTCACAAATACCGCTGAAACAAACTGCCCCCCTTCCGAGTGCATTTCTTCCTTCCCACACACTCCAGCTTTTCCACTGAGTTGCTTCCTAATCTGACGGCATGATGCTGACAGGCTGGCATCTGCTGGGGTCTGGTGTTCGGTGTTTTTGATGCGACATCGGCTTCATTTCATGCAAGAGTTTCTATTGGGATTAAATGTAAGTTTCTAGGCGGGGGTGAAGGAGATAGCCTGGCTTCAAAATCCAACAAAGTAAGAGCAAACCTGGGGGCTCTAGTCCCTCAACTGGCCCTTGGCTCACTTCTTATAGAACAATTACCCAGTGTCAGTGCCCCGCACAGGGAGGTTACATCAATTAGGCCATTCCCTGCAGTCGGGATGAAGCGGCGTGAAATGTCACCAGGCTAATGGGTTTAATGAGGAGAGCACACCCTTCCTGAGGTTTCCCAGTAAAACATCCCGGAAGCAGCAAGTAACAGTCTGTTTCGTGGGCTTTTTCTTCATCTTGGAGGGAACTGTGCTTGTGCCTTCTCCTCCATCCCCAAAGCACATCTCTCCTTTCAGAGAGTCCCTTCACCCTGACCCACTCCACTCTGGAAGAAGAAGATGGCTTCTGGAAATCTATAGAGATTTCCTGCTTGTGTAACCAAGATTTAAATAAAATCATTAAAGCCTTTAAAAACTGGTCAGATGTGGGAAATGGAAAAAAGGGGCCTGCCTTCGAAAGTCGGCAGGTATTGAAAGCGTCTTGTGTTGGGGATGGGATGGACATCACACCGGGGCTGTGGGTAGGATGCAGGTAACCTGTGCCCCACCACGACTCTGCTCTGAGGATTGTGGTCACAACCTCTACATCCTTTTCAGATTCCTCGCTGCCGTGGGGATCACAACTGCAGGTCCCTGGAAATCACTGCCGTGGTGTGTTTGGGCGGAGGCAGAGGTGGCCCGTCCGCCCTCCCGTGCTGTGACCCACCTGCACACGTGGTGAGACATCCACCTGGGAGCATTTAGAAGCCAGGCCCAGGTAGCCAGGCTGGCTCTTCTGAACGTCTAGGCCAGAGAATTTGGCTCAAGACACACAGAAAGAGGACTTCAACCTGAAATCACCGAAACTTTCAGTGAGTTTATAGTAATGGTCACATGATGTGCATCTCGGCCAGTTGCCTGCTTGGCGCCCTCCCATTAAATCTGGAAGAAAAGGGTGAAAGGCGGTGAAGTAATGTCCCAGCCACAGGTACAGGAGGTGATAGGGGGGTATCCAAAGGAAGAATCACGCAGATTGATCTGGCTCGTGTCATGGATGCTTCACAGGGTACCCTTGATTTTGTACCCGACAGTTGTTTTGTCCCAGTATGTGTGGTCAAGTTTAACACATTTCTTCATCCTCTCACCATTGGGCTAAAACTGCTCTTCTAAATCCTGAAAGCTGGTGCTTATACGGGCCTCTTCACACACACACGTGGAGCCGGATCCTCAGATTAAGCTCTGAGATTTTCACATTTCACGTTAAACATGAGCCCTCTCATGGCAGCGTCCTCCTGGGATCCTGTGATAGCTGGGCTTCCAGCAGAATGAAGGGACCTCTGCATATCCTGCCTGACATGGCCTTTGGACTAAGTTCTAATGACATTTGAGGAGCTTTAAGGAGCTCTGACACTTTGTTTTAACTTGCTCTGTGTGATACCGGTCTCTTGTCTGGGAAGAAGGAAGGAAGGAAAGCACAATCTTGCTTTTCCAACTAAAAGGCTAAGTGGAACAGTCCTTCTTAAGAACATATCATCTAATATCTCTGGAACGTTTCTCCTACAAAAAGCAAACGAATACAGGCAGACCTCAGAGCTATCGCGGGTTCAATTCCAGACCACGTCAATAAAGTGAATATAGAAATAAAGCAAAGGGGAGGTAGAGCTCAGTGGTAGAGTGCATGCCTAGCGTGTATGAGGTCCTGGGTTCAATCCCCAGGACCTCCACTAAAACAAACAAATAAATAAACCTAGCTTACCCCAGCCCTCCAAATTTTTTAAAAAAAGAAATAAAGCAAGTCACACAATTTTTTTTGTTTCCTAATGCATATAAAAGTCACGTGTACCCTACACTGTAGTCTATTAAGTGTGTAATAGTATTGTGTCCAAAAAACAATATACATACCTTCATTAAGAGTATTTTTATTGCCAAAAATACTAGCCATCATCTGAGCCTTCAGTGAGTTGTAGTGACAAAGCTCACTGATCACAGCTGGCCAGAATAAATGTAAGAATGAAAAAGTTTGGGATATTGTGAGAATTGTCAAAATGTGACACAAAGACAGGAAGTGAGCAAGCGCTGTTGTAAAAAACATGGCGTCAACAGACTTGCTCAACGCAGGGTTGCCCCAAGGCTTCACTTTGCACAAAACACACGTATCTGTGAAACACACTAAAACGAAGTCTGCCTGTAGAGAAATAACTTTCCCCTTTGATTTTCAACAAATGAGGGGGCTGTGCTCAGAAGTTACATTTGATCCCCACAAAAGGAAGACACTCATGGGTCTTGCTGGCAGAGTGCCGTCACATGCCAGGAGTTGCCATTCCTGTCACTCATTCTCACATGAGCCCCAGGAGGGACGCAGCCTGAGGACAGCGAACATTTATTACACGTCAACTCTGTGCTGGATGCTTTCAGAGAAGATCTTTTTTTTTTATTGAGTTATAGTCATTTTACAATGCTTTGTCAGAGAAGATCTCTTTTGATCCTCATAACCAGAATGTGGCTTATTATCCTATAAGGAAACCAAGGCTCAGAGAACTGAAGTGATTTGCCTGAAGACACACAGTTAAAAAAATGGCAGGCTGGAGACCCAGCTGAAATCTGCCTGACCCCAGAGCCTGGGCGCCTCTTCCTTCGGTGAGATTAACTCCTGACCAGCGAGGGAGCTGGGAGGCACTTCACAGAGAACCCACATGGGGCAGCCAGCCGGCTGCCACGGAGTCAGACAGGGCAAGTGGAGGACGATTACTGAGAGGTCCCGTCCCATCAGGAGCCAGTCGATTCCAGGGGCCGCCACAAGCTGTGACTTTTTGGTGCTCATTTGAACCAAAAAATGCAGATTTCTGAGCCCCACCTTTGGGTTCCTAGCCAGTGACCACTACCCACTTTTTTTTTTTCCCAGATGGCCCATACATTTAATTAAATCAGTTGATGGCATTTCCAGCCCTAATGGCACCTGTTGTGAATGGCAGTTGTCATCAGGTATCTTGTCACTGAGAAGTTCACCGTCTGCTGTGATGAAGGAGGCCTTGTGCATATAGGAATACTGCGGGAAGGCGTGCGATTATTTTGAGATATTAGTAAAAATGGTATTGATATTAGTATGGCATGGTGCACAAAATATAGCATGTAACCTGGAAAATTGGAATGTTAAATACACTTTACTGAGTAGTAGTGGGAGTTAACAGTGCACTAAAGATGTTTCATGGCCTTTAATTTAAATGCCAGGTTAAGTTTTTATGATACTAGCATCTGGTCACCTGCCTTTATGAGGAAGAGGGGAATATTTTGTTCTCCCAAAGCAATGATGTATTGGCTGGGGTTCCTTCTTACTGTCTTTATATTAGTGTTTCAATTCTCCATCCAAGAACACCTGTCTGTCTTTTACCTTTTAAGTATATTCCCTTAAACATAGGTATTAAGACTTTAAATTTTACATCCAAAGGCTGAACTGCTTACATCCTACAACTGCTTCAGCATTAGGATCTTGGTCCTCATATTCCCCAGCCTGTCACCATCTCCGTTCCCATGTGCTAGTGCCCTGTTCATACTACAATTCATTAGAAAAGTAGGGGGAGGTAAAGATGATGATGATGATGATGATGATGATGATGATAATATTGGAACAAGTTATTGTGAGACGGCAGCAGAGAGTTAGTAACTAGGAAATGTTCTACATTTTAAATTAATCCTCCAACATATAAAAGTCATCCTAACCTCATATGTAGATTGGCTGATAAGCAGGTGGGCCCTGACCACAAACAAGGCAGTGTTCTCTGGAAAAGATATTAATTTTACTTATGAATAGCACCTGTTCCAAGAATGTATAATATTATGGCTCCAGTGTGTGCTGTATAAGGAGGAAAACCAGGGGTGGATTTAATACTACATCTGTGACTGGTTACTTATGGTAACCTTCAGGTATTTGGTGGTTTCAGCAAAAGTTCTAATGCACATTCCAGGCATCAAGAACCATAGGGAAGACTGTAAAAATATGGAGACAGAGAATGAATACATTCACTCGTTTGGGAAAATGAGAACGTACACACAGCTCCCTGCTGGCTTGAAAACTGCACTCAATCCATCCTCTCCCAGGGGAGCATCCCGTGTGGGGACTGAGGTGCATGCTAAGATGGGGGTGTCACTGGGCCTTATCAGTGGTGATCACGAAAAATGGGCCAAGTTACCCTTTTATCCAAGGGATATCCATTTCTCCAGGGGATGGTAGGTAACAAAAGAAACTGCAGGAATTATCCAGGAATTTACTAACCAATTGTTCCAGCCAAGTGAGACACTGGGTTTGGACTTTTATTGTTGCTTTTTTAACTGTTGGTGATGAAAATCTGACTTTCACCAGTGATTTACGTTCTTTTCTCAGACTTAACGTTTCATGTCTACTAGTTCTCTGCCTGCGAATCACTGATTATTCCCCTTGACTCTCTTCTTTGCATGTTTTACATTATTTGCTTTTAAGTTTAGTTTTTGTTGGGTTAAACCAAATAGCATGCAATCTGATATCAATATCTATCTATTTATCATCTATCTATCTATCTATCTATCTATCTATCTATCTATCTATCTATCCCTTACCTGGGTACGTAAGGGGCTAATAAAGTTTAAGAACAGTCATCTGGGTTTACGACAGAACACAGAAAGAACAAAAGTAAAACTCAAGACAGATTTGAAACAAATTGACAAAAATATCGAGAAAACTAGGCATTTTCTGAAAGTACTGGTCATTTTCCCTTCAGTAACCCTCAGCTCTCCACTCACTGTTTTCACCCCACTCATAGGATGAGGATTTATAACTCGGGGTTTGCACAATGTGAGTTTGGATAGCCATTTTTCACTTCAGAGATTCAACAATTCAATTTCGTCTACCTGTTCAAAGATATGGTGCTAGGTTGTGGTAAACAGAGAGGTTGATTTGGGTCTTAAGATTATAAAGGTGAGTGAGCGATGACTCAGAGAGGTCAATGCCTTTGACAGAAAAGTTGAATGTCACTCACAGTTCCCCTAGAAAGGAGAGGCACACCACGCCACGCAGGGCCACAGAAGGTAGGCACCAATGTCCCCTGGGGGCCAGAAAGGAGGAAGGGGAAAGCACACACCACAGCCTTTACTGGGTCTCAGTGGGAAAGGCAGGGCAGGGCTGGGGAAGCAGCTTGGGACTGGCTGGTTTAAATAACTGTGGTGGGCTTTGGGGCATCAGGGCTGCCCCTGGTTGTCTGGGTTGATTTAGGGCAGGGGAAATACTGGCTTGGTGTGCGAGAGAGAGATAAGGAGGTGGTTTATAGAATGGGCTCCTGGTCACAGAAAAGTTGTAAACGGCTGAGGCCGTTGATTTAGCCCCATGATTGACGGATGCCAAATAGATAAACATGGAGCCGAAGGAAACAGAGTTAGGGCGGGAGGGGGGCAAGCCCTTCCACCAGGAACTCAGGCTCCAGTAGCTGAATTGAACATGTAGAATGATGCAGCAAATCCAAGGTGTATCACGATGAACGCCACCCTAGCAGCTTAAACCAAATGCAGTGGGAGTTTGACGGAAGGAAACAGCAAAGATGTGGAAAGCTGTCTTACTGGGGAGGGGGGCTCGGTCTGCTCAGCACTCAGCTAGAATCACTCCTTCAAAATCATATGACCCTGGAAATAAATCTCACCCTCAGATACGTGGGAGAACTTAACACATCACAAACGTTAACTAAAAGGGAGTTCTTGCCTCTCCCTCCCAGCCTAACGTCATTTTTGTATTGCTAGCCATCACAGACTTCATAGAAGTCCCATATAGTATTCTCTCCCCAAATGGAAGCTTTTTTTTTTTGCAATTAATTTTGATAACCAACTTGTTTCATAGTTACTCATGTGTCGCCCATTTTTCACCTTAAAAGTCACACAGGGTTAAAGAAAATACTCAACTCGCTTTTGGCCAATTCTCGATTAGCTGGTGTCAGATGAGAGGTGAGAGGTGGCCCGGAAATGCCGGTGTCCCTGTCCGGACACTCTGGCGCTGGCCCACATCTGTGTCTCCCTTGTCCCTGGCGATCCCAGTCAGCCACTGTCACTCCCTGGAGGACAGGAAAATTGGGTTTTCCTTATAAACCTGGCAAAGAATTGTAGACTGTGGGCAGGAGGGTGCTTGGAATGTTCTGTCAGCCACTGGCGAACAGCAGCTCTGCTGCAGGGCGTGGGGAGAGGCCCAGAGGCTCTCGCATTAATGTGCAGCCTGATGGAGGGGAGGGTGGACAGAGAGACAGCAGACAGCGCACAGTGCTTTTTCTCATGCAACCACCAGCACATCCATTCTCCTTAGAGTGAACGTACAGGATCGCACTATGCCTGTCATCCCTTTTCTTAATCCTCAGGGTTGTGAGTTTTCTGTTGGGGTTGGTGCCAAATCTTCTAAGTCAACAGTTAACAGACACCTGTTGCACTTCGTTCCCTGGAGGCGTCCCCCGGCACTGTGCAAGGACATCCACGGCCACTGTTTTTTGAATGTTTACTATGCGCCTGTCATTCTGTTGGGCCCTTGGCACATTAGTTCTCTCCCTGTGCTCTGGCCTTGCTTCTCAAACTTTCCCATGGGTACGAATCATCTGGCCCTTTACTCGAAGTACAGATCCCAGGCCTCAACTGTAGGAATGAAACAGTCTGATCGTACCCAGCGTGGCCAAGGCCCAGGAGTCTGGCTCCCAGTCAGACTCCCAAGTTGATTCTGAGGGAAGTGGTCCACGGAGATCACTTTGCAAAACAGATTTCTGGTTCGTGGTTAAAAGTAATTATTCATTGTAGCCCCTGAGTTACTAGAATGTATGTCAATATTTAGAAACAAGGTTTATAAGCATCTGTTGACCTAAAACCCTTTCTAGTTTTTGTGTAACTATCATTGTCTGACTCTAGGACAAGCCAACTAGAGGGACTTGAAGATATTATCAGGAACATTCATCTTTTTAAAATAGTAGAGCGGCTAGAGTTTTCACAGACTAAGAAAAACATCAAAGAATATTAAGTCAGTTCAAGGAAACCCTGTGGTAGGTCAGCACTGGGGCCCTAAAGCCAGGAGGGAGGAGGGTTTTCCTAGGTCCTTGAAAAGGCAGCAAATCAAAGAAACAAGGGTTTTGTCCTTTCTTTCTTTCTTTTCTTTTTTTCTTAGGAAGGCTATTAAGCATTCTTTCCCTGGTCAGTGCACATCTGCCCCGATGACTCAGTAAACCATGTTCCTTCCTGAGGCTGTGAAATCCCTTCTCCAGGACCCGGAGAGGGGTGGGGACACTGGGCCATTGGGGCTGGATCCCGCCACATGGTCCCGGGCGGCCCTGGATATCTGAAAGCATCATGCTCAGAGTTGCTTTAAATCATGTTTTCTGTTTCCTATCAATCACTTTAGTAGTAGATAGATTTCTTTCCCCCTGGGTTTAATGCTCCCAAAATGAGGCAGATGAGAGGGAGGGGCTGAAGTTACATCAAAGTGAGAGTGGGAGGGGACGAGGAGGGATGTCATTCTTCTTATGGCCAAAATAAAATGTATGCAGGTGCTTTTTGTGACAAAGACGTATGACTAATGAAGAAATGCCCTTTTAGTTAAAAACATAATGAGGAGCAGATGTATACCTGTACACGTGTGTGTATACAAAAGGCAGAAGACCACATGCATGCACATGGCCGCACAGCTGGGTCTCACATCTCATGCCGCCACCCCAGGCCTGTGTACCGGTGACCAGGGTGGGGAATGGGTGCACTGAATTTTCCCATCCACTTGTATCTTTACTTAGGGAAGCACCACGCTCCTGTACCCCACCTCTATCTTCTTATATTTGTGAATCAGACATTCGCCCCCCAATACTGATGTACCTCTTCTATCTTGCTGGTCTTCCTCTTCACAATTGTATCCCCGAATCTGCAGAAGAGACTCCCACCCTTCTCCTTGCTCCCCCCTACCCCCACCTTCTAGCCTCATTTTTTTCATTCTGCTTGTTCATGTGAATCGGCCCTTAGTCATGGCTGGAAAGCATTAGAGCAGGGCCAGTGCTGTATCGGAGCTGCGGAAAGAGGGAAGCCAAACATTCTGAAATGAGGTCGTCACGATAAAGAGCCAGTGTCAAGAAACCACAAAAATCTCGGGAACTGTGAAGTCATCTTCTCCGGAATCTCCACTGGCTCAATCTCGTTACCTTCCCCTCATTAAAGCTGCCCTTCCCAGCCTTTCTGCCCAGTTTCTTATGAAATACACTTTCTATAAGTGTTGGTTTAGCTTGCTCCTTGCGTGGCTTCAGTGTTGTTCTCTGCTGCGACTTGACAGCTACGTTATGAAACTTCGGTGGGTTTGACCCAGAAACCCAACAATATAACATTGTTTATGGGGAACCATGTCCTGATCTCAGTTGGCAGGTTGAGAAATGATCTTGGGGGAACATTTGGCTTTAAGTGTATGCATAGTACTGGACACATACAGATGCTTCACAGCCAAAGGAAAAAAAAAGTTATTTCTTTGAGTTATTTCATTGACAAATTGGGGACACAAGGGAATGGTGTATCAAAGAAGCAACCTATCCCTGAGAGATGCTTTTATGACAAGAAGCACCATCACCACTGTCTATAACTGTGATTTCATAGGAAAGCCTCCGCATTTTTCTTTTTTTTTTTAACACCTTTATTGTGGTCTGGTTCCTGCGCAGTAAACTACACGTATTTCAGATATATAGTTTGATGAATCTTGATAGCTGTACACAACCATGAAATCATCACCACAACCAAGATAGCTGACATTCCCATCGCTCCCCAAGAGGTGCAATTTTCGAATTCCCAATATACCCCTTTCTACCCCCTTTACCTTCTGAACCATAAGTTTGTTTTCTGTGTCTGTGAGTCTATTTCTGTTTTGTAGATAGGTTCATTTGTGTCCTTTCTTTAAGATTCCACATATAAGCCATATAATAAGGCATTTTTCTTTCTTTCTGGCTTACTTCACTTAGAATGACAATCTGCAAGTCCATCCATATTGCTGCAAATGGCATTATTTTATTATTTTTTCTGGCTGAGTAGTATTCCATTGTGTGTGTGTGTGTGTGTGTGTGTGTGTGTGTGTGTGTGTGTGTATCTCACATCTTCTTTATCCAGTCATCTGTCAATGGACATTTAGATTGTTTCCATGTCTTGGCCATTGTACATAGTGCTACTGTGAACATTGGGGTGCATGTGTATTTTTGAATTGTATTTTTCTCTGGATATATGCCTAGGACTTGGATTGCTGGATCATACGGTAAGTCTCTTTTTAGTTTTTTAAGGAACCTCCATACTGTCCTCCATAGTGGCTGCCCCAGTTTAGATTCTCCCAACAGTATGGGCGGGTTCCCTTTTCTCCACAACCTCTCCAGCATTTATCATTCGTAGACTTTTCAATGATGGCTGTTCTGACTGGTGTGAGGTGATATCTCCCTGTAGTTTTGGTTTGCATTTCTCTAACAAGTAGTGATGTTGAGCATCTTTTCATGTGCTTGTGGGCCATCTGTATGTCTTCTTTGGAGAGATGTCTAGGTCTTCTGCCCATTTTTTGATTGGATTGCTTGTTTCTTTGATATTAAGGTGTATGAGCTGTTTGTATATTTTGGAAATTAGTCCTCTGTCAGTTGCATGATTTGCAAATATTTTCTCCCATTCTGTAGGTTGTCTTTTTGTTTTGTTGATGGTATCCTTAGCTGTACAAAAGCTTATAAGTTTAATTAGATCCCATTTGTTTATTTTTGCTTTTATTTCCATTACTCTAGGAGCTGGTTTAAAATATATATTGCTGTGACTTATGTCCAAGAGTGTTCTGCCTATGTTTTCTTCTAGAAGTTTATAGTATCTGGTCTTGCATTTAAGTCTTTAACCCATTTTGACTGTATTTTTGTATATGGTGTTAGAAAATGTTCTAATTTTCATCTTTTATGCATTTCTTTTTTTTTTTTTCTGTTTTCCCATCTTCTTTTCCCAGCCTGGAGATGATCGCCTTTGTCTTTGCTTAGTACATCCCACCTGCCTTCAGGGGACTCCCCAGGAAACCTTCCCACAGGGTACCAGTGTTAGTATCACTGTTAGTGGGAGGAGCTAACATGTCTGCATTCTTACCATACGCTAGGACTGTGCTGAGTGCTCAAAAGGCATTATCTCACTTAATTCTCATGGCTTTCCTATACACCATCATTGCCCCCATCTTGTTAGAGAGGAAACTGGGGCTAATAAAGTTAGGTTATACATCTAGAAAGTGGCAGAAGCACCCAAGATCAGGACCCAAGCCACCTGCTCCTTGAACTCCATCCAGATCATGCTTTCTACTCCTGTCTCTCCCACTGGTTTCCTGGGATGCGCTGCAGATAACGCACCACGCAGCCCTGATTATATGGTTTTTCTTTTCCAGCACTAGCGTGTTGGGCCTTTTTTCCCTCTCTCAGACTGTACACAATTTGTGGTTAGGGTCCAGAACGAGGGTCTTGGGACAGATTCTGCATTTTGCTAACTCTAGCGCCTCCCAGTTTCCAGTGGCAGCACTTTATGGGACTACGATTTCCTCATCTGTCACCTGCGACGTCTCCAGCCTAAAGCTCAGACTCTTAGATGTCTGTTTTTAAAGATCTCAGCACTAAGCTGTTGTCCCTGTCACTGTCCTCCGCTATTCATGCCTTTGGTGCGTGTGTGCTTTGTGAAAGTGTGTGTGTGACTGTATATGAGAGCTTGTGTGCATCTATGTGTGTCTGTGTATGTACGGACAAGTATCTGTGTGCGTGTTTGTGCGTGCGTCGGGGGGACATTCTCACAGGGTTGAAGCCGCCCAAACCCAAGTGACAGGAAGAGAGGGAAGGGTAGCCAGTTCACCTGTGCCTTCGGCATAATCCACCCAGGCGGCGCCCGGAGGAGGCCGGTGATCCAGGCTCCCTGCCCACGAGTCTGCCCGGGTGCCGCCCTCGCGCGGGACAGTGCAGCCTGGAGGCCACCGGGCGGGCGGGGCGGAGCGTGGAGATGCGCGAGGCGAGGCCTGGCGGCGGGCGGGGCGGAGCGGGGCGGAGCGGGGCGGAGCGGGGCGGAGCGGGGCGGAGCGGGGCGGAGCGGGGCGGAGCGAGTGCGCGGGGTGGGGCAGGGCCGGCGGTGGGCGGGGCCGGGCGGCGGCGGCTCCGGGCATGCTCGGCCGCGGCGGCTGCGAGCGGGGCGGGTCGCGCTGGTCCCCGGCCGGCCGGTGCGGCGGCGGCGGCGGCGGCTCCGGGCAGCATGAGGGAGCCGATCGGTAAGTCCCCGCGTCTCTCGCCGCTTCTGACTCCAACCGTCCACTTGGCCTCCTCCTACGGCGCTTCGTGGGCCTCGCCCCCAGCCTCTCCCGCTCGCCCCCCAACTTCTGCAGCCCGGACGTTGCTCGGATCCGCGCCCTTTTCAGCGTTGGGGGATGTCCGCATCCCGCCCGGAGACCCCGCGCGATCCCCAGCCCGGCAGCCTTGGGCGGGGGCGCACCTTTGCTGGGAGGGCGAGTCCCCGCCCTCAGGTGCCCAGCCCCGGGCGCGCGTTCCCGGGTCGGCGCCGAGGGCCGCT
Source organism: Vicugna pacos (assembly GCF_048564905.1). Taxonomy (NCBI): domain Eukaryota; kingdom Metazoa; phylum Chordata; class Mammalia; order Artiodactyla; family Camelidae; genus Vicugna; species Vicugna pacos. The sequence goes on along the minus strand of NC_133021.1, from coordinate 18,030,976 downwards.
GCTGGCGTTGGCGCTCTCATAGTCCCTCGGCGCGGGGAGGGCCCAGAGGGCGGGGGTCGCTGTCCCCCTCTCGGCGTGCTGGCCACAGCCCGGGGCCAGCCAGCCTCCTCCCTCGCTTGCGCGCCGCGACTTCGCGGATATCTCCACCCCAGGAACTGACAGCCGCTGCGCAGGGTCCCCGAGATCCCCGGTTCCCACGGGTCGCCTCCTCTTCACCCTACCCCGCCCCCGGCAGCCGGGAGCTGCCCGCAGGACGTTGGGAGCTCGGGGCCGCGCCTCCGCCCGGCCCCGCCCAGCCCCGCGCGCCCACCCCGCGGCGGGTCAGCGCTGGGATTAGGGCGCTAATCGCCGCCCAGCCAGTGCCCGCGGCGGCCCGGCCCCCGGCTGCTTGCGGTTAAGCAAAAGAGAAAAAAAGGAAAAAAGGGTGGGAGAAAGGAAAGAGCCCCGCCTGCGAGCGCTGTAAATCTCGTTAATCAGCTGGTTTATGGGATCTGGAGCCCGCCTGCCGGCCCGGGGTCTCCGCGCGCGCTCTCTGCGCCCCTCATCCCCAGTCGCCGTCAATTCACCCCGGAATGCCAGTGTTCTCCTAGATGCCCTGACCGCAGTGAGGCTCACAGCTTACAGCTGAAAGCGCCGCTCTTGCTCCCTGACACTGGTAACAGCAGCCGAGCGCCTCGGATTCTTCTAGGGGGGTTGAAAAAGAAGCTGTGATTTCACTACTGAAGAAAAAAGGGAAAACGGGAACTTTATGCCAGCACAACCTGGTCATGCCCTGGTCCCTGCTCCTCCACGCTTTCTAGGAGCAGAGGACTTTGGGGAATTAGCTTAGGCAGGTCACTCCCCCTCCCCCAACACACACCCGCCGCTGCCACCCGCTCTCCCACCCCCGGCATCCCCTGCCCCCACTGGAGATCTGGTTGCCTGGCCCGTTCTGGGGGAGAGGGTGGAGCTGTATGGACCACCCAACTAGGACATGTTCTCCTTTCTCTGGCTCTTTTGTCTTTTCAGATTAGAAAATAGATATCCCGGGGATTTGAGAGGAGGATTGGAAGATGGGAGGGGATTCTTAGGAGGGGAGTGGGTCAGGGATTCGGGCAGCCAGAAATGCTTTGACCGAAATTGCAGACTCAGTGCCCTGAGTGGGTGCAGGCTGTGCAGGTAAAACTTCAGGGACATGTTGCCTTACATCAGGCAGTTTTAGAATTTAAAATGACTGGATTAAGACCATCCAGCAAGAAAAGTGAGTGTAAATTTTTTTTTTGGAAATCATCCACAGATTCTATTTCTGGGAACTTGTGTTGGTTTTCACATGAAACTGGGAGTTTGGTCAATTCATTTGGTTTTCCATAATGTTCTATGGGTTTGGGCTTTATATTTACCTTGATGTTAGGTGTCTAATTCTTGGCCAACAGCTGAACAAGCTTCCTGAAGGGCCCTAAGTGTTGCTCAGGGCAGGCAGCACATAGCAAACTGTCTCACTCCCGCTGGAGTGGGTGAGCAAATATTTGTTGAACAGAGGCCTTAATCTGCTGTGCTTTCCTCCAGCCAAACTTCACCCTCTGCTGCAGAGATTGGAAGGTCAGGCCCTTGGCAGGCCCAGGAGATTTAGGGGGATTGGGTGGCTGGAGGAAGCCTGTGCGAGAAAAAAAAAAAAAAGAATTTTTGTCTTTCCACCTCCTTGGAACATAACTTAAAATGCCCGAGTGTCCACAATCAGAGTTATCTAATAACATCTGAGTACTCACAGATTCCAGCGGCATTTGGCTATAAAATTTTAGCTGAAAGAGGTAACTGGAGATTGGAGGTACACAAGGAGAATAAATGAGAGCCAGTTTTTCAGTTTAAAAAAAAAAAGCAAAAAAAAAAAAAGCAATTCTTCTGAAAAGATCCTGGGAATCTAATTTTTAAAATACAGTTTAAAAATCAGTCCTGGAAATGCTATCAGTAAAGAAAGCCCAGGAGTCTGTGGTTCCACCAAGTTCTCATGGTCCTAGCTGGAGAGCCCTGGAGTTTGGGAGGACAGTCGACACCAGCCACGCTGTAAGGGTCCAGAGTTTTCTCCCTTAATGAGCTTGGCCGGACTTCACGCTAATCAATCTAGAGAGAGTTTGGAACATAGAGCATTGGATTGAAACAATTGTTCTATTGTGGTTTTTATTTTGATAAGCAAAGACTTTGTCTCTGAAATCCTCCGGGTCTATTGCTGAACCCATTACTGCAGTTGAATCATTTTTTTAGCAGATGGTTAGCAGAAGACTTTGCCATGGTGCTTTGTTTCAAGGGCCAGCTGACTTAAGGAATGCCAGGGGACACCCACTTGCTAAGGCCAGCGGCCCAGAGCGGGCTGTATCAGTCTCCAATCCTCTGATATATTTTTTAAACTCTACTTGTCATTTAAAAAATACAGGAACCACCTTGGTGTTAAAGCTTCATTATCTTAGTTTGAATTTGTGATATCTTGTTTAAAATTTGGCTCGTTACCTTTACTTTCTTTAACTAAATATATTTTCCGAAAACTTTCTGTAGGTAATATAGTTAGAAACAGCCTGGCCAAACTGGCAAAGACTTACTATCAGGCCACTGAATATCCTTGTAGTTTGCTGCTTTTTGGTTCTCTCTCTCGAGCTTGGGTATTAAGCTTGTTTCTTCTGTGTGTAAATGCAAGAATTCAGGTACTATTATGAAGGCACACCAAGATATATTTCAAAGAGGGGGATAAAAGGAGAGAGAAAGCAACTGTATGTATAGGATGACTAGTTGGGGAAATAGAAACCAGATGGTTATCTCGACACAGTGGGATTATTTGGAACTTTTACTTTTTACTTAAACAGTGAATTTTTCAGTGCTTAATTCTAGAATAACTTTATATATAGACTTTCCTAATTAGAAAATAATGTAAGAATTATGTGAAATAATTTAAACTTTACCATTTTTGTAAAACTTTGGCTTTCTTATTCTAAAGACATTTAAAAACAAAGCTAATGTGTTGTAAGTTCAAGAGACAATTTTAGGAATCTTTATATGTGGAGCTTGACATATATGATGATAGTGGAGTTTAATTCTAACCTGTATGTGGAATTTGACCCATGTGGTGATAGTGGAATTTAATTCTAACCTATTAAAAGTTTTATAGTTGTTTTTGCAAATAGCCAAAAATCTTATCCGATGTCAGTCCTTTTCTCAGTGACCGCTAATCTTTCAGAAACATTAATGAGGTACTTAGGGTCTCATAAAAATGGGTGGGATCTCCAGAGTAATCCTTGTGTGACAGAATTTAGAAGTGAGAGAGAAGACAGGAAAGTGTGTGTGAGTGTGACTGTGTTCATGCAAGTTGTGGGGTAAAGGACAGAAGAGAGAAATTAGAAGAAAAAATACTTATGAAAGAAGTTAAGTCCATAATATTTGCTCCTTTATTTTCTACTCTTTTTTAATCAGTGCCTTAACACCAACCCAACCCAGCAAGGTGAGCATTCCTGAAGCCTTTTGATCTTAGACCCAAGTTTTCCATCTCAGGGTTTTTTGTTTGTTGGTTGGTTGGTTTTTTGGTCACCTTAAAGAAACTTAACTCAGTGAATCAGTCTGCTTTTCTGTCTTAGGAAGTTTTAACCACTTGAGGGCCCTGACGGAGCTGGTCATTGCTCTGTGGTGTGGTAACGACAGTGTGAGCACTTACTGTACCAGAATTCAGACTGGAAGTGTTGAGCTCTTTCATTATTAAGACTGCGAAGGGAAATAGCAACCCTTTTGCTCATAATAAAATACATGGTTCTGCCATCAAAAAAAAAGCTGGAGAAAGCATTAAAAGTCTGTGCAAGTTAGCAAAGTGCTCCAGTCTGGTTTGTTTTGTGTCTTGGCTATTTACCTCTTGTTTAAAAAAAGTATTTTGTTATATATTAATCATAACATTAGAGCGAGACATTGTCAGCTGAAGAAATATTTACAGTCAACTGCCAACAATTTGAGGGACTAAATACATCTTAAGTACGGAATGTCAGCGAGTATAACTGAGAAGTTTAGGTTTTCTAGACGAGTACCAATGTCTCATCAAGACCTTTAGAATGCTGCTTGTAATCTTATATTCAGTTTTGTCAGCAGAACATGTGATTTTCAACCTAGTAGAGGCTGGTCAAATATCTCTGTAGCAGGGAAGACACACGTAGCATGTGCTAGACCCTTCGAACCTGATGTAATTTACTATTCATTTGTTCTTTTCTTCTGTGTCTTATTCTCGTCGAGTCTTCCAAATAAGTGATACGTTTTTGAAGATACATTTTCCTGATCCTACCTAAGCAATTTTTTGTTTTTAAGGTTTTATCCCCTGATGAGGAAAAGATACTAAGCTAAAGAACAAGAAAGTACCAATATCTGACCATTTTTTACCTGCAAAATAGCAACTTCGTGTAGTTCAATCTAGTATATTTCATGACAGAACATCATAAAATACAGCAAAGTAAAAATAAGGACATTTAAAGAAAAAGTCAGAACCCAATGCCACTGTTGATATTCTGGTATGTTTCCTTTTGGAGTTTCTCTCGGCTCTGTGTGTGTGTGTGTATGTAAATGAAATTGGTCTTATATACACTACATCTAGGCTTTGTATCCTGTCTCTATTACTCAACATGGTACCATGAGCATTTTCTTCTGTACCATGATATATCTGAAAACACAAAATAAAAAAAAAGAAATATATATCTGAAAACATAATTGGATACATGTGTGTGCACATTTTAGCCTACCACGTGGATACCCCAGGATTTTTTTAACCATCCCTTAAATGAACATTTAGCCTAGCTTTTTTCTCTATTATCATAATTAAAACTTGGATACGTATCCTTATGTAAAACTCTGTGTGTATCTCTGATTATTTCATGAGGATGAATCCCAAGAAGTGAGATTATTAGTCCACAAATTTTCAGATTTTTAAAGATCTTATAATATTAATCACTTTTAAGAAAGGAAGTAGCCATTTACCTACAGACCCCCCCCCATATTCATATACCCACAAACAGGAGAACCTTTGTAGCTCACTCACCAGGCCCTCACCAACAGCAGATACTGCTTTCTAGAAGCTTTAATAATTTTGGGGGTGAATAATGGCATTTTGGGTTAATTTACATGTCCTGGATCACAGGTGGGGGTGAACATTTGTTTCGTATTTTCAGTCGGGTGTTTGTCTCTTTCCTTTATTAGCTTTCATGATTTGGGCACACATTAAAAAGGAAGACAAGTTCCGGTTGGTTAAATGGGTTTATTAATATTTTGTTTCATTTCACTGTCTTGGGGAGCCTGGTAACTGTAAATATGAGAATATTTTTATAAATGGAGAAGGAGGAGGCTGTGGCACCTGTTCATTAACATTCGTGGGCAAGTCTCAACCTCTACTATTGAGGATGCCCATGACTGAAGTGACCGCCTAGACGACACCATCCTCAGGGGCGGGTGTTGATGGCGTTCCTGTGTCTTTATGTCCCCAGAGTCAGTGGGCGGCGCCTGCGCTCTGGGGCTCCTGGGAGGGACAGCTGCTGGATGGTCTCCCTGGCCTGACCCGCCCCCTCCTCCCCCTCCACGCAGTGCGTGGCTCTTCAGCTCTGCTCCCTTGGTTGGCCTTGTATGGCTGCTATTAACGAGGCCAAGGTCAGAGGGTCCGTCTTCACATGACCCAGTTAGCTGTGTTCTGTGGCACACGGCCACAAGCTGTGTTCTCCTCACTGGGGCCAGCTGACTAGGAAGTGCGTGCTGTTGGTTACCGGGGAGAGCAGGTGAGGGAGAGGGGCGATTTCTAGAGCGAGAAGGAACCTGACGAACCTCCAGCTCAGACTTCACATTTTGCTGTTTCCAGGGAAGACTGAGACCCATGGATTCTCCCCTTTTCTCTCAGGCATTGTCTCAGCCTCAGTCCCACACAGCCGATGTGTATTGAGCGATGAGGGGAAACAGAAATCATCCCTAGGGGGAGGGGGTGGGGTGGACCACTCACTCCACGCTCAGATCCTAATGGATTCTTGGTGCTTTCCTAACTTTATCGGCCCTGTGTCCTGAATGCAAAGGACACAGCTAATATTTAAAGAATTTAGAAGTCTCCCACACAGAAAGATGACTTTATGTAGTTTCACTCAGGTTCTTTGGAAACGACAAAAATTCTGATGAAAATCCATTTGAAACCGATTTGGGCACAAGAAACGTTTGCAGGAATAAGCTAGTTAAATCAAAATCAAATTACCTGTCACCTTCAGCCAAGAGTTATTTCCAATCTCTGTGTTTCTCATAATGAAAGGACCAGCACCTTAGTCACCAAGACTGAGATTCACTGGACCTCTTCCCTTGAAAATGGCTCTTGATCCCTTTGTTTTTCTTATCCCCCCTGCTGCCACCCTTCCGCATTACAGTGGAGGGGACTTGTGACTGCTTGTCCACATCTGTCCTTGTTCTAACCACATCAGTCCCCCTCTTTCCCGATTCACCGTCAAAACGTATCTCCTTTGCCTGCCCAGACCCTTCTGTGGTTTCACATTGTTTGCTCAGTTAAGTCCAGACTCTTATCATGTTGCAGATAGAAGTGGCTATTTCTATATAGATCTTTTTTTTTCTTTTAGAATTTAGTTTTTTTTTTCCTGAAAGTAACTCAATCCTCTTCCATTTCTCATAGATGTAGTGTGTCTGCTTTTCAAGGTTTTATGATAACTCCAGGTCACTGACCAAGAGCCTGAAACCCAAAATGATTGATGAGGTCTGCTGAAGGTCACAAAGCACCTCGTGCTGTATCTGGGAATGAATCCTATTACCGAGTATTTAGGAATCAATGCTAGTATTGCTAGACAGTCAAGCGAGGCATCAGCCATCGTGTGGGAGTGCGCATGCGTGCACACGTGCGTGCATGAAGTATGTGTGTGCTTAGTGGGTACCAGGAAAGAAACACCTAGAAGTGCCATCCTAATCCCAGAGAATAAAGGAGAATTCTTTTCCTTTTAAATATGCAGTTTAAAATTTTTATGCCACTATGGCTTCTGTCTTTTTTGGTTTATATTTATGCATTATTTAGTAGATTAGGAAACTTTCATTACTATTAAGGAAATATGGAGCCTAAAATAGTAGCCAGCTGGACAGACCCTGTTTTGACCCTGGGGTCTGCACTTATGAGCTGTGTGACCTCAGACTCTCAGCCTCGGTTTTTCTCATCTGTAAAATGGAGACATTTGTATCTACAGCAGGAAGTTTACTGGGAATGGGAAAGGAAGTAAGATGTGCCAAGCAACTAACAGAGTAGCTGGCACATGGCAGGTGCTCAGTGGATGGATGGTTGATGCAATTATCTTTTCCTGTGCTGCTTCTCTGAGCTTCTGCTTTGTATGAAGAGTTTATTGGGGCGGCCAGCGTGGCTGGAGGATAAATTAACCACGATTAGAAAGACATTCTTGGTGAATTTGTTATGCATCTGCTGGAGAGTATTTGAGCGTTTCACCACCTACCACAAGTATCCTCAAGGGGAAAAAAGTCGTAGCATAGAAACCTAGCAATGTCATGAGCCTGTCAAAAGGCCCAGCCCTTGAAGCCCGGCTCTTCAGCCCTGCTATTCCTCCAGCCCTGCCCCCTTCAACTCCGCTGGATTAGAGCCTGCATGCTATCAGCTTTTCTTTTGGGGTCTCATCTCATGAATTTAATTTAATTTAGACCAGTCCTGTGGAGGTGAACAAGAGAATAGTGGGTTGAACCCAGACTTCTTACCCAGCTCAGTGTTACCTTTTGTCTTCCTTCACCGTTTCTTTGGTCATATTATGAGTTTTTATACTCGTGAGTATGCAGTTTCCATAACAGAACAGAGGGTAAACCCCCGAAGTTTGCATTTCGCCTCACCGTTTTTTGGTGTGTTACGAATCCAGTTTTTCCCCTTTCTGTGTGCTGCCCGACAAAGTTTGCTTTCATCACACGGTTTGTTTTGCTGCAGCCTGGTGAGAAGATGTCTGAGCCTAGGTGACTAGGTTGAGCCCGGATTTCTCTCTGGTTAAATCGAGCAACATCACAAAGTCCAGTAGAAATGACTATCCCAACACCCTAATGGCTCCTGGAGGCCATGTACTTTTCTTTGGAATAAGTGGCAGATATATTTTACAGATTGGAAAACTGAGACTTGGGAGTTAAGTCACTTGGTAAAGGCCAGCGACCAAGTGGAAGCCAGGCTGGAAAGCCAGGCCCTTCTGTCCTGAAAGTCCACGTTCTCATCTTACTACTGTGCTCCTGGTCCCTCTCTGTCGGGGTGGGTGGGGGTGACAGGGTAGAAGGTCTGCAGCCGCTCCCACCTGTGATGAGAAGAAACAGCTGAGCACACGCTGCCCAGGGAAGGAGCCCCGCCAGGACACGGGTCCCTTTTACGAGACTGTCACGTTTTTATTGGGGAAGGTAGAATTTTTAAAGAGCTTTATAAATTTTGTCTTTGGAGTGCTGGACTTACTCTGTGGGTTAGAAAATAGTAGGAAAAGATGAAAAGAGCCATAGTGAACCCAAAAGAAACAAAAACTCCGCCAGGAATGGCTCTCCCATGCAGCAGCACCGCAGACCCGGTTCATTTTGAAGGTTCTTTGGCGCCCCTGTCCCTCTTTGCTTCTGAGATGCCAGCTTTATCTGTCAACCAGTGAAGCGGTGTGCCGAGGCCTCGGGTGTCAGGCCCCAGGTAGATCGGGGGCAGGGTGAGGAAGGAAGCAGAAGACAGGACTTTCCCTTAGGAAGGTTTCTTCCTTTTCATCTTGTGCCCTGAGGAATAGGAAAGTAGCTTCACTTAGTTGCCATGACTTTTCTTGGAAAGGAGATTTTTGGTAGTCTAGAAGAGCCACATTGCTGTTGAGAACACAGCAAGGAACTTGTCAGACGAAGCAATTTCTCATCGATTGATGGGCTCTTTGAACTTGACAGAATTCTCAGGGGCCATCTAGTCTGGCATCCAGACCGGCACAGGATGGACTTCTTCATTGTGCCAGGCTGCGGTTGGTGACCGATGAGGGCGACATGACGTTTAGGGGGGTGGCGACCAGCATTTTTAAAAAGTGAAATCGAATAGAAAATATTGCAGCACCTGTCAGGTTGTGAGAGTAATTATTTTTCCCTTCAAGTTTTGATTGATGTGTGCACACATCCTCAGTGGGTTCCTGGAAAAGCAACAGAGCTTCTAAACCCGTTGCCTCGACCCCTGCTTAAGACTCTCCTAGCGAGGACATCTCCCAGCGTCTCCCTCTGTGAGGGACTGTTCTGTTAACATGTATGTTCTTATTTTAAATGTCTCCTTTGCATACTGGTATTTAGATATCCACAGAATGAAAAAAGATCCTGAAAGTGGGCTCGTTTGTGTCCTGGACTTCCAGCAGCCAGGGCTACAAGTCCCTCCCTCCCTGGGGTTGCACCTGGTGCCAGCACGGACTTGACCACTTTCACTAGATGTTCCACTGGATTGGATACAAGACAATGAGCAAAGTGGCGAGGGAAAAAATTCATACGTGAACTGGCTGGAAAATCATACCTGCAGGGTGATCGCACAGTGCCGCTCCACCCAGAAGGAGAGGATCTGTTTGGCTTAGAAGCAGTTTTCCAGAGGCCTTCCTGACCCCTTGAGACTGGGTTCGTGTCCCATCTGCATCCTCCTGTCCTCATCCCGGTCGCAGGGCCGTGACACTCTGGAGAAGTGGAAGGCTGCCGTCACTAATAGACGCGTGGGCTATGTTTCAGTGACCTGGTTTCTAGCTGTCGCTACAGCAAGCCAGTAAGATTCTCAAGAGCGAAGAATGTGCCTTATTCATTATTAGAGTTTCAGTGCCGGGTGCATCAGAGGCACCCAGGCATCGTGTTTTGATGTAAGTAACGTGCACTGTTGGAAGTGACTTGGGTGGTAACTGAGGTGGCCGTTCATGAAAGACAGGTATCTGGGTGATACAAAGCGTGTATGACTTTGGAAATAGAGAGTTACATCCCAAATGACACAGAAGAAGTTAGGACGTGGTCTAATGGTCACGGTGAATAACTAATATGAAAGCTTTTCTTGAGGGCAGGTAACCCCTCAAAGACGGAGTAGCACAGTAAACCCATGGGCATACATTTGTGGGGTGACTAGTGCTTTTACGTGTGCTTGTTTGGCCCTCAGCACTGTCTGATGAGACAGGAATATAGTGGCGTTGCCATTTTGCAGATCAGAAAACTGAGGCTTGGTGCCGGGACTAAAAGGACGACGCGTGATATCGTGCTGTTTTACGCAGAGGCGCCCTTGAACAACGTGGGTTTTAACTGTGCGGGGCCGTTCAGTCCAATCCAAAGGGCTAGAAAAACCGTGTGGCTATTGAGGACTCTGTGGGAGAGGAGAGGTGATGTTTAGCCTCGGTGTGGAATGAGGGAGAAGCCCAGGCTCTGAGCTGGGGTCGAGGAGGCCAGGAGTCTAAGTCTGCTGGAGAAGGCTCCTCCGGGGGTCAGACGATGGCTGGGAACCCCTCTGGGTTGTGGGGCCCGTGGGGCTCTCCTTGCTTCCCGCAGGGCTGCTCGGCCCATGTGTTGAAGCTTGAGGCTGGTGTCCTTTCTCCTGCTCCCCACAAGTTGCTGGCCCCTGAGAGACCAGACGAGTTAGGAGCTCCCCCAAGTCAGTACGCCTCGGACCTCAGACCTATGACGTCAAGTTACAGCACTTACGAGTTTGAATCTTTTTTGAAAGTTGTTTATGGCTTGGCCTGATTGTCATGCCACTTAAGAGTTCGCTGAATCTGCCCCCACCCAGACGTAGCCATAGCCGGCTGACTTTCCTAGCCCCAGGGGAGATGACTCCTGTGTTTTTCTTGAAGGTCATCGCTGCTTACCACCCTACAGTGGCCCCTGCGGTGGACACCGGCCTGCTCCTCTGCGTATTAGGTGGCCAGCTGGGTGCAGTGCACTTTGCTTGGTTTTTAAAGAGCCTGACTTGGAAGCAGAGGGAAATTCAGTGTCCTCAACCTAAACTCTAACTTTAACTGCGGTGCTGACCAGATGTGTGACATTGAGCCAGAGAGTCTGGGGACCCTGGTCCAGGTTACCAGGGATCCACTGCTGTGTCATTTCTCTACTTCTGGGATAAACGGTACCCCACATCTATTTTCCAGTTCCCCTTCTCATCCACATGCGCATGTAGTTTATGCAGTGAACTCCTAATCATCCTTCAAAACCTAGCCCAAATGTCCCTTTCTCCCACATCCAGTTATTTATTGAGAGCCTACTATGTGCCAGATGCAAGGCAAAGACCTTGCCTCCATGTCCCATAGCCCTGGGTTTGGAATGAATCTCTTGCCTCTGCAGCCCCCAGCCCGGTGACTTGCTCAGTCACATCAAAGAACAAATGCTTGCCTTTCTGGTGCTTCCACTTCTATGTCAGTGTTGTACAAGCTCCTGGAAGACGTAGGGCGGGGGCGTCAGGAACAGCGTAGTTGCTACAGAGAGTGTTCTACCTGCACAGTAACTGCCGGAGCCTGGGAGTCTTCCCTACAGTGCAGGTACCTTCCAAAGTCGGACATCCCCCCGCAGTCCGTGCTGACAGCGGAGATTCCACTGCTGCCCCAGCCTGGCGTGTGATGAGGGCGAGGTCCTGCACGGTCAGCAGGACTGCGAGATGGACCCCACTGAGAACTCCCGCCGGCAGGAAGCACATGCGTCTCCCTTTCACCTGCACACGGGCCGGCAGGCATTTCCTGGCCATTGTTTGCCGGGGCTGCCACTGTGCTATTTCCATCCACCAGCCAAGCGGGGCTGGAGCTGGCCGGGCTCTTCCAGGCCGGCCTTCGGTGTGCCTGTCACCCAGGCCAGCATCGCAGACCCTGGGGAGGCAGCAGCGGATCTGTCTGATCAAACTGCCTATTAACAACCAGAAGACACAGGAAAGAAGATGCTCTTGTGTAAAAATAAACAAGACAGCCCCACCTCTTTGCATACATGTGCTTTCCAGCAGGCTTCTGTCCCTCTTTACCCTTCTTGGTTGGTACCACTGCCTTAGGACAGTTTGGCTGGCGAGTTGCTGTTGGTGAATTCTTGTACCATGGCAGGACTGGGCTGTGAACACCCTTTGCTCAAAGACACAGACTGTTTACCCAAGATATATTGGGGAGAAATTTGACGCTCAAAAGTTTCCCGTGGAAAGACGTTTGGGACTGTGTGGTGGGCTGGGGGTGTACACTTGGTCAGTGTGTCGTGGGTTTTCTCATTATGAGCCTGAAGACTTAAGATCTATTTTCAGCAGCTAGATAACCACCTAGATTGCTTCCACCGAAGTGTATCCCTGTGCTGATGAGAGACCTCGCTCTGCTCTGCTGGAGCAAAAGCTGTGTCTACAAGATGAAAGCAGGGAAGTGTAATCAGATTAAGCTGGACGCTGGCAGTTGCTCAGTTTAGCAACGTGGAGTAGTGATTGCAGCTTCAGAGTGTGTATTTATTTTGTCCTCACTCCTGTGTGTGGTGTTTTCAGACGTCTGGGGCAGAGGGTGGGTGGACAATGTTAATCATTTCGTGGCTTAAACGTGATTCCAGACTCTCCTGAAAGAGGCGGCCATCAGAGGGCAGGGTCCCCAGGGTTCGTGCCACACTCCGCCAAGCCCCTCCAGCACCCCCCGACCCCCTGCTTGAATGAGATGGGAAGTCCAACTCCTTTCCTTTCTCTGCAGACACCACAGCCAAGGTCGGGTTTGGTCCGGGGGTGGGGGGTGGTGGTGTCAGACAGGGGGACTCGGTGACTGCTCACAGACTCTCTCTGTTGTCCCTGCAGCGTGGGTCCTGCCACCGCCACCGCCACCGCCACCACCACAGTCCCAGCGGCGGAGCGTTGATGCAGCTGGTGCACGATGTACAGTGTGGAGGACCTCCTGGTTTCTCACGGGTACAAGCTGCCGAGGAAGCCCCTCGCGCCGCACGAGGGTGACTGCGAGGGCCGCCAGCCAGCAAGGGCCAGGGCGCGGGCCGGCCCCGGGCTGCTGAACGGGTGTGAGGATGGCCCCGCCAGCTGCCCCCGTGGTGAGACGTCGCTGGGAAAGGGGCGAGTGAGCGACCCTGAGAGCAGTCGCCGCCGACCGAGGGTCCACGGGGAGCCCCCGGACGCTTCTGCTCGCAGGATCTCTGAGGCCGGGTAAGCTTGGTGGTGGACCCACCGTTTGCCTTTGACTCGGGTGTGTAAGTACATCCTTCAATACCTTGTATTTGGCTGGGGCCCCGGGGGAGGGGAGACTGGGCGACATGGATGCTTCTGTCCGTGGAGCGTTTGGGAGGCTCCATGCACTTAGAGCAACAGACCTTCAGGAAATAGCGGCGAGTAAACGAACTCTGTCCCGCCAACACCGCCTTTTAATACTCAGCCTCTTTGTTCCCTGATAATCTCTCACATCTTTCAGCCAGGACTTGTTTAGAAACTCTGTAAAAGCCAGTTTATGTCAGGCACATTTTGTTAGAACATTAAGCTCTCTCATGAACGTGTTTCAATGTTTTGTACGTTGCAGAGTTGAAAGAGGTATGTCTTCCCCTCCCCTTTCGAAAAAGAAAACCTTTCTTCTCATACGTTCATACAGTTCCATTGGCTTCCAACCCAGCTTTTCCTTCCACACTCACACTGGCCCCAGCGTGGGTATCCCATCTGAATACAGCTGCGTCTGTGGGTGTTTTCTTACAGCAACAACGGAAAAAAAGAGGGGGGATTGGCCAGGGGGATGGGGAGGGAGGTAAATAAAGGGAATTTCGGCAGCTTGCCCCAGAGCCAGCACAGGCGGGGACCCACGGCCCCCAGCCAGGCACTTTCAACCTGGAGGAAACCTTTGCTATCACTTTGTAAAACTGTCTTCAGTGCTGCGTGGGGACCAGGCTCAGACCGGGGCAGGGGCTCTGCCCTGCAGAGTGTGCCATAGGCTGCGTGTAACTGGCCCAGGATGGGCCAAGGAGACGGATGAGAGCAGAGGCCTGACTTTAAGGGAAACAAACAAGCAAGCAAACAAGAAGGGGAGTGAACCGAGCCCAGAGGGAAGGAACCGGGCTCCCATGGTTAGAAGTCGCCCGTCCACGGGAAGGCTCTTCCTCGCTGGTCTGTAGCTTTCAGGCAAAGACGGGAAGGACTTTGCTCTTTTAAGTTGGAGCGTTCAGCACTCGGTGACCGACCGACTGCAAGCCGGGGTGATGGCCCCTCCTCACGCCCAGTGGAGTAGAAGCAGGTTTGTGTGTCCAGGTGAGGACCACCTCTTTGGCGAGGGGCAGACGTTCAGGAGGGAACCCAGGGTGGAGAAGGACTAGATGCCACTTTTATTTAGCCTTGGCCTTCTAATCTCACACTCGTGTCCACCACCGTCTTGGGCCTCTGTCTGCCACCACAGTCCCTGAAAAGCATCCCCGCCGAGGACTTTGGAAGAGGGTGCTTGTGAACACGGTAGCTGAGGGTCGGGGCAGCCTGGCTGCCACTACACAGACCCCTGCTCGATGTCACCCCGCCTGCCTTGGTCCTGGTTTGGTGCGAGGACGCCTACCTCCTCCTTAGATCACAGGGCACCGAGGCTGGGCCTTGACTGCCCCTCCTTGCGTATTTCCTGCAGAGCTTGCCAGGCACACAGTGACCATACCCAGGGATCCAGTTCATTCTCCCCCCGTGGAACAGCTGCTTAGAAGCAGAAGGCTCAGTGTCTAATGAGGTGAAGACGGTGGCTGTGGAACCGGGCAAACGTGTCACGTAGGCTGTGTGGGGTCTGTCCCAGGCTTGAAGGAGATCAGATTTGGGTCCTGAGTGGGAGGCAGAAGAATTCTGTGTGGGCAGTGAGGCTCCCAACTCGTCCATATCTTGCTCAGGACCTTCCAGCCTCTATGTGGTAACAGGTTCCTGAAGACTGCGAGGGCCCCCAGCCCGGCCTCCATCAGACCTGCCGGCAGGCTTGCTTTCTGTCATGAGTGACGTGCTCAGATGAGTGGTCGCATGCAGCCCTGGGCAGAGTTCTCAGCAGATCTGGCTGCATCCTGACATCGCTGAGGTTGGCTTCTTGACCTGGGAGGCGCAGGGTGGCTGTTGGATAGAAGGGTGCCTTGTAGGGTGGGAAGAGGACACGCACACGTGTCTGCAAAGACCCACGCCAGCGCCCAGGGCCTCACAGACCAGCTGCCCGGCTTCCTGGGTTGAAATGAAAAGATGTTTTCTTTTTTTTGTGGCAACAGAGAACTAAAAGCAAGAGGCAAACGGAAAGGTAGGTGGGAGGAGAATTATTTTTCCCCTCAGAAAAAAAGTGCTTTGAGAGGAAATCAGCAGGTGCTAATATTAAAGCTCTCCCTGGTTGTGGTAAATCCTGTAAAAGAATTTGGCATTTATTAAACACATGTGAACTCATTGGATCAGACCTAGTACTGACGAGCCAAGGCGGCCGTGCAAGGGCGGAGTATTCTGGCGCGCTGGCTCACGGTGGCTGGGAAGTGGAGAAGTTTCCAGTGCGAGGACCTGTGGGAGGCGAGTCTGGGAAGGTTCTGGTGTGAGGAGGAGGCTTGGCTCCCGAGCTGGCCACTGAGGTCGTGGTGTTGGCAGCTGCATCTGAATGGGCTAAGTTTGGGGGGGCGAGCAGGGTGGGAGGCGTGGGGGACCAGCACAGACACAGCAGAGCTCCCAGGGGGCCGACTGGTCCCCGGGCGGGGGGGGTCTCCCTCCTTGTGGCTCCTCTGGATGCAAGAAACTAGAGCCATGTGCACGGAAGGGGAGGTTGTGGTGAGAATATAGCGAGGGTCTCGTGGCCCGTCCATGGGTGGGACACGCAGACTGGCGGGTCTCCTCCCAGGTAGGGATGAGGCAGCCGGGCCCTGGAATGGATCAGCCGATGACTGCCCGGGCCCTGGGTTGTCCCCTGCAGGACCTTCTCGATCTCCCTCCACGTGGTCACTTGTCAGGGCACCTCCTGGCCCTGTTGCTCCTCTGCTGGCCTTACCCCCTCCCCTGGTGGGCACCACTTCCCAGCATCTTTGGCTTGGGCGCTTGCGTGATGCTGCCGCCTCTATGTGGCAGTTTAGCTCCAGACCCCCTGTGATTTCCACCCTGTGTCTGAGTTGACATTTTTGAGAGAGAATCCGTGGTTTGGGGCAGCCCTAGGCGCTTTGGCTTGGTTCGCGGGTCAGTCCTACTCGGTTGGTGCGGGGAGGGAGGCTGGACGGCGGGGGTGTCTGAGCCCCACTGCTCTGGGCAGAGGGGCTTTGGACGAGGGTACTTTCCAGGCCCAGGGTAGGGGCTGACCATGCACCCCAAACATCCTTTCTTTTCTCTTCCCTGACCGGTCATTTACGAAGCCTGAAGATTTGGCATTGCCCCCTTCAGCCACTCACTCCGCACAGAGCTCACCTAGGTGCTCGACCACTTCTAAAGGGTCTCAGGTCATGGGCTGGGATGATGAAACTGGCTGTAGGCTTGGCATGAGAGTCACCCACGTGGTGCAGAAAAAATGCTCGCAGAGCATGTCCAGTGTCACTGCTGCATTTAGAGGTTTATAGCGGGAAAACTGTGACTGTCCGTGAAGCTGCACCCAGTCGGCGTTCTAGGCATCAGATGATTTAAAGCTGGGTGTTTATTGTGTCCCAATTTGGGCCGTGTCACCAACAACAGGGACCTATTGCATGCTCCTTCCCGGTGGCATTTCTGTCCTCCCTGTGGCAACGTGAAAAGCACACCTGTGAAAATGTTAAATTTACATCTGTGTTCGGAGGTTATAGTGAGAAGGAGACTTGCAGTCCATCCGTGGCGCCAGGTTTAACTGTCTGTGCACCACTGCCCTGTTGCAAGGTTTGCTTGTGAAAACACATGTGCGCACACACACGATTAAGGGGAAACAGGGAGTTATTCCCCTGTTATCTCTACGTGGAGGAAACTGCAGACTTGGATGCAAGTAGCCATCACTGAACAGTCCTCAGCTACCATTAAACATGTGAAATACTGTTATCAGGCGTTCCCTGTTTCCTTAGTGTGTTTCCTTTGAAATGTTATAATCAGAGGAAGCTGTAAAATAGCGTAACACAGCAACGGTTCAAATCTGAAAGTCATACCGTAGTCGGCTCTTCTCTGCTTAGCCCCAGAAGTCCTGGGTGAAATTTGTGCTAGCTCACCGGGCAATAGCTTGTAATCATCTTTTGTCATCAGCGCAGTGGTAACTAATGAGAGACCTAGCAGCCTAAGAGCATCTCTGATGTGGGGTCTGGGTCCCCCAGCTCGGGAGGCTCACATGTGATCAGGAAACATCGATCAGGATCGTGCTACCGGGCACAGCAAACAGTACATTTTCAGAGGCTTTTTAAGCTTCTCTCAAATCATATCCTGCTTATAATGGTTTTCTAAAAAGAGGAATTCTTCAAGTTTGACATCTGTTTCCATGTAACTCGTGCTCCACAGAATCAGACCTTCCACGAGCGTCATGTGTCCTGTAGCTGCTCGCCTCCTGTCACGAGTGCGAGGCATCGCTACCTGGACCTCTTCAGGAAAGAAGGAGGAGTCGTGTGAGCTGGCGTGCTCACGGGCACACGTGGAGTTAAGGCCTAGTTTCCCATCTTCTTGTTGTCACCCCTTCTTCTGAGGTGCTTTGTCCTCATTCCCCAGCAGTGCCTGGACACTGTCCGTCTCCCCTGCACACACTCCCGGCTTGCTCTGCCGAGAGCCTTTGTTCCCTTCGCGCGTGAGGCAGCAGGAGGGCCAGTGCTGAGGGACAGGGAGGTGCAGCACAGCCTGGAACCTCACTGGTTTTGCCAGCCATGTCATCACCAACAGGATAATTGTTAGTGATGAGTTTCTTCTCTAGCTAGAGAGTCAGGTCAGTTAGGAAATACCCAGGTGTGAAAAGGGGGCCTAAAAAATACCTGGGTGGGTCTTGAGTCCCAGTCACTTTGTTTCAAAGCGAGCCCAGACTGGAGTCTGGTTGACATCCTGATGAGTCCCGGCCGTGGGACTCAGGGCCCTTACTCCCTTCCTGAGGGCGAGCATCCTGGCCTGTCCCGGGAGAGGATGGGCTGGTTCTCCTGGTGCCTTCGGGCCCCCCCATCACCGTCCCTGGCGGCTGCCTCCCCGCCTCTCCACGGCGCTAAGCTGAGCTTGCAAAGAACACGTGGCGCAGCCCCAGTGCTCGCTGAATAGATGAGCGACAGTGAAAGGGAGGGGCGGCCGGAGGTGTGTGAGAGGGAGGCGGATGCTTGGGCTGGTTGTTTTTCTCGGTGCCGATGGTGGCGGTGAAGGGACCACACCAGGGGAGAGAGACTGTCCCTTGGTGGAAATAGAATATGTCTTTAAGACAGATAACAGGAAAAGACCCACACAGTCAGCCTTGCCTGTTGGATTGTGTGGCCTACTAGCTCCTCCTGCTTTGTTGGGAGGAACTCACTGCTGGTTTGCTGGCCACGGGCATTGCTCCTTCCCCTAGGGCCCGGCGGTCGCCAGAAGGCAGGGCCTGTTATGACAGTCAGCGACATCGTTACTTCCTGTTATTGTGAGGGCCTCCGATGACAACTTAGAAGAGGACAATGCAGGCCTAAAATAACCCCCCGGCCGAGACAAACGCTCACTCCTGTGCTCTTTCCTGCACACCCCTCACCCCCTGCCCCGGACGACGTGAAGAAAGAGTTTAGAAATGTACCCGCTCCACTGAGAATTGATTTTGATTGGGTTAACGGTAGTACCAATAGCTAAAAACAAGGGTTTGTTACATGTTCAACACTCTGCCAAACAATTTAAACATATTATCTCACCCCCCCCCCAGCAAACTTAGAAAGGAAAGAATCATGACCATCCACTTGACCCGGACGGGGAGTCGGGGCAAAAGCAGGGAAGGATGTCGCAGAAGACACATGAGTAGAGAGCCAGGGTGCTGGCATCCAGACCCCCGCCCCGCACCTGCTCCTTGGGGACCGGCTGCATGTTCACCGGTGACCTGCCCACAGGCACCGTCTCCTCACCCCGCTGTTCTCCCCGGAAGCCCTTCCTTCCTCCAGCTGGGAAATTGATCAGAAGGTGCACAGGAACCTGGAGTGAGTGCCATGTGGTTGCCGGGTGCCAGCCCGTCACAGGCGAGGCCCCACATCTGGGAGGGGGGAACGGCGTCCGCCCCACCTGTGTCCCTGAGAACTGCAGTGCCAGGTACTGACTTGTAAAAAGCAGGGACACCCCAGACACTCCTCCCTGAGGCAGGGCCTCTGACTTACCTTGCAGGAGTGAAAGGGCCTTACCAGACTTGGACCAAGGGTCAAAAGTCTGTTGAAGTCCTGCCCCAAAGATGGTGCAGAAAACCGCTGGCAACCACAAAAGAGCAATTTGTGTCTGTTTCTAAGAATATGGGCTCATCACGGTCTGTGGCAGGGCAGGTCAGCACCAGGGCAGGAGGGCCTCCAGGCTGAAGCTTTCCGTTCCGAGCTAACCTTCCTGGGGCCTGGACCCAGGCTCCAGTGTTCAAAACCCCTGTGTGGAGGAGGCCCGGTACTCGGGGGCTTCCCCCCCGTCCACGCATCAGCAGGTGCATCCCCCTGGTGGATCTGCCTAGTTACCTGTGCGCGGGCGGGTATCCTGAGTGCCCTGAGCTGTCTTCCTGCCCCGCCCCCTCCATGGGTCTAAAGTTAGCATCGTTCATAAGCCCAGTCATTTATTATGCTTCCTCTTCCAGGACCATTGTTAGCTGTGGGTGGTTTTTTTTTTTTGAAATAACAAAACAGTAACATCCTGAGATGATCGCGCTGAATTTATTTCAGCTGAACCTATTTTATTTGTTATTTGTACTCATTTATCGAGACGTTGTGGAAAGCAGGCATGACAGCCCCTTAGTGGCAACCCGACGGTTGGGCGTTCTCTGGTTACATCTGTGCCGGTGCGGCCCGCAACCCTGGTTCACGAGGAGCTTTGCCGAATAGTGGTCTTCATCCATTGTGTTCTCAGAACAGCTTTATCTTTTCCAACTGACCTTAATTTTTGCTAACCTCAAACCTCAGTCTTAATCTCCCCTTGACCTTGTCATCCCCTTTCCACAGTGAGCCTATCTGTTGCCTGTGTCGGAGGGCTATTCACGCAGTGTTGTGTACTGAATACACCAAGGCTCGCTACAAGGTAAAGTTGCAGGCTTGCAGCCCCAAAGAGCTTCAAGGGTAAATGCTGTAGCAGGAGATGGCGGGCCCCACCCCAGAAACACGCCAGACATCTAACACGGGCTGTGAGTGTGTCTCTCCCGAGATGCTGCCCCAGGGCCCCTACCAGGAGAGAGAGCCTCTCCTTCAAGGACGGGGAGATCCTTTAAGTGACACGCTCTGCCTTTATGCTCAGATGTGCTTCTGGGCAAGACCGACTGACCTATGGAAGAGAGAGCGGCTTCTGAAGGATGCGACGCCGGGGTCTAAAGGTGATGGACAGCACCCACCTCCGCTTGGCTGGGGGCCCTGCCGGCAGGAAGAACTTGCTGGACCTGGGACCACTTCAGCGGGGCCTCCCACCCTCCACTGGACCTCCGTGGGGAGGACTAGACTTCAGGGGCTGCCCTGGGGATGGGGTTCAGCGTTTTGTTGGTAGAGTGGGGAGGGCACCTTTTCCTGCCCTTGGGGCGTCAGGTGCAAAGCTAGGCCCAGGCCGTCGCAGACTGGGGCAGCTCCGGGACCTTGGAGAGGACAGTCCTGCAGCGTGTGTGACTGTGATTAAAAGGCGTGGTGGATATTACCCTTCTAAGTAGGCTTTTACTTTCTAAAAGGAAGGTGGTATTTTCCGTTGCAGTTGAAAATGTGGCGCTTAAACGAACAGAAAGTTCTCCTAGTGTTTTTCATCATCTGCTTTTATACATTCGGCAAGCAGACTTGCCTCTTTTTCTTTAGACATGCTGTTTTTCACATGTTCACGTTTTAGATGTTTTTCAGACACTGTTTATCACCTGTTTTTGTCGTCATCATGTGTCTCTTCTGATTCGCCAAGGAGCGGTTCCAAGTGTAGCTTCTGTCTCCTCTCCGACCTGCTCTCCCAGGAGTTCTGCACAAAGACCCTGCCTGTTTCAGTGACCGTGTTGACATTGCTTACGTGGGCTGTCACCCTCCACTTCGCTTTCCTTATCTCTTCCCCACCCTGTATCAGCGTGCTCATTTCGTTTCTGTAAAATGTCCCATTGTTAACTTTTTTAAAATGTAAATTATCAGTCTCATTTTTTAGAAAGAAAAATTTGATCTCAGCTTATTTCATCAGAGGTCCTAGAAAACAGATTCTTGGCTTTGAAGCCATAAGAGGTAGCACACATTTTAGCTGATAACAGACATCTTCCATGGAAGCCAGTAAATGTCCAACTTGATCACTTGTCCGAGGGAGAAATTCGCCACAGCGTCACCCTGTGGGTCGACTTGTGCCCGTCACAGCTGGGCTCATTCTGGGGACAAAAGGGATGCTTGTGAAATAAATGCTTTCTAGTTCTCTATGTAATGCAGATTTTTAAAAAAGAGAGAGAGAGTATTTAAAATTCCCTAGGTGGATCTGAGTTTTCCTTAAATTGTGATTTTTGGTGTATTGTGCAAGTGGAAAAAAAGTTTAGCCCAGAATGCTGAGCCATTTTAATTGGTTACAAATGGCAGTTTTGACAGAGTTAAGGTGATAATGTGATTTCAGGGGTGGGGGGTGAAAACTGACACCATCACTTGTGTAGGTAGCTGCCGCCTGTCTGTATTCTCAGCCTGTTTCTGTCTGTCTTTGTCCCTGTTGATGCGCATGGCTTGTACGGGGACAGAGAGCATCTTGGGACTTCAGCACTTAACCCACCAGGCTTTACTGAGAAGCCAGAGCATCTATTGAGAGAGTGAGCAAATGCCACGCAGGGTGATCTCTTCTGTAGGGTCAGGGGCCCCGAAGTTCGTTGAGGGGCCTGTACAGAGTAAGGCCGGTGCTTATTAAAGCTGCTTGGCCGCATCCAGCCCGCTCACCATCAGCTGCGGAACAAAGGCCATGAAGGAGACACTGACACTGGGCATTGACCACCTGCTTCCTCCTGATTTATTTTGGCCTCTCTTAATTGGGCCTGTGGCAATTGTCTCATCTTATTAAGCGGCACTTTCACAGTCTTGCCCTCGGACTTGGCACCGAGTCTAAGACCCTGAAGCCAGCAGGTGCTCAGGACCCTTAAATGGTTCATTGCCTGTATCAGCTACGGAGGGACAGCCCCAGGGGCATCTCTGACTGAAGGGACCTCGGCTTCCAAGCTCCAGATGGTGCTGCGCTGCTCACCTGGGGGCGGGTGGAGATGGGCCGGGAGGACCTGACCCAAGGGGCGCTCTGTTAGCCTTCGAAACCTAAATGCTCAAAACATGATTTGATGACAACAAGCAGCAAAGCACTTGACCTTCACGCGCGCGCAGCGTTACGGCAGCTGCTCTGGGGCTGATGCTGGACCGCAGAGGGACATCAGACCTTTCCTGCTTTTCCAGCCCGTGGCCCAGCTTTGCTCCAGTGGCTGCTTAACAGGCTCCTGGGGGTGGGGGGAGGCAGGATTTGAAGAACTACTCTCACTTTTTAAGGCAAAGAAGGAATTCCCAAGTAGTAATAAATAATAACAATAGAAATATTATTAGTAATAGATTTTTACTGTTGATCTACCACCTGGTGCCGGAAGCACAGCCCGTCTTTCTGCCCGTGTGTGGGGCATGGTCCTCCTCCAGCCCGTCCCCACAGCTGCTCCGTTCCCAGGCCCTTCCCTGCTGTGGCCACACACGACTCGAGGCCCGCAGCTCCGCCCCGTCCTCTACCGTCCTCACCCGGCCGAAAAGTGGGCTGTGGTGTGGAAGTTGTTCAAAACCACGAAATGTGGTTTCATGACACCTTAGCACATGAAGAAATGACCAGCAACCAAAGAAATGCAAATGAAAACCAGTGAGAAGTTCTTTTCACTTAACTAATAAGGAGGAAAATGGACCGTGATAACCAGAGCCGCGAACAGCTCTTCTCCACGCCGCTGGCCCGGCCGGCATGGGAGTGCGGGCGGTTGGTCCGAGGTCAGGCTGCAGAACCTGATTCTCTGATCTGCCAGTGCCTTTTCTGAGGGTTTATTTTAAATAACGTGAGATGAGCTTAGTGTTTGTGAGCAATAGTGTTTCACAGAGTGTTTTAGAACATAAGCTACATCCGTGTCCAAAGCGGTATGATGGTGAAATAAATCTTACATACGTGATAGAGCTCACCCACTGAAACTCCGCACATGAGGAATTTTTCATTATGTCAGAAGCAGTAAAACAGAGTGGCCACCGGGGCTTTGTGGTCACTCATCGGGTTTGAGTTCCTTTCCCACTGCTTATAAGCTGTGTGACTTGGGAGAGTTGTTCAACCTCTCTGTGCCTCAGTTTCCTGCTCTGTAAAATGGGACTGACAGCAGTTCGTACCTCGGGGAGGGGGCGAGGGCTGGGGTGCTGGTAAAGCTGAAATGAGTTCACGTATAGAAAGCGCTTAGCGGGGACCTAGAGCACAGTAACCTTTATGTCAGCCTCGGCTGTTTGCATCACAGACGTCAGGGAGTGTTCACATAAAACCAGATCCCCTGTAGAATAGCAGTCAGGCTGTCTGAAGTCCACGTCCCACCACACAGAGACCGGAAGATACGTATCAAAATGATGATCTCTGGGGAGGAAGACTACAAGCAATTTTTGGTTTTTGTGCTTTTCCTGTATTTTTTCCAAATTCTCAACAACGAATACTTTTATAATTAAAAAAAAAAACCTCAGCACTTTTCGAGTTGAAACCTTTTCCGCTTAGCCCAGTGTTGATCAAGGTAGACGACCTCCCCAAGCTTCCTGCCACTTGGTGGGCTTTCTGTGTTACAGTCCTGTCTCTGCTCATTTCTAGCCAGCTTCGTATTTCTGCACAGTTTGACAGTGTTGTTCAGATTCTTTCTTCAGAGCTAGAACAGTGATTCCAAACTCTGGCTGTGTGCTGGGACCGTTTGAGGAGGTTTCGGAACAGACCGGTGCTGGGCTCCTGGCCAGGCCAGTCAGATCCAAATTCCAGGCACTGGTATTTTTTAAGGGCTCACAGGGAAGTTCTAATGTGCAGGCAGGTGGTGGACAGCAGCCTGGAGCAAGACTGGCAGAGTTCTTCCCCGTCAGCAGAGCTCCCCTCTTCCTCTGATCAGTCTCGAAATGTCAAACCGAGTGGTGTTTCAGACACTACCTGAGGACAAGACATTATCACCTGGAGAGCTTGTTAAAAATACACACATCTGGACCCTAACCCAGACCTACTGAATCTGAACTTTTAGGGGGAGAGAAACTTGGTCATGTTTCTCTAGGAGGTTCTTACCACAGGTCTTTCTCAGCCGCACCCTGGGAATAGCTGGGGGCCTGGAGAAACAAGGGTACCTGGCTCCCCACCCGCCTCTGTGACTCTGATGTGATGGAGCTAGGGTGCTGCCTGGGCTTCAGGAGTTGTGAGGTCCCTCCAGGTTCACGTGCAGTCGTGGTTGACACCCATCAGCAGCGATGGTCCTCAGTGTGGGGTCGTGGGGTCCTGGGGTCCTGCTGCATCAGCGGCCCTCCCTCTAGTGACTCCTGCACTCACTCCCAGAGGTTGCCCGGTGGTCTGGCCTGAGCTGGGTCTGGACCCCCAGGGGCCCAGGACCGCACTTGGGAAGCACGGCTCCTGGGCTCACCCTCATTCCCTTGTACAAGTACATCACTCAAGTACAACCAGCGCCCTGCTGTACTTGTGGGCAGCCTGTGGCTGCCACTCCTAGGCTCTCAGTGGCTAAACACTTGGCCGCCTCCCAGCCGTAATTAGTGGGCTGTGTTTTCTTTAAAGTTGATGAGCACTGTGGTTGGGACTCTTTTTCAAAATTCCCGGCCAGAGTTTGACTGGAAGGCTGGTCACAGAGGCAGAGAAGTACACGTTTGTTCTGCGCGGGTCCTCCCTTGGTGTAACCTCTGTGCCTCTGTTTTGCAGGTTTTATCATCAGCCCGTGCTAGCGTGGTCCTCCCAGCCCCTGGCCGGTCGCAGCCACACCTACTGGCGGAGGAGAGATCAAGAGGGCAGCGGCTTGCTGGGCCCACGGGACCGGGAAGACGCCAAGGTCCGAGGCATGGCCCAGGCCCACAGCCTTCCGGAGCGCATGAGGGAGGGGCCCCGGGAAGTCGGAGGAAGGACAGAGGATGTGATGAGGAAGGTGGTCTGGGAAGAAGAGCTGGGAATGGCGGGTCCTGCCAAGTGGCAGAACGTAGGCCCCGGAAGCTGGAACCAGCCGCGGAAATTAGGGAGGCAGATGTCTGATGGTGTCGGGGAGAAGCTGTTTCAAGACCTGCACCCTTTCGTGCGTGGGGAGCACATGTTGAGCAAAGGGAAATCCCAGTCTTTGCCTCGAGTTCTTTCCCCTGAGAGCCTGAGCTGCATCGACATTCCCATCCCGTTAAGCGACGGGCCTTTACCGGCTGTTCCTAAAGGGCCATTTCATTCTCCAAATTGTGTGCCTGACTTGGAAGCCGCCAGGAACCCCGAGAAGGGTGGCTCCTCAGCCCCCTCACCCCGGCCTAAGTTTGGGAGACCCATCAAGCCTCCATCCTATGACTCCCACCAATACTCCAGGGCCGGAGCGGAGATCAGCGACCTCACAGCCAGCCAGCCGCCCGACCCACGCGTGTCCCACCCAGCCAAGACTGAAGACGCGAGGCAGGAGCTGGGGGTACCTGACCCCGGCCTGGAGCCCCCTGGGTATGTGCCTCCGCCCTCGTACCGGTCCCCGCCCCAGCCTGGCACATACCTCTGCTCGGAGGATGCAGCGCCCCGGCATGACGGTGGTGGCTGCCGGGCACAGCCACATTCTGGGGAGAAAGCTGGTGCCAGCGGTCGGCTCCTTCCGGGCTCCCTCGGTGCTGGGCCTGAGTGCAGCCCAGGCCCCCACTCACCTCGCGGGGTCCCTCCGCAACCCCACCCCACCACTGCTTATGGCTCCGTCCTTTACATTCCCTTTGATGACCCTCGGATACGACACATTAAACTAGCCCGACCCCAGGGTTTCTGGGAAGAAGTGAAGCTTGATGGTCAGCCCTGCCTATCTGGTCCCGCCCCTGCCCCAGAGCCAGCGTGGGGGAGCCTGCGGTGTGAGGGTGCCGCTTGGAACCCATCAGGGAATGAGAGGGACCCCGCCCCTGCCACTCCCAGCCCCCCATGGCTGTGGGGCCAGCCCCTCAGTGATGGAGAAAATGGTGGCTTTCCTGACCAAAGAGACCACTGTGTTATCACACAGAGACAGCGGTCCGACGTGGGGGACGGCCCACTAGGACTCCCTGAAAGCCACGTTTCCTCCCTAAACCCTGCAGGCGAGAGTACCTGTGAAACTCAAACCCAGCTCAGAAAGTTTGAAACTGGGATGCAGATCAAGAAAAGTTCAAAGAAAAAAATGAACGAGACGATATTTTGTTTGGTTTCTGTCCCAGTCAAATCAGAATCATATCTGCCAGATACAGATACGAACAACAATGACTTAAAACCGAGCGTGGATAAAAAGAACGGGCCCGATAAGAGCACGGCTTTGCAAGAACAGAGTCTGCTCAGCTTGTCCTCCACTGACCTGGAGCTACAGGCACTCATGGGAGGCCTGGCTGGGAGAACAGAGCCCCAGAAACAAGACCTGGGGCGGCCCGGAGGAGACAGGCACACAGACGACCTCAGGTTCACTCACCCTGCAAAACACAGAGAGCTCACGTGTCGTGGCTCGTGGCCTGGGCACCAGTACAGAGACCAGCAAACACAGACCAGCTTCCCTGAAGAATCCCAAAGCCCGCGGCCCCTCCCCGGGGAGAAGCCGGGCGGGTCGCCTGACCCAGTGCTAACTCTAAAATGTCTGGACCCTGTACCCTTCGAAGTGCAGATGCAGGTGGCATTGGCTTCCAGCGACCTGACCCACAGGCCTGGGGCTCATCCCCTGAAAGGTCAGGGGTCCCTCAGCCCATCCAACAACAGTGCTTTCTCCAGGGCTTCCTCGTGTGTCAGCCAGGCACCCGTGCCTAGAGCCGGCCAGGCACAGCCCGGCATGGACAGCCGTGGGCGTGGCACCAGCCCCGTGTCCAGGGGTGAGGTGGTCAAGGGGGAGACCACGGGCCCCTGCAACAGTCAGCAGCTCTTCGGGCAGTTCCTCCTGAAACCTGTCAGCCGCCGTCCCTGGGACCTGATTAGCCAGCTGGAGAGTTTTAACAAGGAGCTTCAGGAGGAGGAACCAAGCAGCCGCAGCAGCAGCAGCAGCGAAGATGGTGAGACGGGGCAGCCCTGGGAAGGCCGTGCCGGCCCTGCAACCCAGCACGCGGGCTGCTGCGAGGACGGAGTTGAGGAAGCGCCGAGGAGGCTGGTGGCCGAGGACTCCGAGCCCTGGTGGGGAAGAGTCACGAGTAAGTCCAAGAGCTGGAGCAAAGAGCAGAAGCCTCGCTGCCGCAGCCCATTGATGGCGGAGGGCAGCAGAGGAGCCGCGTGGCTGTCACCACCAGGAAGCTCCATCGCAGGGGAGGGGGACCAGGAGGTGGAGGATGGAGTGACCGAGCCAGCAGTCAGCCCAGGACCTGCGAAACAAGTAACGTCTTCTAGATTAAGTGATGCAATGCCAGTGTCCCCAGTGGGTCCAGCAGAAGCAAGGGAGCCCCTGCTGAGTCAGGAACCCCCTGGTGGTTTAAGTGCCCCGGAGCTGAGCGAGGCCAGCCCTTCAAGAGCTGGTGGTGGGGAGCAGGGGAGCTCTGGGGTCCTGGTCCCCCTCTCTCTTACCGGCAAACTCCGAGGCCTCTCAGCACCGGACTTGAGATCTGTGGGGCTGACACTGGCGCAAGAGTGGAGCACCAGCACGGTAGCAGGGTCCTCGGGGGAAGCCAGTGCAATAGAAATCCCCCCGAATGAGTCCCTCCAAGCCAGGGCTGCCAGGATCCTGGGCATCGAGGTGGCCATGGAGTCCCTGCTGCCGGGCGCCGGGAGGGCGGGGCAGAGCCAGCACCCCGAACCCGATGGAGGCACCCACGGCCCCGAGTCCCCTGGACAGGAGTCTGTGTCCAGCCCGGCCTGCCGGGATGAGCCCTTGGCATCCACCGACGCCTTTCACGGCAGGAGGAAGTGCGGCTGGACCACAAGCCCTCTCTTCGTAGGAGAGAGGGATGTCCCCCGACGGGCTCCCCAGGCTTCTGAGCCCAAAGGGGTGGACGGGGACACCCTCATCCCCAGCCAGGCCCCCGAGCCTCAGCCCAGCCTCCAGGAGCCCCAGCCCTTCCATCCCAAGGACGTGGGGACAAAGCCACCCTTCAGGTCCACCTTGTTCCATTTCATAGAGAGGACCCCCAGCTTGGCAGCCTCCGAGAAGAGGCTCCGAAGCACTTCCAAAGTGATTGAAAGTTTACAGGAGAAACTGGCTTCCCCCCCGAGGAGGGCAGACCCCGACCGTCTGATGAGGATGAAGGAGGTGAGCTCCGTGTCTCGGTTGAGGCTCCTGACCTCCCGCGGCACCGAGTCTGCAGAGGAGGCCGAGGAGCCGACGGCCGAGAAGAGCTCCAGGGTGCGACCTCTCAACGCCGGGCACCTGCTCTCCGAGTCCAGGGGCGCCTTCCCGCTGGGAGAAGACGGGCATCCGGTGGCACGACGGGAGGAGAATGGCGGGCAGGACTTCTGGTGCCCAGGTGAGGAGGTGGGCAGGTGGGCGGCCGTTCCGAGGTCATTTGATGTCCTTAGAGCATAAAAATACCAGGTTGGTGGATGGTGAAACCTGCAGACTCAGAAAAGGTAAAATTGAGCCTGTGAGTTAGGGTACCAAAGACTTTTCATTTTACCAAGAACTATCCAGAAGTTTTCCTTAGAAAGCAGGATCTTGCAGTGTACTTTAAATGATCCTATCTTTACAGAAGTTATTTGTGTAAGTTACCAGGTAAAATTACCTGTATAAACAACTCTGGGGCCTCTTGCTGTGAGGAGGTGCATCCACAGAGTATTCTAACTTCGGTGCAGGCACCTTGGTCAGTCCTGTAGGAGACCACAGCATTTGTGCTCTTTACCCGCTCCCAAAATAAGCATTCACCCAGATAACCCTCATTGCTCTATTAACCAGATGAGAAAAGTTACACCTGGCTGGTTAAGTAAACTGCCTGCCCCCCGTGCTGTCTTAACATTTTCACCTTCCAGAGTCATCTGTCCCCCATTCGTGGCTGTTTTCACCACCACACCGTTAGTGAGACTTGAGCAGTTCCGTGGACAGAATCAACAGCCTGCACTTTCTCCGTGGCCACCCCTGAAAGTTCACCTGCCAGCTCTGTGTCTTGCAGCCCCTGAGCTCTGATTGCTAGGTCCCAGGGTGGGGTGGGGGGCCGGTTCCGGCAGCAGCACCCTGCGGGCCCTGGGCCTCCTGCACCCTCTCACATCCACGTGTCTTCAGAGCCTTCTCCACCTTACAAAAACAAAGCAAGTTTCCCACGATGGTAACGGTGGATCCCCCTACACCAGCTCACCGGCTCGGCGCTGACACAGACAGGCGAGAGGGCTCTTGGCGTCCCTCTTTTAGGCGCTGGAGATTATCACTTACATATCCCAGAAGTGATGAGAAGAGTTGAGGGTGGGTGTCAAAGGGTCCGCATCATAAACACAGACTGGAAGGGAACCTGATCGCGAACTCCGACCTTTGCTGTAAGGCAGAAACCGCCCCTCCTGAGTGCCCCAGTGCTGCCCCCAGACCCCCGTCCGGCCTCCTCAGCCGGACCCCGCCATCTCACTAGTGCCCCAGCCGCCTCCTATTTTGAAGTCCAAGGATTTAAAAGTAGACGGGAAAGAATCCAGAAATTTTTGTTTAACAAAAAAGTCTCCTTGGCACTTTGTAAGGTTTCCCGCAAATGCAGTGCGATTCTTAGGAGCGTCGGCCAGCGTTGCCCCGTCCCTCGTGCAGAATACATTACTGAAGTAACCCCCTCGTCAGGGCCCTCTTGGATCATCTGAGCTGACCAAGTTGGTCTCTGCCAAGGAGGAGGATGCTGGGGATGGGGAGCCTCCGCCGTTATGGCAGCAAAGTGCTACCTGGCCCATTTTTTGAGCCGTTGGGGTTCATTAAGAGGCAGCATGGTTTCCACAAGCCTTCCCACCAAAAATATGTTCAGTGGCTTTTAAGTGCTGGTTAAAAAGACACCATAGTCTTTTAAAGTGAGTTTTTTAATCTATAAAATCAAAATGATTTTATCAGTTCTGAAAATTAAAAGGATTTTAAAGTAAGACCCCTCTTGTTATAATAAAAACACCAGTTTGTACAGATTTCTGTGCCTCAGTCCACAGCCACATATTGGAGGGAACATGTGACAAAATTCCTAGTTCAGCAAAGCACCCCCTCAGTTTCTAGCTCTGACCGTTTGGCACGGAAATGGGATTTGAAAACACCTCCATGATGTCGATTTTACCTTTAGCCAGCCGTTAAACCACCCCACCCCGAGACTTTACCATTTTTTTTAGCTGTAGTTTCTAACAATTCGAAAATTTAATTTGTTTTTGCCTCTCTGATGCTTCTATTATTAATACACAATAAAATGACCAAAATTGAAGGCAGAGAGCTCCTCGCAGTGACAGCTGCCTCAGGCTGTCTTAAGCAGTCACACAGCAGGACACATTGGATGGTTTCTGTCACGCACAGCGGCTCACGGGACCCTGCACCAACCTGTGTGCTGGTCACCAGGCCTCAGGACGCAAAGCCAGTCCTCTGAGAGGTCTTCCCTTGAGGGAGTAGGACTTTTGACATGTGTCAGCCTCCCCCCTCACTGTTTCTTCACCAATTAGAAGAAAGCTGTGTTGCCTTGTTGCTCATAAGCGTTTGGACTTTTTCCTTTGGGTACATTCTATCATTTTAAACACAAGAATCATTATCTCTGTCCCCGCCCGACCTTTTGCAGTAAGGAGGAAACCAGCCCATCACCCCAGGGTGCTGGACCAACCCCACTGCTCCTGAATCGACAGCCCACTTAAATTCAGGTTTTGTTCTGGGATTTTAACGGAGGATTATACCATACTGTGTATGTCTGTGACCGCGCTCTCTCCACCACCAGCACCAGCGCACATGCAGGCACACACATGCGTGCACACAGGCCCCCTTCTAGAAAGTGAGTATCTGTGTCACATCCCCCTCATATCATGAAGTCTTTCCTTCAGCTTAAAGATGGTCCCTTCAGCTAAGGGTGTTTTTAGTGGTCTTTTTGGGGCTCTGGCTAAGAAATCAGTATCTCAGAACAGGTCATGGAATCCCGTCGCTGCTGGGTGGGTTATGTTCCAGCTTAAGTGGAACCCGGGCGCCGAGGTCAGAACCTGCTGGTCCCGTCAGCCTCCGCCGCACGCTCTCGTAATCCAGTCCCGGACGAGGAAGGGAAGCCCATCTGGGATGGTTTGATGACGCCAGATCATGCCGCTGGAAGGCTGGACGTCAGCACAGCCTCAGGGGCAGCAGTTCTGGTGGGTGTTTGTACACGAAATACCCACCAGGGCGGGTTCTAGTGATTTGTCTTCACCTGAACTGTTACCCCCAGGAACCAGGATTCCAGAGACTCAGGGTACTAACCTCTCTGTTCTCCGGGCCTCAGCCGGCCAGTGTAGTGGCCCTTGTCACACGGGGCTTCTGAGCACTTGAAACGTGGCGTATCCAAATTGAGAAGGGCTGTTAGTGTAAAATGCCCACCAGAGTGCAAAGACATTACCGAAAAAAAAAAAAAGTAAAATTTCTCAATCATTTTTATGTTGATTACCAGTTGAAATGGTACAGTTTCAGATATATTTGGTGAAATAAGATATATCATGAAAATTAATTTCACCTGCTTCCTTTTGTTTGCTTTCACATGGGTACTGAAGAATTTAAAATAATAGAATGTGGCATGTTCCATTTTTATTGGACCTGGACCCACCGTGATCTGCAGAAGGAGCCCATTGTGTCCAGAATCCACCCCATGGCTCCCGGTCCTGGGCCCTTAGCTTCAGCAGGGGCTTGGGCCGCAGGCATGCTCTGCAGAGGTGTCTCCAGGGGCCTGCCCCCGGTGGACTGGTCAGTGCCCAGTGTCTGTGTGATTTGGGGCTTAACAGACACTCAGCCCCTTCCAGGCCTTTCTCCAGTGTGCCCTTTCCACAGAGCCCTCCATTAGTGACCACCAGCCTTGAGCAAAGGACATCTTGGCTCATGGGAGGTCCCTTGAAATCAGCACCAAATGAGGCCCATTGAGTACAAAAAATGTAGCGCTCAGCCCCCAGGAGTCCGTGTTGTCACAGTGGGTGTTGCGAAGGGTGAACCAGCAGAAGGTACTGGTTCCCGTGCACGCTGCTTGCTTTGTCCAGGTGGGCACCTGTGTGGTTAGTCACGTGCGGGGAGCTGCTGCTTCCTCAGAGCACAGCCTGTCCTGTGGCTTATAACATCTGACCCGAGTGCGACAGACACTGTCTTAGTAGCTACGGTTGCAGTATCATGTCGTAAATACACCGTGGGGAGTTGAGAAGGTGTGAGGAGGATGCAGTAAAAGATTCTGCTCCAGAGAAATCGGAATCTGTGTGGCCCTCAGAATATACTGTTGTCCAGCTAGATTTGGAAAGAGATGGTCCTGTAATGGTTTTAGTAACTATCAGGTTGTACCTTCCTTCCAGATTTCTTACATGTTCCCTCTAAAGACGTTAGGAAACCCTGCAGCTGCCGTGGCAGGAAGTTCTGGCCGTAGGAGGCACACGTGTGAGCTTCAGGTTTGCCTGGATCCCAGACCCCTGAGGCTCCCGGGGGGACCAGATTCAGCACCATCCAGCAACAACCCTGGTGACAATCTAGGACTACTGTTCTGTTGTATGCTGTCCCATTTTGGAAACCCAGGCCACCTGGGCCCAGTGTGTGTGGGCTATAGATTGGGTCAGTGTGGCCGCCCAGCCTCACACATCCCTGAGTGTGGAAAGCCCGGCAGATTTGTGCCAACGGGCGTGCCTCCAGCCCTGGGCCTCCCTGTGTAGGGGTCAGAGACAGGAGGCTCTCACTGTCAGCCTAGCACTCAGGATTTCAGGGTCCTCACGCCCTTCTGGGACATCCTTGATCACAAAGATACGGATTGTAAAGCAGGCTGTCCGTCATCAGAGTTGTAATTTACACACACAGAATGTCTTCTCTCGCGTCAGCTAAGCACGTCACCGCTGGTTTACAAGAGTTGAGTTTAAAGTTAACTATGTTCCACTAAGAACAACAGGAAGGGACCAGCAACATACTAAGTGACTCTCGTATTTCCATCTGTGATTCAGGAATGGTCACACGTGTCCCTTAAAAATAGCCTTTTGGTGATAGCTTTTTATTCCTTAGTGAAAAATAGATTGTTGAAATGTCGGAAAATTAACATTTATAGACTTGTGGACTTTGTTCTCTAAACATCTTTATGTATGGGCTGAGGATTAAACAGACAACAGACCAGCTAATTTTCTTTCCATTGTATTCTCTTTTTGCAGATTCCTACGACCCTAGCAGGGTGGAGAGGGTGTGACGAGATGCCAGTGAAACACAGGGTCCCTGTGGTTGGCTGATGGCGTGAGGTCTGAGTCCGCCCCCAGCCCCTCTTGCCCCGTAAGAGCTGGGAGCTGCTGGCTTTTCCTGCGCTGCAACATCCTTTCCCATGGCCGCCAGGAAGCTCACAGCCCTCCAGAATCGCTTTATGGAAATAAAGCGGTAGTCCACTGAAACCATCTGTTTCCATAGCACGAAGAGTTAATACCTGTATTTAGGGAAGAGTCACAGAGACTCTCCTTAGTGGTGGGTTTAGCCAAGCTGGTAAGTAGTTTGGTGTTAACTTGGCTGTGTGTGAAAAATTCAAATGCCGACAATGTAGTGAATGATTTTGGAAGGACTGAATGTCAGAAGTTCCCCCTCGCAGCCCCATGCCCGCGGTCCACGCTCGTGTTCAGGAGCTTGGCACGGAGGCCGCTGCTGGAGTTTCAGCACTTTCGAGTTTCGGGGAAATGTGAATGCATATATATGATCCACTTCTAATCCATCTGGCCTTCTGCTGCTGGAAGTCACTTTACTTATAAGTCATTTGCCATCAGAGAGTAAAAGCGATAGCTTTTAAGTTCCTGAAGGATTCAGCCTTGTGCTGTAACATAATAAGAGTGTTATTTATCTGGCAGTGAAGTACTTTGATCGTTTGCAACATGCCATCGTCTGCTTTGCACTCAGTATTATCTATTTTTATTTCCTGTATGGATGTTTAGAAATTCTTTATATGAAAAATAATTGCCGGTTTAAAAGAAACCATTTTAACAAAGTAACTATATTTCTTTTTACAAAAAAATGCTATTTTTCTATGATGTAAACAGTTGTTAGGTGGCAGATTTTTAAGGAAGTTTATTGTATTTAAGAGTCTGTGTCCCTTTGTGTGAGAAGAACCCAGAGAGGGTTCACATTTGCTGTAAAGCATATCCACCCGACCCATTCACAACTCTGCTACTTTTATTTGAGAAAGAGATGTCAGTACAGACATTTCTCAGGGTTAATAAAACTAACTTTACAGAAAGAAAAAAAAATTTTTTTTTAACAAATGTAGCTGTTAAGGTTATATCTGAAAATAACCCTCTTAAAACCAGCCAACATCCTTACGACAAATTTTCGCTGCCATATCCCCTAGAATTACCAAAAACAGTTTCATTTTTGTACATCTATGGCGGTCTGCCCTAAGACCATACTATACCCACCCACTTTAAAGAAATATGTATTTTTATCTAGAATGATCCTTAATTAGTGTCCGCATATTTTTGAAAGTGCTAGACATTATATGTATGCCAATACAAAAGTACTATGAGGCCTGTGTATTCTACTGTGTTTACTATTGCATTAACCTGCACAAAGTTTATGCATTTTGTATGCATTTGTCCCTTCTTTCCAAGTAAGGCATTCTTGTGAGCTAACGTTTCCTGAATGGTTTCTGGTCTCCCTCCTTTTCCTCTCCTTTTAGTTTTTCTTCTCTCTCTCTCTCTCTCAACCACCTTAGCTATTTTTAGGCGTTTCAAATTCCTAAAATGTGAACTGTTGGATGGTCTGCATTTTGGCCCTAAAACGACTCTGGGCTTTCATGGCCTGTTTTTATCTGTACCATATGATTTTATTTCATCAGAACTTCATGTATTTGGACTGTAATAAACAACACAGAATCTAAGCAGTTCTGAACAATCTTTTCAAACCCTCTTGTCTGTGGTCTTGGTTCTTACCTATTACTCACAGTCACTCCTTCCCAGATTTTGGCTCCTGCGAAGTTAGAATACTCTCTGCTTTTCACAGCCCGCTGAGATGGGCCGGGTCTCTGCCAGCAATGGTGGAAACAGTTTTTCCCAGGAAAAATTCAGGAGGGAAGAGGTCACTTGCTCGGTTGTGGTTGGTGTGCCCTAGTAGAGCTAAGGACGTACAAGCATATGAATGTTCTGACTTCCTCTCAGATTTCCTTGATCCCGTCTAAAACGTCTTTTCATCAAAAGAACTAAGTTATAGCTTATTCCTCAAGAGAAAGAGAAGGACACTAAAGGGAAGAAATTATGGTACCCGGTGTGTATCACTAACCAAAACATGGCATTCTCATTTTTTCTGAAATGGCTATATCGTCCATCCCTGAAACTATTCTGAAAACTTCATGGAAGTGATCAGTATTTACACCTTTACCCTTAATGTCTGGATTCCAGCCCCTTTTTTGGAGGGGGTAAGTTGGAAAATTTGACTTTTAAACTTTTAAACTTGCATATTCTGAGATAAATAATATTGTCGTCTCTAATCAAAAGTGGCCTTCCCAGAGGTTTGGAACTTAATGCTAATAATTCTTTGACTATTTCTGTTGTTCATACATACACGACTCTCTCTTCATTTGTGGCTAGAACAGAAGTTCTCAGATTTTGTGTTTGTCCTTCTTTTTCTCATTCATATGACTTACTGGTGTTTCATAATTATAAAAAATCAATTAAAAGTTCTAATTTTGACTATTTGGACTAAAAAATTATATGAGGAATCACATTTGAGATGTGTTTGTGTTTCTTGATTTGCCAAAGAAGGGGGAAATGTTGGTAATATAGCTCTAATTACCTTCCTTTGAAGAAGATTCCTGAATGATTGAAAACCAGGTATCTTTTTTTTTTCAGTGGAGGTGCTAGGGCTGGAACTCAGGGCCTCACTCACACTGAGTGTGCGCCTCTGCCCCTGAGCTGACCCCCCCCCCACTGAAAACTCAATGTCTTTATTGTTGTTTTGAACTTTACGTTTCTGCAAAGCACAGAGAACTGTCTGAGGATGTGCAGCTCCTGACACCTTCAGGGTTCTTTTCCACGTTGTTCATAACAATTTGGGTTTCTTTTTAAAAACGTCCCTTAGAAATGTACGTGCTTTCCAAGATCCTGGTTCCCGTCTGAGGCTTAGGTTTTGATTCACGTGGAAAGTCTAAGTAGATCTTTTTTTCTGTTCCGTCTGACAGTTGGTAAAGGGCTGTCGTTTTGAAGTTCAAGCGTTTAAACTCAAATGACTCTGAAACAGGACCCTGACCGCCTTTTCCAGCTCTGATAGCTGGCGTGGTTTAGGGCTTCTGGGGAAAGGTATGAAGTGGATCCACTGTTGACACAAGTGCCTCCCAGCTCCAAGCAGAAAGGGCGGCTGGTAGATAAGATTAACCCACCACGGAAGGTTAGGTTATGTTTGTATGTTTTGGCTATTCTTTTGTTTTGTTTTGTTTCAAATGACTAAATAACCCACAAGTAAGTGTCAGATTCACAGTCTCTTAGAAACTGACCAACACAGCGGAATTCCCTCTCTCTGAACATCTGTGCTTAGGGCTTGTAAGCAACTCCCTCGTTCTGACCGTCACTGCTCTGCAGCTCCGTCTGTGTGTGTGGCGGGGCTAAGGGATGCAGCTTGAGGAATGGAGGGAAGGGTGGGAGGGTGTTTCTAAAGCTGAACCCCTTACAGGCCTGGGGGATTTTCGCATTTTCTTTCCGTTTTGTTTTGAACTGCAGATTCTGTACATCTGTTTGTGGGAGGAGGGTGGCCACTTAAGACAGGACTTAAGAGACAATTCCCAGTGACCTTTAAGAGTCAGCCTGGTGGGAGGTCCTTTTCCAGGAGTGTGGGTTGGTCGCCTCTGGGACCCACCAAGTGCAGAAAGGGAGGTGATAAAATAACGTTAAAGATGGAAGGGTCCCCAGCCTGCATGTTTTGTTAAAAAAAGAAAATGGGAGTGCTGAAGACTGTCATTCAGATTGTGGCCTCTTGAAAAGTTTGGCAGGGTGTAGCTAACTGCCCACTGGGTCGGTCTGGGCTTCATGGTCAGCGCAGGGAGGAGGATGGAGCGTCTGCAGATCCCTGCCCTTGGCTCTGAGAGCCCCTGTCACAGCGTGTGTATTGCAGAGGACAGGCAAGCCCTTGCTCTGTGGCCCCTGCTCAGTGACTGAACTTGAGCCCACAGGCCAGTCCGGACTGTCGAGCTGTTCATCCCATTGCCTTGACCGGGGGTAAGGAGGACGCTCTCCCCGTGAGATGACCCCCCTTCCCTGGGCTTGCAGCTCGGCCCGAGGAGGGGGCAGCACCATTTCCTCCTGCCCTTCATCCCGTGCACAGCAGGGCCGCGACGTGCACTGTTCACTAGCACGGGGCTGAGGAAGCAAGGGCCCGTCCGAGCTGAGATGCACGTGGCAGAAGTTAGACATGAAAACCAGATGTCCCCGCCGTGGAGAGGAGCAGTAACCTACAGGTTAGGAACATCAGCCAGGCCCTCTCGACTGGGCCGGCTGGAAGCCGAGCCCTCACCCTGGGGCCCCTCAGGATGGCCAGGCAGAATCATCTCAAAAAAACAAAAACAAAAACCCAGAAACAAACAAACAAAACACTTGGGAAACTTGAAGGCAAGGCCCTGTAACCCCCCAGAGACCCTGAGCGAGCAGAGGTGAAGGGGAGACCCTGAGCGAGCAGAGGTGAAGGGGAGACTAGGGACACCAGCCGGGCTCAGATGACTGTCTTTGAGGGGCTCTGGTGTGTCTCTGCACAACGTAAAGACTTGTTATTTCGGTATGGTTGACCCGCTCAGTAACACACGTCTTCCAAATAAAGATTTTGCCTGAAAGTGTCTGTGTCCCTTGTCTTTGGCGGTGGGGGCAGGGCTGCCCTGTGAGCCTTACAGGCTGGTCCCTGGAGGGTAGCGGGCTGCATGAGGTGGGCACAGCTCCAATGGTGTCGGTGATGCATGGACCGGCGGTCCAAGGAGTTCTGGCGCCTTCAGTCTCCACCGAGCACTTCCTGGGTGTCAAAGCTCCTCTCTGCATCTCCCACGTGGTGGAGAGAGGACAAGAGTCAATCTGGGGGCTGAGTTTGAGTTTGGGCTCCATCCCTCACCGCGCAGACATCCCTTCTCTGAATTCTGTTTCCCCATGTGCATCTCTTAGCCCTTGAACATAATATACAGAAAAGCGCCCCCCCCCCCCACCCTCCAGCCAGCGCATCGTGGGTTTTCACCGCCTAGAGAATGAACGTAGTCCTGCCCCTTAAGGGGAGCAGGCCTGCCCGGCATCTTGCAGGTTTTAACATCCAGGCCTTGGTCTTCTTTGAGGGGTTTACCTCCTCGTTTCCAGTATTGCATTGTTGGAAGCAGATGCAAATTCTGTACCCCATCAGGGTCTCTGCTTCCTGTAGCCCAGGAAACTTACAAGCTGTTGTTTCTGAGTTTTAAAAAAATTTGGTCCTCTGGGAAGGGGACAGTGGTAAAGGGCAAGGTCAACCCCCAGTACCTCCATTAAAAAATTAATAAAGAAATATAAATAAACAAACCTAATTACCCCCCTAAAAAAAGAAGATTTAAAAATCATTGTAGACTGTCCTGTAAAGATACTGGTGTAATATATCATTTCACAGTGACCAAGAGAACCTGGCTGTCATCAGAAACTGTCTTAGAAATCGAAGGGGTAAAAAACAGTGTGGTCCTTTTTCCCATTAGCTTTTGCAGACCGTCACCCTTATTCTTTCCTGGCTCCACGTGTGTGGGTCTCGGAGCTGAGTGTTCCGGGGCCTTCTCGGTTGCCTGAAGTTTCAGATCGTGTGAAAATGCGGGTTTGAAAGTCAGAGCCCTTCCCAGTGGCTTGGTCATTGTGTCTACATGTTAGAATATAGCTGAAAAAAGTCCCTTGGCCAAATTAATGCACTAAGATGAAACAGCCCAGGAATCAGAGGACCCTTCAACTCGCTGGGACCGAGGGCCCCTCCGCTACCCTCTCTGGACCACTTCCCAAGTGGAGAAGAGGGACTGGACTCAGTTGGCGGGTTTCTTCCAACTCTAAGGTTACATAACTACTTTCTGGCACAATCAGAAGTCCATACAGTCTTTTGTCCTGCCAGAATGGTCCAAAAGCAAAATAATTTGAAAACTGTGGCTGTACATGACTGAGGGCCGAGTCATCGCCGGGGTAGGGAGGTCTGCCATTATTTAATCTTGCACCAGGGTGGTCCGCTCCCCAGCTCCAATAACTTAGCATGCTTCTCCCCCGCCCCATGGTTACGGACCAGCCATGAGACCGACAATATGGAATTCTCCCAAACATTTCCCATAGGTTAGAGCCGGGCGCCGGGGTGTTTGTGAGCCTGGCAGTCAGTCCAAGGCATTTATCTGCAGTGTCTGTGTGGACTGCTTTTCTCACAATTGAAATGCTGTCAGAGTTGGAGATGTTGTGTCTCCCCGGCCAAGTCGGCCTTTCTGCTTCTCCCCGGTGCAGAAATCCACCACCCCACCCCACCCCCCGCCGCCGTCCCCAAGGCGGCTGGCTTGCACTTCCCAGGATAGAAGTGCTCTTGGTCACCCCCCTTTCTCAGCCCCTGAGAGACCACGGCTCCCAGGAAAACGGAGCGACCGCCTGGTGGGCTCTGGTCTGGATTCAGCAGGAGAGCCCGGCTCTTCGAGCTCCAGGAGGCTGGTGCCAGATCCCACCAGGCTCCTTCCTCTGTCCTGTGTTTATCCCGCTGCATTAGCTGTGGGTGTTTTTGCCCAGCCTGACCCTGCTGGCGTATCAGAGGTTATCAGCAGCATCAGCTTGGGTAGAAAAAAACCCAAATGTGTGTTTACCTAGCATTTCTTTTGAGTATTTAAAATAAGA
This sequence comes from Vicugna pacos, assembly GCF_048564905.1. Classification (NCBI taxonomy): domain Eukaryota; kingdom Metazoa; phylum Chordata; class Mammalia; order Artiodactyla; family Camelidae; genus Vicugna; species Vicugna pacos. The sequence goes on along the minus strand of NC_133021.1, from coordinate 17,990,934 downwards.
TGCTCAATGTGGGGGAGAGGTCCCTGCTGGGTGCCAGGTATGTTATAGGCATTAATTTAATTCACACCACTTTATGAAAGACAGATGGGCACAGGGAAGACAAATAATTGCTTACAGAAGCAGGGAGCAGCAGGGCAGGGGTTCAAACCAATTTCTCTACCCCGAAGTACATGCTGGTCATCTCAGCTTGCTGCATCCTGGGAGGACGAGAGAACGATCCTCCAGCTAGACAGGAAATTCAAATACCTTACAGTACTAAATGCATCTGTTAGAATCAGTTTCAGCCCTTTACACAAGAAAATTGAAAGCAACAGGGGCTTAAAAGAGATAAAAGCCTATGCCAAACTTCAAAGGAGTCCAGGGCTAGCATGTCAGTGGCAACTGGGGAGCCAGGCTCCTGTATCTTCCTGTTCCAGCATCCTCACATTGTGGCTTCCATCCCTAGGGTAACCTCATGGTCCAAGATGGCTGCTAGAGTGCAAGCCATCTTGGACACTTTCCAGGTAGCTGATGGGAGGAAGAATTCTCCTCTCCAATGAGTTAGCCTCCTTTAAAGAGAGTTTCAGGAAGTCCTACACTCCTGCTTATATGCCGTTTGCTGGAACTTAGCCACACGACCTAAGGGATGCTGGGAAATGTCCTTTAAATTGGGCACCACCATGGGTCTGAATGTGATCAGAGTTCTATTACTAACAAAGAAAGTGACAATAATTATGGACTGGCAACCAGCAGCCTGTGTCACACTTGAACCGCCCACAGGCGTCAGCTCCAGGGCAGAGGGATGCTCACGGGCTGGATGTAGAGCCTCTGAGTTGCCTCCATGACAAGAACTTCACAGGTAGCAGCGAAGATCTTGACTCTCCAAAGACCAAAGATGCTGCCCCAGAGGAAGGGGAGTTTTTAATAGTGCCTTCAATCCAGTGGGGGAACAACCCCAGGGGGCAGCAGGGCCATCTGTAAGCAGCTACCTTTGGGGTCCTGGGAGATGCCCCTTCAGGTGAGGGAATGGGATGTCCTTGGTACTTACAACAGGTAAGGAGGGGTGGATGGAAAACACAGTCTAGATGCCAAGTTTCTGGGTTCTGGAAATAACAGGCTTGTTCACCCTGGCCCACTCTCTTGGGGACACTAATACCTCCTTTTACAGGGCAGAGGCTGTGAGCTCGGGATGTCTACATCGAGGGTCCCAACAGTCTTCAGGAGGAGCCCCAGGGTGGATGAGATGGGGGAGGGAGGAGAGCGCCAGGGGCCATGGGGATGGATCGAGCAGCACAGCCTCCTGCCTCTTCCAACTTGCTGGAAAATCTCCAAGAAGGGCTAAGGCAGCGCCCTCCTGCCCAAGATGGACTCTTTCAGCAGCAGAAGTCCTGTGGTTTCCACAAAGGCATCAGAGCAGAACTCAGAGCAATTCAGAGGGCAGGTTTTACCACTGAGTATTCTTTCTGATTCTTTCAGCCAGTATCAGTTACAAGGGAGGGTTCCAACCCTCTTTCCTGGTTACTGAGAATTTCATTCATAGAGGCATCTCTGGAAGAAGATGCAGCCCAGAAACTTTTAAAATCTTTTTGTCAGACTTCATGACTTACAGGCAAAAATGAAACAGGAGCCACAAGAAAACGTGTAAGGGAAAAAAGTTGCAGCAGGTAGCAATGTTCATGCAATATAAATTAGCATGGCATCAAAAGTTCTGAAAGGTGGAAATATGCCCCTGGTGGGTCTCTTTAAGAGGAAACAGAAGAGTTCAAATCTGATTGGAGGGGCAGGCGTGCTGTGCTGAGCAAGGACAGAGAGGCTGGGGGCGGGGGCCGGGGGGAGTGAAGGAAGACAACTATCATATTTCAGGAAACCTAGAAGATACTTCCTAAAATAGGAAGAAAATGCCAGTAGTTAAAATTATCACTTGCCCTGGATTGTAAGTGTATCCCAATTTCAGAGTTGTTAAAAGGTGGAAAAGTGATGTGCCTGTAGAGTCGGTGAAATACGGTTAACTAACCTTCCTTCATTCACTTTCTGGGTTTCTCAACGGCAGGGCTCCCCTGGTGAGGCTGCTGCTGTGCAGGTTCTGGGATGATGCCGGAGGACCTGTGCTCCAGGAGCTCCCGGCTGTGGCTGTCAAACTTGGGTGTGGATCCCAATGCCTGGGACTTGTTAAAAGAGAAAGAGGCTGATTCAGAGTGTCTGGCATGAAAACAAGGACTCTCCTTTTCAAATGCAGATCCTGTAGTTTCCAGAAAGCGGCTCAGTAGTCCAGACATTAGACCTTCGCTGGGTCTCTGCAGGCTCTGAGCGCCTGTCCATGCTGGTCCCTCTCAATGGCCAGCGATCTCAGCCTTCTCTTCCATCAATAACGCCCATTGATCATTTAAGGCTCCCTTTCGGCTTCCTGACCTGGCCAGCGAGGTGGGTGCCTTGGTCTCAAGGTGATCCCCTCAAAAGCTTGCCCTGAAAACATTTCAGATGCTGATTGCCCTGGGCTGGCCACCTTGGATTTCTCACCTCTCACCCCGCCCAGTTTATACCTGAGGGTCAAGGTGACCTCAGACTCTTCGTCTTGCACTTCTTCAAAGGCTAAAAACCATCAGAGGCCGCCTCTGCTGTCTGTGCGTTCAAACATTGCTCCAGATTCCTCACACCAGGAGTTACTGTTTCTCAGGGTTCAGACCCATGTCTTTGAAAGTAGACTTGATTGCTAGACGGATGGTCACGTGTGAGAGACCAGGAAATACAACTGAGGTGTGTGGAGTCCAGTTGGAATCCCAGCTGGAATTCCAGTCAAATATCAACACTGGCCACTAGCCTTTGGGATAAATGGCTTCAGGGATGAATGGCCATGGCAAAGGGTGTCCAAAAGTCCCCACCAGTGGGAAAATTCCTTCTCGTGGAGCAGAGCTTGCGGAGGTCGCTGGCAGCCCTGCTCAGCAGAGTGGCACTCGGGGGGTAGGCGGAGGCCCTTGCTGTCTGCGTGGGGAGGAGCTGGGAAGTGGCCCAGCCTTCAGAGCTGGAGACCTGGGCCCTGTTCTTCCTCCAGAGAAGACCACTCTGCGCATCCTAAGAGAAGGTGTCCTACTGGCATTTGGACACTAGAGGGCAGTGTCTGTTCATGCTGAGGAAGGAGCCCGCCCAGAGTGCCTGATCCCGCCTGGTCCTGCGAAGAACTGACAGCTTTTCCTGCCAACGGAACGCCCAGACCTACCTAGCTAAGATCTGGGTCGAGGTACTTTGCTGCAATGGGCTGGCACCAAAGAAAGGCCTGAAAGGGATTCTGTTCCTGGAAATCCTAGTTCAAGCCTGGTGTGGCTCAGACGTTCCCTGCTCTGCACTAAACAGCTTGCTTCCAGGCCCCGGTGAGGGTGGCCGTGAGTGATGGGGAGTTGTTGGAGGAGGGAGCCCTCCTCTTGAACCGACAAGAAAAAAATGAGGCATGAAGTCTGACAGCCCAGCTTCCTGGAGATCCCTGAAACACGTGGTGCAAACATCCCAGTGTTGGGCACACGTGTAAACCAGTGACTGACTGTCCTTAGTCCCCTGCCCGGGGGCTCAGCCCAGTGTGGTCCGTGGAGAGTGCAGTGCCCCCCCCAACCCCAGGTACTGGGGTGCCTTCCTCCTTTCACTTCTGTGAGGCTAAAATGAAGTCACATCATCTCTGGAAACCACAAGGCAGGGATAACCTCTAACTCCTCTCTAAAACGCATTCTCCTTTTCCTTCAGGGGGCAGTTAAATTGTGGTTTCTGGACACGAATCTAATGACTAGCCTGTTGATAATCTTAACAAATCAGCCTACCTTGAGACTCAGTGGGATCACTGGGACGATGGCTTGACATTCTGTGTATCTGTGGTTCTCAGCCCTGGTTGCATGTTTGGAAGGACTGTAGCCCGTGTCCCCCTCCAGACATCAGAATTCCACGGGTGGGGGGGTCGGATGAGACACAAGTGTTTTTACAGACACTCTTCTGGGTGATGCTACTGTGTGTGTATGCACGTGAAACCACCCCCTAGGGTCACGGCAAGCTCTCCGAACAGGAGAACCCGGTTCTCTGTGGATAGAAATTGCCAGTGACCAAATACTCCAGCTCAGGGGTGCTCCGGCTGTGCCCGGCTTGTGTCCATCACATGGTGGACGTACCTCTCGCTCTCCTGTCCTCGTGTGCACTTCCCATGGCAGACAATGGGCTGAGGGGCTGCTTTGAGAAAATGGTGGTGGCTCAGTGACAGCTTCCTTAACCTGGTCTAGGGCAGTCTTGGCTGTGGGTTAAACTGGGACCAACTCTCCCCATGGGATTACAAGCCCTGGGGTTGGAGCAGGTATTCCTCGGTCACTCTGGACTTGCAGGTTCTGCCCCCGCCCTCCGCCTCCCTCCCGTCCATCCTGTCCCCTCACGGTCCCCTTCCTTGGGTAACTCTTCCTGGGGTCGCCCAGGAGGTGAGTAAGGAGGGCTGATTTTCTTCCCATCTCCAGCCCAGCTCGGTACAGTCCTCAAGACTTTGCTCAGGTACTTAGACCAAAAGCCCAAGACAACCTCTGTGTTTTTAATTGTTTCCCACGGGCCTTTTGGTTAATGCACAGTTAGCGCTAGCTAACTGTCAGATGTGGCAGACGGAGCGGTTGGGAAGATGATTCCCTCGGCAGAGAAACTCTTCAGGGAGGTAGGGAAAATGTCCTTCCGCCCACGGTTGGCATTCCTGCCACCCCAGCCTCCTGCCAGGAGCATCCCCTGCGTTGCAGGGAAACTGTCACCTGCTGTCAGTAAGAAACGCTTGCCCCCGCTCCTCCCAGGGAACCCAGGCCCTCGGATGCCCGGCCGCCTCTTCTCCCAGGTGGGGGTTCCGGGGAATGGCAGATGCCTGTCTTTAAAAGGTCTTTGGTCCAAAATCAAGGAACATGTGGGAAATTTAAGGTGATCAAGTACAATCCAGAGAGGTTATAAGAAACACATGAATCCTTTTTGGAAGGAGATTCACTTCTTAAGAATTTGAACTTGAATTCCTTGTTTGATAGACAATGGTTGCTGTCTCCCACCAGCCCTGATCTGCTGTCCCTGTCTTCCTGGCTACACAGCCACGCAGCTGCGTGTCACAGCCCTCCTTGT